>NC_072732.1:88868400-89533392 GCF_026930045.1 Uloborus diversus | reverse complement strand
CTGAAGATCTGCGATCGGAATTTGACTATGCAAAATGCGATGATTTCAATGTATTTCAACTTATTTTTTTAAATTTTACAACTTTAAATTTTTTTGGACATGGGGCTCGTAGGAGTGAGTACTATACTCTGGTTTTGTGAAGAAATTGTAAAACAAATCCCTAAGGAAAAAAAACGTTCGATTTTGATAATTTTTTTAATATTTTAGGTTAGAATGCCCCCATGAATCTCTATATGTTCATACTTTTGCACTTAGCATCCCTCTAGCCCCCCCCCTCCGCCCAGAAATTTTTACTGGCGAACATAGAACTCCCTCCCCCTCTAAATAAAAATAAAGGCTTTGAAACTGCCGTAAACTGAAAAAAAAAAATTAAAAAATAAGGGGGCGCTGATTCCAAAAAGTGGCACGTGAAGACGGAAAACCGTGGTCATATTGGGATTCCGGGTGTCATTTTACAGAAGAATCATTAAGACTTATGTCAGAAACATTTTGAAGGTTGTTTTTGCCGCGCAGTGTCGTTAATAGTAATTAATAGCAGCATGTAAAAAAAATAACGATATAACAAGGCACAGCGACAGCGACTTATTTTCAGAGCTCTAATCTCCCAGAATCCCCTAACTTTAACATGTATTTACACTGTTAATATATTATTAGCATGTTATATAATTTTTATACATGAAAGTACAGTTTTATGACCAAACCTTTTCTCTCCCCATCCCTTCCTCGTGTAGGTAAGTCCTGACTGCGCTTGCGTGATTCACTATACTTATTGATAATTGCATTTTTATTTCTGCTTATGAATAGAAAGCTCGACTAATTCCGTTTTAAATAAATATTAGAAACTGATTGAAAGCAAAACTCAAATGTGTGAATGTATTTACAATGCTGATGTATATATATTTCCTTACTATTCTCACCTACTCTTTACAGAGATAAAAATTCAGTGAAACTTTTTTTTTTCATTAATTTTATTCTTCATTTAATAATCTTTTGCTTTGTGATGTTATTTGGGAGATGATAAAAATTCAGATTTATTTCATTCTGTTGAAATTGTGTAGATGCTTTGAAGTTCGAACAAAAGCAATGTTTATTATTTATTTTTAGGTGAATTAAAGAGGAAAGAATTCTTGTAAAAATGGACATAAACATATACAATTATGACATTTCAACAAGTACATTTTCAAAAACCAATCATAAAAGAAATAAAAGTTTCAAGTAAAATCTTTTTAAGCTTTTGGGTTTTTTGAACTACAACTTATTCTTAAACTAGTAATATTGTTTTAAGAATTGAATAATCATAAAAGTTTTACAAACATGATACAATACATAATTTTAAAAAATACACACCAATTTTAAGACAAGTTTAAGAACACGAAGAAATAAATTTAAGCATGTAATTTTATACGAACTATCTCAATCATATAATTCTTCACGCTCTTAAATGAGAATAATTCAAAAGTTTAAAATTCAAATAACTATTTATTTATGCGTTGAGAACATCCTGAAGTGATAAAAATAAAAAGAAGTTATTTTTTTTAAGGAATGCAAGTTTAAAACGCTTTGTAATTATCGTATCAAAAATTTAGTAGGTACTTAGTTTAATTTTAATTAGTTTGGCAGTAGAAAATAAGCAATTCTTGAAATAGAATATAGTAGTCGCAGCGATGTCGGTATTATAGCATTCACAGACATTTTGCTGTTTTCCTTTACTGTAGTTTGGTCTACACTTGTACAACTCGAAACATAACTGCAACAGCGCGTGAAAAAAATCCTAAACTGTAACAATCCTTTTAAAAAACAAAAAACTAAGAAAAAATTGTTTTATGTTAATCGCACACATAAACACTGTCGTAAAAAGATAAAAAGCAGTATCTGCAGAAATGAATTCTATTGATATTTGAAGAAACGCGTTATGGATTTCCCTGCTAACAGTTGTAAAATATTGGAATAAGATGTTTTTCGTGCTTGATTTCGCGCAGAAACCAAATAAGCTTGTACAATACAGCCATGGGAAGATTAGGCGCAGTATCTGCAAAAATGAGTTCTAGAAAAATTTGAAGAAACGCGCTTTGAAATCCATACTAATAAATGTGAAATGTTGGAACTTTTATTTCGTGCTTTATTTCAAAAGAAACCAAATGAGCAATTTTGCACTAATAAAGCCAAAGAGCAATAGATAACAAAAACGTAAAAAATCAAAAATTAAAAAGTTGCAGATACTGCCCACGGTGGATCATTGGAATTAATTTGTATATATTTTCCCTATTTTCTTCGTACCAACATAAATATGTTCTTTCCATACAAATTTTATTGCCGTTAAAATCACATAAATGTCACGTTTATAAAAAAGGAATTACTTTCAATATGTATTTCTTTTTTTACTTTTAATTTATTAATACAATATCGCAAGAGTAAAAACTCTTTTCTTGGAGTAATTCAAAAGCATAATTGTCATTTGTCATTCGCATCCTATCAAAAAAACATTATTTTCTCATCACTTTTAGTTGCCTGTATAAGAGTTTTTTACTATATTTACTTTTAGTTTAGATTTTAGATAAAATGTTTTCATAACCAGGAGTAGTTTGCTTTAAAAAAAAAAAAAAAAAAAAAAAAAAAAAAAAAAAACATTTTTTAGCAATGCAACTGACAACTTCAACTAATTTTGCTGGCTCAGTTAATTGATTGTGTGGGTGAGAATGAGCAGTCGTGCGCTACATGTTCGAACTATCTTTTTTTTTTTTTTAAGTAACATCATGCTAAAGAAATTGTTATGTTCCTATTCTTGATTTTGCCCCAAAAGGCATAGCAAGTTTTACGAATAAACTATTTGACTTTATGCGAAGAGTTGGAAGCATTATAACTAAGTCAAAAATCTACAGATAGCAATAGCAAATGTTTTCTACCAAAGTTCCATCACTAAAACGTAGGTGAAAAATGTGTGTGTTTAATCTTCTGAGAGCAAATCTATAACAGGGAATGTATTAGACTATAGTTATTTAATAGAAAGCTTAGTAAATGAGGAAATCTACGCATATAAATGTATATTTAATAATTCAATTCAAGTATATTATGTTTTTAAAGCGAAGGAAGATTTTTTTCCTGCAACATTCAAAAATTTCTATAATCGAAATTAATTTCGGTCATTTGCTTTCCTTATGGTGCATAATTTGCACACACCACAATTTGTCTATATATCACGTGAGAAAAATAAAAAAAATATTTGATTGACTAAATTAATGGAAATGGGGTAACGTAGGAAATTCAATGCGTTGATGTTTAAGTTGAAATCAAGCAAGAAAGGTTTTTCTTTTTCAACTGCTTCTGTAGTTTCTAACTAACTTACATGGTTTAACTAACATGTGTTAGCTGAAATATACAAAAAATTATTTTCGAAAGTATTTAGTAGTTCAGTAAATATAACCTTGAGGTTATGATTACATTTTGAAACTATATTTACAAATACAACTGCTTTTAAATATTAATTTCTAACTAAAGAAGTGCAGGAACCCTACAACCTTCAGATATTACTTTCATGCTTAAGGTACCTGAATGTGTAAAGATTAACACAAACCTGAAACAAAGCTAGATCACTCATGAGCCAAAATTAAGCCCTGTTTTGCTTCATTAATGACATGCCTCAAGTTTCTTTGAAACTAATTAATTGATACAATTATTACGTTAATGAGGTTTTTTATTTGTTCTACATAATTCGTAAAAATAAAACGAACCAATATTTTTAAAAAAACAAACAAGACGCTTCAAATGAAGTGATATTCTTTAACACCCGGTTAGATGATTGAACTATTGGTGTTTAAAGCTTAAACTTTCTGGTAAAACTTGATACCATGAATTATTGTAAAGGTATCCAGCAATGTTTCTACTTCTTTCAACCTATGTTACTGAACAAGAAGCACAGTCGGAAGCTGCTTCTCTCTTCTTCATTTAATGTTACAAATTATTAAATTATCACACATTCATTCGATTTTCTCCCAAAACATGCGAAACCAATAGCGGCTAACTGCTGTTTTTACCAATGATGGTTATGTTGAAAAAATTTATTAATCTATTACTTGTAACTAACTTTATTTCTTATTAAAAATAAAATTTGGTAGTGGACTTATCTGTTTTATTTTACAGAAAACTGAAACTATTTTGCAGGCAAAATGTATATTGTTGCAAGGATCTTTCATCAAAAAATGTATTGTATAATATCAAAATCGAACTAAAGATTTATAAATTAAGCCAACCGAAAATTATGAAAAGCATATGAACACTGCATACACATAGTAAAAGAAATTATTTTCATTTTATTCGTAAAAACTATGCTCAAATAAAAAAAAAGAACGTGCAACCGTTTTTTGATCTTTCTTTTGCAACAAATTATTATTTTTTCTTTCATTGAGAATGCAGCTTTAGAAAATTGAGCTGACCGGTTTTGCATTAAATTACAAAATTTCAACATCAATAGTATATGATACATTTTTTTAACAAAACCATAAGTTGCTGATGTGAAAACAAGTATGATGTCTTTTGACAAAAATGGCAATTTAAGGGAACTATTTTTACTCAAAAAAAAAGGAAACTTTAACGGCGAGAACAGTTACATTTTAAAAGATAAAAACAGAAACTCCCTTTTTAATATTGTATTTATTGTGGCATTTTTTAAATTCACTTTTGATGTCTTATACTTTTTTTGTTGGGTTATGTATGAACCTTGGAGTTAAGGATTTAAACTATGAAAGAAAGTAAAACGTAGAGAGAAGAAAAAATGGAAAGTATGAGCAAACAACCGAAATAATGCACTTTCTCACTTGAGTTCGCTTAAGTTTAAAATCATCACTTAAAGTAATATTTACGCTTGATTAATAAATTACTTAGATATTAACATATTTTTTCGTTCTATCTGGAAAAGTAAGATTTGTAATTTTTTGCATTTTCGAAGAATTATTAAATCAATAAGGGCTGATGAGTTGTCTAATTTAAATGTTCGAAATTTACTCAACGTGATTGGAATAGCGTTTATTTTTATTTATTTATTATTAGTATTATGATTTTTTTTAATGATTGCTTGTAGAGATACGGAATCAAATTGTTATAAACAATAAATAAGTAATTATTGAATAATTGAAAGAAAATCTACAAATGAACAAGAAAAAAGGTTATTTTAACTACTTATTAGTTTGAATGTTCCATGTTACTGAATCAAAGTAGTTAGGATTTATATTGATAATTGCGCATTAAATGAACATATGAGGCAGTGAGAAGCAAAGGGATATAAATGGACCTATTCAAGTTTTGAGCAAAGCGCGTATAAAAATTGCGTTCTAGGTAGGCTTTCATTGATTTTTTTTCTTCTAAATTATGCTGTACAGCAGCACCTACCAGGGCTACTAGTACTATCTCTTATCCCAAGACAGAGGAGGTGTTCACCTACAATTTGTACTGGTTATCTGAAATTTTTTTAATTTTTCCACTTGCATCCCTTTGCTTCTCACTATCTCATATGGTTAACTTATGATTTTAAACGAGCTATATCAAGATTTATTGTATGTGATGTTTCAATTTTCGTTAAAAAACGAAGTTTATCTTAGTATGAAAATTTAAATGGAAGGGAATTAACTAATGATGTGAATTAATAAATCCATCAAATCAATGAAATATTGCAATGATGACAATGTATCAAACAACAACAAGTACTTACATCCTGGAATTCAGCCATATCCGTTGTCATCATGAGTTGTTTCAGCGATACTCCAGTGTTCATTACCAGAGGTGTCAAACTTGTACAATCCGTTCCACTAGATGACATCACTTCCACCGAAAAAAAATTGTGGTACCAACAAAACTGTACCTCAAAAAACTATAACCCTCCCCATGGATAACGGTTCTGTATGTTTTGGTATTGCAGGAAAGATTAATATCCTTAACGTTCCTTCTTGGGATTCAGTCACCAAGGGCTAGCACGTTCACGTGGGTCAGCGCTCATGGCTTGCGTTGAGGGAAAACCACCCACGCACAATGGCTGGATGGACCAGTGTCCACAGCACGCGTTGTTTCGCACTGATGTCCGTTCGTTCGAAACGGACACACCTGTACTTGTGCATGCAGTCTATCTCACTACCTGGCTTTCATTAGTCGGTGGTCCGAAAGTAGGCCGCCCCCTAGCGGTGGCTCGGCCCAGGTAGAGAGACCAGTCATTCGGCCTCTAACCGAAAACGAAAGAGATATTGTCTTATTTCCGATGCTGCTCTCTCTGGGGGAACTTTTGGAAATGCGGCGGCTCCTTGGATCCCAGTCAGATGAATCAATTATTTTCGAACTTGAACGTTTAGAAACTAAATAATTTTATTTAAAATGAAATTATTATGATATATTGGTAATGAATTCCTTACATGCTTGATAACATACATGTGTTGATAGTTTAATACCTTAAGTTGTTTCAAAGGAGCTTTTAAAAAATGTGTTAGAAAACGGGGCTTACAACGAACTAAGGTGTAATTTGAAAGGTATATGATATTCCCTTAATTAGATACTCGAGTACTGTACCTCAGTAGATTAAATACTCAAAATTAAAATAATTGGGATACTACAGTGTTGCTGAGTTACTGAACAAAAAGTTAGGATGCATCCTCTTTGTAGTGTCTTGAAAAAATTATTTGCTGTTATCATTTCTCTGGTGATTGCAGTCTTTCGATTACCTGTTGTCTGCCATTGTTCTCCGTTTTGCTGCTATAAACGTGACAATCTTATTTCTCCAACCAAACTGTCTTTTCCTCGGTCTTTGACTTTCCGTCCTATTGGGTAAATTTTCCTTAAGCAAATTCATTTTTAATTTTCCTTAAACTGTCACAAAATCAACACCCATTTTGATGCAGTTAGTCAAACCCAAAGAACCTAGTTTTAAATATTTTGGTGAAAATAATAGAAAAGATGTTGACTATATATTTGACTGACAGCGATCAAGTCAGATGCTATTCTCACTTCAACAGTCCAATTCTCAAATTCATTTTTAATCATGAGATTTTTATATGCTTCTCTCTTTATCCTACAACTGTGAATGTAAAGTCTCAATAAATTAAATCGTGTTGGTGCTATTTCTCGCAATTTTGAATTTTGTTTCCACAAACACTTTTATAGCCGTTGTAGGATCAATAGCACGCCACTTTATGAATTTATGCGTAATGCTTCATTCAGTTAAGTTGATACATAAGAAAGGAAAGGGAGATTTTTATGCAACTTATGTAATGTAAATAATTAGAATATCGTTGCATATGATTTTTTTGCAATGCCGAGTAGATAAAACGAATACTTAAAAGAAATTCAAAAAAAAAAAAAAAAAGAAAGAAATCTTAAATTAGAATGACATTTGCTGTGTTTTTCGTTATTATAACTAAAAACGGTTTTAAATTATAGCCAAACAGACTTAATCACAAGAATAGAAACAAAGAAAATTTTGCAAGTGCAAAAAAGCTATTTGCAGGTCCAAAAAAGAAAACGAAACATTGAAGAAAGTATGATATATTATTACTGTTTAACAATTCATATACTTATCTATTGATTGTATTTGTACCGGAAAACGGCAAAACGCAGCTCCGGTACTGATTTTTCTGGAAAAATATTTTTCTTTCACATGAAGTATGTTCTAGGGTAATTTTTGCATTAATTTCCTTCAAAGAATTGTTAGTACTCTTATTTCTCCATGTACTACTTGTCCAACAATTTTCATCGGATTGCCTTTTAAAAACTGGACACTAAGATCATTCTTCATTTGGGAAAACAATGTTTTCAATCAGTAAGAACGCTTTTCGTGATACATATCCTAAGATCAGAACCGTGTCTTCCTAATACGGTAAAAAAGTATCGTGTATTAGCCTAAGCTTCTTAATATGAAACCGAAAAGTTCTTTCACTCGGGACTCAGTGCCAAAATCAGACTTTTCTCCTGGATTGAGAGAAGAGTCCATAGAAGTTCTTCCACATGGCAGTCTGTGTTTATATTAACGTACGTATTGAGATTGGTAATATGGTTAAAAACGTAAACCAGTACTCGGCTGTTTCTTTGACTCTTCGGTGCAAGAAAATTTACAAATTGACCCCTCATATCGATACACATAAAAGAGTTAGCGTATATGCATGTATGTTTGTTTGGGGATGCACTCGCAAAGTAACCGACTGCGCCTATAAGAAATAGCTGAGTCCTAAGGCGAAACTGGGGGAGATGTGGTTGATCCTTTCTCAGAACATGTGATTAGATGTTTAGCCTTATGATGTTTAGCCTTATTACCAGAACTATTATCTTAATACATTTACACAAAGCAAATGTCGTATCTGCAGCTGAGTTCAAAATGAGAAATTGCCGTTTAAAGTTTGCGCCTCCGCGTATTCGATTCAGATGGATTTTTTTTTAGAATTTCAAAAAATATTTCTCATTGGCATATGACCACAAAACATTGTATTTAGGTAAAATATGTGACAAAGAATCACCTGATGACCGTAACTCAATTTTGATTTTAAAAAAATGCAGGTAAGACTTTTGTGTTTAGCACGGCAGTATAGCTCTAATCCTTGGAGAACATTCACGCTGTACATTGAGTCGTTAGTGGAATTCACATTGTATAATTGAGTCCTGAGTGGACGAGGTGCATACAACTCTTTTAGATTCTATAGGGTGAAAAGAAGTGGTTCTAAGCACAGAATATGCCCAGCAAAAAAATAGACGCAGAGGTTCAAAAATGACTTTTTTTTTTTAAAGAAGAACAATTTTAGTCATCGGTTTAGACAATTCCGTAAAAATTGTTGGGAAAGAATTACTTCAGGATTTAAATACTAAGAACGCTAATGCTGCAATAAAAATTAACACAAATATTAAAACAAAGTGACGGGAAATGCTTGTGTGAAAGGAAATATTTTGAAAATTCGATTCCATTTTGAAAGATCTACTCATCACCGAAAGGATAAAAGTTGCAAAGGCACATCAGAAAAGTAACTGTCGACTAGAACTTTTGTAATAGATCAGAACAGGCGAGTCATTCACTTTTTTCTAGGACAGAACACAGTATGGAAGTATTCGTAGTGCTTACCTAGTACACTGGTGGACAATTGCTAAGGACGGATAGCAATAGCAGCGTTAGCAACCACAAGATGGAAGGAAAGAAAATATGGAAATCAGCATAAATTCGGGACACAGTAAGACGTGTTGTGAGTATGCAATTTTTAGACTCATGACATTGCTAGTCACGTGATAGCGCTCATAAACGATATAAAGGATTAGGAGCGTGATGACCATTGCTGTTCAAAAGCAAAGTTTTACAGGAAAGAATCAACTGATGAACTTGCATTTTTCGGAATGTCTTTCCAACATCCCTATGTTACCAGAGAGTTCAACGTAAGCCACAAGGTTGTTTTTAGAGTTTGGAAATCATTTAAATCAAATGGAATGTGTAGCAAATGTCACGAGGGAGGTCCTGTACGCAATACGACGTCAGCAGAAGATTGGTACTTTAGTGCTAGCGACAAAAAGGAACCAGTGCAACACAGCTACTGTGGTAGCAAAGCAGTTTCCTTCTGCTACTAGCAAGCAAATACCCCGGAAAACTGTAGCCAGACTTTTTAATGCAGAAAGACAATACGCCCGTCAGCTTGATTTGTACATCCCATTGTCTACAAGTCAGTGTTTTGCTCGATTGTAATGATGTCTTCAGCCTCGCATTTGGAAAGAAGTTGACTGGGCTTGTGTACTATTCTCAGATGAAGGCAGGTTCACTCTGTCGTTTGATTGTAGACGACAACTAACCTGGCATGAGAGTGGTACAGCATACAAGCCGGCAAACATAAAAGAAAAGGACTAGTATCTTACAAGTTGTGTCATGGTATGAGTAGAATTATGATCAATAGCCGTACGTCACTCGTGTGCTTTCAAACAAGACTATAACGGCTAATGATACATTAACGTTGTTCTACTGCCTCATGTTCACGTGTTCTGTGGGCTATAAATTCGTTTTCATGGATGGCAAGGTAGCATGTCATTAACAATCGCTGTGCAGGAGTGTCTAGCTCACTCAAAATATTCAACCCATCAGATGGCCAGCACGTTCTATAGATCAGAATCACATTGAAAATGTTTGGGATGCTTTGGGGAGCAGTGTTGATGGTCGACAACGCCCTCCAATAAGCAAGGACACCCTTATACATGACTGACAGAAGAATGGGGTAAAGTGCCCCAACAGTTGCTGGATCATGTTGTGTAAAGCATCACATGACGTGGGGAAGCTTGTATCGCTCTTTAAGGTAGCCATATCCTACATATTGACATCGTTCGCCGGAACGCCTGGGGATAGTAATTACATTTATTCACTTTTATAAATTCAGCCCAAAATGACCGTCTGGTCTTTTTAACACTTTTTAACTCCTTCTGTATTTCAGAGCACTATAAATTATCGTCATTGCAATGTTTTAGAGTTCTGGCATTTATTTAATTCTTTGGCATCGAATTACACTTACTTTTTTACGCGCTACATAGCCCATTGGAATTCATTGGGACCGAAACTGTTATACGTTAAATCGGAGTTATTCGAAATATCCAGGTGTTTAAAAAATTGCACTTACCTTATATGAAATTCCTAATAAGCAATTGCGCAGAAATATCCATATTTAGAAAGTGCGCACTTTTTATTCATCATTCCGTGACTCATTACATACTAGTTAATTTGAAATTTTAAAGTACTGAGTAATAGATGTTTGACAATTTCCGTGATACTTGACTGGAAATAATTCTCTTTCGACTCTATAGAGGGAAGAAAAAACAGTCTCATTTACAGTCTGCTGCATGAGATGTTTTTAGTTTCCATGCTATGTAAAGTATTTGAAAAAGTAACATTTTTAATGGGAGTGTCATTATCGCTTTCTGCATCACAATCGATGTTCGTTGGTTAACCCCTCGCCAGTCAAAAATTTCTGATTCCAAAAAAAGTCTTTTTGTGCTTCGGACAAGATGGATAAATCATTTGGAAAACAATCCAATATTTCCTCACTCAAATTACCAAAAAAAATGGGGGGGGGGGGGCTGTTAAAATAATTCGTTAATTCGGGGTTTATTATTCGGTAAATAGGGGGTTTTGCCGGCACAAAAAGAAAAATTCGCAAAATCACGAAATTCATTAAATAGAGGTTCATTAAATCAGGGTCCGACTGTATAACATTAATAAAACAACAGAATATATGCACGCAAATATTTCCGCAGGCAGGTAAGCAACAGTGTCTGTAGAAATGAATTGTTTTTGGACCACTTGTTTGGTAATCTAAATTTAATATCTTCGAGATAATTAGTTCCTTTTCTCAGACAATAATACAAAATTGAAGCTAGGAAAAGTTTTCCCTCTACGTTTTTCTTTTAATTTTCTTTTCGAAACTGTTTTGGAAGTAATCTCCTTACTAATAGTAATTTCAGAGTTATACAGGTAGTTATCAAAATAATGGAAACACTCTGCGACAAGTATGTTGGGAATCGCTACTCTGCCATTAAGTGCTCTGTTGATAAATGTGTCTTCTGACTCTAATCCCTCACATTGGTGAATCCAGATGGTCATTGAATTCTCTGGTCATTTTTGCTGAGAATGTTCGCTTTTTAGACATTACAATCCTCTTCAATACCGTCGGTTTCTTTTAATAAGCTTCTCTTTCCATCCACTATTTTGCTTTGCCGAGCTTGTCTTACCGCGCTACGTGTATGCTGTCATGACTTTAGATACTCTACCTCTACAAACACCAAAAAGTTGAGATGTTTCATTTGCACTTGTTTTAGCTAGAGGCGCTCCTACAATTTGGCCTCTTTTAAAATTTGAGAGTTCCGATGTTTCACGCGCTTGAAAAAAATTCAAGACGTCCAGGACTTCATTTAATCCACGATATACTACCGGAATATGTACATTACTATTCATAAAAAAAATAAATAAACTAAAATAAAAAAACCCCAGATATCTAGTTTTATTCTTTATTACGTACGAAGCACATTCAAAAATGTCATATTTATTCACAGGTGTTTCCATTATTTTGATAACTATCTGTACATACATTATATCGCCCATACGAAGTAGTGTGTTCATCTGATATTTGATTTCAAGAAACACAAGGAAGTTATTTAGATGTTATAACTTTTCTTTAAAAAATGTAAAACGCATAATTAGTTTTTCAAGCGCAAAATGTTCCGTATGCAGGACAGAACTGAACAGCTTGAGAAAAACAATAATAGCGTCAATAATGTATATTAAATTAATTCCTTGTCCCATTAAAAGAGTTGTCTTTAAACTTTTCTTTTGCATCTTTAACATATAAACCATTTTCATAATGTTTCATACTTCTCATTCATTGTAATTAATCACATCAAAAACGCAAAACAAGTAATAAATCTAAGCGCTACGTACAGAACATTGTTGAATAAATGAGCATATCTCCAGACTTCGGATTGAACTCATTCATATTCTCAAACAGTACGACACATCAAAAGCCTATTTAGTTTATGACAGATCATAAAATGGGACTCAGGTTAATCTTTTTCGTTTACGGTATTCACTTTTGAACTAAATGCCTGTTACTCCAGTTTTAATGTTGAAATAAATTCGATCATCAAAAAATAAACATACTTGTGTTACAAAATAAGAGTTGTGCAGTGTGCATTTTCTTTCTTGCAAAGTACTTTAAAATATGCAGCGATGCTATATTGCGCAAATAATCTGAAGAAGTTTTTATTTATAGTTTTAAGTAAAATAAAAAAAATAGCAGAAATAAAACATCATTGTTAAGAAAATGCAATTCAAGGATACAGTGGAGTTATTCTATGAGTGTAAGAATTCACAAGAGAAATGTCGTAAGTGAACCGTTTTGGATCTGTTTTCGTTTAATTTCATGCTTTTGAATGTTTTGATATCCAGTGAGAGTAGTACTAAAAGAGAAGTCTAATTGTATGACTGAAAGCGGTGTTTCATTTCTTTAATGATTTTTTTCAAAACTTAAACCATGGAATATTTCGTATACACGTAAAGAGTGATTTATTGCACTGTATGATGGAAATTTTGAGCAATCCGCTCCCAGAAACGCTTTGTGTTTATTTTGAAATCCTTTAAACTTTTCAGGAAATCCTTTTACCAATTCAATTGTGAAGCATTATCAAGTTACAGTGCCGAAAAAAAAATAAAGTTCGACTCGAATCGTATGTAAGATAGATTATAAGTAATTAAAAGCAAAGAGTAACCGATAATTTTAACTAGAGAATATTTTAAAATAAATTTTCCCACTAGGGAAAAGAAAAAGAATTTTCCATTAAACTTTTTGCGAAATATTTCAAGGAAAATATAAACCATCGTGAAATAATTTTGGAGAGTTCTTGTAAATAATTTTTGCTTTTGTTCAGATTCCTTTTGCTTTTGTTCAGATTCCTTTTTCTTTTTTTTACATTCCTGAACAAAACCATTCCCATTACCTACATAGTATATAAACACTTCTCCGCATGAAATTGCATGAGGCAGTTGTTAACTGTTGTCATTTAAAGAACTTAATTTTTCTCGCAAAAAAGAAAATTTTTAGTCAAATTTGCATTTTTGTAACAACATTAACAAAGCTTAAATTCGCTTGTGTTGCACCAGTTTTGAATCTAAGCTATTTTCCCCTTTAATTATGCTTTTGTAAATGTCTTAAGTTTAGCTGATTTGTGATATTGTTATTGCTATAAATTACAAAAACTTGTTTTAGTTTCAAGCATAAATAGTTTTAGTTATTTTCTAAATACTACAACACTAAAATCAACTATAAGAAAAGAGTATAAACTTAAAATTGAAAGACAAAAAGACTGAAGGAAGAAATCAAAGAGGTTCCTCCACAACTCAATGAGCCTACTTACGCATGTTATCACAATCATTTTTTGACTCTTACTGTCACATCTTCAGCACCTTATTGCTTCATGTACTGCTACTGATTTCATTGTTTAAACAACTAAATTCAAGAAAACACTGCTTTTATATACAAAGACATCTCTTAAACAATGCAAAATTCACTCCACTAATTTTCAAACATCATGTTTCCGGAAATCTTTAAAGAATCGGGTGAGAGAAAGAGAGAGAGAGAGGGAAAGAGAGAGAGAGGGAAAGAGAGAGAAAGAGAGAGAGAGAGAAAGAGAGAGAGAGAGAGAGAGAGAGAGAGGGAAAGAGAGAGAGAGAGAGAGAGAGAGAAAGAGAGAGAGAGAGAAAGAGAGAGAGAGAGAGAGAGAGAGAGAAATGCAGTAATTAAGTACTGTAAGATGAGTATGTTCCTAAACCAAGGAATAATGCAATATTATTCTGAACTACGGCATGATTTCTCAACAGTACTAAATTTAAAATTTGAGTCGTAAAATGAAAAAAAAAA
This sequence comes from Uloborus diversus, assembly GCF_026930045.1. Taxonomy (NCBI): domain Eukaryota; kingdom Metazoa; phylum Arthropoda; class Arachnida; order Araneae; family Uloboridae; genus Uloborus; species Uloborus diversus. The sequence goes on along the minus strand of NC_072732.1, from coordinate 89,518,999 downwards.
ACAGGTTTTTGTACAATTTAGATTAACTATAGACAAAACTAAAGCAAAAAGTAAAACATCCTGAATTGCAGAAAATTTCTCTTCTAATGAGTTCATTTAAAGCCACAATATTAATCAATGTTGCAATTATTGATCGTTAGTTGCTTTATTTCTCAAAATTAATGACAAACAATGAAATTATAAAATAATAATGAAAAATCTTATGTATGAAACTTCTGGCTTTCTCCAAATAAATAAGCTTTATGGTTGTAAAATAAAACAAAGAATTACTTTCGTCTTTCGATATTTTCTTTTTTTGTGCGAAATTATATCAAACAATAACATACTAGTTAAAACAAAAAGTTCCGTAAACTTCTATTTTCTTAACAACTGTCGTTTTCGATTTTTTAAAAATTGCTCAAGGAAAACTATTTTATTGTCGGTATAGCCGGTAAATACTATTATTCTTACTTTGAAATTCAATGATTTTTGATATTCCTAGAGTTTAAACTCTTTACAGAACTGCAAGTTGTCAGAAATCGTACATTCCTTTCTTGAACTAATTTTAAAGTGACTCAAGATCGAACGATAGCTATGAACCAGGGTAAAGATTTGTTTTAAAGGGGTTTAATAATAACCATTTCTTAATTTTCAATTAAAGTTCAGTACTTTAGAAATGTTTCTATTTTTGTATACCATCCAGTACTACATAAGTAGTTTAAAATGTTTTAATATGTGAGGAGCAGATTAGAAAAGAGAAATTAAGGATCAAAGTTATCTTGCATGACTTTAATGGATATCTTACTCCATGCGAGTGCTGCTTTAAAAGAAAGGCATCAAATTAATATCTTCAACTTAACCACTTTATTTCTCCTTCATGATTTATGCGTTTGAGTCAGCATTTAGCATGATACCGCAGAAGAACAGAAAACAATGTCTTAAGTACAAAGAGATCGAGAAGTTAAAGCAGTGTTTACTATGACGAATTGAATCAAAACATGGGCTAGAGGAAAAAACGAATAACAATAAATTACTATTGCGGTCACACTATTGCGGTGTGCACGCTTTCAGTTCGATATGATCACAAAAATCCAATTTTCTCATATTTTCAGTGCTCTTTGCTCCGACTACTAAATACACGCTCTTTGCAGAATAAACGATTGTAAATGACTACATCGGCAACTTCTTAATAACTAGTTAGAAACGTATCAAAGTGAAGCATTAACATAAATCACATTACTCATAAATCCTGGTGTAGATAAAAGAATCCTGTTTGGATCGCTCGCATTTACATCCACAACAAGGAACTACAAGCTGTTTGTGCGTCGCTGATATTGTCGGCACAAAAAAAAAATGGCAGATTATTTGTGGATATGACATTATAAAGCATACTAAGATTTTCCGGTTTGTTGAGAAGAAATAAATCATGTAGTTTCCTGACGTGAACATGTATTTCCGAATTTTTGACGCAAATAATAATTATATAACTATTCATCATTTGAAGTACATTAGTTTTTGATGAGATATGAGTTGGAGAAATACTTATACTTATATTTTAAGTCTTAAACGAGAGTGTAAAAAAAAAAAAATAATATTTTTATATATGAGGCTCATTAATTAAGGAAACATTTACAGCAATGAAACTGTTACCGTATCATTATTAGTCATGTTACTGTGTGGTTATAACTGTGTGACTCAGATTACCACTGACAATTTAATATCAACTCGAAACTGAATGCGGCGTGCTTTAGTACAAATAAACTATTGTCAGTCACATTTAACAATTAATGTTTCGCTCCACCCAAGACTAAGAGTCATCACTGCGTGAGTCTTGTAGTGTGCTTCAGTACAAGTAAACGACAGTGAAATCCCGTTACAATTAACTTCAAGGAACAGCAAATTTTGTTGTAACGGAATTAAAGTAATGTAATAGCTATTAAAACGGTGCTGAAAATGTATTTCGCTTTAACGAATATTTTGTTGTATTGGTATATTCATAGTAAAAAGATTTAACTGTATTTTCAGTTATTTTCACAAATAATATTTTGCTCTACATAAGACTGAGAGTAATCACTGCGTGAGACTTGTAGAGTGCTTCAGTACAATTAAACTATTGTCAGTTATGTCAGACCAAACAACGTAAGTAGAAGCACAAATTTGTAAATTACAGCAAACACGTGTTTCGGCGTTACAGGGAACGCCTTTTTCAATGCAAAAAATAATGAGCTTATGGATGAAAAGACAGTCGGATGTCTTTTCATCCATAAGCTCATTATTTTTTGCATTGAAAAAGGCGTTCCCTGTAACGCCGAAACACGTGTTTGCTGTAATTTACAAATTTGTGCTTCTACATACGTTGTTTGGTCTGACTTTACTATTTATCTTATTGTCAGTTATGTTTAACAATGGGATCGTTTCCGAAATTCTAAGAATAGATATTTTTTTCTGAAAGAGCAAGCTTAAAAACAATAGTATTTAACCATTTTTTAAATAATTTGACGAAGTTTGATATATTTTAACAACTATTTTAAAGGGTGCTATTTCATTGTTTACGCTTCTGAACGTGACATCACAAGTGATGAAATGCCATTCACTAATGCCATTTGCACAGAGCGCAATATTTAACTATATGTAAACTATTGTCATTTATATTCAGTAAGTTACCGCCCTATAGCCAGGGCTAAGGCAGAAATACATGAAATACACCGCCAGCTCAGTCAATTCCAGTCGATTACTGCAGTTTCGTGCTTATTAGCACTCATGAGCCCGGCATAGGAGTGACTGAACTGGAGGTGGTAAACCTCTTAAGGAAGTCAAGAGTGCCAGACAAACTGGTAGCTAATACAGAATTAGCACTGACCAGACAAGTGACTGAAGCAATGGTTCGGATCAACTCGAATTTTGAAGGCAAGGCAGGTATATTCAGTAAGTTACTGAATACCGAACCATTGCTTCGGTCACTCGTCTGGTCAGTGCTAATTCTGTATTAGCTACCAGTTTGTTTGGCACTCTTGGCTTCGTTAAAAAGTTTACCACCTCCAGCTCAGTAACTCCTATGCGGGTCTGATGAGTGCTAATAAGGACGAAACTGCAGTCCTCGGCTGGAATTGACTGAGTTGGCGGTGTATTTCATGTATTGTCATTTATATTTAGCAATTCATGTGCTTAGAATCAAAATCGGCTCAATCCATGAATTTTCAAAATTAGTTTTATTTCATAATTTAATACTTGGTGGATATTATCACTTTGGAAAGCAATTCGGAATTCATTCAGCTCAATCGATTGAAAATTGCTGTAAACAAACAAACAAACAAAAAAAAAAAAAAAAAAAAAGAAATTAATTTGAATTTTTGGCATCTTGAATTCAAATTATGTTTTTCGCAATCACGAGCGTGTGTGTTTGTGTAGGCGCATGTGTGTGGGTGCGTAAGTGTATGTATGCATGTGTGTGAGTGAGTGTTGTGTACGTGCGTGTGCGTGTAGGCGTTCGTGTGTATGTGTAGGCGTTCGTGTGTGTGTGTAGGCGTTCGTGTGTATGTGTAGGCGTTCGTGTGTGTGTGTAGGCGTTCGTGTGTGTGTGTAGGCGTTCGTGTGTGTGTGGGACATGGACGCCACCGCTCAGCAAAAGTGGATTTCGGGGGACAGTGCTCAGGACCAGCCGCGTCGCGTCGCCGCCGGTGGACGGTGGTGCTGCAGGCCTGGTCCAAGCTGAAAAAGGAACCACAACGCCAAAGACAGTCAAATGAAAGCAATAAGCAATCGTGATTGCTCAAAAAAACTCCTGAAAGCATTTAAACTGCGTTGAGCTGGTTTTGATGATAAACGAAACTGTTATTGTTTCATTCCACACTCATCTAATTGTAATCACCGTGTGAGACTTGTAGTGCGCTTCGTTACAAGTAGACTATTCTCAGTTCTTTTTCGTAATTTCGCTCCAAAGAGTACTAACAGTAATCACTGTGTTGAGACTTGTGGAGTGCAAGTAAGCTAATATTTTAAATGCATTACTATAGCTTAAAAATTAAATTTCGAACATTTTGGAACATTTCAAGTTAATTTTCAGGCATGTCATCCGATTCTGAACTATATTCGGCATTTCAAGCCCCTGTTTCATCAGGAAAGTAGTTAAAAATCAATCACAAGGTTCCACCCGAACAGACGTACACCAAACCAAATTAATACAAACATATAGTACAGTCATTATAGTAAGTTCACCTCGGAATTCGAGATACCTAGCTGTAAGTCTGTAAATACTTGTATATTGACACCCTTAAAGTTGTCTCAAAACCTACATATGGTAGGGTGTACGCAACTATTAAATGTCAAGGTCAAAGGTCACAAAAATCGTTTTTTTGCGCTTTTTTTTTTTTTTGTAAATATCTCATTTCCTATGGGTGTTTTGCAATTTGTATTTATTATCAATATTGTAGAATACAAAATTCTCTACAAATTTTGTTTAAAATTTTTTTTTATACGGTGAACCATTTTCGAGATAGAGGGCGGAGAGCGCGCGGTCACAGGATCACTTCAGGTTAACCGGTGCCTCCGGTCGAAAACGCGCCATATATAGTTGATGAACTATCGATAAATCAATGATTATAAATATTTGTCAATTTTTATTAACTATTATATTTTATTTTATCATTTTTTCCAAACCTATCCACTTTTTATTCTGTATTAATTTACTTAACAACACTTACCTGCCCATGTAATTGCAGAATTGTTAATGAAAATGTAGGAGTTACATTTGAATTTTAACCTAATTAATATTAATAATTTCTTACATGATGAAAAAAATTACAAATAAATTATGAATTACTCTTTTTATTAAAAAATATCATTCAATACATTTATTTTTATTAAAAGCAAAAAAATGGAATAAAGAGTACAATAACTACAATTTATAATTTTAATCATCTTCTTCCTCTTCATCGTCGTCTTCCTGCTGGTAAATTTCAAACTGGTCTTAATTATCGTCTTCAACAACATTTGTCTCAAGCTCTTCCATGATTTCGGGGTCAAAGGTTCCATCTTCGTTAATGCCGCTCTGGTATGGTAGAGCTTTGAGACAAGCTTGCCCATTACATTGGCCACAAGCTAAAGAGTATTGCAAGCCCGCTTTTCTGCATTCGCATCGCGAACCACAACCACTCTTGCAGTTGCAGAAAATTGTATTTAGCAAATTTTCTGGAGCAGGTGGTAAAATTGTCATGATAGGCTCCAGAAAATCGTTTCGCATTGCCCAACTCCATACCTGGGGCTCCAAATCATGCCCTAACCAAGTTTGAACTTGATAGTATACACGTTTGAAATGTTGATGAGCAGCTGCACTTGTTGGTAGAATATTTGAAAGCTGCACATGTTTATTAAGTTTTGTAGACTTGACGTAATGCATATAACGAAGATGATCGAAGCTTTTCACAGATTTCAGAGCATTATATACGGCCAATAAAGTTTTAATTCCTTTCTCTAATAATTTCTGGATCGAACAATTTTCTTCCTCAAATGCTACAGCTAGTTCATCCAAATTTGTCAGTTTCTCAAAAACTTTTAAAAATGATTTTTTTTTCCTTTTTAAAAAGCGCAGAAGTTGTGTCGCAGCCACTTAATGCGTGCAGAAATAAAATATGTGTTTTGCAATGAGAATAACTATCAAAACTTTTAGTCGAGTATATCTCCGTTTTTACATTTCCTTTCCCAACTTTTTTAAAGAAAATTTCTTGTTCGTAAGACAGTGTACGCCCAATTAAAATGACAATTAAATCAATATCTTGTCCTATTATAACTGCAGTTTTTTCAGACTTTAATTCTTCAATTGCAGTTTCAACAATAAGAACATCCGCATCATCTCTGGCTTGTTTAGTAGTAATATTTGCAGCTTGTAATTTTTCAATTAACATATTAATGAGCATATTTTTGTTATTTCGATTTGATGAAAATTTTTCTTGAGTAACTGGTACAACCATTGTTTCATAGAAACAGACTTCATGCGTTTTTGAAAGTGCAGTAGTTCTTCTCTGCTGCTTCATAGCTTTTACGTTCTTACTGTAGTCTGAATATCCGTCAAATTCAACAATTATTGGCGCAGTATAGCCCTCAAGGGCTCTTGCGCCATAAAAAATAAACAAACCAAAGCAACAACAATTATTTTGGAACTGTAATGCCTTTGCAAATAATTCATGTATTTATCAAAAATAATAGAAAAAGTATCTTCTCTGCTCAATACAACATGATGAAGAAGAAATCCGCCATCAATAATGAACGTAAATGGGAAGATAATTATATTATAATTTAAGTTTTTCCCTTAATTATTTTTTAATTTTAGGAAACGGTTATCAGTATTATTGAATAGATATAGATTTAATGCATGAAGAAAATGATAAAATTGTTGAAAGGTTGTGTAAAGCAGAGATTCAGACAGCTGAACATAAACAAATACGTTTAATACGAAACATGGAGACACACATACAGCAAGACATATAGAAAAGTAGTGAAGCCTGATAAACAGACTGCGGCTCTTTAAATAGAATAGAGGGCAGATTTTCAGCATCCAATGATGTTTCTTAAATAGTAATAAGCTTTCTCCAAAGTCCGATGGTGGATTAAAGAAGAGATTTTGTGAACTCCGTGGAAAGCTGCAAATGTCTCTTCCAATAAGATATAAGCACAGTTCTTTCTTTTAAACCAATGGAGAAAGCGATTACATTCAACACCCGCCCTTAATCGCTTCTTACTAAACAACACAATGACATAAGTTCATGCAATTTAAATTTAGGAAGAGCCTTAGTAAACATATCAGCAATTCGTTTATCAGTAGAAACATATTCAATATATATATTTTCAACATTTAAAATATTTCTAATAAACTTTAACTTAACATCAATATGTTTCAATCTACCAGAACTATTTTCATTAGTTATACATTTGATTGCAGACTGATTATCTTCATATATGACAATGTTATTTACAGTAAGAAATTCACATGCAATATTTTTATAATACACTAGATCTAATAAAGACTTACCAACTGCAAGTACCTCAGCTTCAGTAGAAGAAACAGCTATTGAACTTTGTTTCTTCACGCTCCATAAAATTGGACACTTTTTATAAAAAATAACGTAACTTGAAACTGATTTGCGATCACGCGGATCTGATGCCCAATCTGAATCAACATGCATAGATAAATCAACATTAGAGTCACAACACTTACTATACACAATTTTATAATCCGATGTACCTTTTAAATAGCTTAAAATTCTTTTAAGTCCGTTCCAAGCCGATTCTGTTGGATTCCTGCAATTGACTGAGACAGTTCACAGCGAACAGTATATCGGGTCGTGTTGTCATCGCAAGATACAATAAAGATCCAACTAGTTCACGGTAAGGTCCTTTGAAGATAGTTCCTTCCTCAAAGTCAGCTGGAGTTGACTTTGCTTCTAAAGGTCACTCGGCTTGCACTCACTCATGTTAAATCTCTTCAATAGTTTAAGAATATACTCCTTTTGATCTAGCACTAATTTAGTAGAAGTTAATTCCATACGAATTCCTAAAAACTCAGAAGCTGGTTCGAGTTTGGACATCTGAAATTCATTTTGAAGAAGTTTAATCACAATCATTATTTCCGAATCATCTGATCCAGCGATAAGAATATCATCAACCTATAAACAAATTATTATTTTTCTTCCAATCACAATTCTGATGAAAATACACGGTTCCGAGTTTAACTGCTTAAAATTAATTTTTAACATAAATTGCGAAAATCTGAAGAACCATTGTCTAGGAGCTTGTTTTAATCCGTATAAACTTTTATTTAATTTGCACACTCTGCCAGTTGAATCCTTGAATCCTTGCGGTTGTTCCATAAAAACAATTTCTTGTTACTCACCATTCAGAAAAGCTGTTTTCACATCCATCACATAAGCCTTTAAATTCTCTTGAAGAATCGAAACAAGAACTAATCGTAAAGAAGGCATCCCAATGACTGGCGAATAAGTTTGTACGTATTCCTTCTGTTGGTCTTCCCTCTCGCAAAGTCTGGCTTTGAGAGTTCCGTCTCTTTTCTTCCTAAACACCCACTTACACTTTATGGGGGTCGCGTTATCAGGGAGATCTACCAGTTCCCAAGTTTTGTTTATCTGGATGGAGCGCAATTCTTCCCCCATCGCGACTTTCCACTGGGCTTGTTGTTTTTCCGGTAGTTTTGAGATGTCATAAAAGGTCAACGTCTCTTCTGACGTGTACATTGCTTCATATCGTTCTAGCTTTTTACTTTTTCTTTCTGATTGTCGGTGTGCAGCTGCGGGCGTTTTGGTTTCGTTTTCTCCTAACTCTTTATTTACATTTCTGTCGTGTTTTTCCTCGTCTTTTTCTTCTCTTTTCGGGAGCTCGTCTGGTGAATTACTTCTATCTTGCACATATACTTTATTTTCATTGAAGCGAACATTACGTGACACAATAACTCTGCATATCATGATCCATTAATCGATACCCCATGCTAGAATATCCAATGAAGATCATTTGTTTAGATTTCGGATCTAATTTTTGTCTGCGAGTATCAGGAATTTTGGCATAAGCATCACAACCAAATAATTTTATTTGATTTAAATCCGGTTTCTTTGAATATTTTAGTTCAAAGGGTGACATTTCATTTATGCTTGAACTAGGGATTCTGTTATGAATATATGCTGCAACTTGAATAGCATATCCCCAACAGTTCTTAGGTAAATTTGCATCATATAAAAGTGCACGGGCTTTATCAAACAGTGATCTGTTCATCCGCTCTGAAATTCTATTTAATTCGTGAGTATAAGGGGGGCAGAGATCTATCGTAACTCCAAGTTTATTTGCTATCACTTTAAGTTCACCTGAAACATATTCCTGGGCATTATCACAACGAATTTTTCGAACGCTTTCATTCAATTTGAGATTTCCACGGGAACATCACTTTTCTTTTTAAGAAGACGAACTTCACAAAAACGAGAATAATCATCAACTAATGTTAACACATACCTTTCACCCGCTTGAGTTGGTGGGTTGACCGGACCGCATAGGTCAGAATGGATTGTCATCATGGGAGCTTTTTCTCTTCTTCGGTTTCCTACTCCTATAGGGTTCGCGGACTGCTTCGCTAACACACTGTTTTCACAATATTTTTCGCTTATTGGTAATCCTAGTTTGCTCAGAACATGGTTTCCGGAGTGTCCTAACCTGCGATGCCACACTTCACCTCCATATTTTTCTGCAACAAAGGAGTTTGAAATGAAGGGAACAAAATCACTTGCATATTGACCTTTTGAATTCAGCTTGCACAAAACGAAGTTTGTACTTCCCTTTTTAATAACTGCTTCGTCATTTTTGAAGCTCACAGTGTATCCAGCTTTTTGTATCTGTTTCACTGAAATGAGGTTTCCATTTAGTTCTGGAACATATAACACATTTTTCAGTAGGATCTCCTGCACACCGTCATCTAATACACCGCGAATAGTTCCTATTCCTTTTACTTCCAGTTTACTGGTTTTTGCAGCGCATGACACAGTTCCTGAGGATGGTTTTAACTCCTCAAACCGTTCCCGATGTGCACACATATGAGCTGTAGATCCGCTATCTACTATAAATGACCGATGTTCTACTTCGCCAACAACGAAAGTCACTGCAACTGCTTCATCCCTTGGTGAAGTATTCTTTCCTGTCTGGACTGTGCAATTCCTCTTAAAATGTCCTTTTCTTCCGCACTGGTAGCAAACTATGTTACTTCTACAAAATTTCGCAATGTGCCCTGTTTTGCGACAATTGTTACACACTACCCGATGATTTGTAGAAAAGGCTGCCCCATTTGATGACTCTGTTTTCCAAGATTTGGGCTCCGAGACTCGACGATCTCTCATCAGCGCTTCAGCATCCACAAGACGACCGCAAACAAACTCTAAAGTCAAGTTCTCCGAAGGCTGATTTTCTATTGCAGATTTCGATGCGTCATACTCTGCTGGAAGAGACATCAAAAGATAGACAATACTGTCCATGTCACTCACTTTCAAGCCACACGATTTTAAATGGGTAACGAGCCTGTTCACTTCATCAATATGCTCCTGCATGGATGAGTCCTTTTTCATTTTCAAAGTTGAAAGTCTCTTTCTAGCCAATATCTGACTGATCGCTCCTTCTGGAAAATAGATCGATTTCAATTTTGCAATTACTTCAGCACAAGTCTTTTCTTCCGAAAGCGAAACTAAAACTTTATCACTAAGAAATGATAACATCAAGGCATAGGCCTTCTTACTCGCTAAAAGTTCATTAGCTTTCGAAGAATCCGCTTCACGTGCCAAATACACCTCTAAATTCTTTGCTGCGAAAACCGCTTCCATTCTCCTGCACCACAGGGAGAAATTCCTTCCGTCAAAAGGCTCAACGGAATATTTTATCTCGTCCCCCATGTTACTCCGCTACTGCAGTGATTTAGTAGCTGGGTGAAACTTAGAACTAACCACGCTCTGTTGTTGAAAGATTGTGTAAAGCAGAGATTCAGACAGCTGAACATAAACAAATACGTTTAATACGAAACATGGGGACACACATACAGCAAGACATATAGAAAAGTAGTGAAGCCTGATAAACAGACTGCGGCTCTTTAAATAGAATAGGGGGCAGATTTTCAGCATCCAATGATGTTTCTGAAATAGCAATAAGCTTTCTCCAAAGTCCGATGGTGGATTAAAGAAGAGATTTTGCGAACTCCGTGGAAAGCTGCAAATGTCTCTTCCAATAAGATATAAGCACAGTTCTTTCTTTTAAACCAATGGAGAAAGCGATTACATTCAACAAAAATATAATATAATACTAAATAAAAATTGACAAATATTTATAACCATTGATTTATCGATAGTTCATCAACTATATATGGCGCGTTTTCGACCGGAGGCACCGGTTGACCTGAAGTGATCCTGTGACCGCGCGCTCTCCGTCCTCTATCTCGAAAACGGTTCACCGTATAAAAAATTTTTTAAACAAAATTTGTAGAGAATTTTGTATTCTACAATATCGATAATAAATACAAATACCAAAAAAACCCATAGGAAATGAGATATTTATAAAAAAAAAGTGAAAAAAAAAACGATTTTTGTGACCTTTGACCTTGAAATTTAATAGTTGCGTACACCCTATCATATGTAGGTTTTGAGACATCTTTTAGGGTGTCAATATACAAGTATTTACAGACTTACAGCTTGGTATCTCGAATTCCGAGATTCTTACCTAATTTAAGCTTAAATGACTGGACTAATAGTAACAGGACAGTTTATTGATTCTTTTACAAACGGTAGGAAATTTATTTTCTGAAATTGTTAGGCTTTATGGATTCGTCGATTCTTATGCAACACGTCGTTTCCCAACCGGTGGTTCGCGAATCCCTGGAGGTTCACGAGAGGTACAAAGGGGGTTCACGAAAATTATACTGCTATGGCGGAAATTTAACATGTTTGTTTGAGATGAAGCCTCAAGTCCGAACAATTTTAGTTCTTCATTTATTCATTTGTCTTTTGCACATTCAAAAATTCGATTGAACTTAATGGAAACATTATATGGAGCCTATGAGAGCGTCTGAAACATCTTTACTTAATTTTCTATGCTTAGATTTTTTACTATTTGAGTGCAATGAAGAGCTATCGCAGTTCTGTTGTGCTTCACCGAAAATGCTAGTGACACAACAAGGACAATGGCTTTATTTTTTGATATAGTGAACAATTTTAAGATCGTAAAAAAATTAATGGAGTTAAAAATTGAAAACTTGCGCTCTATGTAAAAAAAGAACTCATGAAATTTGCGCAGAAAAACTCTCTTGTAAGAAGTAAGCATAAAAATATTTTTGATGGTAAAATTTACCGTTTATGTAATAATTATAGTTAATTGCAGGCATTTTTATCATTTTTCAAAAAAAGAACTACGAATTTTATTCCTCATTTCTAGCATTTGGAAAATAAAATGCTTCAGCACTCAAACAATGAATGTACGGAGTGTATCCTTATCAAGTAACTCGATTCGCAGTCCTTTCCAAGAAGTTGCAAATTTAGAGAACTTTCCAATTTTACTGGAAGAAAAAAGATCATTTAGTTAATCTGAGACATTTTCTCTGAAAGATATTTTGAAGGATCATTTTTTTTATTGTCGGATTTAGCGTTACGAATAAATGTATTGTTGTGACAGAAAATGACATTTTAAATTTTATTACTCCTTCTGTACAAAGTTTCCATGTGAAAAATGAATTTCAGCATATAGAGATAAATGCAGAAGGGAATTAAATGCTGAACCTAATGTAAGACTGAAACTGTCAGTCAAGACATTTGAGCCAAACTTTGAACATTTTAGTTCCACAACCGTTCCATTAAAAATTTGTTTCAAAGTTGGCAGAAACTCGAAGAATTATCATTGGGTTCGGTCCGATGAATTTGTTTTGTAGTAATTTTTTAGTTATCATTTTAGCTTGTAACAGTGTTTGCACTTCTATATTTTGAAATAAGAAAAAAATCCCTCAAATTTTACTGTATGTGTGAGAGGATTGAGAATGAAGGTGCTTTTCACTTAGTTCACTAGAGATTCCCCAAACTGGTACAAATTTTGGAAGAGGTTAGCAAAGTAAAAAAGGTTGGGAACCGCTGCAACAGGAAATAGATGCTCTCCACAGTTTTCTGTACGTAAGTCGAAAGGTAAAGCAAAATTCTTAGGACAAAGTTAAAAAGCATTTGTATTATTTATTCAAATGAAATTTTTCTTAAAGCTTTCGACTTCATTAATTTAACTATCAACATAGTAAAATATTTGGGGGGAAAATAGTTTCTGGTGTGTCTAATAGAAACTGAGAAAATACAGCAACTAACATTAACTTTTACATTGAAAGAAAAAAAAATGAAGTTTTATGCAATTTCAATTTGCACATGGTTAAGTAATTTCAATGATTCGTCTGGGGTTTAAAATTCCGTACACAGTATGTTTTAATTACGGTTTTCAAACGTGAGACAGGCTCACCTACCAATTTCTCCTAAAAACTAGTTAATTAAAGTATTTACTAACTTTTTTTTTTGCTTTATTGTTTTATAATCAGCATTTTAAGGTCTTATAAAATTATAGTCCTTCAAAATATAATGGGAGAAAACAAATCTTCTATCAATCACGACTTTGGATAGAGAGAAGTTCTCTACAATTTTGATTTCCAGACAGTTATTTCGAATGGTGCGTCTGGTTTTAAAATTCCTTGCTCAGTCATATTTATTTTGACTGTCGAGTTTGTGACAGCCTGAGATGCTAATCTCGCTTAAAAACCAGTTGATTGAAATATTTATTAAGGTTTTTGCACTTCATAATTTTCTAATTTTTGTCATAAAATCGCATATAAGTACAGTTCAATCCTTTCTAACAGAATCCGAGAAAATAAATCTACTGTCACTAAATTTTGCTCTGAGGTAAAAAGAAGTTCACCATAACATCGATTTCCAGACAGTTAAGTAATTTAAATAGTATCTCTGGTTTTAAAATTCCGTCCACATCCATAATTATTTTGATTGTCGAGCATGTAACTGGCTCAGATACTAATCTCTTCTAAAAACCTGTCAACTGAAACTTTAATTTAAATTTTTCCACTTCATAAATTAATAATCATTGTCATAAAGTCGCATAAAATTATAGTGATAGTCCTTCTTAATAGAATACGAGAAAATAAATTTACTATCACTTTTACTCTGAGGTAAAAAAAAGTTCTCTACAATTTCGATTTCCAGACAGTTAAGTAATTCGAATGGCTCGTCTGGGGTTTTAAAATTCCGGTCACAACCATACTTAATTATGATTGTCGAGCAAGTGACAGGCTCAGCTACTACTCTTCCCCCAAACCAGAAGTCTTCGTAAATTGACACTAACGTTTCTTTAATAAGAGTTAAGCTGATAAGGAAACGAGTCAATCCAGTCATAAAAACTGAGCTTCTGCATGCTGTCTCAGGAGATAAGCTGTATTTTCGTCACATGTCTGTGTCTCTGGGAGGATTCTAATGTATGGAGTGTGCAAAGAAGTACCTCATGCTGGCTATCATGAAAAGCATCTACCCATTTATTTCGGACAAAATAACATTAGAGATACGATTAAAGGCTTTTAGGACATGTAGGAAGTTTATTTACATGTAGTCTTATCAGAACAAGCAATATGTGGTACCTGTAATTAAATATGCATTCAGGTGAAGCTATGTAAGGTGAAATTCATATATCTGAAAGAAAAATTGTCTTTTGAAAGTGACATGTAAATACATGCGACTTTTTTTCAGCTGGAATGTATGTTACTAAGGATTTTTACTTGTTTTGAGCGGATACTTACAGAGATAAATACATGACAGCACTTGAATTTTCGAAGCCAAATGCCTTATTAAATACGAATTCTTAGTAGTAATTTAAGTAACCATCTTCATATACATAATAGTGAATTCACTGATCGAGTAACACTCGTACTATAGAATGGTAATTTGACAGTATTTTTGGAAATGTTTGACATGCAGAAAAATGCTTAATTTTGACAAGACTGAACTTTGTCCGATAACTTAACTGTTTTACTGGTAAAATTGTCATTTAAGGAGAATGAAGAAACGAAAACGTGGTCAAAAATGAACCCTATCTACCAGAGTTTAGGATTAATCAACTGGAGTCAGGGTTGAAATTTCTGCAATCAAAATATCACCAAACAGGCAATTGCTTCGTTTAAATGTACAAGCAATTTTCACCCGTCATACCTTGACGGACGATTTTCTAGTCTAGTTGAATAGATACCTTTGTGAATAAAAAGCAAAAATAAGAAATAACAACGCATTGTTGGATGTCTTTTCATCCATAAACTCACTAATTTTGCATTGAAAAGTGGGTTTCTTGTAACTCCGAAACGCGTGTATGCAGTAATCTGCAATTGGAACCAAATCTGTTACATCTACTGGAAAACCGAGGGATAGTTTTTCACATTTTATTTCGGCAAATAATTACAACTGCCCCATTCCTCGGGACTTTCCCATGTTATAAAACAGACGCAGTTTTAGAGAGAGAGAATTATTTCATTCTCATTAACATATATCACATTAACACAAAATTCAAAATATTTTATAAAGCGCAGATGATTGGATGTAAAAGTTTTAAACACAAGTATCTAAGCAGTAAATATATTTCCTTATTTAAGTAAACAACTTTGCAGCACGGTAAGAATTAAATTACTTCATCAATGTTAAATAGAAATAGTAATGACGTTTCACCAGTACTTGAAAACTTTCTTGAGTAAAAGCCGTTGGCAAAAAAGTTAACAATGCAAAAATTACTGGTAAAACTTCCTCAAAAAAAGGTTCCCACTACCCTCCTAAATTCATGAAAAGGTGCTTCATATGAAGGTCCTTCAGAAAACCTTAGCTGTAGTAGGAAATAGAAAGAATTGACCCGTTTACGGATTTAACTGTCAAATCAAAACACGCTGTTTCGCACTTGAAACACCCCCACATAGTTTTGTTTTACTACTATTTTATTACTTTAAGGCATCTGCTGCCACTTTTGGATTTTTAACTCCCATCATACACCCCAACATGGACCTCTAGCTTTGTTCTTGACTTATTTTTTTATCTTCTTTATAATGCGGTCGTCCTATATTCTGCCCGAAAAAGAAAGAAAAAGACAGAAGAGAAATATTATATTTTAATATCAATGTGTTTGTGTGTGAAGAAATAACGGCATCTCACCTACGACAGGAATTGAAGCATCACGGCAGACTGAACGCTCAAAATGGAGGCACTTGCCCTAATTTTTAGGCGCCAAGGAAAGACATGGGTGAAATAACAGGCACTTTTGTGTAATGAGAGAGAGTGATTGAGGGAATTTTGTTTCCTTTAGCGCTTTTGTTACACAATGTGTGAAAAACTGAAACACTTCTTACTCCTTATATTTTTGATCACTCTCATTTTATTTTCTTTCTTTTATCCTTCTTCGCTTTAATGATAAGTTGTGATCCTATTTTTTCTTATATTATTATTATTATTATTATTATTATTATTATTTGCAGTAATAGTAATAAAAGTAGTAGCAGTAGTATTTTATAATTAATATTATTTCATTCTGAATTTAGAGGCAGATTTTATGTCCTGAAAATGAAAAAAAATTCTTCGTAAAGTATATTTAATGTATAGGTCCTTGTCGCTACTATTTTTGTTGCAGCTTAAATAATCTTAGAACTTTGTTGCGAAGCAAAAAAGAAGAATAAAACAATTTCCACTAATCTTTTTAATTGTCTTAATTGCAGGTTCTCTGAAATAAATTGTTTATGTTTAGTGTGTAAACATTTTATCACTGAAGCAATTGTCATTACAAATACATTAATGTATAAATGTATGCTTAAGTTCAAATATTGTTTCATTTTTGCTTAAACAAATAGGATGGCCGATGTTTTCGTAATCAGTAATAAGTGACACCTGCTACTAAATCTAAACGTTTTTTATTCTTGTAAAAAAAAACGCCACAGTGAAGAAAATAAAAGTATCTACGAGGTTTCGAAGATGTGATTTAATCATCCACAAAAATGATTTGAGTTAAATTTACAAAACTATCACCCATAATAAAATGATTTGCTTTCTTCTGAGGCGCGTGTTTATCCTCTCTATAATCTCATATACTAATTTTTTATTCCCTTTTTGCAGAGTTTTTTTGAAAAGCTCCAAATGGAAAAGAGCATTTTTAGTAATATTATAAAATAGTTCGATGATTAGAGGAAAATCAAAGGTTTTATTCAGAAATTGGTCGAAAATTCTTCAGTTTTTTTTTTTTTTTTTTTGCTGTAGGTAACCAATATAACTGAAGTAAACAAATAACAAAGATTACAAAATGCAGCCTATTTCTAATGTTTCCTGATAAGATACAGGAAGGGGCGTAAATACGGAATACCGTTTTGTTAGTGACTAACTAGCATTAGAAATTCAAAAAGTTGTTTTGCCATTCATGTAATTAGTTTCAAATATTAGTTACCGATTATCAATTTCTGGTTTACTTCCCCTCAACCACCAAATGAAAAAAAAATAATTTTACGAAAATCAGAAAAAGCCGTTGACTTTAGGTACGGGTACAAAGACATTAGATATTTTAATTAATCAATCAATTAATCTTTCATATTTCTTTTAGAAAAAAAAATTAAAGCATAAAAATGTTTATCACTAAAATTAATTTAATTAAGGGGGTCAAATTAATTTTCTCTTTATTTTATTAAGATAAAAGGAGTACAGATTGAAACATAAGAATTTAAATAGCAACCACTTGAAGCATAGCCGCCATTGTCTGTCCCAGCATATTCAATGTGTTTCCATCGTCACCAAATCAGGCAATACCCCCTCACACCATACACGTTTTCTGTGACTTTGACGTCGCAGATTGAACAAATTGTCTTATGGCCAGCACTAATGGGTTTCCATATACCAATCATAACGATTTTAGTTTCTATGAATGGCGTCTTGGGGGACTCTGTCCTGGCGAAATTTTTAAATGATGTAAAAACCCCAATTGAAATCAGGAAAAATCTTTACTGAATTGAAATTATTTACTGAAATTCAAAATAAAATAATGCTTTGCCTGTAGAAAATAAATACTTGAAAAAAAAATGTGGCAAACCTGAAATTATGTTTGTATAGAAAAGTCTCAGAATATATGTGTACTATACAATAAAAATAAATTTTGTTAGGTAGCAAATATGCAAAATGGTAGCCAGAAATAAAATTATTGAACCTTTTTCAATCGTTCATAAAAAAGATATGGTGGTCAATTAGCTTGGAGGATTATGGTGTTTGTTTGAAATATGCTTTCAGAATAAGTGGAAATGTTGTAATTTGAGCTCCACTAAGCTTTGTATCTTCTTTGTAGCATATGAAAACAAAATATCTAGGGTATGTCTAGTAATCGAAACATTCAATCAAACAAGTAATTAATTGTTTCAGAGTTAAGTTTATTGATACTAATCTGCCCAAAGAACGCACATTAATTTTAGCAGACTTTTTCAACTTGACTTTTTATAGTTAAAAAAAAAAAAACATAAATGATGATCTGTGGCACAAGTTTTCCAGATTTGTGCAAGAATGTGATTGAACATATTTCGATATGTACTCACCATGACTGTTAACCGAGTCATGACATCAAAATATTCACTTTTATTGCATCTAAATTTCACTTTAACCTAAAAAAGAACAATGAATCGAAGCCTCCATAACATTCCAAGCACAGGACACCTGGTGAAACATAATTTTGTTTCGACACCGAACTCATTACATTTTTCTTCAATCTCAAAAATCGATTTTTCCCTGCGTAATGACTCTGCCATCTGATATACCTACTTGCCTGCTTTGCTTCAACTCTCTAATCATAGGTAATGCTCGCTCGAAACTTCTTTTCCACCCAACTGCTCAATTAGCGACCAGTTTCGGAAAAGAGAAATATACAATAAAAACGAAAATTAAGAGTAAAATTTGAGGTGCACTATGAAATGTCAGGATGTTAATGTGCTTGACCCTAATGCGGTTAGATATATATATATATATATATATATATATATATATATATAATGTTCGTTTACATGCTGCAAGCCGAAAGACGTGCTCTCGTATATTCCTTTTCTTTTCTTGTTCATTTTCTGCTGCTTTTACTTTTAATGGAGTAACAGCTTATGGTAATGATATAGTCTGGAAAATGTTAGACTGTTGAATAACGTGCATTGTGAAATAATGTTTTCAGACCTGAACCAAATTAAAAGCTTCAACGCGTTATTTGATCACCTTAAACATGTCGAGCCCGCTTATTAGGATGTCGGATAAAAGAATATCCCGCTTTATATAACACATTTTCCAAGTACCAAACCAATGTAATGTGTTATTTTGATCCCGGTTAATCGAATATTCCGCTTATTAGAATATTTTTTCGTGGCGAAATGGCTATTCCACTAAGTGGGTTCAACTGTAGTTTCTCCATTTTGAGAAACTGCAAGGTGCTGAGAAGAATTTTAAGATTCATCAAAGAATGTACAGCTAAAAAGTGAAACTAGTATCGTTGTTATTTATTTGTCCTTGCATCTTACTTTTAACGTGTAATTTAAAAATTTTAAAGTTATTTTTAAAACGTTTTACAGACTCGAAACGTCCAGATGAGCATAGTTTAAAAAAAAAGTTTGTTGTAAAGAAACATGATCAAAGTGAAACTTTTATCATATCTTTTTTTTTTTTTTTTTTGCATTCTAAACTGTCTCTTCATCCGTACGTTTTCACTCACGCTACGATCTTGTTCTTTCTGCGCATGATTTAAGCATATTCACAACAAAACAACTGGTGAAGTGACAGTTCAAAATGTAAAAAAAAGACTAAAAATTCTCTTCTATCATATGTCTTTATGACACACATTTTTTTAAATAAAAAATCTGGACGATTTAAATCTATAAAACGTTTCAAAATCAGCAAACTTTGCATCATTGCTTTCTTTTTAACGAAACCAAGATGGTTAAAAAAGCTTCCTTATCAAACTGATACTTTTGAAGTTACAATACAGACCTAATTGTAAAAGAAATAATTGTGGAAATAATAAAAAAAAACCTATGTATTTTCCCTCTCTTTTTAAAGAAATCAAGATGATTAAAATGTTCCTTTATCGAATGGATATTTTGTTTTTCACTTTTTAAGTACACAAACAATTTCTCAAAGATTAATTTTGAAAACAACAACAATCTTTATATTCTCTCTGTATATATATATATATATATATATATATATATATATATATATATATATATATATATATATATATATATATATATACATAAAACCTCATGCATAAAACGTCCAGTTATCAAACGGATATATATTCGTTCACTCTAAACATAAGTAATTGTGCAAGAAACAATAACCTTTATATTTCTTTCACTCTCTCTTTAAAACAAAATGGTTAAAGCGATCCCTTATCAAACGGATATGTTTTTCACTTTAAGTGCCTAACATTTGTGAGGGAAAATATTTGCGTATTCATATTTCATGATTGTGCGGGGTGAACTTATCCTCTCGCCACCCCGTGTTGGCAAAACTGAAAGAGGGGTCGAGCAGAAGCATTCCCCGACAAGGCAAAAGAGATCCCTACTTTTGAGCTCGAGCAGCTGCCAGGTAAGGCTCAGCGATGATTGCTGGCGAGTTTTGATGGATAATGGGGAGAAGTATTGGGGGATTATTTCCTTCCGCCGGGCTAATAACGTGTGCTTCACAACAATCACCACAAAAGTGTGCTTAATCGTGTGGCTGCTTTACGCGGATCGATATCCATAAAGTCACGATGTCTGGGATGAAGTCAGATGGGGAAGCGGAGTGGAAAAAGAAAGAGCAGTAGAGTGGTTGTGGATGTTCTGCGAAATTATTTATTAAGTTAAATCAAATGTAGGGGACAAGGAGGCACAAGTTAACCTTTTTTTTTCTTTTCTTAATTTCTCAGAAAATATTTTCATTTTCTCACAGAAGAAAAGGTCCCACGATTGAATAGTCTTTTCTTTGTGTCATGGAATTGTTTCAAATTTTTTAAAAAATTATGACAAAACTTTATGGAATTTTAAAAAAATGTCTTCAATTGTTCACATGTGCCCCTACAGAGGGGTTGGGCATATTTGAACTTGCTTGGGGCACATGTTTTATCACGATTAAAAAATGCAGGACGAGCATCATATTTCAGCGAAAAACTCCTTATAAGCATCAACGTACATATATACTAATTCAAGGGTTTGTAACCTATACTGTCAGTTTGAATTTTACAGTAGCTGTCATTAAGAAAATATTTTTTCTGAATTACAAAACCCTGCTCATTGTCACATTTTAAAGTTTCATAGCATGTTCTAATCAATAGATCGACAAAAAAAAATATATATTATTAGACTAAACAATAAAAAGAATATTTTATTACATAAAGTAGGTATATTCTTGTTATATAAAGCGTTTAAGCTTCATACAGAATATGATGATGAATAAAAAAAAATTCTAAACATCAGTTTTTAGTTAAAGAAAAATATTTTGTCTTTACTTTCTTTTTAAATATATCACGCCACTAAAGTTTTAGCGAACTATTTAGTAACTAACGAATAAAAAATAATAATAAAATAAATAATTAGCAATTATGTAATAATAATGAACAATAAATTTACAAACTGAGTGCAGCGAAATAATAATTATAAATCTCTACATCTGTTTTAACAGTTATAATAGGCCTACACTAATATTCATACTTGCGGAGAGTGTATGGGAGCTGTTCATAGTTGCACCGGCATCTACCTTAGAACTAATTTTCAAAAATGAAGAATTTTTAATTTAATTACAACATTGGCATAAATTTACGTGAATGTTCATATATTGGTTTGCAATAATTAAATTTAGCTTATTAGATAATTTAAAATGTGTTTTTACACGAAGAAGACAGTGATAAAACTACTTTAGCATCTGCTAAAACCATCAAAATAGCACCAAACAGGCAATTACTCCGTTCAAAAATAGGAGCAATTTTCACCCGCCATACCTTGACGGGCGCTTTTCTAGATGTTATATAGGAAAGGGTGGCCCATAGCGAGTAGGAGGCCCAAAACAGGTAGGCCTTCGTATGCCGCCCCCCCCCCCCATGGTGTGTTAGCGGCGATGAAGACGTATGTCGTGTTTTCCCGAACACCCCCGAGTTATTATCAGTCCTAGCGAAGCAGCAGTGAAGCGGCATGGCATAACCAGGCTTAAAAGGAATAGGGATTGGGAGAATGGGAGTGACACGGATTCTCGTCGCAAAAGCGAGGGTTTTTTTTTTCTGATTTTTTAAAAATATATAATTTTTTATTAATCGTTTCAAATGCTTATATTATGTTTAATTATTGCTTAGATAATATTTTACAATGAAATTTGTTTGATGTTTCGTCGTTCTTTTATCTGAAATATGTATTTCAAGAATATACGTCCGGATTATTGGACGTGTCACAACTCTTTTAATTTTCCCCTATAATCTTGAAATTTTGTTTGTAAGATACTCTTTACCCTAGTACACTATCTACCAAATAAAAACATTTTTGATTAAGTATTTCAAAATTCCGTCTGAAAGGGTTAAGCTTACACGCTTAGGGCTCAATAGTAGGGCAAAGCGGGTTTTTCACATGTTTGTTAAGTTTGATAATAAATAAATATTGGGTTTGAAATAATACAAAAATCAATTTTTATTTTGAAGTTCAAGAACCCTGCTAGGAAATAAAATCGAAATAATTGCGATTAAAATCCAAAAACTACAATTTTCGAACGTTCTTTGAAAACCTACCCGCTTTGGGCCACCCTAACCTAATTGAATTATTTCCTAAGCATTAAATTATTTTTCTTAAACAAACTGAAATCGGTGCAACTTCGTTTGTCTTGTATATATTCAGCATGTTATCTGTATTTGAAATGTTGCTGCAGCATAATGGACATCATTGTAATTGTTTTTTCTTCAGAGATAATATTTATTTCAAAAATATTGAGATTGAAAACAAAACTATAATTGCATCAGTCAGTAAGCAAATGATACGTAAGATACCATGAAGTACGGAGCTCTTCAAAATTATGCTATTTTTGAAATGAAAACGTTGTTTAAAAATTGAAACACTGCCGCAAAGCTTAGACTGTTTAACTTTTTTGAGGCTATTAATTTACCGTTTAAAGAACTACAATTGAAACTACACTTCAAGCAACGACATTCAATATTTCAACAAATTTACCACATTAACAATATGCTGCAATGTAGGACTCCCCCAAATTTTCAGTTAAAAGATGTTCCATAATCACAGGGTTCAGCAAAAAATATTTCACCATCTATCTAGTCTGTATCACACAGATTATAGATTCTCCTCACGGGACCGGTCATAGGTACAAGACAAACAATTCACTCGTACAATTTGATCCCCAAAACTGATAAGAGATGGAAGCGAGAAAATAAGAAGTTTAAGTCTGCCGGCTTCCCTACTTGAAGAACGAAGGGTACGCCAGCGGAACGTGACCTGTGATCTCCTCATCCGAACAAGTGCGAAACATGACCCGATCCAACAGAAATTTCTTTTGTTCGCTTTTGGGACTCGTGGCAGACGTAAATACATACCTCGAGAGGAAGTTTTTCTGATAGAATTCCATACCTCAGGAGGATAAACTAGTACCTTTGGGATGGTGAAAAAATCGAAACAAATCGATGTTTTTTTTCTTCACGTGAATAGAGATAGTTTTTTGAATAACAAATTAACATGCATAAAATAGCAGAGTTTTAGAGAGTTCTGAATTAATGTCATGAATGTAGGATTTATTCAGTTTTGATGACCAGAAAAGAGTTTAGTTTAAAGTAAACACTGCCATCAATGCATTATTTGTTACTGTATTTAACAGAAACTATCATTCCTTGGGTTATTCTTCAAAAAGGGTAACATTGCTGTCACATGCATTTTAAAATAAAAACTTTGTGAAATAAATCATTTTCCAACATTTTTTAAATTTTATCAAAAATATGTTCATTTAAACCAGCTAACATTTTTCTTCGTAACTTTTATTTTAATAACATTTTGGTTCGCAGCATGTGAATTTCACCTCCGTGTCATGTCGTGTGACTGTTAATGTTGCTTAATAGCTTGTTTAATTAAAAATACATATTTATTTATTAATTATTTCTCCCACAAGCGTCTTAAATACTAAACGTTTAAATACATTATTTTTTTATACATTGTGATTTAGTTTGTTCTAGTAAGATAATGCACAGTACACCATTACCCACTCACTACCATTACCCAAACATAAAATGTCATTTCTCATTGATGGTAGTAACGCCATCACTTTTTATTTCCCTGGATAAAGGTGAGATAACTTAGTTTTCAGACATAAAGAAGTTGTGAGATTTTCGTTGAGAAACAAGAAGACAGATTTTGTTTGAAAAATCAAATGTGGCTATTTAGAATTCAGTGAATTTGAAATTTAGGCATATAAATTAATTTTAAAATAAGATAAGTTTGCATGTTTTATATGCTTTACATGTACAGATTGTAGCAACGAAGAAAATATTTCTTCCCGATAACTCCGTGATAACCCTTGTCATTGTCATTGTCATGAAGTTTAGAATAAATAATGGGGGGTGAAAGACATCAATCTTACAGTGCTGGTAAAAAACATTGCATCACCCTCACATTTTCACAGCAATGAGATTGTGTGAGAAGTTTTGGTGGTCCGATTAACGATGAATGAATGGAATTCTGCAAAACTTATAAAATCAACATTTAACAGCAGGAATCCGATAATTGTTTACGTAGATCGGGGCTGTTTCCGAGCCAAGGCAAACTGCTGACCCTATGCTCATTGTTCCATTTCTGAATCTGCGTGTGAGTTAAGAAAAAAAAAATTACATAACCCCATGTCATTTTAAGTCTAATGGCAGGATAAAGGTTTTTAAATTGTTACTTACCATTTTTGCCCTATGACACGGAGCAGAATCATCCTGGAAAATGACGTTTGGAACTGAAGTAAAGTGATCCCGAATAGTTGGTAGCAATTTCTCCTCCAAAATGTCAATATATACCTGAGCGTTTGCTATTCCTTGCACAAAGTGAAGCCCACCAACTCCTTGATCTGAAACACATTTCCAAATCATCTGGGTTGCGGGATGCTCGACTGTGTGTTGACTGTAGTCGGGATGATATTCCTCTCCTTTGCGACGTGAGTGATGTAATTTTTTTACCACCACTGTGGACATTATACCAAAATTATAAATCTTCAGTATAATCTTAAATTTACAAATTAGGAAAAATGTTAATGCTATTCTACTTTTAAACATAAAATTGAACTTAACTCAATGGATAACCAAAATTCAGGAGTACTTTAATCAAAAGACTTTGATATTAAATTTATACTAATCATTAAAATCGCTTAATTTTTTGCAAGTTTAACCAAATTACTTTCCCGATATTAAATAAGCCTCTATTTTCCAACACTGATTTTTTATTACTATTATTTCCGTGAGCAAGGTAATTTATTTATATATTTTTTAATTTATTATTAAAAGATTTGGAATTTAGTTGGGCCCTTGTTTGTGGTTACTTCTAGTAAGTAACAATTTCATGTAAGAATGAAAAAAAAAACGAGCTGATGTGTGCATCACATGGCTTCCTTTTACTCCAATTTAATGTCATTTCACTATTATTGGTAATTTTAATGTGATTCAATTGTTTACTCTCTAAATATCACCAACAGTCCAAACTGAAACCAAATTAAAAAAAGAAAAAAAATTGAATTTTGATCTCTCGAATTCAAATTATGTTTTTCGCAATCACGAGTGTGTGTGTGTGTGTATGTAGGTTTGTGTGTTTATGTATGTGTGGGGAGTATGTGTGTAGGGGGTATGTGTATGTGTGTGTAGGCATGTGTGTTTATGTCTGTGTGCAGGTCTGAAAGTGTGGGTAGTTGTGTGTGAGTGTTTGTGTGTGTGTGGGGGGGGGGGAGAATGTGTATGTGTGTGAAGGCATATGTGTTTGTGTGTGTGCAGGCATGAGTGTGTGGGTAGTTGTGTGTAGATGTGTGTGTATGTGTAGTTGTCTGTATGTATGCGTGTGTGTGTATGTGTTTGAGTGTGTGTATGTGTTTTTGTATGTTTGTATAGGCGTATGTCTGTGTGTGTATGTGTTTGTGTATGTTTGTATAGGCGTATGTCTGTGTGTGTATGTGTTCGTGTATGTGTGCACCTGCGTGCATGTATGCGTGTAAGTGTAGGATATGGAAGCAACCTGGAGACGGTTTTCGCTAGAGCAGCAGCATCGTGAGGCGGCCGGTCGACGGTGATGCTGCAGAGGGTGCTGGCGGGAAAATAAAATGATAGGACCTTAAAACAGTCAAATGAAAGCAATAAGCAATCGTGATTGTTAGAAAAAAAAAAAGAAAAAAAGAAAAAAAAGAAGAAAAAAATCGCCAAATTTGTCGCCAAGTTGGCGACAAAACATGGAGACCAAAAGACTGGTGATATATCGCCAAGTGTCCGACAAATTATAACACAACTTGAGTTTACGTCGAAATTAACAATGATTTCTCCCCCAAAAGGGGCAAAAGACCCCCTTAAGAACATCCGAATGCAACCAAAAGAGAAGGTAGACAACTAGACCCCACTAGGAGTCTACGTACCGAATTTCAACTTTCTAGGACATACCGTTTTTGAGTTATGCGAGATACATACACATACACACATACGCACATACATACGTACATACGGACGTCACGATAAAATTCGTTGTAATTAACTCGGGGGTCGTCAAAAATGGATATTTTGGGTGTCTGTACGTTCCTAGGCATAATCCACGTGTGATTGGGTCGAAAAAAAACTCAACATTTATTCGGGGGTGAGAAGAATGGAAATTAAGGCCGATTTTTGAGTGAAAATTTTTTCGCGAATACAATACTTCCTTTCTTGTAAAAGGAAGTAAAAAAGAAAAAAAAGAAAAAAACTCAAAAGGTTTTAATTTTAAAAAAACGTTTTGTTCAAAAGTTACATATTCTGGAGGATGACTCATGAGGCGTCCCACCGATGAGGCGGTAATAGCATCAATTATTTGAAAAATTTGCCTGTCAACTAGTTGACTGGCATTTTTCGTTGTCTTCACGCGAGGCCAACTTAGTTGAATAAACTTTTCTTCTAATAAGCCGCATTTTTTTTTCGAGAACTTGCTCCACAACGCTGTTAAAACTGATTGATTTTTTCAGCGGTCTTCTCAAACAGAGCAGATGAAGGTTTGACCCCCCCCCCTCGCCCCCAAAGCACCTCCTTGCTGCAATCTTTCCGCAATTGGTATCCGGTCAGTCATGACAGATGGCAGTAGAATGATTTAAAACGTTCAGTTTATGGTGACACTGGCAAAATATACGATTCATCAACACATTCCTAATCATTTGACCATACTTAAAGTTGGTGTAAAGAACATTGCTGAGTGTCGGAAAACACATTGAACATATTTTACCAAAGTTATAATTTTGAAGATCTTATTATAGTAAGGGAAACATGATATTTCAAATTTAAACTCATTAATTCAATTGGTTCAAATTTGAAATATTAAGTAAAGATAGTATTTAAATTATCCTATAGGCTGTAATAATGTGATTAATTTTTTTTTAACAAATATTTTTTAATTTGTTATAAATATTGAAAAAAAATAATTATTACTTATTTTATTTATTTATTTAAGCATTGAAAACTAAAATTGTCTCTAATAGCAAGACTACTTCAATAGCGATAACATAACAAGTCAATTGATTTCTAAGTAGCCACGAAAGGGCAATACAGGAATCAGTGATAAGAAAATAGAAAATCAATGTGAATATAAATTCATTTAATGCTCCTCTTGTGTAATGTCCATATTTGACAAAAATACATTCCAGTTTTTGGGCGAAAATAATGAAATTTCTAAAATTCCCTGTATATTCATTAAGTCCTTAACGATTACCTTTTTCAATGAAACCTTGTTTATGAGTCTTTTAAAACTTACGAAAGAACTGCCAAACACCACAACTAAAAACCATTAATAATTGAAGCTCTATTTATCACAACTCTTCCTTTTAAGTAAAATATTAACCTTTTCATAAGATGTCTTTGTTATCTAGTCCTAATTGCCGTAAATGCTTTGAATCTACATAAACATCAATAAGTAATTTTTCCTGAACAAAAAACACAAATATGAGAACAATATCTGAATCTAAACCATAGAATATGAGATATAAATCTTATAAACGCAATCTTTTTATTGAAGAGGTTAAAGAGAGATTAATTGTCCATTTCCAACCATAATAAGATATTTCATCTGGAAACATTAACATCAATTGCGTGTCTACACGTCCTTATGTTTCTTTTAACAAGACTTCTTTATTATCGAAGTCAAGTCTGTACGTCTTTTGTGCTTCAGTCCTCCCACTAAAGCAACAAGTAATTTGTTGTTACCTCCATCTCTATTTTCCACTGTTTTTCATTACTTGTACTATCTTGTTGTAGATTTCAAGCATGAGTCCATGCTTCGTCAAAAGGTCGAGAATTTTTACCTCATGACTGTGCAAGAGTTTTAGAAAGAAAGCTACTTTTTGCTTGAACTATATATTATCTTTTTAGGATGTTAAATAGACGCTAAGGTAACCGGTTCAAGAAATAATCTTCGTAGAATATGGAATAGATAGTATTTGAAATTTGTACCTCCAATTAAGTACTACTTGTATCTTACAGTTCTTTAAAAATAAAAAATAATAAATAATGAAAAAACAGTATTGTAAAAAAAAGCTGAAATTAAAAAAAAAAGTCAAAAATAAATAAGTTTTTGAAGATAGCCAAAACATTTGACTGTAGGGTAGTGAGATGAGATATTGTATGTCTGTCGGTCTGTGTATCCCCCTAATAAGGTTTGAAGTGATATTGCGATTAGAATAAGTTATTTCCGATCAATATATCTCAGTCAGGACACCACATTGCCGCATTTCATTTTTTAAATTTAAGTAAATTTTTATTTAGTTTTATACAGTTCTGAGGTTTTTCTGTAAAAATAAAAAATAATAAAAATGAAAGACTTAATATATTGTAAAAAATTGCTAAAATAAGAAATAAAGTCAAAAATAAAAAAAATAAGTGTATAAAGATTTTTAAAAAAAATCTGACCGTTGGGTAGTGACATTAGATGTGTGTCTGTCGGCCTGTGTACCTCTCTCCCCACTCCGAATTAGTTTTAAAATAATAGTGCGATTGGAATAAGTTATTTTATATCAATATATTTCAGTCAGGACACCACATTAATCTATTTTCAGTTTTCAAATAAGTTAATTTTTTTTCTAGTTCTAAACAGTTAGGAACTTAATATTAGCGCCAATCGATGAAGAAACAACGATGAAGGCAAACACAGGTTACAAATAGAAAGTTGAAATGTCTTCTATCAAGCACTCTGATAAAAAAAAAAAAAAAAAAAAAAAAAAAAAAAAAAAAAAAACTTTTGACGCAGAGTATGTACAAAGATAACCAAGAAGTTCCGTCTAGAACTAAATGAGCAAAGTTTCCCGTTTACCAACTTTATGTTTTAACATGAGCTTAATCTCTCCCTCAAATTATTTCAAATCTACCTTTTTTTAACAGAATTGACAATTCTATGATTAAAAGAAATCTATTTTGTGAAAAATAAAGATATTAGTTAATATAAGCGCGATGTGAAATTTATTCCATCAAATTGTTGAAATATTTAATCCTACTTTAATTATTTTAAACTGCTTTAATAAATAAAACTTAAACAAATTCCGACATTATATTTTAGTTGCTTCCGAATGTTACGAGATTCGAAAGTATTGATGATGAGCAGTATAATTTCAGTGTTATACACAAATCATGCATTCTCATGAAAGCAGTCTCCTATATTTCTTCTGAAAGAGCAACAATCTAGAAGCTGCTTAATTTACTGCAGTTACAAAATAATCTAGAAATCTTTCTAAAGAAGCTTCTAAAACGTTCTTCAGAAATCGGAATTTATCTCTAGAAGTCCACCCTAATTTACTAAGCTAGAGCAACATTGCCATGGGCCGGTAAGCGGCAGTATCTGTAGAAATGAGTTTTCGAGGTATTTGAACAAACGCGTTTGGGATTCAATACTAGCCTTGGGGAAATGCTTTAATTGGACGTTTTTTTCGCGCTTTTTCTTTTAAAGCGGAAACCAAAGCTGGTCGAATAAAACTAATGTACAATCTGTGTCAAAAATGGAAAAAAAAAGAAAAAAAAAAAATAATAATTTGAACTTTGACATCTTGAATTCAAATTATGTTTTCCGCAATCACGAGTGTGTGTGTGTGTAGGCGTGTGTGTTTGTGTGTGCGGGGTATGTTTGTTTGTCTGTGGGGAGTTATGTGAAGGTGTGTGTGTAGTATGTATGTGTGGGTAGTTGTGTGTATGCGTTTGTGTGTCTGTATGTATGCGTGTGTGTATGTGTTTGTGTGTGTAGGTGTAGGTGTGTATGTGTGTGCAGGTGTATGTGTAAGCGTATGTGTGTGTAGGTGTATTTGTAAGCGTATGTGTGTGTAGGTGTATGTGTAAGCGTATGTGTGTGTAGGTGTATGTGTAAGCGTATGTGTGTATAGGTGTATGTGTAAGCGTATGTGTGTGCGTGTAGGTGTATGTGTAAGCGTATGTTTGTGTGTGTAGGTGTAGGTGTAGGCAAGTAAGTGACGCAACCTGGAGACGGTTTTCGCTAGAGGAACGCAGAGGGAGGCGGGGAGAAAATAAAATCATAGGACATCAAAACAGTCATGTGAGAACAATAAACAATCGTGATTGCTCAAAAAAAAAAAAAAAAAAAAAAAAAAAAAAAAAAATCCAGTTGGGTCATTTCTCTGAATGTTAGAGAATTGTGCAGAGTCCATAATATAACTTTTTAAACCATAACTATTTAATTTACTGTTTGATTAGCACATTATTTTATTTTCAGCTTTTCCTACCAACACGCAAACTCAAATTAAAATAATGTGCTAATCAAACAGTAAATTAAATAGTTATGCCAAAAAACGTTTCATGTTACGGACTCTACATTGGTCCAAAATACTGTTAAATGGTCCAATTACTGCGTTTTACCTGACCATGGCAGGACAGGTCACGAAACTGCAGCATTGTAGCCTACGCCAAGTGAAAAAAAAATCTAGGTTTGAATAAGGGAAAGCAAGAACATCTAGTTCTGGATGAACTTCTTGTTTGGAATACTGAAGATGTTTGTATGTAAGCTTGTTTTAAATATTTTTGCAGAGCACAGACAATTAACATTTGAGCTACGACCTGTTTTTTTACACTAATTCTCTCTTCTTACCTATATAACTACTTTTTATTTTTATTTTCCTTCATTTTATTTCCATGTCATGAATCAAAGCATAAAGTTTTTAGGAAAGATATCTAATTTTCTTTTATGTCCGTTCAATAGAATTAAATCCTTTCATTGCGGAAATAATTTATTTTTCTTTCACATTGATGATACGTTCCATTCCACATTTTCAATAGATAGAAAAATTTTGTGTTTGTTCCATTTATCCCGATATTCAACCCACACAAAAGAATAATAAACTTGGCGGAGCTCGTGATATGCATCCGAAAAAGACTTCTGAAGCAGTGTTCTTTTTCAGAACCGTTTTAAAGAGGAATCTGGTAATTAAACTTTTGAATAATGCACATAATGGAGCTTATAGGCGATTTTTCTTCTTGTTCTTAACATTACTAGCATGCAATTTGACATAATTACAGATTTTCAATCTCTTTCCTTTGTGAACAAAAATGCGGTTTCTGAACCATAGTTAATCCAAAATAATTGGGAAATTATGAAATTTTAACTTCTGTAAAATGTCCATTATATTAGCTTCCATTTACAAATCGCTTTTATTTTTGTCCTTTATTTAAACCTGTAATTGCATTTCCATTTTCATTATCATTTAAATACAATATTGTGTAGCAAATATCTGTTGAACTTTGTAGAAAAAGACTATTTAAGAATATGCACGTACATACGCAACTAGAATAATTCAGGAACATGTACATGTGTGGTATATTGGGTAAAAACTGTATTGACGTTTGTATTTGAAGATTGGTTTCTGACTATCAGAGCACTTTTACATTTATATACTTACTGTAAATTGTGTTTTGTATAACGAAATATAAATATACCGGCCTTTGGATGATGAAAATATAAATTGGAAAACTACAACGTACAACCATCACTATACGTCATAAATTACAGAAAGTACCTACTGATTGCTTGGTTTTGTGTCGGAAAAATTTCTAAGGAAATCAATAAAAAGAATAATATATTAGAATTAAATGCTCCTAACCATTTAATAATTTCCTTTTACCATGAGTTTTTTTAACACTTGGTAAAAAAAATTAGAAATTAAGTTTCACATAAGTCCAAGATGATTTCTTAATATACAACCTAAATTCAAAATAATAGAATATAATAACTTTATTAACAAAATTTGTCAATGAGCCGTGTAAAATGAACGTATGCCAATTAAAAAGAGTGAAGCGTGTTATTCATTTAACCTATAAAAAAAGACATTTTAAGTAATATGAAAGTGCAATACTTGCAAATATTGCTTGTTTACAAATTAGGAAATTTAAATCAAAATGATGCCAATGAATATTCAAAATAACCCAGACAGAGTGTACATCAAAAGGTAACGAGGCACTCTGTTACTCTCTTTAAATGATTTCAGACAAACATTTCCATCGTTCTACATTCAAAAGTCGATGATGAGATTAAAGTTTATTTGAAATTCTCGCCACCGTATCGTAATGTTGAAAAGATCCATCTAAAACATGTGCGTCCAAATGCTACAAGATCCATTTGCTGACAAATTCTCGGACCCATTATCAGATATCGACGAATGAAAATTTGCTGTATATGAACATTTTGAATGCATAAAATTGCTCACTAATTTCTGCACCATCGTTGATTCGAGAAAATGTTCTCATTGACAGGATGTACGCAAACTATACATGCATCATGCGTAACTGGCAGAAGCAGCCATATTTGGCAGCAAAAAATGTGGAGGTTAACGATTTATAAACATCGAGATACGACCTGGCGACTTTACATCACACAAATCGATCGATACAGTTTGCGAGGCTGAAGAAACTAAATTACCCAACTGAGTTTTTGAATCCATAAATAATTTATGTGGAAGAACAAGGTCTGCCGGGTCAGCTAAAACATCTGTACATATGGACATACGATGCGTCTATATACATTTAATAGTCGATAGATACAGAAGAATATATTTGTGTTTGTGGTATGTGTCCCAGGAAAATGGTAAGGCCTAGAAGATTTGGAAGGCCTAGAAGTAAGGTAGAACATTTGTAAGCAGATGTTGCTTTTTTACTGAAATATGTACCTCGAAGTTTAATTTTTAAAAATATTATTTAAAAAAAACAGAATGTTTTATGTAATTTTCAGACCTTTTATTCAACAGACGCCAGATGAATTGCTGCATTGTTTTCAGAGTATTGTTATAAATATTGGAACTCTCTAATTGTTAAGAATCTGTAACAATGAA
Source organism: Uloborus diversus (assembly GCF_026930045.1). Taxonomy (NCBI): domain Eukaryota; kingdom Metazoa; phylum Arthropoda; class Arachnida; order Araneae; family Uloboridae; genus Uloborus; species Uloborus diversus. The sequence goes on along the minus strand of NC_072732.1, from coordinate 89,485,907 downwards.
GTTTTCTCCAAGAATTCAGATCAATTTAAAAGTAGAGTGTTGGCAGGTATGCTGTGTAGATAGATCAATAAACGTAGAAAGATTATGAAATATCTATATAAATATACCTATATAACTATATATGTATGTGGGAAACGAGTTTAAATTACGCTTGTACCTTTAAAAATGTTATCTAAGTAATTTATAAACAACGTCATTAAAATGCACAAAATTTGCACTTTTGTTGAATGATTTTACATCTATAAACTCACACATCTTTGCATCGAAAATATGTTTGTAGAAATTCTAAACAAATGCCTTCAAAGCATTGCAGCTTTTTGTGCATTTTAATGATGTTTAATTAACTTTTCCTTAGTAGCCAACTGTGTATTTATTTACTTTTTAGCTTTAGTTAGCCATTTTGGAAAACAACTGTATGTGGCTCTGTATTGCTCAATCATATTATTTTAATGCGCATGTCATCCTAAACAACTTCACTCCATCTTAATATTTAAATGCAAATGACGCCCAGTAGCATAAGTCAAGGGGTTATTAGAGCGTTTAATGGAAGTGGAGGTCTGAAGTATCTTGTAGTGCCTATTGAGCTCAGATCAATCAAATCGGGTAATTTGACTGTCATAAAATCGTTATTGCGACTCGCTATGTGCAGCCTAGAAATTGAGTTCTAACTCTGGGCATTACGATTCAGGGTGCATACTGAGAATCGTTTTTGTTTTCGTGTGGCTTGTATATACGACTGAAGCGCGTTTTCATTGGAAGAGAAAGATCACGTGACGAGTAAGATCGATGCGAGGTTGTTGTGAAGGAGTGTTCTCTGTCATGTACAGTTATGCGTGGGTAAATTTTGCAGAACTGAAATTTTTGAAATAGCAGTTTCTCCAATGCTGTGTCTCACCATGAACACAGTGAGAAACAGGGGTTGAACATTCCCCCTGTACAGACTACAGAATTCTTAATTTTGGATTGATTTATTTACTTAACAAAATCGAAAAGCAGGAATATCGTATGCTTATAAGGCATTGTACACATCGAAGCTTCTCTATCTTAGAACGTAATCGTAGTAGTAATATTTCTTATCTGTTGTAAGAATCACTCAATAAAACATCGAAAACCAAAACTAAGAAGAGCTTAACTTAAGTGGAGTAATAACACTTGGAAAAAGAGTTAAGGTTTAGCTGGAGTTACAACACCCTCTCTCCATAACTTTTATTTAGCTGTCGTATTTCCAATCCTATAATGTATACAGGATGTTTGGCAAGCCCGTCATTTAGAGGAGTAAGGAAGGAGGCAATCTTCTTCTCTCTGGCTTTGCAAAATCAATGTGTTTCCATGTACGGGGGAGTTGTTTTCATTGTTTTTTAAATAATATGCCATTGAGTACAAATCCATGTTCGCCTCCCCTTTCTCCTTAAAAAAAATTGAAATGACGGCTCTGATACAAGGACTTCTCTTTACCATTTACTTATCTTTCCTCACAAAGCTTTAAATTGTCATACAGCATGAGAAAGGGTTAAGTTCATTCTTTGAGATGTTAGGATTGTTGTAACCAAACCTATCTCGAAAAGAAAAAAAAAAGGCTTGCTATGACTACCTCTACCAGGGAAGCATTCAAGTTTGTCATCCTCCCCCCTCCCTCTCTCCAGGAGAAAATTATGCCAACACTAGTGTTTTCCACAAAATAAAACTATATTACTTTAGATTACTACGATTCATTTCAAACTTAAACAAGATATTTTTTAATAAACATCTCATACGTCATTCACGCCTCAAGATTTTTTAGAGCCGCTATATAGATAGGCCGACGCATCAGCTTAAGTTTAGCCATTTTGGATCGGATTTTTCATTGTTACGATGCTAGGGTTACCACATCAAAGTTTCGGATTTCGCCAAATTTGCCGAAAATAACGTTTTATTTTATAAACATAATTCATGTGCCGCTAATAGTTGCTTACAGTGAACAATCACCAACGCGATATCTCGCCAGAAAAGACAATCACTCAAACACGCGCTCCGATCCAAAAAGGCTGATTTTAAGCTGATGCGTCGCGGCTCGTATATATAGGGGCCGTAGATTTTTCTTTTCAGGAAGGTTTTGACGTAGTATTAAGTCCACAGCCATGATTGCATTAAACATGAGATTAAGGTCCACAGTTCAGGAACTTAAGGAATGAAGATCTTATAAATAAAGTAATTTAAGACAATCAATTTTAATATTTTATAGTGACATTTTTTAGCTCCTAAAAATAGTTTGTGATGCTAAACAATCAGTATAGCGAGAGACCGCAAGTAGTAACGTTGTGGTATAGATATAATTTATTATTATTGTTATTATTATTATTATTGTTTTTATTTTTATTGTTATTATTGTTATTATTATTATTATTGTGATTATTATTATTATTGTCCTGTTTCAGTATCAGTGACTCTTTCCAACTCAGCTTTTACAATTTAAGTATTACTTTTCCACGGAAACAGCTTAATTTGAAGAGCTATTTTAAAAGTATGATGCATTCTCTATTCAAAGAAGATCCATACCATTAGAGATTTTTCACTAATAAAATCATCTCAAATTCTTCAGAAATATCACTTAACACGATCTTTCAGTGCAAGTTCCATTTTCTTTATTTCAGACTAGTTTCTAAAGCATATAGCAAAAACATTAAAAGATATTTTTACCAGTTCTAATAATATATTTACTGGGGAAGTTCGAAAAAATCGATTTCTTTATTTCGGAATCACGTTACCTCTCAAAAGTTTTAGTTTAATATCCTCAATTGGGGAAAAATTATTGAAAAATTCTAAGTTGAAATCTTCAGTTCCCGGATGAGGCTGAAAGTTTGAAAAACTATATTGAAAATTGAAATTTTCAGAAAATAATAAAAATTTTTTTTGCATTTTTTCATAATGCAACAGCCATAAATTGTCAGTATACAGCGTAGTTTGAGCCTAAAAAATGTTTTATAGCTTTTACATAAGATCTTTAGTTCGCACATATAGTTCTTTAGTTAGTCATATAGATCTTTAGTTCGCCTTAGATTGGGCAGGCGTTTTGTTCCCAAAGGATCTTTTGAAAAAGTTATAAAATATTTTTTTAGGTTCAAATTGTGCTATATTCTGACAATTTATGGCTGTTGGGTTATAAAATTGTAATAAAAATAATTTTATAATTTTTGAAAAATTCAATTTTCAGCATATGTTTTCAAATTTTAAACTTTATGCGCGAACTGAAAATGTCAACTTAGAATTTTTTAGTAATTCTTTCCCCAATTGAGGATACTAAAATACGATATTTGAGAAATAACGCGACTCCTAAATAAAGAAATCGAGTTTTTCGAACCACTCTAATATATTTACCTGTTATAACTATAGTTGCTTAAAAAAGGGTTAAGTTTCTTTTTTTGCACAGAAACAGTAATGATAATTTTTTTCTCATTGGGATTATTATGATTACTTTTTATTTTATTTATTTACTTATTTTTTAAGTTATTCAGTTGATTGTTGGTGGTGAAAAAACGGAATTCAAATGAGCGTCATCAAAAATCAAATACCGACGGTCTTATGCATTAAAAACATGCGTTCATCATCTAAGAGATCAGCATATTTTTTAAATTCATCCCAACTTGTTCATAATGCAAAAGGGTCATTCCATGTCAAGTGATCCAAAGTTTTTTCCCTCACCTTTTTGTATTTCTTTGAAATTTGGCTCATCAATTGTACCCTTTGAGGTAATCAAGTCCAAATTTTTAGATTTTTATCTCTGTTATTTTTTTATTTATGACACTTTGATTTTTCGAAAAACCCTCTTTTTTTCATGGATGTTTGAACATAAAATGGACGATAACTCAGCACCAAATATAGATAGAAAGATTTGATAAAAAGCAGATCCCAACTTGTAAAAGATCCCAACTTGAAACTTTGCACAAATAAAGATAAAATACACACAAATTTTTTAGAATATTTTTTAATAAATTCATTATACCTTTTCTGAAAAATTTAAATTTAAAATTTAAATTTCATTTTTTAAAAATTAAAATTTTTCTGAAATTAGTCATGTTGCATATCCAATTAAACAGCAACTAATGTACTTTAAAATGCTTTTTATCAAATATTTCTATCTATATTTGGTGCTGAGTTATCGTCCATTTTATGTTCAAACATCCATGAAAAAAAGAGGGTTTTTCGAAAAATCAAAGTGTCATAAATAAAAAAATAATAGAGATAAAAATCTAATAATTTGGACTTTTGATTACCTCGAAGGGTACAATCGATGAGCCAAATTTCAAAGAAATACAAAAGGGTGAGGGAAAAATTTCCCAAATTTTGGATCACTTGACATGGAATGACCCAAAAGCTTTTACAACTGATTTTTTTTTTTTTTTTGCAGAGTGGGACCGAAGATTAAGATGTAAACTTATTTAATGCAAAAATAAAATTTACATTTCAAAAATATGTTGTACCGTTTATCTGTAATACTGACTCACGGTATTACAAAATCAGCTTTTTTTTTTTTTTTTTTGAGCTTTTTTTTCCGCATTGCTGTAAAATAATGAACTTGAACCGGGAAGATTATATTTCTTTAATAACGAATTTCTTTAATAACGATTCTTTAATAACGAACCTTTGTGTTTGAAAATTAAATTAATGAATTACCAACATTGTAATGCACGTTTTATGCAGTAACTTATTTATTTATTTATTTATTTATTTATTTGCATTAAAGCGTTGGCAATTCACTCGTTTAATACATTTCTCTGTTAACAACATTTTGTTACATCAAATGAAAGAAAAGGGAATAACATACAATTTTACAATTTTATTCAATTGTTCTGAGCTCTTTTAGTATTCTAGCATATAAAATAAAAACGTTTGGTCCTTAACGTCAGAGTGAGAAAAATATTCCTTAACTTTTAGTTGAAACAGCCATTTAATGTGAAAAAATCCTTATATTTTCTCATCTCCCCCCCCCCCCCAACCCCGCTCTCCCTGTTTTCTTTCTGATGTTACGTTTTATTTTATCTTACTGTAACGTGTTCTTAATAATTTGATATTTTCGTACAAACTGCTATAAAACGATATAAAGAGATCAAGAGATACTGCTTTATGAATTTAATAATATTTTGCCAGTTTTGTCAGTTCTTTTAAAACAACAAGGAAAATATTAGAAAAAACACAAATAGTTTTTTAAGAAAAAAAAAAGGTAGATATAAATCATATACGGTAAATACATTATTTTATTTAAAATTCATATCGCTGAAGGAAAAATATCGAAATAACGTAAAAAAAATTATAGAGTTAGAAAAAGGAGCACATATATTTAAGGAAAAAAAATATTGGAATGATTTACAACAGCAACTAAGTATGTTAGTTTCTTCAAAGTTTCAGAGAAAAACATCTTTTTCAAGAAACGCATCGCTTTTTTTTTTGTGTGTGTGCTTTCTGACGTAAATGCAATCCTGCATATAAACAGAGTAATACATCACCGTAAACAGTTGGAAGTTTTACTCATTCCTTACTTAAGATATATGAGCTTTGTGAAACATTTCCTAATTCTAACTGACTTAAAGCTAACATATTTTAGATCTAATTCATTGTGCAAGGAAGCACTCGTTTCTAGTCTCAACGACAGGCAAAATATATTTATGAGTATTTAGTTGATGAGAGGTAAGTTAGTGAATAGCTTATTTTAATAGCTTATTTAATTCTGCATTTAGCTTAAATAACAAAATGTTAATTGTTTGATACATGTTTGCAATAGATTTTATTTTATAATTAAAATAATAATAATGGTTTTAATTTTTATGTTATTTATATGAAAAAAAAAACAACAAATAAAATTATAACAGCAATAAGTTTGACGTTGCTTATTTTACGACTGCACACCTTGGTACATGAATGGGACAGCTCAACATCTAGAAACTTTCAGGAATCTTAAATTACCACTGGTGAATTCCAGCGGTAACAGAAGGACGGTTTTTACAATATAATCGATGGATTTATGTCTGTGAGCATATCAAAATACATTATTTTTTCAAAAACTGAAGCATAGACTTTTAAACACATCATAGTAAGTTGCTAAAAGAGCCAAAACCAAGACTTTTTCGTTAGTAACCTATTTTAAAAATCAAATTTTAAAAACGGTAACGTAATGAAATTTTTGCGACATGATTTTCAGGCTATCATGTTCTTCCCAAATGTTCAGCTAAATTAGAAAAGGGAAAATTGTATAAAAATTAGAGCACATACGGGAGTTTTCAATCATTACAATTTCACCTCTAGTTGAAAAAAATAATTATTTTAAGCATATAAATTATGCATTTGTTAAGTGTAACGGAAGGACAGTAACGGAAGGACAAGAACTCCAAAGCAATTAAACTTGGTAAATTTCAACTGAAAAACATTTATTCAGCTAATACAGCAATCTGAAACAATGATATCTAATTAGTGAGCCATCTGTTACAATTCTGAATTCTTTAAATACTCAATAGTTTTATTAGAATCCAAAGAACATTTATCTTCTTTCTCAGGAAATACAAAGATCATTCCAACAATATTGTGCAATATCAAACAAGCTACTTCTATTTCTTTATGTTCTATATGAAATACCTGTCCAATATTACTCTTTGTTAGTTTCTTTCCCTTCCATCCAACTAACAAAACTTGTCCAAACGATAATGAACCATTTGGTATGTTCTTCATAATTTGGTGTTTTTGATTCAACTATATCTTCATTTTTAACACTGTTTATAACTGTCCTCTGTCTGTTGACTTTGAAGTGAAATCTTCTTTGATTTGTTGAAGTACTTACTGTCTTCAATAACATAAGTTGTTACAGGGTTCAAGTAGTGCATATTTTATGTATCAGGATGAAAATGGATATTACTCCATCTTTGTGAAAGTTGATCTTTGAATTTACTAATCTTTTCGTAGTACATACGTTTAACAGTCAGTGCTCTCAACAGTCCTTTCCTGTGACTTGTGGCAACAAATCTGAAAGCAATTTCAATATTGTATTGTTCCAATATAAATTTCAAGTTTGTAAGCAAATGTTTCTGCTTGAATTGGCTTGTCATATCCCAAACATGTCGTACCAAAATGATTTTCACATGCTTAGAAATTTTTAAGTGTAGTTTTTTTGAACTTCATCACTTAAAATAGAAGAAATAGAATAACAGAACATTTTTTAAATAATTTAAATAAAAGTTCATTTTTAAATAAAAACTTTTATAATTTTTGTACAAATATTACTTATATATGTTTTAAATATGACTACTAACTTTAAACAATAGTTTGTTTCCAACTAGCATTCTTAGATATTACCCTGTATAGATAAATGACCTTCCGTTACCGTATTTTTTTTTTTTTTTTTGTCCTTCCGTTACCATTAAAAAACCATATAAAGTAAATATCTATAAAAATTTTAACTATGCCTTCTTGACAAGGGATACAATTTTGCTTTGCATAAAAAAACATTAGTTTCTATACCCCATAGGTTCTTGGTGAACTAATTGAGATGTAGTATTTCGGTAACGGAAGGACATCAAATTGTCACCTCAGTAATGGACCTATTTCATGGTTTAAATAAAAGAAATTTGAAATTACTTGCCAAAAAAAGTTTAACTAGACATTCAAAAGATAAAAGTTAACCTAAATATTATTTGTTCTAATAAGTTTATTCAAATTACAGTATGTAACAAAACACAAATTTTTTGCTCTGTAAAAACATAAGGAGAAAACTTGATTTTGCACCTGATTTTCTGAAAGTCATCAAACTATTTGGGAAAAGCAGTGAATATTCAAGAAAATCCTTTATTTCTGAAGAGAATGGTATATGACAAGTAGCAGAATAATAGTTTTTAAAATTTAAGTGTCATGTCTCCTTTTTCCTGGAATTCACCCACTTTAAATATTCATCATTTATTTTCATGTTTGAATTTGTCTCGAGAAAACCAATCTCGATGATATTTAATCAAACATATTGGTAAACATGTGTAATCTTTACTAATAATAAAGCTGAAAGTCTATCTGTCTGGGTGTCCAGAGGATGTCTAGATGTCTGTAGGATGTCTGGATCTCTGTGACGCGCATAGCTCCTTAGACCGTTCGGCCGATTTTCATGAAATTTGGCACAAAGTTAGTCTGTAGCATGGGGGTGTGCACCTCGAAGCGATTTTTCGAAAATTTGATGTGGTTCTTTTTTTATTCCAATTTTAAGAACAAAATTATCATAAGATAGACGAGTAAATTACGAAATTATCATAACGTGGAACCGTAACATGAGCACAAGCCAGTTGGGGAGATATGAAATTATCATATCGTCGAACCGTAACATGGGTACAAGCCAATTGGCGAAAAAATTCACCATACATTATTTGTAAATATACAGGCGAACCAAAAGATCTTTTAATTTTTCTATTACGGGCAAAGCCGTGCGGGTACCACTAGTTAATTGATAAGTATTGCAGCTCTCCCATTCTTGCTCCAATACATTTTTTTAAAAACGATAATAAGCTCTATGGGAACTAAAGCGTTCTTCTTCAGAGACGTTGCTTGTTACAGCTTCTATAGCAATTTAAAAATTACATCTGAAATTTATACAAACTAGGTTAACTGAAAAATGTCGATATGTAAGAACATAGTATTACTTAAGAACAAAATATTTTGGTGAGGAAGAAAATCTACTTAGGAAATCACATGACTGCTAGATTTTCAAGTATGCAATGAAAAACTTTAAATTTAAAAAAAAAAAAAAAAAAAAAAGAAAAAAAAGAAAAAGAAAAAATCCCAAGTAAAAACGACTTTTTCTTTGATTTTTTTCTTTTTTTTATCGTTCTGGCATGTCTCAAATCCAGACCACCTCTCAATGTTTTTAAAGAGCATTTTTTGATGAATAATAAAAAGTTATCAAATAAATTACTCGAAACTATGTTTCAATGTTTAAAGAAAATAAAATCAGAAAAGACCTGACAACTTTCCCGGTGGAGTTACAAATATAGAAACCCAACTCAGTCATTTGTAAAATATCATACAAAAGCAACCATCAAAACATTTGAAACCTCATATTACACAACTGTACTAATAGCTTTCCGTTGGCACGCATCCTGTCACCAATAACAATAACAATAGCTGAGGAATTCTCCGATATGTTCTCGACTGAACTTTGACATACAACGTATTAATCTTCCGTTTACGTTTTCGATCAAATCATGGCAACACAGAATCAAACCAATGGCACGCGACTTAATCTGACGATGTTTAACTCGAATAATCGATATCCTGATCCGAATGGAACGGTTTGGAGAGCAATGGCATTTCGGTACGGAACGATTCAGCGGTTTTTTTTTTCCGATGGCCCCGCTTAAAGATGACAACGCTGAAATGTATATGCAAAGTGATCACTCATGTTCAATTCATGTTCGTGAGAATCTGGAAGAAAGAAAACCGAAAAGGAATTGTGGAATCACGTGAGAACGAGCGCGGGGATTACCGAATATCTCACGCAATGTCACGTGATCATAAATGAGAGGGGGGAGGCTCTATTAATTCGTAGTCGCGTGTGCCGTGATTTATACAAAAAAAAAATTTCGCTGACTTTCGTATTAGAAATTACTTTGTTAGATTTCCTGATCTAATATAGCTCAGAAAGCTTTTAAGAGTTTATGAAAAATATATTTTATGAATTGTTTTTTCTTTTTCAGCGAACCTACAAATAACTTATTGAACATGTCGTAAGAGAAAGAGAGTAACTGAGAAAAAATGTAATTTTTACTTTAACTTTTAGCATTTGTTTTGAAAAAATTTTTTTTTCTTCCCTCTCTCTAAGTTTTGTTTCACTTTTCGTACTCTCGTAGCATATATTAATTACAATTAAAGAAGAATTTTATTTAATATATTTTCAACAATTTGGCGCTATTTTATATATCTCGCTACTTGACTATGCGTGTGTGTGTGTATTTCGCATTGAAAAGATACATGTAGCTTTAAAAATGGGGTTTAATATACACCGCAGTCAGAAGCAAAGGATCTAAGTGAAAAAATTTTAAATTCGGAGATAACCGATGCAAATGATAGATGAACCTCACTATGCCTTTGGGCACGAAATAGTACAAGAAATAATGGTAGGTGCTGGGGCGTTCACAGGGAGGGGGAAGAAGGGACACCTGCTGGCCCGGGCCAAAGCCCGAAGGAGGCCCAATATTTTCAAAACTTGGAGTGAAATATTGAGGTAAACAATATGGAGGGGGTCCAGAAAAGTCAATTTGTGACGGGCTCCAAAATTTTTGTACACGTCCCCTGGGTAGGTGCTGCTATACAGCATGATTCAGAAAAAAATTCATGAAAGCCTACCTAGGACCACAATTTTAAACGCGTTTTACTCAAAACTTGAAAATGTCCACTTATATCCTTTTGCTTCTCACTGCCTCATGTACGAAAATGAAGCATTGCGAATGAGAAAGAGGAGAGGAGAAAAAATAAAAAAGATTCATATTGCCTCTACCTTCACTGGTGATCCCCCCCCCTCCCTCTTGACTGCATAACAATTTATGCGTACTATTACAACCTATTTTTTTAAAAAAAAATAAAGATTAAGTATGAATTTAAATTCTAAAACTTAAAATGAGGAATTTCAATCACACAACTTAATTTCATGCCATAGCATTCTTTACTTGTACGAATTAATTCCCTGCTTTTCTCTCCCTCAATAGAAGCACCATTCAATCTTTCTCATAGCAAATACTTTGTAACCTGGCACTAGTTTTAAGCTTCCAAGTGCAACTACAGTAGACTCCCGATTATCCGTGGAATAGGGTGGCGCGGTAAACGCGGATAAACGAAAACCGCGGATAATCCGAATCATTGGTAAAAAACGATACTTAGTGCATACAATAGCTGAAAAATATTAATAACACTCATACATACATTTATGTTATAATTAAAAACATCGCTACATTGCATCCACTAACATTGAGTTTAAAAAATATACGTGAAATCTGAAAGCGAACAATAACACAATCATAAGTTTAAAAAATAAAAAAAATGTTAAAAGATCCGCGGATAATCCGAACAGCGGATAATTCAACCGCCGATAATTGGGAGTTTACTGTGATAGCAACTTTAAGACTTTTTCTAGTCAGATAATTAAAGTACAATTTGTCTAGTAACTTAGGCTCAACCTATGATGCTGAAGATTTAATGATAAGAAATCATCCTAGTTTTGTTAGGTGTCTTATTACTTAATTCAGTTTTTCACTATACGAGACAAGGCTAGAAGCTGCGCCTCGTATGCCGAGGTCATGGATTCGATTTGCGCTGTGTCCCTTGTTGTTATTTCTCTTAGTGAAGTAAATCTTACTTGTGTTGTCTTGTTAGTGAATAAAATAAAGAAATCCAACCTATTGACGCAAAGACACCAAATCACGTTAACAACAAGCACACGACACAAGTTACAGGAGCTTGGAATCCTTGAAAGGAAATGTACCAAGCCAATCAAAGAAACAACAAAAATGATGAATGCAACACGTTCTGGAGACTTGTATATCAGTTTCAAATTTCAGTTGTGATTTTCATCTTGAGACATCGTTTCATTTACTGCACGTAAACAAAGAAATGTTAGGTATTTCTTGACTTTAATTGTTTCTAGAAAATGTATGTATTAAAATTAAGGTCGGACCCAGCTTTTGGTTTTATATAGAGTCTTTATTAGAGTATGACTACATAAATTGGACCGAAGATCGGAGAAAATCGGAGCAGTTCACAAAATGCTATTCTACGGGAGGAAGAGTGAACTGGACCCCCTGAGTGAATCACGTTCGATTGAAACGCTAAAAAGAATCCGTTCTTCATTTATTCCATACTAGTGGTACCCGCACGGCTTTGCCCGTAATAGAAAATTAAAAGGTCTTTCGGTTCGCCTGTATATTTACAAACAATGTATGGTGAATTTTCTCGCCAATTGACTTGTGCCCATGTTACAATTCCACGTAATGATAATTTCGTAATTTACTCTTCCATCTTACGATAATTTTGTTCATAAAATTTTAATAGAAAGAGAACCACATCGAATTTTCGAAAAATCGCTTCGAGGTGCACACCCCCATGCTACAAGCTAACTTTGCCAAGTTTCATGAAAATCGGTCGAACGTTCTAGGCGCTATACGCGTCACAGAGATCCTGACAGACAGAGATCCGGACAGACAGAGATCCTGACAAACTTTCAGCTTTATTATGAGTAAAGAAAAGATGATATTGAGATAGATAATGCTTCTCGTGCCTTGGTGATATCATTAGACTTGATGAGTCTACATGAAATACAGCGCCAGCTCAGTCAATTCCAGCCGAGGACTGCAGTTTCGTCGTGCTTATTAGCATTCATCAGCCCGGCATATGAGTGACTGAGCTGGAGGTGGAAAACCTCTCCTGCCTTAACCCTGGCTAGGACGCTAACTTACTGAATATTGGTGAGTATAACTTGGCTTATTGTATCTTTAAGAAAAAAATAATAATGTCACTTAAGAGAAACATCCTGAAACTAGACATACTGAGAGTTTCACACAAACACAGGGGTTCCTGAAGTGAGTCCCGTAGGGAGCGCCTTGGGGTATCGCAAAGTATCCATGGGTCAATATATACATACATAATAGAGGTAGACAATGTTGCTGTAGTTCTTCAGAGGGTGGCGCGAATTAGTTAGAAAAACTTGAGAACTGCACTAGCGCATTCCGTGGATCATAGTTTCATGAGATCCTGGGTTCCTCGTGGTTTTAGGATTTTTGCATTACTTTAGGGTTCAAATTTGTCCTTCATTGGCTCCCCGATAACAGGCCGTGGGGTTATGTGAACTCCCCAAAATTGTCCATACTCCGCAAAACTTGCTGACAATTTGGCGACACTATCAAACGTTGCAGATATTTTTAGAGATCTTATTAATGATAATTATATGAAAAAAGTAAATGAGGCCCAATTTCCCTTCACATAAGACGCAATGTTGGTGTTGTATGGACGCATTGTACATGCATTTTATCATTTAGTAAAACTCGGAGGTCCATTATGTAAATTGAAAATTTCCCCTCTCTCAAAAGTTTAAGTTCGGGAGCGCTTCTTTCGTTCTTACCCTATCATAGAAAAAATTTGGCATTTTATTGACATTAGCTAACGAGAATATCGATTGACTGATACACGTACAAATTTCTTTTACGTTTCGAAATCGGGCGTCTTCGAGTTTTAAAAGTAAATTTTGATTCAATAAATTGAACTTATGCACACTTACTGCACAGACAACCTGTCATAAACTTTATGACATTTCTCAATTCTGATTTTTTTCGAATATTGAGAAAATAATATGGATAATAAAGAATTTTAAGTGGAAAATTTAACCAAGAAGAATGAGTGAAACGAATAATAATATAAAAACATAACTACTGCCATCTATTGGCGAATTCTGAGACTGAAATCAGTGAACATTTTCTTCTTTCAAGTAAGATGCAATTAAGAAATAATGCATCATTCATATCGAAATATCATAGAGAAAAAATTAAGTTAAATTCATTTCACATATTCTGTAAATTTCAAATGAGTTTTCATTTTTTTTATTTATTTTTTCGTTGATCATTGCAATGGACAATTACAATATGTTAGAGCGAGTTAGTAAAATGAAAAACATGATTGAAAAAAAAAGTATTTCAAGAAAATGCAGTATAAAACAAGATTGTCCTGACGAAAAACGTTCTTTCTTTATTTTACTCTTATTTCAGCAAAAAGCATATTTCCTCATCAGTGGCGGATTTTAGGGAGGGAGCGGCAACGTGACCCTTGCCCCTGTAAAGGGGATAAAAACATCTATACTATTTAAAATTCATTAATTTATTTCTTCATAACACTGGTTTTCGATTTTAAACATTTCTTTCAAAGAAACACTTACGCACAAAGCATCTTCACACACACACACACACACACACACACACACACACACATATATATATATATATATATATATATATATATATATATATATAATAGCGAATTCACTAATCGAGTAACGCTCTGACGCCATCAACAATAAAACTCGTGCCATAGCATGACAATTTGATAATATTTTTTGGTAATGCTTGACATGCGTTCAAATATTTTATTTTGACAAGGCTGAACTGAATCCGGTAATTTAACTGTTTTACTGGTAAGACAGTCATTTTAGGAAAATGAAGAAACGAAAGAGTGGTCGACAATGAACGCTAGCTACTGGAGTTTAGGGTTCATCCACTGGAGTTAGGGTTAAAATTTGAACTATCAAAATTTCACCAAAGAGGCAATTGCCTCGTTCAAATGAAGAAGCAATTTCCATCCGTCATACCTTGGCGGGCGATTTAATAGTATTTGAATTAACCACTTGGGTTTGCTATGGGAGTAATAACGATTTGTTCATTAACTCTTCTGTGAAAGAAAAAAAATCTGTTTTAACCCATTTTCGGCCAAAGGTGCGTATACGCACTATTTCAGTAAAGAATTTTTAATTAACGCTGTTTCGTATATTTTTTACAAATGTAATTTTTATGCTATTTTAAAGGGTTTTGAAGGCATCTATAAAATAATAGTAATTCATTTGGAGCAAGCACTTTCTTTAGAGAAAATTTCAAAATATGCTTGTTTTTCACCTTGAAATGTCGATTGTCTAATTCGACTTTTTGAAATTGTATAATTAATCCACTTGAGAATAATCGCACATTCTTATAATGGGTTAAAGTTGTAAATTCTATAGATAAAATAAAAATAAAAATAATGTCATAAAAAATGTTACAAATTGTTATTCAAATTTAATGGTGCGTAAACGCACCATTGACCGAATGCATGAACAATAAGCAAAAATTGAAAACCTAGTTTTTATGCAAGGAATTTCCTTTTTTTTTTCCTTTTTTCTTGCAAATTGTTATTATTTCATTTAAAATTTGTCTAATAGATGTGTCTAAATTATGTGTCTTAATAAATTTGTAATTTTTTTAAAAAAAATATGCTAATGACAATAATAGTCACGATTTCCAATTTTCAGCAACCGACTTGAAAAGATTTTTAAGCATACTAATTCCTTCTGGATACCATTCTCTTCTCCAAGTAGATATGTACTGGTCTTTAGATGAGGATAAAGGACTGCCAATAATTTGGAAAAGCACGAGTCGAATCAGATTTAAAAACATAAAACAAAATATCCATTTATCCGATAACTCTTGCTTTGATAAAACAGACAATTTTGCTAAATTACACCCGTTTTTCCTGCATATAAAAAAAAGTATCTACGATTTGGAATCTTTTCTCAAAATTTGTCAATTGACAAAGAGATGGTGCCTTATTTTGGAAGATTCATCAAAAATGTTCATAAAGGGATAGCCAGTAATGTTTGGATTCGAATTTTGGTGTTTGTGCTCATCAAACGGATACCATTTCCAATGCATTCCGTATGGAGGTGCTGAGACTAGCAGTAATCAACAAAAAATGCCATTAGGAACAAGTGATATTATGAAATTACTTAACGTTGTTCCAAAACCTGAAATGCACAAAATATATTTTGATTACTTTTTTTCTCCCTACAGTTTATTCAAAATTTTGAAAGAATGTTTTTTTTTTTTTTTTTTTTGCATCTGGAACAGCTTGCGAAAATCTCATTGCTAAATGTGTATTAGATGACTCCAAAAATATGAAAAAAAAAAAAACCTCGGGTTCCTATGATTTTGCATTCAACAAGGATGCGAAGACATTGGCTATCAAATAGAACGACAATGCTGTAGCAACGATTGTTACCAATAATGGGACCGTTTTGCCAATTGTAAATGCCAAACGTATAGCCGCAGTGAACGAAAGGAAATTTCTATTTCACAACCGAACTTTATTTTGGTTTACAATAAGTATACGGGAGGCGTTGACCTGCATGACAATGCTATAGCAAATTACCAGATCAGAATTCAAAGCAAAAAATGGTGGTGGCTATTATTTACAAATATTATTGATAGTGTGATAGTGAATTCATGGAAGCTACATAGAATTGCTAATAACACAAAAATGCCACTTGCAGATTTTATATCATACATAGCGATTGCCTTATTAAAAGCTGAATTCAAAGACAATCTATTTGGTGAAAATACGGTACAAATAACGCATCCAAACTAGGATCGTCCATCATCCACAGCTTCACCGAAAGAAATACGGACTGATAGGATCGCATACATAAACAAACACGAAGAAAAAGCCCGCGGACGATGTAAAGTGCGCAAAAACCACACGATTTATTTGTGCCTCAAATGCACAGTCCATTTGCATCCGAAATCTTCAAAAATTTTCATTTAAAAATTTAAAAATTCGACTAAGAATAATATTGTTCCACTAAAATATTTGTTCATTGATTTGGCCAATGGTGCGTATACGCAGCATTTTATGTTTTTAATTAAATATTATGTTTCATGCAAGAAACTTTTTTTGTGTCGTAATGGATGCATTTTAAACCCAATTTTAAGAAAATATTGTCACATTTTATAAAATTTCCATGCTCGGCCTGAAATGGGTTATTAACATCTTGTTTTAACCATTATGACAATGTTGCTAAAATACCGTGCATTATTGTACCATTTTTGTGAAAGCATAAACAGTTTTATTAATCAATTAGCTTACATTAATAATAAAAAAAAACATTTTACCGCCAAATTCGGAGTTAATTAATGTAATATTTCTTTACTTTAAAGTATGTATTAATTGGCTTTAATTACTCCTTAAAAACATTTTAACCTTATATTTTTTTTGTATGAAAAATCATATGGGGGTGGGGGAGAGTACTTTTCATTTCGCGGTGCCTCTCCTAAAATCTATTTCTGTATCCACTTCTGTTTATCATTTGTTGTTTGGACAAAACATTGTTTGCAAGGTATTGTAGCCACGAGGAAGGGTACATGGCGCAGACTGTGCCATTGAAATTTTTAGGGGGATTTTCGCAAGAGGTTTTTTTCTTTTTTTTTTTTGAGGGGCTATCATTTTATATGAGTACCTTTGCGTAAATCAAGGGGATTAGTAAGAAGTCAACATGTCTCACCATTCTCCCCATTAAGACACAAAATTAAAATTTTTTCACAAAAAAATAAATAAATAAAATAAAACGAATAGTTTCTCTCATTTTTTAAGGAGATGATCAATTTAAAGTGCTCTTGATTATACACCTAGAAATAGCTGTCAGAACCAAGCGAAACAAGGATCTAACATATTTGGAGTCCTTGATGTGGTGTTTCGTACAACAATTAATAAGTATATTTCAGCAGAATTAAACCCATAGTAAGTATTTCAAAAATTGAATCTTAACACAATTTAAAACATCAAAAAAATTTAATAAATATTAGAATTAACTCACAGGAAAAAAAACACTATTTTTGTCCCAATTCTCTCTCTGGTAAAAATTAGTTGATACATCTTAAAGTGCATGTTCTTATTCAAATTTCTTAATTGCGAAGATTCGCTTTGTTCAGTCAGAGAGTTGTCCGTGGGCACAGCGTTCATGTTTTCAATCCACAGTTTTATTGTAGCTAAAAAAATAGTTTGGAGTAAGTACCTAAATAGTTAAAAATAATGAAAACAAATTAAGTACTAAAATTATTGCACCTAACCACTGATTATTGAGTAGATCAATTAATGAATACGGAGCAATTTGTTTTTGTTTTTTTGAAAAATTAGGTTTCAAAACATTTTTCTTAAATGAATGGATAGTACTAAATCCCTTCTATACATTAAAAAAACAACTAAAATATTCAGCGTTTTCCCTTTAGTTAGGAGTTAATACAATTCTTTTATAAGGCCTACTGCAGGTCTTAAAGCAAGTCGTCCTGAAAGTCCTGCTGTTACTATGGCAGTGATAGAAATATTTGATTATATTGAAAATAATGATTGTTGTCAGTTTTCACAACAAGAACTAAAAAATATTTGTAAAACTGAAGTTCCGGATGATAAAACAATCACAAACAGATGAAAGTTAAAGTATGGTAATAGAATTATTATAACTGAGAAACGTGGAAGTTTAGCAATGATTTGTTTAAAAGACACTCAGCACGATGTACTGAACAAAGCTTGGTCCGGAAATTAAATAAATAACAGCAAAAGAGAAAAGATTTAGGACACTGAAAACTGGTGTTGGTAGAAATTATTCGAAAAGATATTCAATCTGATGTTTATGACTCTAACAATTAGCCCCCGCCAAGTCAAATGTTTGAAAATATTAATGGTGACGTTCCGGAGTCATTGACTTATTTTTTGATCACACTAAGAATATCAAAGTAGTAGAGCAACGTCGTCGGATAACTAAAATATCTCCATCTTCTGATCTCATTTTTAACAAATTTATGACTGCCCCAACAAACCAGCAGCAATTTCTTGCTAACACACATAACAAGTCTCGATTAATTTCAATGCTTTCAGAAAAACTAATATCTGCTCATATTTCAGTGATGCGAGCCAGTAATGACGCTGAGTTCTAATAAAATTGAAACAGCTTTAGAAAATTTCAACACAAATACAGTTATTATTGTTGGTAGAGATGTCGACTTGCTAATTTGAAAAAAAAAAGTTTTGCTCTTACTTTACAGATTCATCTTATACTATCCGTTAAATAAGCAAAAATGTTATACTTATTTTACCACTTTCACATAATTTGAACCCGAAAGAATTGAACTTAATATAAAAACTTCTTTTGAATATATTGCTTAATTTACAAATTAATAATCATTTTTTTGGGATAACAGTTAACGCTTTTAAAATATTTTCAAAATTAAAAAGAAAAAGTTTTTTGACCTTTGACCTTGCATAAAATGTTCAGAGTGAGTGGAATCGATGGGAATTTTTTTATATATATCTATAATGATGTATTTAAGGTCTGTACAAATTTTTAGCTTTCTGGGAATTTTTAAGATTAAAAAAAAAATTGTTTCTTTTGACCTTTGACCTTCCATAAAATGTTTAGATCAAGTGGGATCAATTTAAATTTTTTATATTTCATTTATAATGATATATTTAGGTCTGTGCCAATTTTAGCATCGTCCGAATTTTTCCGATTAAAAAAACAAATAATAACAATAATTTGGACGTTTGACCTTGAATAAAATTTTTAGCTATACCGGGATCGATGAACCCTTCTGACATTTCACTTATAATGATGTTCTTGGGCAATTACACGAAAGTGGTCCTGACCCACCAATAATTTCTTTTCACTTAATATAGAAACAAACCTTATTTTTTGACAGAAAAATATCAACACTTTTCAACTCTAGCATCAATTTTGAGTTTAAAATATTTTATATAAAAAATTTTTGATTTATTTGATAACATTTATACGAAGTAAAAAAAAACGTATTGTTAGTAAAATAAATAAAAACCTTTTTTTTTTCACTTAATCATTAATTTTTTTGGGAGAAAACTATCAATATCATGAGCACAGAAGCTTTACAATAATTATGTCTCAATTTGTTTTAATAAAGACTTTTGATAAGTTTTTAACCCCCAAAATATACAAGTCACTTTTTATTGGTCACACACGTAACGCAAAAGTAACAAAAGTTTTCATCCAAGGTCAAATCGGGGGACTGGAAGAAATTATCTCGTATCACAAATTCACTCGATACGTAATACCTGTAAACAGACTTTCATCTTCAAACATTCGGCAGAAAAGTTTTAACGAGGCTTTTTGAAAGATGTCACACAACGTAACGCTCGCGCTCCTGAATGGTTTTCATTAAAAAACCATTTTTACGTACCATTTTTACAGAGAAAAGTACTTTACGTTGTTCAACCAAAAATATTGTGAGCTGACACTGAAACCAAGACTCAATGAATGTTAAAAAATAAGTATAATAATAATAATAAAAATAATGAATAAATAAATAAATAAGACTTGTTTATTTTATACCCAAAGAGCAATTTAAACTAAGTATTCGCAATCTACATACTTTAAGATCAAAAGTATAATGTTCTATTTACTTAAATTGCATTAATATTTTTTGATAATTTTTGGTTTTTGAGAAGAGAAGGGAATAAACTCTACAAATGAATTAAATCATTCCGAAAAGTTTTAAACCACATAAGTAAGTGCTAGAAGTTTGTGATAGTTTATAAGCTTGACATTGTTATTTAATTTGTATACAAATTAAAATTAATTTCACTTCATTCTTTGATTTGTGAATTTATTCTTTCAATTCAAGTATTTACTGGCTGCTTTGCCTGGCGTTGCACGGTCTACCTCGAAAATAAGAGTTTTGTCAAGTGACGCATTTTCTACAATTAGGCTCAATTAAAAGGAAAAACGAGCTGATGTGTGCATCACATGACTTCCTTTTACTCCAATTTAATGTCATTTCCCCATTATTGGCAATTTTAATGTGATTCAATTGTTTACTCTCCAAATATCACCAACAGTAAACAAATTGAAACCAAATTTTAAAAAAAAATTAAAAAAATCGCTAAATTTGTCGCCAAATTGGCGATAAAACTTGGCGACCAAAAGATTGGCGATATATCGCCTAGTGTCCGACAAATTATGACACAACTTGAGTTTCCATCGAAATTAACAATGATTTTCCCTTAAAAAAGAGGCAAAAGACCCCCTTAGGAACATCCGAATGCAATCAAAAGGAAAGGTGCACAACTAGACCCCACTAGGAGTCTACGTGCCAAATTTCAACTTTCTTGGACATACCGTTTTTGCGTTATGCGAGATACATATACACATACACACATACACACATACGCACATACGCACATACGTACATACATACGCACATACGGACGTCACGAGAAATTTCGTTGTTATTATCTCGGAGGTCGTCAAAATGGATATTTCGGGTGTCTGTACGTTCCTAGGCATATATCCACGTGTGATCAGGTCCAAAAAAAAAAAAAAAAATACTCAACATTCATTCGGGGGTGAAAAAAATGGAAATTAAGGCAGATTTTTGAGTTAAAATTTTTTCGCGAATACAATACTTCCTTTTTTGTAAAAGGAAGGAAAAATGTGAAATTTTCCGTCAATGTAGCAAAAGAGCAATTTTATGCCTAAAAATTTAAATTCAGACGGCTTACGCTTTTTTTTAACCCAAAAAATGTTATCATTGCATTATTTTTTTAATAGGCCTAACTACCCCCGTTTCACGGATTTTCCGCCAAAAAAACCCCTAAGGGGGTCGACCCCTCATAGGGGCGAAAATACCCCTATGTGAATTCTTGAGCATCAAAGGACATCAGTGCCAAATTTGGCGAAGATCCGATGTAAACTAAATTTGAATTAGGAAAATCCCCCTCAACTGTGCTGCACGCGGTCACATATGTAACGCTAATAAAATATTTTTTATTGCTATTGTATGAGCTGCAGAAAAAAATATTTGTGGAATACTTTTTTTGTATACTTAGACACATGCACAAAAAATACTGTTCATTTACCTTTTAAAAATTCACGGGAAATTACAAAATAGTATAAGGTACAGCTTATTTTCTGATTTTCCGAGTCACACACGTAACGTTGCATTTAAAATTCTATTAAAAAAAACTATCCTAGGAAAAAAACACTGCCGCATAAAAACTCTTACATATGTTTCGTAACTCCAATAGAAATTATTATGAGATATTAAAAAAATATCACATGGGTTTTTATTGTTTTTAGCAAAGAAATGGTGTCAAAAAGTAACACACATAACGCTGGAATAGCCCTCTTAAAGTATGTACCAATTTTCAGCTCTATGCGAATTTTTCCAAACTCGAATGTCTATTCTGACCGAGCTATTATTTTAACTACACTGGTGTGCAAAAATTAAGGACGAAGTCGAAAAATTAGCATATCAGCTGAACGAAGAGGCAGAGCGGACAGAAAGACCAATCAGGAGATTAAGTACGGTGATGTACGGTAGCACATGCGCAGATATGCAGGCAGACGTAATGGGGGAGTATCTGAGTAGTATAAAGCATGTTGTCGATGTAAGATCAGTATTTCTGGCAAAGAGATTGCACGCCGTATAGCAGTTAAAATCACACCGAGTTGTTGCCTCAGCGAGAAATGGCGAATAATCAATCTGTTAGACGACAGCTGGATGCTTTTACCCGAGGTCGAATCATTGGGAAGTTGGAGGAAGGCCGCAATGTGACAAGTGTGGCTGCAGAGTTCGGAATTGCTCACAGCATCGTTTCACGACTTTGGAGACAATTTCAAACTACAGGAACAGCTATCCGGGGGTTCAGTAGTGGTCGTCCACGAGGAACCACACCCGCAGATGACCGGTATATTGTCTTACAGGCCAGTAGAAACAGGCGGCAGACAGCGGGAGAAATCGCTAGACACACGACACAGGCGACTGGACGACCGATATCGCGTTTTACCGTGCCCAGAAGACTGCACGGTGGTGGTCTGTTTGCACGACGCACAGAGGGGCATTTGAGCCAAAAAGCTGGCCAAAAGTCGAAAATGCGAACTTCAATGAGTAGCTTTGACCTTAAATTTCAGAAAAGGTAGATAAATTTGGCATCACGTGGAAGTGTTCCCTCTGCACTGAGACTAACCAGTCGAATTTACCAGCAGTCAGAACTTAGAGCTTTCGAAATACGGCTGTCTTCGTTTGAGTCATTACTGTTTCTCGAAGTTACTTCATTCTACTATTTTCACGTCAAAAGTAACTCTAGTGAAGTAATTTACTATGGACGGGGTTGAGCAAGGTTTGGGCACTATTATTCATCAGTTTTTATTTATTTTAAGCTACTATAGTTACATTAGTACGGTTCGTCAAACTTCACAAAAATTATATGTTTTTTTTTTTTGCAATTCCTAAAAAAGTGAAGGTTTTTAAACATGTTGTACTCATTTGTACTCATTGAAAATTATACCCCGTGATACTTCAGAATCTCTATTTTGATAATCTAAACTAAAAGTTTGTCCGAATTTGCCCGAAGAAATAATAACGCTATAAATAGAGCAGTTGTGATTTTTATTTATTTCTCTATTTTCGGTTGTTTTTAGGTTCACAGGCTTCTGTTACATCTATGAGTCGAATACAACTGTATAAGATGTTAATTGGCAGTACAGAAAGGTCCTTTGATGGAAAGTTTAAAGAACTAATTAAAAATCTAGCTAAAATTACTAACTGCCCTTGTGAAAAATTGTCGGAAGTTAAAAACACCATTAACAGTTTTAAAATTGTTTACATGCGAAAATGGATGACATGTAATAGAATGGAAAGTCGATTTCTAGAAAACAACCAAAATTGGTTAAAAGAAGGGGTTATGTTACCTACCTACTCAGTTCCGGGTCTTTTATGATTAGGAAGACGAAGTAAGGATTTCGGAGAATCGAGTGAAAGAACGAAGCGCCGAAAAACATCGGAACTAAGAAAAAATGTTGCTGTTGATGAATTATCGTATGCTGCTCAAATGAGTCATCGTGCCATAGGCAACACAGACGTGGCAAAAGTTATACAAGACATAAATCAGTCTCCAACCAGAGCAACAAAGTTTCGAAAACAGTCACTGCTGGTTGCATTACTATCAAAAAACACTCGCCGGAAGAGGCTTTAGCAATATTTGTTGAAGCTAATTTGTCTAGAAGTCAGTATGAAGTCATACAGCAGGCTAACAAAGATGTTTATCCTTGTTATAAATATGTACAAAAAGCAAAGCGAGAATGTTATCCGAAAACGTTTGTCGATGAAACTTGTGCTCAAATACAGTTGCAAGATTTAGTAGATCACACAGTCATTAGATTGTGCATGTATTTAGAGCCAGTGTTCCAAGCATACAGTCATGAAGAAGCTGCAGATTTTGTGTTGATTTTTAAGTGGGGTTGTGACGGATCAAAGCAAAGCCAGTACAAACAAAAATTTGAAAATGAGGATGGCACTAATGCTCACATTTTCCTCAGTTCTCTTGTGCCTCTTAGATTAATGTCTGGCAATAATGTTATCTGGCAGAATCCTTGTCCATCGTCACCTAGATTTTGCAGACCTATTAGAATAAGGTTTATTAAAGAGAACAAAGACATCAAAAACAAAGGGATTTGGTATATAGAAAATCAAGCAAAAAACTTAGTTCCAACAAATGTTAGTGAAACAATTAAAATAAAACATTTGTTACTGCCTACAATGGTGGACGGCAAAGTGTGTAATGCGGTCACTGACACTGCATCTACTATGCGCTGCTATATATGCGGTAGCACGTCAAAAACCTTTAATGACTTATCAGCAAAAAGCGCAGAAGATCCAGAGACTTTTAAATTCGGGCGATCTATTCTGCACGCTAGGATTCGGTTTTTCGAATTTTTATTACATTTATCATATAAGATAAAAGCAGGAGTATTCAAAGGTCGTATTACAAAGAAAAATGAAAAAGATCAAATTAAGGCAGCCAAAGTGATAATTCAAAAAGAATTCAAGAATAAAATGGGATTGCTGGTTGACGTACCTAAAGTTGGCTATGGAAACACGAATGATGGAAACACGTCTCGTAGATTTTTTGGTGACGTGAATGAAGCAGCTGCCATTACAGGGATAGATTTAGAACTAATTCTCCGATTTAAAATAATATTGGAGGTGATATCTTCGGGTTTCGACCTAAATGTGGAGCAATTTGGCATGTATACCATGGATACTGCGAAGTATTATGTAAATTTGTATGCCTGGCAACCTATGTCACCAATAGTCCACAAGATACTAGTTCATGCACCGAGTATTATATCGCATGCCTTGTTACCAATCGATCAGTTGTTCGAATAGGCCGCAGAAGCCAGAAACAAGCATTTTCGGCAGTACAGAGAAAAATTCACCAGAAAAATTTCCAGAAAGGATTGTAACAAAGACGTTTTAAATAGACTCTTCTTAACTTCTGATCCATATTTGAGTAGCGTTAGATCATCTAACATGAAGAGAAAAAGGCAAAAGATATCGAAGGAAGCCATAAAATTTTTAAAATCTTTTTGTTTTGAAGATAGTGATACTGATGTGACAAAAGTTTGTAGACTTTCATCAGCATCATGTCCCATGTACGTGTAAAACAGCAAAACTATAATTAATTTGATCTGCTTTAATTTTTTGTACATTTCACTGTGTCGAATGTCTGTTTAACAGTTAGTAAATATGTACTTCAAAACTGTTAAATTGTTTGGTTTCCTTTTACATATCTAAGCCAGTTAATAATCGGTATAACTTTTATGGGTTGCGTTTGCGCCAGCAAAATTAAGAGTATACATATAACTTGCCCCAGTTTATTATTAGCAACCATTTTTTAGTGAAAAACTAGCAGAATAATCATTATATTTGGAAAATTTGATTTATGGCCAGCTTTTTAGCTCAAATGCCCCACTGTGCGACGCTCTATACAGTGTGTACCTCTAACGCCTGCACATCGGAGAAGGTGTTCTCTGTGGTGCCGGGAACATCGGAATTGGAGAGACAATGAATAGGGACGAGTACTCTTTACAGATGAGAGCAGATTCAGTCTGAGTAGCGATTCTCATCGCATACTCATCTGGAGAGAGCGGAGAAGCCGCAATCATCCCTCGAACATCATTGAAAGGGAGAGGTATGGAGGTCACGGTGTTCTCGTTTGGGGAGCCATCATGCCTGGTAGTTGTACAGACCTTCACATCTTCGACGCAGGTTCAGTCAATGGGACCCGTTATTGTAACGAGATTCTTCTTCCATATGTGCGTCTTTTTAGAGGCGCTATGGGTCCGCAGTTCCTTTTCATGGACGACAATACACCATGTCATCGCACAGTAGCTGCCGAACAGCTCTTAGAGAGTGAGGATATTGAACGTATGGATTGGCCGGCACGATCTCCGGATCTCAATCCCATCGAGCATGTACGGGATTTTCTAGGCAGACGCTTGGCAGCTCGTACCTTACCACCAGTAACGATTCGGGAGCTTCGATTGGCGCTGCAAGACGAATGGGCAGCAATGCCTCAACAACTCATTGACACCCTCATTCTCAGCATGGGAAGACGCTGTGAAACCTGCCTAGCAGTCGGGGGAGATCATATCCCCTACTAAAGACCGGATGTTTCTTGTTGGACACCCATCACAAGGATGTTTCTGCCTTCAGTCGCATTGCGCTCCATGCTACTTTTTCAATAAAGCTTCTTTTTATCCCTCTGATTTCTCTCTTAGTAAGTGTTGCTTACATTACACATGTCCTTATGTAGTGGGGATCTTACGGTATTAAATGTGCTGATTTGGAAAGCTTTTGTACAAAGTTATATTGAAAAAACCGTCTTGTCCTTAATTTTTGCACACCAGTGTATATAGTACCATATGTAGTCTATTCCAGTATTGGTAATAGAAGCATTTAAAAAATATATATATAAAAAAATATATGCTCATATTGTAATATTTTGTTGCAAGTCAAAAATTATTTTTGTAACTATAAAATGATAGATTTCTTGTTATTAACTTATAAAATATTAATTGACACCTCCGAATATTCAATGAGTTAAATTTAGTCAATATTAAACTTATTTGTATTTTAAATAAAGTGTTCAGTTAGTCAAGTACATACGTGGCAAGTGAAATAGTTAGTTTCATTTACTCACTCAATCATTTGATATAAATCCTAACGTTTTCATTTATTAATTAATTTATTTACATTTCTTCATTTAGTACTTCACTTATTTATTCATTCATTCTTATACTCGCTCATTTGTTTTTCTTCATGCATTAATTGAATTATTCATTTAATTATTCGTTTATTGTTTCATTATCTTTTCGTTTATTCATTCAACCCATAATTTACTGACTTAATTGATTAAAAATTTGTTTTATAATGGAATAGAAAGTATTCATTAGAAAAATATACATTTTTTTTTACTTTGCTACATAAAAAACAAAAAAATTCCACTTTATTTTTTTTTAAGTCTTGAATTTACTGCCAAAAATAAAAAACACTATTTCAACGCAAACTTATTTATGAAATAGTGTTTTTTCTTTACTTACTGTAATTTTCAAAACAAATTTTTGATTTTCTCATATTGAAAAAAATTCAGTTATCTTAACCATTGCCCCCACATTCCCCTACTACTTTAATATTGCTAAAGGTTTCGTTTAACTTCTTCTTTTACTCAAGTTTTTCAGTGTTCATTGGTAAGCATGTTTAAGATTCATGCCAATCCGCATTTATCATGACGTAACTAAACATTCATAAATTTGAATTGGACAACATTATAAGGCAAGTAAGTTTTAAGTTCATAAATAACCCTTTTCAAACGCGAGAAATACGCTGTTTTCGTAACTTTTTTCTGCATACAAATATTCTTATTGCAGATCAAGGGGTTTTCGATAGATTTTTGTTAAAATATTGTACTGTTTTGAAATTTAACCACTTACTATTAATTCTTGGATTTTTTTTTATTATTGTGATCAAAATATAAATGCGGTTTAAAAATTAGTTCAAGCCCTATGAAACGCAAAAGTAGTCAAGCGTTTTCTAGCCAAAATTCTATTACCGAATACTGGTACCCCCACTCCCTGTTATTAAAGGTTTTCGGATTTAGTATATGTAAATTATGGTAACCCTTTCTAGAAAACAACTTCCGACGATTGTAAGGGTAAAAAACTGCAACATTGAAAAGACTAAAGAGTTCTTATTAAAATGTTGTTCGTTAGCAATTTCTAATGTAAAGGACCAACTTCTGGAGAAATTTTCCAAAAATCAAACGGAGTGCTTAATAAGTTTAAATTTTGGTATTGCTGTTTTTCTGTTTAGTCTATATTATTTTAATTGTGTTTTACATTGATTTGAAAATTTAACTTTAATTGATTTTCATTCAGCTTATTTTTTTATTTATTTCAATGTTCACTTATTTTAAAACATTGCTTTAATTTCAATAACACAGTAATAAAAATAAGCGAATATATTTAAAATTTTAATACATTTTGTTTCATTTAATTAAAATTAATTTTTGTAACATTAGCCCTACATTTTAACATAGCTGTTGTAGAAAAGTTGGATTTAACAATACAAAAAATAATGTGAATTTATATGTTTATGTATGATTTTCTACATATGATTTTCATTCATTTTTCTTTCGTAATCTTAACATATTTGTTTGGTAAAAAAAAAAAGAAATGAAAAGAACGTGTTTACATGAGACCACTTTAGGCAGTGCTTTCAAATTATCTTTTACAATGTTTACCGCTCTGAAACGTTAACCAACAAGAGCCATGTCAGGAGCGATGCCGTGTAAGTACTGCTAATAAAACAACTTTACTAATGTTTACAGAAGATTTATAGATTTTTCATTAATCTTAATATGAATCTCATTCAAAACATTCTAGGCATAGAATTTGTTTTATGTATGTGTTAAATGTTGATGTTAATGATTACTTGCTGTCGTACAGATGAAATAATCGTTTTACATTTGATCCTTTATGTTAAAATTACCCGCTAAATGCCCAAGAATTTAACAGATCATTAAGTTATGAATAATGCTTCACTGCATGGCAGTTTAATTACAATGAACAAGTTTAAAAGAGCCGAAAATATTCCAAAATTCAAATTCTGTTTTTATAAACGAAAGTATTAGTGCAGTTTGAATATCTAAAAAGAAAAGACATTAGTCAAAGTTTATAAAAATTGGGACAAGTTTTTGACTTTTAAATTTGTATGCAAAGCTAGCCACTTTTCTTTTAATATTCACTTTCATAAAGTAAAATTGCAATTTGGTTTTACGCTTAAGACTCATTTGTTTTTTACTGTATTCAATTATGAATGATATTATAAATTGAAACAATCAACATAAATTCTGAAATCGTATATTAAACATTGATGATCAACAAGCCAAAGGAACTTGTCAAATTTTCTCACGAACTCTTCACCTCCACGAACGCCATATTTCTCAGGCATATTATTTCTTCATTCTAAGTGTCAACAAGCAAATCCTACAGCAACTCCCCATTTCTTTAAAAATAATGAAGAAGAGATGCCATTAACGTCCCTAAACACATTCATTTCCCTTTTTACTCCATAGGAGTAAAAAGAAGTAAAGTTACACGTACTCTCATTTTCAAACTACTGTTCACGAAACATCGTGAGGTTAGACACATCCGAGTCATGAAAAAAAGATTGGCGTAGGAAAATGGCCATTGAAGACACCGAAGCTGCATCTGAAGAATCGTAGCTCAAAATCACGAAGAAGAATTGTTACTCGAGAATCTTTTACAAGTTTGTGATGAGTTTGATGTAACTTATGAGCTGGCTTATGGAGGTTACTAATGAGGGCAGCTCAAGTTGTTTGCTTTTTTGTTCCTTGTTTGAAGGAAATGACTCAATTTGCTTTTGTAATTATGTATGATAGAATAAAGCCGGAGTTTTCTGAACTTCTCTGTTATTTAGCGATGTGTTCTTTCATCAACAAAGGCAATTTTTGATAAAGATAACAACTTCATTCAGAGTATATATTTTGTGACATGATTTTTTTTTCTTTTGCATATTCATTGTGTAGTAACGGAGTTTTTGTCTTAATATGTTCAATCGTTTGGAGCCTTTTTTATTCTTTTCCAGTAAAATCATTAAAGTAAAAACCGAAGAAAAAAAATCAAGCTCAAAAAAACTCTATGAAGCAGTTAACTTATTATACTTGTGTTCGTTCCGATTTAGATTCTGCTTTTTTTTTTTTTTTTTGATAAAACTAACAAAACCTAAAAACTAGATTAAAAAAAGTTAAGTGCACAAAATTTTAGAAAAAAAAAAAAGAAGAAAGAAGTGCAGAAACGTGTTTCGAAAATTTAAGGAACATTTTTTCCAATCCAGAAAGTTGTGAACATATGGATGAAAAGTCATCAACAAAAGTGCTCTCACACCTTCTTTTGTAACCTAAAGACACATGTCATCATTTTTTTTTTTTTTGCAAATTTGTTCATTTAACGTTCCTTATCTTATTTTTGCTAATTGTAGAGCAAGAGAATTTATTTATTTTTTATTCTAACTTCTTAATAGGCCCTTGTATAATACTAAACCATCACAGAGATTCCCCACACCAATCATTTATAACTGGTTATTAAAATGCCATTGCTGTTCCTTTTCAAAGAAGTTTCCTTAAGAAACTCAGAAAGGCCTAGGGTAGCTTTGCTGATAGAGGGCTGGACTCATAATCGTAGGGTTCCGTGTTCGGAGCCCGATATTAACAAATACCCATGAAAGAGTCAACGAGTCGATCGTTAGCAGTTACCTTGAGTTCAAAGTACGGTAAGATTTCCCTCTTCTTCATTACTGCGGCAAAACTGTAGAGGTTGACATAGACTTGTGCTACCATTTATTATTGTGAAATTTTCATGTGCAACGAAAGTGGTGGTACGCATAGTCCATAACTCTTTGTATAAAAAATCTGAACGACAGCTAAGAAAGAAATTAAGTAAGAGAAATTCAGAAACTTATTAACAAGGCTACTTCAGTTCATTATTTTTTGCTGCTTCCAAATATATCTTCAGTGTCGCGTTTATTTTACAGAAATCAAGTCAGACAAAAAAAAAAGAAAAATGAGTGAGATCAGGAAACGTTTATTTTATAACAGAACATTGTCACGGTAATTGTCTCTAAATTATTCCGAAAATTATCCTGAATCACTCCTTGAATTATTTTTGAAAGTTATAATGTATTGGTTAAGATATTCGAAAAGTATTGGTTTCATAATTCCTTGCTAAGTTGAAAACGTGAGATGCTGTAATCAGCAGATTTTCGTTAAAACGTTTCACACAAATAAGGCATTAACTGCGTACAACGGAATTCCCATAGTTTGGTAATGTAATATTTCAAAACAAATTAAACATACAAAAGTGTTTATGACATTCGTAGCGGTTTGTAAAATTGTTTTAGTTTGTAATTTCTTCGTAAAATATTTGCACAACCGATTACTGCTTGCAACGGAATATCTAGAATTAGATAGTGTAATAATTCAGAACGAATTAAGCACAGAAATGAATTAATAACATGTATTGGGGTTTGTAAAACTGTTAGGGCTTGTAAGTTTTAGTAAAATAAATTATTGTTATAAAGTTCTACTTTCTTAATAATCCTGCCAAAGTATTTTTTTTAATCAATTATTTTAATTTTATTAATAATTTTTTTTAACTAAATATATAAAAAAAAAAATTATTAACAGTATTGGTGTCGTTACTTTTAGTAATAATACCTGATTTTCAAAATGAAATCTAAACTGAAATACAATTTAAACTGAATAATTGCAATTAACACAGCAATCGACGATTGAAATCAAATCGCTATTTTTCCTTTCTTTTCTAAGCTATTTCCTCTTTTGTAATTACTTTATTAAATAGTATAACATTCAATTAGCGACAAACTTCTCACGTGTTTGAAGAACAATTCCAAAAGTCATTTTCCATGCTTGCATTGCGTTTTTTAAAACTTCGGTTATGCAACATTCATCTTGTATTGAAACTGAACGCGAAGCCGAATTAGGCCGAATTCTAAGCACAGTTGCGTGCTGCAGTTGACACATTTATTATTAAGTATATCTCAAGTTTTTTGTCTTGGAGGCCTTGCTGAGACAATTATACCTCCTACGCTTAAACTTACGGTTTTTTTTTTTATCACGTTCCTTCGTCGTTCTTTTTTTCCTCCGAGAATGAAATAAAAGTTTTTTGCGCTTTAATTGTGGTTAAAATAGCTGTTTTGACCTTTTATGTATCATTTTTGTGGAATCTGGAGGAAGTGCTTTGAGAAAGGAAATTGGAGGTCGAAGAGATCTTCATTCAAATTTATTTATTTCATTTCTTTTATTTTCTTATTTTTTAGAATGTTAATTAGAGCATTTGTGAGTTATAAATTCTAAGTTATGTTCTATTTGAAAATCTTATTTTAAAAAATTAATAATAATCTTATACTTTGCTAAATGGATCTTCGGAATTGTAATCGACTTTTCGGGACGAAATTCTTATTTACTTTTATATTGTTTCATTCTTTCTGATTGGTTTTTTTTAACTTCATCTAATTTTATTGCGGAATTAATGGTAACCGTCATGTTTTGAAGTCGGTTTAGCACAAAAATTGCTCCTTAATATTTTTTTCTTGCTATTAAACTTTATCAGCAAAAAAGAAAAAAAAAAAAGTTTCGAGTATCAATGATTGCTTTTTTAGTTCTTCTTTCAAATGAAATTTATTCAAAATTTTAAACAAAATGAAACTCTCAGGGACAGCTTTTTTTTCTTTGCTCATCTTTACTTTTCTTTTCTATGATGACAAAAATTTATATTGAACTAGCTGACCCGGCAAACCTTGTTCTGCCAAATAAATTGTTTCTAGTGAATATTTCGGTTGTTAATTACAAAAGAGCGAATGCATTGCAAGTGAGTGGGGATGGGATCTATTACAGAAAGAGGAATGAAGCGCTGTAGAAGACAATGATCGCATATAAAAGCAAAAAACACCAACCATTCATTTTCTCAATACAATGTATTTCATTTACGTAACGGAAAAATTAATTGTTTGATCACTTAAAGTTAAACGCAGTGTGAAAAATAATATATTTTTTATCCTAAAGTATAGCAAAAAAAATAAAAAAAAAATCAATATTCATTTCGAGGAGGAATTTAGTGAACGATAATTTTTGTCAGTGTCTTCAGCCACAGAGAAATAAGCTAGATAGTTTGCTGACGTGAGAACATGCCACGTATATTTGTAAGTTTGAAAAACACGGTGTGTCCAAATTTAAGCCGCAAACACACACATTGTTTATCCTTCTGACTTATTGAGTGTCATTGCAAATGCCAACTTAATGAAGGCGTTCGAATTCAATTGGCACGTTTGTGGGAATGATTGGAATTTGTGACAGCAAAACATTTTTGGCTCGGAATTCACCATTCAAAATAGTGTCTTCGATAATGTTTTTCATAATTTTTTAAGTGACCAACCGCGTGTCATTGCACAGCTGTGGTAAGTTCAAATTTCGAGGTAAAATAACCGGAGATCAAACTTATAGTTGTAGAAGGTGACAGAACATGCTTAGCAAATTTAGTGGGTACAAAATTTCTGTTGCATAATTTACAGCTTCGTTAGCATCGCAAACGGTATCGATCGATTTGCATGGTACCAAGTCGCTAGGCAATGATTGCTGTGGCTCGAAGTTCAAATCTTCGACGTCCTCATTTTTCGCTGTTAAAATGGCTCTTCTGCCAGCCACACACACTTTATGTATTGTGTGTGTACATTGGGAAATGCGCATTCAATGAAAGCATTTTGAAAATCAACGATAGTGCAGAAATTAGTGGGGAATTTTATGCATCCAGTATTTTCATAGACAGCAACTTTTAGATCTTGTAGCATTTGTACACACGTGTTTAGCAGTACTTTTCAACATCATGATATAGTGGCAAGGATTTCAAGCATGCGTTGATGGTACGTTGAACGTGAAATGAAGGAAAGTATTTGTCTGAAATCACCTGAAAGGAGTAACAGAGTGCCGTCGAATAGTTTGTCACTGCCGCTGTTTTTATATCTTTCAGTGTTCTCTTCAGTGTTCTCTTCAGTGTTCTCTTCAAGAGAATGTTTGTGTCCAATAGTGCATTTATCTCAAGTGATAATTTTGCATTCTTTCAGCACTGTAGCCATGGACGATTGTTTTCTTCTGTTGCACACTGCGTCTGGGTCATTTTGAATATTAAGTACCATGCCAGCTTAAATGTTGCATGAATAGTTCTGCCGCTATACAATAAAGTTGCTGCAATTCCAAAAGATATTCTAGGATTAGCGAAATGGGAAATTTTTTGTATGTTACACGTAGAGTGCAGTAAAAAAAAAAAAAAGAATCTGCTTTGTCTCACCAAAAATGCCAGAGATTCAATTACGATGTCACTATTAATTTTTTTTTTTTTACTTTTTCTTACATTGACCTTTTTTTTTTTTTTTTGGCATCCGCAAATTTTTTACCCTACTACCCGCACTCTCCTATTTTTTAATCCCGAATTTCCCGAAGATTAAAATTGAAAATCACTGTAAAATCCTTGCTTAAACTAACATGCAAAACATTTGTTTTGTTAACAAATAGAGGATGACATCAAATAAAAAATTTAAATCACTGATGGTTTTCATTGTTTTACGAGAGGTTATTTTGGCATTTAGCCGTCAAACAAATTTCGGATAGGAAAACCGTAACTACCTAGCGATATGAAATAAACTTTACGCCCTATTCTCGCACCTACGAAAAATTTCATGAAAATCGATCGAGCCGTTTGGGAGGAGTTCAAACACTAACACTATGATATAACATTTTTATATATTAGATTTTAAAAAATGTTGTCGCCAGCTTCGGTTTGTCTTCAAATGAAATGTTTGTAATTAATCCAAGCAAGGATTTTACAATGATTTTCAACAAGGGTTTTTTCAATGATTTTCAGCAATGGTTTTTACAATGATTTTCAACAATGCTTCAACAATGGTTTTTACAATGATTTTCAACAATGGTCCAAAAATGGTTTTTACAATGATTTTCAAAAAAAAATTCTGCTAGGGGCACCCTGATTACTTAGCAATATGAAATATACTTTATGTCCTATCCTCATACCTAACAAATACACATTAAAAATTTCATGAAAATCGGTCGAGCCGTTTCGGAGGAGTTCAATTACTAACACCGTGACAAGAGATTTTTATATATTAGATTTAAAACTTTTTTGTTGCCATCTTCGGTTTGTCTACAAATGAAAATGTTTGTAAATAATTTAAGCAAGGCTTTTACAATGCTTTTAACTATAGTTTTTACAATGATTTTAAACAATGGTTTTTAAAATGATTTTCAACAATGGTTTTTTCAATGATTTTCAACAATGGTTTTTACAATGATTTTCAACAATGGTTCAACAATGGTTTTACTACGATTTCAAAAAAAAAAAAAAAACAAATCCGGTTCGAGACACCCTGATTACCTAGCAATATGAAATATACTTTATGTTCTATTCACATACCCAACAAATACACATAAAAATTTCATGAAAATCGATCGAGCCGTTTTGGAGGAGTTCGATAAGATTTTTATGTATTAGATTAACCACTTTTATTGAATCTAATCAGCTTCTTCACAAGAAAAATGAGACAAAAAGAACAACAGAAAATGCATTGAAAACTTTCGAAACATGATCCATTATTCAAGGATCTGATAATTCCTTTAAAAAACCTGTACCCACTTTTGCAGAGATATTTTTGTGCAAATGAGAACGTTGTTTTAAGAGAAAATGAGTTGTCTTACATAAAAATGTCAAAATAAATAGTAAGAAAGAACGAAGGAAAAAGAAAAAAAAAAAAACTGTTTGGTACACATTAGGTAGCAGGTTGAATTTTTTTGCATAACTGCATCTGTAAAATGTACATATGTTATAGTTGAAACCTATATTTTAGCAAAATTACTTTCAGATTTACAAAAAATATAATGAATCAAAGAGCTGACTCAGGCTGTGAAATCGCGTCTTTCCGATTTTGCAAAGGCTGCAATCCTCTACGACTGCCAGATAGCCATCCTGGCAATAGCGAATTTAAACTAAATCCCTACTTCCAGTACCGTAATGGAATATCGTTTCATGCTGTGGGATTTGCTAAGATCAGAGAAAAAACACCTGTCCCTCGGATCCCATGCAACTTTGGAATTTACGGTAACGAGCTGGCCGATGAGTAGCCGACGAAAACCAGTAATCTTAAATTGATTTTTGATCGGATGAACTTTTTATACTTTGGAAATTAAACATCTCCAAAAGTTTGAAATAAAAAGGCGATAGCATTTTTCCGTTCTCCGGACATGATTGCTCCAAATGCGTCGCAGTGGGAGGTCACGGGAGGTCACTGTTACTTTTCAAACAGTTAATTTGTCGACAAATTTTGTTTGCTGATTTGGTAAATTTAAAGACAGTATTAAAATGTTTCATATTTAATGTATATTTTCATTTGATGTTGTTTCTTTCATGCTCGTATTTAATCATTCTGAAAAATTTAGAGTTACATTCGAGTAAATTGTGAATTTCCCCTCCAAAAATTTTCGTTTAAAGTGACCCTGATTGCCAAAAAAAAAAAAGCATTTCTGACGAGACACTCGCCTCATTTCAATTAAGTAAAATAAATTTGATGTGATTCGGAGAAAAATTTCAGAAACTTTTGATGCTGTTCAACTTATTAGAAGAAAAAGTAATAAAAAGAAGGGTAATGTATTATTTCAATGATTTTATAATAGCGAAAACATCTGATTTTTTCTATCATTTCATTCATCTAGATATGAGAACATGTTGTTTAAACAAATATTTAACTGAACCAGAAAATTATGAAATTGGTGTAAAGATACATGGAAGTCTTTAATATTGCTATTGGAGTGCAATAAATCATCCCACGTAAAAGAAATTTGGGCATCCCTAAAAGCAAGAAATAAAAAAAAATATTTATACTACAAAGCAAAAGTAAAAAAAAAAAAAAGAAAGAAACAGCGCCAAAGTAGTAAGGGGAAAAAAAGGCAGATAAGCGTTTCGTGGTTTCAAAGAACCCTCTTTTAAATGCAGAAAAGTGTGAACTTGTGGATGTAAAGTCATCCGAAAAAAGCTATCTTTTTTTGGATGACTTTACAACCATAAACTCACTAAAAAAGAAGTCGTTGAATATACGAAAATGTTTGAATTTTTTTGTAAAATTTGTGCTTTTAACTATTTTTTATTTTTTTACTTTGTCTTGAATGCCTGAAAGCAATTCACTCTATTAGATTTTGTACCAGAAACAGTTCTACCTTTCACACATGTTATTCATTATTCTTACGACAAGAAGTCGTTACAGCAAAAATCTGTTTTGCGCGTCCTAAAATCCTCCTTAAACATCCGATTAGTGGTAATAAAGAGAATACATGAACTATACTCTATGACATCATTGAAAATCATGTATACATCGCGTGTGTTTGATAACAAAAAGCTGTTTTACTTTCATCGGACCATCAGGTTAAAAGCTGCCATTGTCGAAACAAACTTCCGATCTGATTTTGTTTTCATAGTTATTTATTCGCATTTCGCTTTCTTTTATTGTCCGCGGTATGCAGGCTGGATGTCGCCACGGATCGCTGAATGTAGATGACACACATTGTTTATCCAGTTGTCACCTAGGCTTTCTTTTTGGTAACCATAAACTTGCGGCATATCTTCTGCTAATGATGCACTAGAAGAATTCAATTGATATTGCTATGTTTCGAAGATGAGTTGATTCAGTCCAGGTTGTTTTAACTAATTGCAGGGCTGTTAAATTCTTTATAAAGTTATTAACAGCATAGAGAATTATCAATGTCAATGATAAATATGAATGTTAATAAATAAACTCGCTGACTAGTGTAAAAGTGCTTGGATATTTTGCGGCATAATTACATCTATTTACCATATCAATTTGTCAGATTAGTTTTAAATAATTAAGGAATATTTAAAAGATCGAATATGTCACAATGATTTATGTGTATGAAGAGTTCTAGAGTTTATTATATTTGTATTTTTATGAATGAAGTAGTAAATTTAGTTTCAATAATAGAATTGAACAGCATGCAAAAATGAAATATTTTCGGAAATATATTTCTTATAATGAATTACGTGCATCACCGAAAAATTTCTTTTTTACAAATAATAGTAATAAAAAATAAATAAAAAATAATAGTAGTAATAATAATAAAACAATATTTTTTCAATCATTTTTAATTTAATCATGTATCCGACATTCACCGTACATCATTAAAACATTGGTTCTCGTTTTACAGTCGAACTCGCTTATAACGAAAGCGGATGGACCAAGATAATTTCTCGTTAAAACCAAGTGCTCGCAAAAAACGGATTCAAGAAAAAAATCATAAGTATTCATACATACTAGCTTTGTCAGTTTTTTTATTTCCTTACATTCCCAAAATTCGGTGAATTTGCTTTGAAGCGTCTTGTATCTTTCCTATATCATTGTTTTTCAAAAAATATACTCAGAGTTGAAAAACATATTCATTTGCACTCTTTGCTTCATGAAAATTCATTGAATATGTTGAGAGTAGTTCAATTTTCAAACTCTGCGCGGTGCTGTTATACATGTAGTCTTAGCTTTAATTTTTTTTCATCTTTATTAGCTTGAATTCGAACTGCAATATTGTCAGAAGAATTTCGGAAGTGATAACATTGACGTCAATAAATGTATTATTTTTAAATGCTTCTCTACTCACAAATTAAAAAACTGCTGTCATCACTTGTTTAAAAAGTTTTTAAATCATCACTAATTTTCGATTTGCTTCGGGATTGTTAAAGGAATTTTTCTAAAGAAGTATAAGTTGAATTATAAGTATGTGGAAATTCTATGAATCTCAGAAGTTTTGTTCGTTTTAAACGGGGTTTGCTCGTTAAAAGCGAGTTATGCTCGCATAGGCTTAACATTGTACCAACCAAATATTTTCAATTTCCTCGTTAAATCAGGGTTCTCATTAAATCAGGGCTCTTTATAAGCGAGTTTAACTGTATGACGAAGGTATCAATCATATTTTTTGTCAAATTAGAAGAACATATCATTTTCATGTTTTTAGCTAATTGCAGAGCTATGTTAAATGATCAGATGATTTTCAATAAAAGGTACATTTTCTAAAACATTTCAATTAAACTATACGGATTACTTTTTAAAACGTTTAACCTTTTTCTACCTTTTTCTTCATCTTCTTTTTTTTATGTAAAAATATTTCAAGCAATTATTTGTTAGATTATAGTGGGGCAATTTATTGGTTACATCTTGCTAAATATATTTTGGGCACATTTAAAATGCAAGTAAACGCATTAATTAATAAACAAATGCTTCACCGAATATTAGTAGGTCTCAAATCATTTTTTAAATATTGAAAAAAAGTACATTATTATTGTACAATATATAAAAATGCTTTTGACTTTCAACAAAATATTACAGTATGAGTATCAACTTTTATAATTTCTTGTATCATCATATGCTTCTTCAAACACATCTTTCTCCAGTCTTTAATAGGTTACCTGTGATACTATCAAAAATATTACCAGATAGCTGGCACTAAAAACTGAGTAAATATTTCACATTTCATTTTGCTCCGTTTTTTTTCACTTGGCCCTACATTCCCCTACTAACATTGCCCATTCACTTGTTAACCTGTAAATTATTGATTTTTGTAAAGATGTCCAACCCTAGTTTAACAATGTGTTCTCTATTTTAAAGTTACGAGAGACATTTTATCACGGTATGAAGAAAACCTGCATGTCATCAGTTACATATTATCCATAGCTCTAAAAAATAACTTGACGTTGAATAAATAATAATAATAACATTAAGTTACAATGAAAAGTTGCATGATTATAATTGGGATAGATGATATGTTGTCTTAAGACTTTCTTCGGCATTTATTTTTTCTGCAGGTGTTCAAAATAGCCCTAAAGTTTAGGATTGTTTTGTGACATAAAATGACAGTTAAATCGTAAAACATTGATGAATAACCTTAATACTTTCATTTCCTGTCACTCGTGGTATATTTCAGAATTTGTACATGAATATTAATTTATTGCATACATAACTTTTAATGCTTTTTACACATTTAAGGCTCGGAATGAACTTTCTTTATGCAGAAATTTATGCATTTTCCGTACAAAACGAACATTTTAGATGAATTAGGTGACAACTGTCGGTCTAGATTCATATTTTGTTCCACTAAAAAGAAACGGTGACACTGCAAAAAAATTGTTCCGATGTTAAACCTCAATATGTCGTGTTTAGTCCTAATGCAATTGCGGTTCCCTATTCATTTTTATTCATTTTAAGGGGGACATTATTTCCTATCTCATATTGGGATGCAAATGATAGTATGGCAAATGGAAATAAAAAAAAAGTTATGTGAACTTTCTAACAGGAACTACAGAATGTTAAGCACATTCGAATGAATATGCTTTAAGTTTGGCCAGAGTTCGACATGGTAGTTAATAAAAAAAAATGTTTATCATAACTGATTGCATGTCTCCGCTCTCGAGCAACTGCACTTTTAACGTGAAATAAACAAAAAGTTCATCCAATACTAAATGAGCCTACTTTCTCTTGTACCAACATTGCGTTTGAAGTACCAGCTATTGCTCTTTGTCTCTCTTTCTCTCACATACTCTTTATCCCTCGCCCTCTCCCGCCTCAACCTCTCCCCCTTTCTCTCCCCTCCCCCTCTTCTTTCTCTCTCTCTCTTTTAGTTTTTTTTTTTTTTTTTCAAATGTACATTTTGAACGATTCAAACATTTTTAGTCTTATTCAGTAAAAGTGAAAAACTACTTATTACCTATAATGCAAACATCGAAATTCTTTCTTTCAAACTGCTAGGTATATAATTTCAAAACTATTAACTATCGATGTTTTTATAAGAAAATTGAAAAAAAAACGCAGTTTTTCATGTGAAGTAAACTTTAGAACTTAAATCTCAACAAAACTCCCTTTCGGAATGAAACTTTATGTCTGACAAGGTTAAATAAATAATTAAACGAAACAAAAGACAATGCTTTTCAAGACTATTCAAAGGCTCGGAAGAAAGAAAAAAAAGGGTTTTATTCTTGAGAAATCATTGCGGAGCAAAGCAAAAAGACAAATAGTCGAATATTAAGAACGTAAATAAAATGCTTATTTCTCAATTTTCTCATGTTTTCTTTTTTGAAGGAGAACGTCATAGGGGGAAGGGGTTCTTCGAATGTACTTCATGCAAGTCGCCTAATCAATCGCTTACCTTAGGCGCGGATCATTCTTTCTTAATGCTAATTTTTTTTTTCGTTGTCAGACGAAGGGAAAAAAACTGAATAGACTTGTGGGAACTATCAACTATCAAATGAACACTAAATGCAGTGAATTCATATATTTAATTACTCGATAGAATACTAATCTTTCTGATATGAAATAGGATTTTTATCCCCCTTAAATCAGAAAAAAATGGGAAAGAAAATTTTCAAAACAATTTCCCAGCTAAACTAATTGTCCGGTAAAATACAGCTTCAACTGCTTTTTAAAGCTGTTATTTTAATGAATTATACTCTTTTCATCAGACGGTACACCGAATTATGTAAGGTCGACAAGGATCGGGTTGACTCGCCTGTACGTTTTGCCCCATTTTCACCCAATTTAAAGTCAAAACAAAACGAAAAGAACTCACATAACAGGAAACCTCACCTTCGAAATTCGAAAAATACAGTGAAATCCCGTTGCAACGAATGCCGTTACAACAAAATATCCGTTTCAACGAAATGCATTTTCAGCCCTGAATTTATATCCATTTCATTGCTTGAATTCCATTACAAAGAAATTCCCATTGCAACGAACAGAACTTGAAGTTTGTTGTAACAGGAGTTCACTGTATTAAGATCTTATGCAATTGAACATTTTATGAATAGGACCATAAAATGTGCGAATAATTGGCATTTGTAAAAGAAAAGAAACTTAAACGCATCGCTTTTGCCGGATGTCTTTTCATCCATAAGCTCTTTTCTTTTGCATTAAAAAAGGCGTTCCTTGTAACGCCGAACGTGTCCTCAGTAATCTGTAATTTGTGATTTATGACGTTGTTATTTCTTACTTTACTTTTCATCACAAAGGTATTTATTTATCTTAAACATATTGCTTTTAAAGCATTCATCAATAAAATAGCGAAAATCATTTCTTTGGAAAATACCTAACCGAATCGACATACAAAATGTACAAAAAAATAAACTATATGCATTGTATCAGAAAAAAATACAATGATATTATTCATATTACGTGGTAAGTAACTCATTACATACAGGTCACGAAGAGCACCAGAGGAGCGCCACCATCAAGTCCTTTGTTATTAGTAGAGAGCCCCCGACCACCAGTAAATGAAGAAATTCGAAACGCCCCTTAATGAGCTCTTAAACCACAATGACGCTCACGGAAGAAATGACAAGAGCCCAAACTCAACCGCGTGACACACTATGTGCCAAGGTAAATGGAACACCGGAAAGGAAAAAAAAAGTGAATCTAATGGAGCATTATTGTTATGGCAGACCCCTCGTTTAACCCACTGATCCGTGACCCACACCGGGGTCAAAGAGGTCTTAGTAATCAGCGGCTTTGTTTTAAAACATCATGAGGTATTAGCACATATGGATTGCCTTGCTGAAGGAGTATAATCTTTCTGAATTCTTTGTGGTAGGACGATAATTTACCTATATAACGGAGAGTCTTTTTCTGTGTTGATAGCTTTTTTAGCATTAACCTATATCGTTGCCGAATTCCTGAGCCGGCTTTCTTCTGAAGAGGTATTTCATGAATGGAATAAGTTTATATTGGTACTGCGCCTGTTACCTTGAAACTCAATTACATTGTCCCTAGAGAGAATGCGACCATAAATGGAGTAATGTAAAAAATGAGGGTCGACGTTTCAGACGTGGTTTGTTTTAACTGTTTTAAAAGCTGGAGGAAAATATGTTTTAAAAGTTATTGTTTAAAGCAATCCATTCCTACGTATAAAGAAAAAAAAAGAAAAAAAAAACAGCAAAATACCAAACAACACTGCCGAAAAATAAAAATATAATGTTAGTAACTTTAGCTTTGTATGAAGCAAACCTGTACCGCTCTTGAATTTTTTAGGAGACCTGTTTCTTGAATGAAAAGAAAATTAAATATACTTCTGTATTGCACCAAGTACCCCGAAACTTGAAACTCAGGTATATTGTTCGTAAAAAGTGAGTAAATATAAGCAGAGTAAAGTAGGAATTAGCAGTTTTACACGTATAGTTTGTTTTATCTGCTTCAAATAAGGAAACAGATTCCCTGTCAATGCATTACTGGGAATCTTCTGGAAGGAGAAAACGTTGCATTCTGAAGTTTATTTCAACCAATTTTTAATACCTCAGGGGAAGAACCAGCAAAATATAAAACTAAATTGCCTAAAAATAACAGTTTACTTTTTGTAACTTTAGCTTTATATGAAACAAAGATTTATAAATTATTCAGAACTCTACGTATGCATTATGCTTAGATGATAGCAAAAATCGATACTAAAAATTGCTTTTCTCACTAGAATTTAAAATTTTACATTTGAAAAATGAAAAGAAAAATAAAAAATCTTAAAGACTATCTACATTCTAGAGAAGATATTGAGCTTTAATACTAATGAATCATACCATCTAACAACTTTCATCTGAATAATGCCTAAGAGAAATTCAAAATATAATTTTACTAAAAATAAATAGCTGATCATCTTAATTGCAATACATCGACAGATATGCAATATATAGCCAGGTTATCACATCCAGAGACTGCAGTTTCGTCTTTGTTATGTACTCAACAGTCTGGAATAGTGAATAAATAAACTGAGGGCAGGTGTCATTAAAACTGAGAGTGCCATCAAACTGGAAGCTGGAGTTAATTTAGGACCAGCTAGAGTCCGCAATGCGTTACAACTCGCAAATTGAAGGCAAAGCTAGGGTATTGAAGCAGTAAGTTACTACCCTAAAGACTAAGGCTTGGAGTCCATAACAAGGACGAAACTGCAGTCTCTGAATGTGAAAATCGGGTTGTCAATGCCTGCCAATTTTTTTCCTTTCTGGCTACATTCCTCTACGTCAACGGAAACCACTCAACGTTATCTACTAATGGTATATGTTTCTACAAGATATCCTGGAAAGCAATCTGTGACTATAGATACCATCATGAAGTCTGGCATCACATATTTTGAAGCAGAATGCAGTCGATAAGCGCAGTGGCAGATCCAAGGAGGAGGGATAAAGGGGCTATAGCACCCCCCCTCCGGGTTCCGAATTTACACTAGATAAAATCGAAATTTCTGAGACATTTAATGCTGTAATACATTTGAGAATTTAAATATGCATTACATTTAAATACAACTACAATATATAGTGACATATTAATAAATGGCGGGGGGAGGGGGGACTAGGAGACTGTAGCTCCGCCCATTCTCCCATTTGGTCAAAACTTAAAACAGATTAAATTGGGATTTGCAGTGGAATGGAAAGGCTTGGAGGATAAAGTTTTGTTCTTCAGTCGTTTTTTTCTTTTTCTTTTTTTTTTTTAATCTGAAAGTTAAAATTTTCAAATCAAACAAGCCATATACAATTAACTTCGTTCCCAGGTTAAGGGAGCTACAGCCCCCCCCCCCTTTCCCTCCATGAGGTCAGAAATAACAAAACCGAAATTTGAAAAATTTTCAAAATACTTCAATACTTTTCGAAATTTAAATATGCATTATATTTATAAAAATATGTACACTGCGACGCCTGAATGGTGAGTTGGGGTGGGGGGGGGGGCGGGCTAAAGGAACTGCAGTTCTTTCTCCCATTTGGTCAAAACTTACAACAGA
Organism: Uloborus diversus; assembly: GCF_026930045.1. Lineage (NCBI taxonomy): Eukaryota > Metazoa > Arthropoda > Arachnida > Araneae > Uloboridae > Uloborus > Uloborus diversus. The sequence continues at coordinate 89,441,576 of NC_072732.1, read as the reverse complement.
TTACAATGTGATTTGCAATGGCATGGGAAGGATTGGAGGAAATAGCTTCATCCTGATGCTATCCAGGTTTTTTAATCTGAAGTTATCAGTTTCAAATTTACACAGTCATATATTTTACTTCTTTCTCAGGCTAAGGGGGCTATAGCACCCCTCCCCCACCAATGAGGTCAGAACTCACACTGGATAAAACCGAATTTTCGGAGATTTTAAATACTGCAATGTTTTTGCAAAGAGAGCCTAAAACTATTTTTAGGCCGCTAATTTCAGAAAATTTTGTTGAGTGAGCTCCTGCTTCCACCTAATGTCATCAAAGATTACTTAAATTTGCATTTTCAATACACTATTTTTGAATATTTCTGGAGAACATTTTCTAAATTTTTTTTTTTCAATTTACAGAATCTTCACCCCTGTTTTGGACAAACATAGAATGAAATTTTATTTCGGCGTTTCAATTTCAAATTCTTTTGGTGTGAAGCTACACCTATCTATATTTATCGTCGCCAAAGTGAACTTTAAAATATGTTTTTTTGGACGGAGGACTCTCGAATCTCCTTCCCTTAACAATACCATAAAAAAAGCCTAATATTGCTTTAATGTTAAAATTTTAGTGTCGAAATTTCGTAGGGAAAGTCCTCTAACGCTGTCTGTTCCCTTAACATGACTGAAAAAGATTCATCTTTAGGCCTTTAAGCTTGAAACATTTCCTTTGGAGACAACCCATTCCATCAAAATATAAATTAAAATTGTATTTTCAGAACTTCAATTTCAAAACATTTCAGAAGACAGCCCCTGAACCCCAACGCGTCTTCTAGCATCGTCCAAGAGAGCCTGAAATGCGTTTTAAAGACTTTGATTTCAAAAAAGTTCTGGAGAAGATCTCCGAACACTCACTTTTTTCCTAATATTACTATAAAAGATAAAAGAAATCGCGTTCTTTAAACTTCCAATTTCCAAATGGAACCGAAGAACATACCCAAAATTCTTCTCTACACGCTAAACGTCTTTAAACACAGCCAAATTTTTGCCTTTCTAAGACTTCAACTTTTATACATTTCTTTAGGTTCCCCTCGAGCACCTCTCCCTTAGTATCAGCACAGATAGTTTTAAATTTCGTTTTAGTCAATTTCTCGGGAGAATCCCCGAACCTTTTTTCTTCACATACAACATAAAGATGACTTCTTGATAGAGATATCGGGAGGGAAGGAGGCCGATAGAGTCAAGAGAAGGCAGAGAGTTCTCTTTCCTCTATATTTCCCAAACCTAAACTCAAGGTCACATCTTTAGAGCTTCAATTGTAAAAAAAATTCGGAATATAGACCTGACATCACTTTCGTGACTTTGGGAGATTCCTCTAACGTTGACGACGAAGGCGTACAGTTGAGTTTTTTTCGAACTTTAGGGTCAAGAAACTTCCAGAGACAGCCCCTGAACTTCTTCCATTTCCCACACGAAACGCCACCTTTTGAAGACTTAGTTGTTAAAATATTTTCATAAAAAGCCTCCAAAACTTCCTACACTTAACCAAACATCGACTAAAATTGCGTCTTTCAGACTTCATTGACGAAACTTATCACAAGAGTGCCTCCGAACCCTCTTCATTTCCCAAAAGTCACCAGTTATAGCCTAAATTGAAGTATTCAATTTCGAAAGACTTCCGGAAGAGAGCTATGGGGTATAATGTTTGTACCCTAGCTTTTATCTTCACTTTTTCGACAGGGAGTCATACCATGTTTCCACACCTCTTTCTGTTATGCGAAAGTATTTTTATCTACCAACGTGGTAATCTGCTCAGCTTTATATGAGGTTTTTTGCCTGAGCATGGTTTTAGCTACTCCAGACTTATGAGCAAAAAGCTAAAGCACAGCTGCAATCTCTGGATGCTGTAATTGACCTTTTCGGTGTTTGCTTGCAATTCCATTTTAGCTCTGGCCATAGGGCGGTAGTTTGTAGCTTTATATTCAACTGAGGTACATTAAGTGTTTTCAGACCTTTAAAATGTTCGCGAAATTATTTATATTTTTTCAGTATACTATATAAATTTATTTCAAGTAAAAAGCCGTATTTAAAGTCAAAATTTTTTCGGGAGAGGGGCCCTTGTAGAGAAAATTTCATATTTCTTAAACAGGGCTGTCTGTCCCTTTAAGAGCGATGCCCCCCCCCCCCCCCAGGGATCGATTACTGTACCGGGGGCCTTAGGCCAAACAGTTTTTTGGAGGCCTCCTGTAGCTAACACATACAATTTTGGTCATTGGTTAAATATTTTTAGTTCATTGGGGACCCCTAAAAAGGGGGTCCTAGGCCACTGACTAGTCAGCCCATTCAGTAATCGGGTCCTACCCCCCCCCCCCCCCGCCACCCTCGAGATTGAGAGTACTCACAAAAACGACAAAAAAAGCTCTAAAACAGTGACTCCCCACTTGGACCGAGGTTAGCCCCCCCCCCCCTCCCTCTCTTGCTCGAGTTCTAGATCCGCCACTGGATAAGCATGTAATGTCATCTGTGTATAGAAAAGACACTTATTGGTAAAAGAAAAAATCGCCCGTCGAGGAATGACGGATGAAAATTGCATCTGAATTTGAACGATGCAATTGCCTGTTTGTTGATATTTTGATAAATGAAATTTCAACCCTAACTGTAGTGGATTAACAATTAACTCCAATAGATATCGTTCATAGTTGAACACTTTTTCGTTTCGTCACTCTCCTAAAATGAGACTTACCAGTAAAACAGTAAAATTACCGGATCCAGTTCAGCCTTGTCAAAATAAAACATTTCCCTGCATGTCAAACATTACCATACAGTATTATTAAATCTTCATGCTATGGCGTGAGTTTCATTGTTGGTGACATCAGAGCGTTACTCGATCAGTGATTTGGCTATTATATATATGAGGATAACTGATTTTGTTTTAAAAATATTTTTGAATTGCAAAAAAAAAACTGTTTTCGAGTATGTGAATGATGTCGATGCAGCAGTCAAAACCAGAGCTGCAGAGTGGGAGTCGGACAGATTTTGGGGTGAAGGGATTAAGGTCGGAAGTTCGGTGACGAAGACTTTAAAATTCCAAGAGTCGGAGTCCGTTATTTTCCCTCCGAGTCTGCATTCCTGCTGTGGCTGCAAAGTCGCTGTCGAAGTCGAACTGCTTTTTGGTAAAGCGTAGTGGAGTCGGAGTCGGAATCTAAAGCTCTATAATTCTAGAAGTCGGAGTCGGTCATTTTTCCTCCAACACCGGAGCCTTGTTCAAAAAGACAAAAATTTAAATATTTATTACCAGCAATGTATGTATTATTTTGTTAAAATGAAATTTCTTAAGTGAAAATGTTTTACTCCATTACAATAACAAAAACAGGATACATTTTTAACATACAAAGCATACATAGCAACATTGCTTTGTTCCAAAATGTAATGAGCATTATAATGGATAAGAAACCGCAATTCCTTTTCTGTGAGAAATATGTTTATGATTTCACCAGCTTTATACTTAACAAAACATTGGAAATAATTTCCAGCAGTTTGTAAATAACCTTTGACTCTAGTTGGTGAACTTTCTTTTGACAATGCCGCTCCCAGTATTTAGCATATTCCACTAAATAATAGAATAAAATTAAAAGGAAAAAAGCTAATGTCAAATAAACTTGACTCGGTGGGTTATAAAAATGGATCAAAGACAAACTTGATATTCATGAGGAATAAAATTTTCTCTTAAATCTTATGAAAACCTACTTTCTGCAGAAATTTCTTGCGCAAGTAGCAGTTTAAGAACTCGAAAATCCACCATAAGGAGAAAAAAAAACTACTCACCATTTGTTATAAACGCCCGGCCATGCTAACGTATTTAACTTAAGTAATTGCCGTTTCCCACCATATGGTTGGCTGTACCGTCTTTAACTTCTAAGACCTTTGTTCTGATAACTAACAAAAATAAATTCATTCAAGTTGGATTTTTTTCTAGAAAAACTTCATGTTTCTTTGAACTACTGACTTGACGAATTTCAGCATTTTCGAACTAGGAAATGATTTGAAATAATCTGGAAGTTAATTTGAACTTTCAAGAAAACAGGTTAGACAAAAGTTTAAAATCATTAAGATTGTTTTTTTTTTTTCTATTTCTGATTTAGAGACCGTAAATAATTTGACTTGGTTCAAAATACGTCATAAGGCTTCGATGAATTTCTAATTTAAATCTAATTTTGGCCTTTAATTATTTTTAAAGCTAACAGTATTGAAATAACAATAGGACTTTGATAAAAAGCAGGGAGAGTGCAGTTATATTTCTGATATTACATTTTAGGTATAGCTTAAACGCACAAATTACAACAGATCCGAAAGATTTATTTTCCAATTTAAAATATAATTGCGCAAAAAGTAATCAAGCGAATGAATTGAAACTAATGTAGAGGAGAAGCGATTTCTCCCTCGGTAGAAGGCATTCAATATATATATTTCATATACTACCAAAAGCTGCAAAAAAAATATGTTTGGAAAAGTAAAGGACAAAATGAGTGATAGACAGGTCACAGGGCGACTAAACGACAAAAATGTCGATAAAAAAATAATGTAATAATCACCACCAGATCACCACCTCACAAAATAAATTAATGACCTTCACACGTACAAAATAAATTAAGTAATTGATAAAAAATATTTCTCGCACGTCAAGATGCAGTCTTCATTAACTTATTTATTATTTTTAAAAATATTACATCATTTAATGCATTTGAAGTTATTAATTTAAGCATATTTTTCGAGCATTTAGTATAGCATCTTAAGTTTTAAAAAAAGTTTTACCCTTAATAAAAAAGTGAAATTCATAGGAGCATTCAGTAATGCTAGCTTCACAGTGGCTGTAGTGGAGACAAAGTATACTTTGCTGTGGCTTTTGTTATATTTTAGATTGCTGCTATGCCTTTTACATCATAGCCTTCTAAAATGCAGTTACATGAGATAAGAGTCTTTTAATGGCAGAATACGTAAAAAAGAGCAAACAAAGAAGGGTTTGACAAAACAAGGACACATTAATTAATTAAATTTATTGTATCCAATGTTGGACCCCTAATGCTCCCCTTAACTGATACGCTCTACTGCTGTATAAAATTGGGATTAGTTTAAAATCTTAAAACTTTCGGCCACAATGATGAAGGCAAAAAAAAAAAAAAAAAGAATATGATTTTAAAGTGTTTGATTTCGTCTCCATCACTGCTGGAGTGAAAATAATTTCTGTAGCTATTTATTTATTTATTTATTTTACATTAAGCATATGACAAAAATAATCTTTCAATTCGGATGTTAATTGTAAAAGATTTGTGCGAATTAAAATGTAAGCTAAACTGTTGTTTTAGAACAATGTTCAAATCTGTACGAAATAGCGAACTGATTAGATAGTTCGTTTGCGCTGTGTGTACAGGAAATAGCCAGTGAAGAGTATATATAAATGTGACATGGAATAACAGTCCGATTCATTTGCATAAATAAAAATGTAACCAGAGCTGCGGTGTTGGAGTCGGAGTCGTAAAGTCGCAGCTGGACTGTTTTTGGGGTAACGGGGCCGCAGTCGAAGTCGGAAGTCGAAAGCTTTAAAATTCACAGTCGGAGTAGGAATCTGTCCTTTTCCATCCAGGTCCTTAACTCTGTCAGGGCCGCGGAGTAAGAGTCGATGTTTGACTGATTTTGGGGTAGGGAAGTCGGAGTAAGAATCGATGGTTCTAAAATTTCAGGAGTCGGAGTCGGTCATTTTCCCTCCGACTCCGCAGCAATGGATGCAGCAGTTCTCATGTTTGAGTTCGATTTTATAAGACATTCTGTTCAGTTGACGAAGAACTATCTTATGTACTCTTTTCTACAATGCATATGATTTTTCAGAAATGTTGGTTCATATTTACTCATTTTCAATATTTTTACTTTCCGTTCATGTGATTTCGTTTCGGCATTTTGTTTAAAAGCATGGCCTAACTTTCTGAATTGTAAAGAATTGTAAGGGCTGTTTAATTATTTCCCGTCAACCTTAAGAAATACCTTAAAGTTGTTTCGTAAAATTACCTATAATCTAGTTTAGGAAATATGGTCAGCCTCATTCTAAATATTAACTGCTGTCAATAATCTTTTCTACATGCAAATGCTTGAAAAAAAAGTCAATACATCACGTTTAAGACCTAACTTTGGTTTGCAAGATTCATCATTATATTTTTGCTTATCAAAGTTTTTTTGGTTTTCAAAGAAAAGAAAAGAAGAAGTTGGTTCAACAAAAAAAATAATCAGATTTAAAAAGGAAATTTGGTGCTTGTTACAAGGGGATGAGACACAAAACTCTTCATTCTCTTAACTCAATCAAATGAATCTACAATTTCAAAAATCAAACTAATCGGTTATGGTCAGTAAATTACAGCCCATTAGATAGGGCTAAAGCAGAAATACGTGAAATACACCGCCAGCTCAGTCATTTCCAGCCGAGGACTGCTGTTTCGTGCTTGTTAGCACTCATCAGCCCGGCATAGGAAAGTGACTGAGCTGAAGATGGAAAACCTCTTAAGAAAGCCAAGAGTGCGAAACAAACTGGTAGCTAACATAGAATAAGCAGACCAGACGAGTGACCGAAGCAATGGTTCGGTTCAACTCGAAGATTGAACGCGAGGCAAGGTATAGTCAGTAAATTACAGCCCATTAGCCAGGGCTAAAGCAGAAATACGTGAAATACACCGCCAGCTCAGTCATTTCCAGCCGAAGACTGCAGTTTCGTGCTTATTAGCACTCATCAGCCCGGCATAGGAAAGTGACTGAGCTGAAGATGGAAAACCTCTTAAGAAAGCCAAGAGTGCGAAACAAACTGGTAGCTAACATAGAATAAGCAGACCAGACGAGTGACCGAAGCAATGGTTCGGTTCAACTCGAAGATTGAACGCGAGGCAAGGTATAGTCAGTAAATTACAGCCCATTAGCCAGGGCTAAAGGTAATTTACTGACTATACCTTGCCTCGCGTTCAATCTTCGAGTTGAACCGAACCGCTGCTTCGGTCACTCGTCTGGTCTGCTTATTCTATGTTAGCTACCAGTTTGTTTCGCACTCTTGGCTTTCTTAAGAGGTTTTCCATCTTCAGCTCAGTCACTTTCCTATGCCGGGCTGATGAGTGCTAATAAGCACGAAACTGCAGTCCTCGGCTGGAAACGACTGAGCTGGCGGTGTATTTCACGTAATCGGTTATGACTTAGTGTTTCTGTGGTGTGTTGTGTGTCCGCTAAATGTGAAGGGAAAATATCAAACAAAGTTTATCAGGCAAATTTTGCAGCATGTACAAAGTATTTTTTAATATTACGACTATTTATTATGGTTTAATATAATATTCTATGTATAATTACGACCAGGAGGTAAAGAGATTCGAGGAAAGGGAAGGATCATAAGAAGGTTTTTTTTTTTTTTTCTTTTCAAGCAAAAATGTGTTCTTAACTATTATAATGTAAAACAAATCAAAAAGAAAATATCGTTTTAAAGAAATTTCTTTATCTTATCCACTTTAGTTATAAAACCTATAAATTTTAACCACTATACCCATCCACTTTGACCAATTCATTTATTCAAAAACTTATTCTGCAAACGCGGAATTTATATTCGATTTTACGAACGAGTTAGTTTACCAGAAAAAAAAAAGAAACAGAAATATTAGAGATTTCCATAATTTTCTGCTAGATATTACGACAGGAATAATCATTTTCATTATTTCACATAAGGTGTTAGATTTGAAATTGTTTACCGAATTCAAAACAATATTGCCAAAAATCACGTAAAACAGTCATTTGTACTCTCATCTTGAGGGAAGTAAAAGGAGAATAACATTGAAGGCATTAGGAATAAAATATTTAGTTTATTTCTTCGAAAGCTCTATTTTTCAGTGTTGCATGCAAACTAACTCATATTTTCCACGCTACCATTTTCACTGTAATTCAAATATATTTTAATGGACTAAGAAAAGAAAGAAGCAATCAATTTGTAACTTATCCCCCCCCCCTACAATCTTCATTTTAGACCCTTAAAAAAGAAAGGAAGAAAAGTTTTTTCTTTTCTTTTATTTTCTTTTTCAGGCTGTTCCAACTCAGACGTTGAATTACTGATTTTTTGTAAAGTCTCATAGCTTTGCTGGACTATAAATGTTCTAAAAGAAAGTTAAAAGTGGGAAACTAGCAATGCTGATGAAAAATGGACAAAATTTTCATTTTTTTAATTAAAAATTGATTAAATATTAAAATCAGAATTTGAAGTAATTGCTTTCTATAACCCAATAATGTTGGTTAAAACAAAAATTTTGAGTTAAGGTTTTTTTTAACTAAATCAAGTAGTCAATCTGTTTCCAGTACAACAAACTTAGTGCCTTCAAAAAGAGGATGTACTAATTTGTATTATCATTTTGAAAATGTTTATTTATCGCTGTACTGGTGCTTCGATCTGTCAGATTTTTTTTTTTTTTTTTTTGTTTTCTTTAACTTTTTTTTTTTTAAATTATTTAAAAAAAATTGATTTTTAATAAATACAATCGGCATACATTACCCAATTAAACCCTTGCAATTAAACCCTTTATGACAACGATAATTATACTTTGCTTGTAATTTTGCACCGACTTCAAAAGTTATTTTGAAAAAAGTTCAAATGTTGTTAAAGACTTAATTTTTCTTTCTTTCTTATTTTCTTTTTTCATTTACTTTTTAGCGAACTGAAAATTATCTGACTGGTGATTTACCTTTTTCTCCGCTAAAATTAAAATTCTGTTTTAAAGCAGGTTTTTTTCCTTCTTTCTTTTTTTCTTAATTTTTTAAAAGATGTTTTTATTCAGCTTCAAATAGACAAATAATTCAAAACAGAATATGCTTTTCAAGACTATGTAATTAATTCTTGAAGATAAATTTCAAAGCTGTCTAGCTACTAGTTAGTTTTTTAACTTTCGTCATCTAGTTAGTTTTTAAAAATAAATCGTAATTGTTCTCATGCATTTAAATTTGAAACGATAGTGGTCGTGACAAAAGAAATTTTAATGCAAAATTATATTTAGCTGACATAAAAAGTAGATCAACTATCTTAAGAATTGAACAAAAGCTCAAAGAATACCGACGTTGTTATAAGCCCAAATACATTAGTTAATAGTAGAATAAGGTAATGGAAATAGATAATAAGGTAAAATTAATTACTGTGTTCAATTTGTTTTGGCACAATATACTCGTTTTTATTTCTAAACGTTTCAAAATATCATCATGATTTCAGTTAATTTTATTATTCCTTTGAACTAATTTATGTATAATTAATAACAATATTTGAAATATTGGAAAACAATTTCAGAATTGAAGTACAGTAGGCGACGCTTAATGTGATCACTTTGGGACATACACAATTTGATAACAATAACCGATTGATAACAATAAGCGAAACGAATCCCGGCGACATAAAATAATGATTTTTTTTTTTTCAAATTAAAAAACATTTATTTTTTCAACTGCCAATTACAATCACAATGACTCTATAAAACGCAGTTTTAAGTTATAAAATATTAAATTGGTAGAATGGGAATATCCAAATCACATAAAAGAGAAAAACTGAAATATGCAATTTTTAAACGCATAGTAATAGGTGAAACGAAATATGATTCCCGACAGAAAATAAGTCTTCCATTGACGTTAATGTATTTTTGCAATGATTTTTTTTAAGGAAAACAAAAGGCTTCTTAGGAGGTGTCGGTGGCAACTAAGAAAGAACTTCCTGTAGTTCCACTCCTAGAAAAAGATAGCATTGCTACTGAAAACTACAAAATGCTTCACAGAAAGTTGATCTTCTCAATGTTTGCCTTTGTATTTCTGTTGATTGAGGACCGAAAATGGAAGGGGGGGGGGAATTGAAAGTTTATGAAAAAGTGATAACAATAAACGAAGGCACTGATTACAATATTTAGACATTTTAGGTTTTATGCATCCAGAAAGATGTCATCCGGCTTGCCCCCCCCCCCTAGTGATAGTTTTGCATTTGAAACATTAAAAATAAGTTAAAATATTTGGGAAATATTTCAGAATTAATGTCTTTATGTTTCTCACAAACTCGTAAATTCATTTCGGATGCAATAGTACCTGGACGGGTGTAACAAGGGACGTGCCGCCTTTCCAATTCCCGTAGTAATGCTACTGACTAAAAGGCTTTTTCGATCTTGATGTAGTAAAATAATTTTTGTGTAGGCTTATACGGTCAGCTTTTGAATATAATGGTTGGGATTGATTTTTTTTCCAATCACATAATACAGTGGCTCCCAATAGTGTTCGTACACTTACGATTTTCAACGAAATAAAACCCTATCCATAGGTTAAAATATTTATTTTGGAATATGTATTTAATTATAAAATCCGTAGTCTATTTTCAACAAAACTACATGAACATTTGTAATAACAATACGTGATTTTTAAGAAATCAATAATCAAAAGGTGGCGTCACAAACGTCTTCGTGCACTTAGTATAGAAAGATAGTATAGAAAGAGTATCTATATATCAGTAATTAATCTAACTTTCTACTAAGTTATTATTTAGTAGATTATCATGCAATATATATATATATATATATATATATATATATATATATATATATATATATATATATATATATATATATATATATATATACTATATATATATATATATATATATATATATATATATATATATATATTATAATTTCAGTGATAAATAATATCCAATATTGTGACTTACGTATTTTCTTTTGGACTTATAATGAAAACATATTGATTGAAGATCAACCAAACAGTAAATTAATTTTAATTGATAAAACATTTCTAGTTAAGAATAGTAATAAATAATTGCCATTCGTATGCAATTATTTTTTTAAGATAAAAATATTATTAAGTGTCTAATATTTATAAGAAAACTAAAGAATATTGAAGTTAAACTCCGAAAATGCTTCTTCCTGAGCAGACCATGATAAACTTTTCCCAAGAACTAACACAACTTTGGTTTTCATCAACTGCTGCTATTACTAAAATATTTTTCCTTCTAATTCTTCTAAAGGTTTTCATTTTTGTAGCCTTCTGAAAGTAAACAAACGTATCCCAGTTTTTTGGTCTGAAAAATAGCAATATATTTTTTTTTTCCTTTATGACGAAAGGCACTGCAAACAGTTGTGAACTAAAAAAACTTAATTTAGGAGAAGATCTCAATTTATTGCTTCAATCTCAATGTAAACCGTTTAAAAAATATCTTTGCAGGTTTCTTAAAATAACAACTGCTGAAATAACACTTTCTGAAAAACAAATTAATCAATATAATTGTAATGCGTGGTTTCCTTTTATAACTTATAGGACTATATATTATTTGTTGGTTATTATTAAAAATAAAAATAATAATAGGATTGAAAACTTGAGAAGGGGCTACGTGCTCTTTGGCTCAACGAGCCCCGACTTCCACTGCCTGATTTTTTAACGAACATACTTATTTACTTATTTATATTTTTAGCATTAGCTCTTAGCATTTGAGATTTAATTGCTTAAGTATTATTCCTTTTTATTTTAAAAACTTTTATTGAAATCGTTTAACTAAAATTTTTGAACACAGTGTTTTTATTAAAGAAACGTTTTGTTTGCTGCCTCTTTACTTAAGATTGGTTAGTAAATTGTAAATATACAATCATAAATTCTTATTTCTAAGCCTAAAGTTTTGAATTGAATTGTTACATTATTTTATTCGATGAATAATAGATGGCGCTACATAACCAATTCTGCTTCTCTCCCTGACCATGAAATAAGCTCCTAATCCCTCCTCTTCCTCTTCTTCATCTTCAAAATAAATTTTAAAAAAATAATAATAATTTGAATTTTGACCACTTGAATTCAAATTATGTTTCTCGCAATCACGAGTGTGTGTGTGCATAGGCGGATTTAGGCTGTGAATTCTGGGGGTGCAACAATACAATAGAGAGGGAGAGGAGAAGAGGGCAGCATACTTTTCGGGGCGGCAATTCAGTACTTTTGATTTGAAAAAAAAAATTAATAAATAAGGGTTTCATAATTTAAATCTAATACTGGAGGCAATGAAAAAAAAAAAAAAACTTTGAAATGTAAGGTTTTGGTATGACTGAACGGTCATTTCAGTAAGTAAGAAAAAACAACGTTAAAAAAGCACAAATCTGCAATTTGTGCTTTTTTGACGTTTTTTTCTTACTTACTGTTCAGCACAAAGGTATTTATTTATCTTGGTCATTTCAGTGCTCAAAGTTGAAATATTTCCGTAGTGAGTCCCTGAACCTTCCTCAATCACCTAACGTAAGACAGACTTAAATTGTATTTTTAAAACTTAAATTTCAGAAAAAATTCAAACAATATCAAATATACATATTTATGGTATGTAATATCTGTTTCTGTATATAAATATGAAATATATTTCTGCAAAAGTTGTTTCTTTGTAAGTGCTGAGTTAATGCGGGGAAAACAAATTGTTGGAACTTTGTTACCGAATAAAAGCTGACTCCCTATCGTCCCCAACAGCTAAAATTGACTTCAATTTTGATAAAGATTCGGTAGAGAACCCTATCCCTCTCATCCAAACGTTACTTTCAACAGCAATTTTTGATGTATATTCAGAGTATTTCTCTGAGATAGTCGCCTGACCTGAATACGGATTAAATTAGTGCGTTGCCTAAATCTTTGTCTAATTACATTTGCTTCCTTAAATGAATTTTTTAATTATAAGTTCGATAATTTTCAACGCTTTAATGTATTATATATGGTCAGTGAAAGGACGTCAAATAAAGGAACCGCCCCGGGCGATAGAAACTGTAGCTACGCAATTGCAATACAGGGGATCGGGCAGGGGATACAGCGCTGCCAATGGCGACGAAAGCTGTTATTTTGACGGCGAATGCGACTGTTTTGATGAACAAAGGAACTCTTTTAGTCAAAATATGAGCAAAAGCAACTATTTTGCACTCAGTTGTAAAAAACTGTGACTATTTTAGAAAGTGTAACTAAAGTACGTAAAAAAGCTGTTTTTTTTTCCCTCTAGGGAAAAGCTGCTGCTGGAGCTGGAAAAGCTTTTGCTATTGTCTTAAATTAACAGCCCCTCTAGGGAAAAAAATGTAAAAGAAAAAAGAAAAGAAAAATCGCTTTTAAGCCCCCCCCCCCCCCTCCCCTAGTTACCCGGGAAAAAGAGGAAAAGTTTTATAGCGTTTAATTTTTGAAAACAATGGTTTAAAAAGTGGGAAAATGAAATGTATTAACGCATTTACGACCAGAAATGTGATGTTTATATTTTTGAATAAATAAAGTTTCGTTTTAACGATCGTGATTTTCGTAAATGTACCGTTTTTGTGAGTGCGATTTTTGGAAAAGATTAATTTTTGCAATTGTGATTTCTGAAAAAAGTTCGTTTCCACTACCACTTTTTTTAATTTTTTTTTTTTTTACTGTTTTTCAGTTTTTAATTTCTTTTATGCGTACTATGTATTCACTTTTTTTTTAAACGAGAGCTAATTTTCTTTCGATCGGAAATGTCACGAATGTGACGCTTCGAGCACTTTTTATGCAGTCAGTCTTTTGCTGTTGTCTTAAATTAAGAGTCAGATAATGGGAAATTATACCAGAATGCATCAGTACTGGTTTCTCTAGTGTTTATTCAGGGTTGGGCTAAAAAAAAAGTTTGGAATTTTTTTTTTTTTTTTTTAGTTTCCCTTTACAAAGGTTAATAAGAGAAAATTTGCCGTACGTAAGTCTGTCCCATTTCACGGCATTAATATGATATAAATGCTACTTTTTAAAAAATGGGAGACCATTTTAGAAACTATTTTCTTTATCTGGTAACTACTTTGGAGACTAGTATTTATATTAAAGACAAATAAAGCAACTATTTTTAGTAGCGGAACTCAGGGACAGCCCGGGGGAGGAGGGCGGGTTTTCCTGCAGAAATTTTAGAAACTTTACAATGGAAATGTTGGTTTTTAGTTGATTTCAGAGTGATTTTATTGCACTGTTTACTAGAATGATGTGTAAGTACTTTATGTCGTTTTTGAGGGAGTATAAGATTACAATAGCCATATTTTTTTTGACTTTATTAGCCATGGTTGTTTCAAAGAAAAAGAAAATTGTAATGTTATACCAATACATACTCAATTACAGAGTAAAAAGTTATTATATAATGCAGGACTGAAAATTAATCAAAGGAATGTTTTTATTTAATTTTTGTAATCATTTATCAACTTTCTTTTTTTTTAAATGGAGGAATACTTCTTTTTAATTCGTGTAGCATAATTTCTCTCACGCTGGCGATGTATGGTGATCGAGTCACACAATAAGCTGGATTTTATTTTATTTTTGGGTTCGCTTTCAAGTAAATTAACTTGCATTTTAACTGTAGAAAAATATAAGTTTTTTCACAAAATTCCTGAGGAGAAACTTCTATTTCCTCCTGATAAAATATATTTCATTTAAATTTTCTTTGAAAATCCAACCAAAAAGGAGGGGGTGCGGCGCAACCCCTGGCACCCCCGTAAATTCGCCAATGCGTGTATGTATGTAGGCGTGTGTGTTTATGTGTGTGGGGGTATGCGCGTTTGTGTGTAGGAGTATGTATATGTGTGTGTAGACGTGTGTTTATATCTGTGTGCAGGTATGAGTGTGTGTGCAGTTGTGAGTATGAGCGTTTGTGTTGGGGGGAATGTGTATGTGTGTGTAGGCATATGTGTTTGTGTCTGTGTGCAGGCATGAGTGTGTGGGTAGTTGTGTGTAGGTGTATGTGTATGTGTAGGTGTCTGTATGTATGCGTGTGTGTGTATGTGTTTGAGTGTGTGTATGTGTTTGTGTGTGTGTATATGTTTGTGTATGTGTGTAGGCGTATGTGTGTAGGCGTATGTGTGTAGGCGTATGTGTTTGTGTGTGTGTGTGAACGTGCGTGTATGTATGCGTGTAAGTGTAGGATATGGACGCAACTTGGAGACGGTTTTCGCTAGAGGAGCAGCATCGTGAGGCGGCCGGTCGTCGGTGATGCTGCAAAGGTTGCTGGCGGGAAAATAAAATGATAGGATCTCAAAACAGTCAAATAAAAGCAATAAGCAATCGTGATTGTTGAAAAAAAAAAGAATGTCAGCGGGATGTTAGTAAAAGTTCAGTTTCTTTAGTTTGTATTTAAAGCGCGGAACTTTCTCTGTTAAGCAAAAATATTATATTTTTTTCTTGATTTACGAACAAATGAGGGGAAAATAATAATACATTTCGTAGTGGAAACAATCATTTTAATTTATATCAATGTTAAACAAGTTACTTGTAAAAATGCAGCGAGAGGAACAAAAATTGGATTTTTTTTAAAAAGAAGATGGATTAAATTATCTTTGTAAATAGACACTTGACGTAAAAGTATTATTGCGGACAGTTTCAAGTGTACACGTATAATTTTCAATAATCGTAATAAAAGAAATGACCAATGAATTTTCATTTAATTTTGCTAGCACTCCTCTCTTTGATTGATTACACATTACAAATACTTTTTATTTATATTTTCAAAAGAAGTTTCTGTTTCTGTTGAGTGTTGAATATGCTTCTTTTTTAAACAAGATCAAGCATTGTTTTGTAAATGGATAAATATCTGCAACCTGCAAGGCTGCAAAATATTTCTCTTTTTAAACGATGCAAAGCCTAATGTAAGGACCTTAGACATTAACCAAAAGGCACATTTCGCTACTGCTACCTTCTAAAAGAGAGAAAGATACTAAACATTTTTGTTGTGTTGAACTAAAAATATGCTGGAGAGAAGGATAATTACAAACATTATACAAAATTTTCTAACGCTTTTAAGTGTGTTTAATATTGCAAATAAATGTTAATAGCTGTGGTCATTTAAATTCTTTGGACACATTGCAAGTTGATTAATCATTTGGTTAAAAAAATAATGATGTAAATATTTTCCAGAATTAGTTTCCGTAAAAATTTTATTAAATGGTGTCTTCGTTCGGTCTTTAAGTTGTGAATTATTATAATTTTAATGTAATTTTAAAATAATTACATACACCAATTGAAATGTTTTTACCATCATGTACCAAATGGAGTAGATTTTTTACAATATTGTGAACTTTTGAAAATGAAATTGCTATTTTATTTTATTCACTTTTAAAAAAGTACTTCCTGAAAATTGGGAAAAAAAATAAATTTTAAATTTTAATAGTACGTTAGTGTTATTCACTGATCGATCTATCTATAATGTTTTTGCTTTACTTCAAAACTAAAGAAATACTGCAAGGAAAAAAACTACAATCATAGATGAGGTGACAGGGTGGAAAGAGATGATATTCCTTAAATGTTTTAACTTTTCTTTTTTTTTAGTGTTCGTGCCCTTTTTGAACACTGATGTGACCTCCCGCTCTCCCCCTTATATCATCGAACTCCATATGAAGTCAATACAAGAGTACAATCACATTTTTAAACTGAAGCTATTTGGGATGCTGAAGCTGGTTATTTTATAAAAAACGTAGATGATTTATACCAAAATTTAATATTACTACTCATAACTTTATTTTAAACATATTCATGTCAGAACACGAGAAAATTTAAAAATAATTGCAACAAAATTTGAATTAACTTGATATTTTGGTGGAGTAGGCATGTTACACCAGTCACTTTCACAACATAAAAAAAAGGGATAACCACTGTTTTCTCTTGACAAGTGTTTGAATATTTGGTTGTAACTTCTGAAAAAGTGTACCTTAGATCCCTTTTAATGTCTATATTTGCTCTATATTTTGACTTTATACCGGCTAATGCTGAAAACACTTCATATTTATAAGTGATCTAAAAGTGAGTAAATTATACTTACTTTCTGCAGTAAATTACCACCCTAAGCCAGGACTACGGCAGAAGTACGTAAAATATTGTTGAACCGCACCATTGCTGCGGTTATTCGTCTGATGTGCTAATTCTACATAAGCTACCAGTTCGCTTGGCTCTTTTGGCTCCTTCAAGAAGTTCTCTGCCTCCAGCTCAAATACTTCCTATTCCGGGTTGATAAGTGCTAAAAACACGAAACTGCAGTCCTCGACTCGAATAACTGAGCTGGCGGTGTATATTTTATGTATAGTTACTTTTACATTATTTCTGAAAAACATTTATGCTCCAACCTTAAAATTTTTCGGCGCTTCCAGGTCGAAAACCCCTTTTTTAGCGCACAAAGTTATCCGACAAAATAGTAACAAGTGCTTGCACAACTCAAGGGAAACTTAAGAATACATCAGCGTTTCTCTGAAATCTCTTTATTATTTTTAAATAGTAGAACGCTAGGTGCATCATTAAAGCTATTTAGAGAATTCCGAGGTTTGAAGAAAAAAAAACATTTAGTTCAACAAAAACACCACTAAGCAGCAATTTCTTTTATTTTCTTTCTTCTGGTGTTTCTCAAAGAGCAACCGATGATTAAAAAAGACTTAAATGATGCTGATCTTCGTTGACCTAGCACGTGCACCTGAAATAGAAGACGGTAGGTGTCGTTCATTGCCGTTTCCTGTCCCATGGACAACTCAACTCATCATTGAAGAGAAGAAGGGTAAGTAGGCGTATTGTTATGAGCCGATCTTTTCTTATTATGCCAGTGTTTATTTTTAAATTTTCTTTTATCATTATACTTCATGTTTGCAAGATTACCACAAAGAATCTCTACGAACCAAAGAAATAAAACAAAATGAAGTGAATTGAGGAAGCAAAAAGAAAAAGATGCAACAAAACTCTGGTAAGAATCGTTAAAATATAGAGACCCTAAACCTACGCATTACCGATGCGTTTTAAAAGGTAAAAAAAGGTCATACAGAAGTTTTTGACTACACCCGACAAGGTAGACAGCCCATTTCCTTTTGCAATTAAGCTTTTTTACCTAAACAAAAGGCCAAGACACGAGCCAGAAAGGGGGAAAAGCACCCGCAAATAAAATACAAAATTAAATTCATCTACTACGAACATTCTTAAGTCATTGTGCTGTCAGCGCCATCTTTCGGAGATATGGAGAATGCATGGCACCTGTGGTTAGTGTAGGAATTTTGTCTTTTTTAAATGCTTTTACTTTTCCTTATTCTGGGGTGCCACCCTTTAATTTCAACTTATTAACATGGACTGTTAAATAATGATGGCATTACAGGTGAAAGAAGAAAAGTAGAACTTGTTCTAAAAAGAAAGGACTTGTAAATGACTCATTAGATATTGAAGATTGAAGAGAAATCAGATGCTTTTCTGAATGTGTTAATGTCTGTTTTTTTTTTTTTAATAAATACGTATGAAACATGTGATATGAGTTTTTGAGTTTATTAAAGCTATAACTTGGCCATTAATGACTTTTTCCTTGCCACGTCACAATCGTGACTACCAAAGGGACAAGAATTGTCACTTTTGAGAAAATTCGAAGAAGGAATGTTTTTTACATTTAGCACTTTAATGCAAAAAAAAAAAAAAAAACACTTGTTTTCCAGATTAGATTTCAATGAATTCAAAAGCTTAATTTAAAAAAAAGTGGCTATCACCTTTGATAATTAAATCAAAGGTGATGAAAAGTTTGACCGTCAGTTCGTCATTTTTTGCATTCATACAGACCATTATATTTTTTTCTATATCATTCCATTATCTTTTTTCTTTCCATAGGGCTGCGTATGGTTGCATTCGCAGATCTAGTGCCAATCTTGCATCAGCCGCGCTTGTAGAAATTGCGACTATTACTACTGTTTTCTAACGTGTTATTTGACAGTAAATATTCATAAGAAAAAAAGAGTGTCTTCACAAGGGAAACTTACCAAAGGAACTTTCTGTTCCAGAGTAAAATGGTTATCTTCCTATTTCTTCTGTCTTCAACAGCCAGAGAGCAAAACACCCAAGAGGGATGAAAATGCCCTCTGACGATCAGCGAAGCTGCATCAGCTTTCCTCGTTGTCTTAACATTCACCTTTCTTCAGATCACATCATCGGATAACCTGCAAAACAGATAGATCTCTTTAGTATTGTCCTAACCGATATTCTTGGTATCTTAGGACAATCTGCTTTTGCCTTTTGGGAAACTTATCAAAGTCGCTAAAGCTGTTCTGATTTAATCTGCCATATTTAACTCATCTGCATTTCTCATGGGCAAGACAGCTGAAACAGCCGTAGCGTGTTGGTTTCCAACTTAAGAATCCACAAAAGTATGCAAAAAAAATACTCAAAAACTATTGATTTAAAGTGAAACATCGCTGGAGGACAATGATGAATTCAATATTAGAGCCTTTGTTATTTGGTTACAAAGCCCAACATTTCGAATAGCACCTCCTTTCCTTACTCAATGGTGTCATTGGCACACCGCATAATAAATAATACTTTTCAGAACGGCTACATTCAAAAGTTTCGATTAAAACCAAACTATTCTTTTAGTACGGATAATTTTTTGATATTGTGTATTGGTAGTACATGAAAATTTCAAGGTAAAATTCTTCAAAAAGTATTAATTCATCATTTCATTGCACTTCTTGCCGACCGCCTTGGCTAGTATAGTCAGAAAGGTCTGACTGTGGATGGAGAGGTTCTGGATTCGAAACCCGTCTCGGAAACGGATGTGCTTCATCTCTCCTGTTTTTTTTCTTTCTTTGTGTGAATGTGTTGCTGTGCTGAGAATGGTTACCTACCCTATAAACGGATTCTTATAGCATATGTGTATCATGGAGAAGTCGGACTTCACACCAAATTAAGGTACAGTTGAAAAAGTGAAGCAGCGCATTCCAAATTGACAGCCTAGCCAGCACAAGACAACAACAACAACGTTACATTTCTTAACGGCTTTCACGATTTTTGAAACTTCTGTGAACATGTGTTTTTCCCTCAAAATTTTCAGTATGCACCAAAATAATTCCCATTCTGCGCGTTTTGATGAGAAAGAAAACTTACGCGAAAATGTCACAGAAGAAGTTGCAAGAAAGTTCTCCCCACAATAAAAGCAACAAGTAAAAGTTTGCAGCGAAAGCATGCGAGACAAAGAAAGATATAATTCTTGCAATCAGGAGAGTTTTGCTGAGTATATTTTTGTTTTCCGGTATTTGCAACTAAATTCAGTTCACTAGTTTGTGTGTGTGTTTTTTTTTTTTTTTAATGTTACAACTGATAAGTTAAAAATAACTTTGTGTGAGTGATCGAAATGTCCACATAAATAGCAACGGTTTAGTAATTAACAAAATATTTATTACTTGAAAACTATAACACAGAACGTATATTTAAGGTATGAGTGCTCTAGAAAAGTGGTTAAAATCCAGTCTCTTCTCAGAAAATGGGTTTTGTTGATTTTAAAATCGCAAGCTAATTATTCTTAATGGTAGTTACGCTACATCTTAGAGTCTAGGAACAGTTATAGTAATAATAATAAAAGTTATAACATAAATTTAATAGTTATAGACGCACACACTGTAAAAAAAATTCCGAAACGTTATTGAGCATTTTCCTGTAACGTGTCAGGATTTCAATGGTTTTTATTCACTTCCTGGAAAAATCAAGTATCATTGTCAAAAAGTTTCCTGAATTGTTACAAGTCTTTCGAATGCAGTCTTCTAACTGTTGTGAAAAATATTTTTAGCTCCCAGATTAAAGAATGATTGAGGGTATTCATAAACTGTATCGGCTTCAGTTCGGTTACGGCCCGTCCATGCTGATTAAGTTCAAAAAGGGAGCGAAAAAGTATGAACTACGATGCTTTGCTAAGAATTGCAGGCGAGTAAAATTCTCTATACTTGCTTACGAATCTAGCTTTGCTTTGGCAATGTTTGTAATACTGTTTATAGAACTTTCTTCATAAATCAGGAAGGTACCAAAGTATTATACTATATCTACTTACGTTTACTCTGAAGTTACAGAGACACGACTGGCTTAAAACAAGATGATTTCTGAATTTTTCAGGAAGCTTCCGGGATAATTTCAAGAAGGTTACTGAATTTTAGAGGAAAACATTCCTGGTTTTTGTAAGGTATTTTACCGGCAGAAATTGGGCACATCAGCTGCCCATTATTTTCCAGGAACGTTTCTGAATCGTTTTTACAGTGCAGTTGCAAAAAATACATTTTACAAAATTCTCTCGAAGCAGCAAAAGTTAAACAGATCACTGTAGCAAAATTTCTGGCGAAAAACTTTAATCTTCTCTTGTTTCACTAATTTTTGGTGTAAAAATATTAGTTAGCTCCAGCGCTCTTATTGAAGTTTTATGTTTGAACCAGTACAGCTATAGTAAGTATTACTTCTCCTTTCAGCCACTTTTTTCAGAAAGCAGAAATCGAGCAAGAAAAAACAAACACTAATAATCATCAGCCACACTTTCCCCTCCCACCGCCTGTTTTTTTTTTTTTTTTTCTTTTTCTTTCTTTTTTTTTTTTTTTTTTTGTTAATAGGGCCTCAATAATCCGCCCATTTACAGACGACATACGTGAGCTAAGGTAAGGAATGATACGCGTTTCTTCGCTTGCACCTGCAATGAGTTAAGCTAATATTGACAAGGGATCTGCCACCTGCAGGGCGTAGATTACAAGAACTATTATCATTTACGATGTTGTCATTTTTCGTATACTGTGACTGCGGGTTAGATTTTTTTTTTTTTTTTTTTTTTTCAAGTATTGTGACTGGACGACACTCTTGGGTGCGGTAGACATTTTCTTCGTACTCATTTTTCTCACTTTTACTTATTTATTTATTTATTTATTTATTTATTTTTTTAAATGTGACAAAGGTGTCCTTAGTTTGAAACTCGAGCTTACGTTCATTTTTTTTTCTATTGGGTTTTCTATAGAAGAAAACACCCTTTCTTAATAACTTGTCTGGTAATTTTTAATCATCTGGTAACCTCAAGTAGAAAACTAGGCAAAAAGAGAAAATAGAAAAAACGTTTCGCCCTTAATTATTTACAAGTACGAAAATTAATTTAGTATAGAAAAGTGCGGGAAATACAACAAATTAAATAATGAAGATTTTTTTTATGTAGATCTGAAACAAGTTCTCGTTCGCTGCTTTCATTTTCCAGCAGCGAAATTCAAAAATTCGTATTCCCTATTCTTTTTTTTACTGATTTCTGGTATTCTTGGTGATTTATGCTACTTGTTGTCCTTAATTTGGATTACACTCCAGGATTCCCAATACCTAACACTTGTTGTCCACATTTTTGTCTACACTCCAAGATCCCTTGTACCTGCCATTGTGCGTAGTTTAACCGGTGGGGTAAGACACTGAATGCAGACTTATTTTGATTCAGACCAGAAGCCGGGGAACCCCTGATTCAGTGTCCCTAAGAGGTATTGATTTGGAATAAGTATTGGAGGCTTTTTTGACCACGAACATATTTATAGTGCCTCAGTCGCCATTAACAAACACGTAGGATCTTCGGCTGACTGGCATCGCACACGGGGATCTCCAGTTACGAGTCCAACGCCTTACCGATAGGTTAGTTGACCTGTACTGCACCACAGTGAGTAACTTCGGACTTGGTGTGATGCCCAAAGTCAATAACCACAAAATTCTTCGAACCAGCAGGACTTAACCCCCTCCCCCGCACATTTAAGCAATGCAAACGGCGTGTGCTGGTATACCAGTATGCGTAATCTCTTCCTTGCGCGAATTGCGCATAGCACAGCCCTGGAAAAGGAAGGCTCATGAATTAATTTGTCTAGTTTCTGATGTACGGGCAAATAATTCCTGGAGAAAGAAGGTAGGTTAAATACTTCTGCTTTGATTTCTATTTCAGTTACGGAGCACCAAGAAGTTAAGCAGTGTAGATGCAAAAAAATTAAAAAATGGAAATAACTAGTAGAAGGAAAAAGAAATGTATCTCTTTTGGGAGAAAAAAATAGTACTAGCAGTTGTGCTGGGTGCTATTACTGAGCATGATTTGGAAAACGTTTAAATGAAGACTATCTACTGGTAGAACCTAGCATTGGTTTTGCTCAAAGCGTAAAAAAGTCCACTTACTTCTGCTTGCTTCTCACTGTGCTACCAAGAAGAAAAGTAATGATTTAAAGTAAACCCTTTAAAACACCTGTATTATTCCTGCATACCAGACAATTCCTTTTTCCCCAATTTCATGTAGTGTAACATTATCTTTATAATAATATCTGAAATACATTGGCAATAGCTTTGAATACAGTAATTAAAATACATATATATATATATTGTTACAAATTATATAAATAGTAATTATTGTAGTAACATAACCTGTAAATAGTTTCCCGTAATGAATACACAGCCCCTATACATACGGCTGAAGTATACGATCCCCCTATTTCTTTTTTTTTCATTGATAAAATTTGCGAATGAAATAAGATAACGGTCTACGCATTTCGAGAAGCATTTCGAATGTTGTGGAATCTTTTCGAAGTTTATAAAAGCGTCCCGCGTGATAAAAAGTTCAGTTTCGAGTTAGTTTTTGCTTGCGAATCGTTGCAGCGGAACGCTGGAGTGCATTTATTGCTCTGTTTTGTGAAGCCTTTTGAGCTGTTCTTCTTCGTATTTGGAAGTAAATATGTGTGTAACCGTTGTGTTTACGGTGTTGTGTGATAATTGCTTAATTGCTGATGAATAATTTAGCAGTTGTTGACGATCTTTCCTGTACATAGTGAAAATAAATTTCCTGTATTTTTAATCAAGAACTGTTTCGTCCTTTCAAGAAAGTTGGAAGTCGCACCAGATCCGTTACAATTGGCGCCTAACGTGGGGCTTCTTCTGGACTTTCTTGGAGTAAGTGTGACTTTGGACATTTTTTCATAAAGAGTGTTTGAATTTTTTAGACTTTATTTTTTTTTATGATGATTACTCGCGCAAGGGATGACCAATTAAAACAACTTCTGGAAGCAATTAATG
The DNA here is from genome assembly GCF_026930045.1 of Uloborus diversus. Taxonomy (NCBI): domain Eukaryota; kingdom Metazoa; phylum Arthropoda; class Arachnida; order Araneae; family Uloboridae; genus Uloborus; species Uloborus diversus. Next base: position 89,417,738 of record NC_072732.1, on the reverse strand, counting down.
CTGTGAAAAGTGACTTGACTGAAAGTTTGGCGGCTAATCAAGAACAATTAAAAAATGATATGGCGGCTAATCAAAACCAATTAAAAAGTGATTTAACGGTGCTGAAAAAGGACTTAACGTCTAACCAAGAAGAAATTAAAAACGACCTTATTTCTCTAAACACTGTGATGGAAAATAAATTTAATGACATAGAGCATCGAGTTGATGCTATTGAAGAAAAATTTGATACCGTTGAAAGCCGATTCAATGCTGTAGAAAATAAATTTGAAGAAGAAGATAGAAAATTTCATCTACTTAAAGAAGAGATCTTTAAAGATATGGAAAGGAAATTGGCGGCCTCTGGAAGCGGTGCTGGTGATTTTCTACCTTCAGCTGCACGACCGTCAATTAAACTCGCCACATTTGACGGCAAATCCTTGTGGCAAGTGTACAAGACCCAGTTCCTGATAGTTTCCGAAGCAAACGGTGGGACTCTGCTACCAAGGCCTGCCATCTTGCAGCATCCCTGAGAGGTGACGCAGCGGACATTCTTCAGACCCTTCCGGATAGCCAGCGCCTGGATTTCGCTGCCCTCACATCTGCATTGGAGCTACGCTTCGGTGAGAAGTGCCAGAAGGATTTCAGCCGACTCCAGTTGAAGTCCCGTTTCCAGAAAACCGGGGAAACCCTGCAAGAGCTAGCGGCGGACGTCGAGAGACTGTCTCATCTTGCTTTTTGCGACTGTCCTGCGGATGTTCGAGACAACCTAGCACTCAACTACTTCATCGACGGAGTTCGGATTCCTGAAATCCAAAAGGCCCTCCGAATGGCGAATGTAAACGACCTAAAATCAGCTTTGGTGTATGCAATGAGATACGAGGCCGCCCAAGAAGCAACCCGTGTGGATCGCCATCTAATCCGGACTCAGGAAGCTGATGAGTCTGATTCCAGGTCGTCCCACCTCGCTGAATTAGAGAGACAACTCGGTGACTTGGCAAGACATCTGAGCAAATAACAGCCCAAAAGAAACAAGAGCAAAAGTGCTGGAAATGCGGTAGTGAAGGGCACCTGCGAAGGAGTTGTCCGGCTCGCCAAGCTACGCGAGGGAAGGAAATCACCACCACCGGAGCTCTGCAGATTTCCTCTTCTAGTAGTGGCAGTAATGGACTTTTCATTTACGCACATGCAAATGGGAATCCCTGCAAACTGATTGTCGACACTGGAGTCAATGTGACAATCATTAGGTTAGATGTGGCTCGTGAATTTGGATTGAAACTGTTGTGGACATCGCCACGCGTAAGTCTCCAGACTGTGACAGGTGACAAAATCGAGATTGAAGGCAAAGTGGACTTGGAAATAGTGTTTGGGAATGCCACCTACCATCATACGGCATTCGTCGCTGATATCACGGACCCCTTCATTCTCGGATTGGACTTTTTAAAGAAGTATGACTTCACCCTGGATTTCAAGACCAATGAACTGCAATCGATGAGAGAAGACATAGCAATCTTCAACGCAGAAAATGATGTAAAATCCGCTCATTAAATAATAGCCCAAACAGATTTATCGATTCCCTCAAGGTCAGAATCATTAATACCTGGCTCCATTGAAGGAAGCAATAGTTTTCGATTTGGACTCATTGAATACCCTAACCTAAGCAATAACCTAAAAGGAGTGCTGGTAACATCTACGCTTGTGGACCTTTCTAAGGATGTAATTCCTGTGAGAGTCGCCAACGTGAGTGAAAGGCCAAGTAATATCCGGAAAGGTAAAGTGTTAGCAACTTGTACTCCAGTAAACTGCATCATTAGAAGAATCAATTCCCCCGAGACTGTGTCTTCTGAGTCCTTGACATCGAAGTTAATTGGGAGTGCGCCATTATCGAAAGATCAAAGAACTGCTGCGGAACAATTGGTGGACGACTTCAAGCATCTCTTTTCATCTACATCGGAGGATGTTGGTCGTACGAATTTAACGCAGCATAGGATCTACACTGGAGAACACCCCCCTATTAAACATCATCCAAGACGACTACCGTTCGACAAGAAGGAAGAGGTTCAAACCCTCCTGAAAGAGATGAAGGAGAAAGATTTAATCGAACCCTCATCCAGTCCTTGGGCCTCTCCCATCGTCTTGGTCCGAAAGAAAGATGGCTCCATGAGATTTTGTGTCGATTACCGACGGCTGAATAAAATCACCAAGAAAGACAGTTACCCTCTTCCACTGATAGACGACACCTTGGACACTCTTTCCAGACACAAGTGGTTTTCGACCCTGGACTTGAAGAGCGGCTACTGGCAGGTTGAGATACACCCAGATGACCGAGGGAAGACGGCGTTTACAACTGGAGAAGGCTTATGGCAGTTTAAAGTGATGCCCTTCGGCCTCTGCAATGCACCAGCTACGTTCGAGCGTCTTATGGAGACAGTGTTAAGAGGACTTTCCTACGAATCCTGTCTGGTCTACTTAGACGATATCATCATCGTGGGACGCAGCTTCGATGAACATCTGGCTAATCTTAGGAAAGTGCTGCAAAAGCTTAAGGAAGCCAATCTGAAGTTAAGCCCGTCCAAATGTAATTTGTTCCGCCGGGAAGTGAACTACCTTGGTCACATCATCTCTTCTGAGGGTGTACAAACCGATCCAGAAAAGGTATCTGCGGTCAAGAGTTGGAGTCGTCACGAAAGCATCCATCAGCTGCGAAGTTTCCTGGGGCTCTGCACGTACCACAGGAAGTTTGTGAAGGGTTTTTCGAACATTGCACGACCTTTGCATAAGCCGACGGAGAACAAGCAAAAGTTTGAATGGTCAAAAGAATGCGAAGATGCATTTCTACGACTGAAGGAGGCTTTAACATCAACGCCTATTCTCTCATATCCTCAGCCTGGAAAATCCTTCATCCTCGACACTGATGCGAGCCACGAGGGCATCGGAGCTGTTTTATCCCAAGAAATTGACGGCAATGAACATGTCATCGCTTACTGGAGCAAATGCTTATCAAAGTCGGAGCGAAATTACTGCGTCACCAGAAAGGAGTTACTGGCCATAGTGAAAGCTGTAGAACACTTCCATCATTACTTCTACGGCCGAAAGTTTCTGCTTCGGACAGATCATGCCTCGTTAACTTGGCTTTTGAACTTCAAGAATCCAGAAGGCCAGATAGCCAGGTGGATACAGCGGCTCCATTAATATGACATGGAGATCAAGCACCGAAAAAGGTTGTCTCACGGTAATGCAGACGCTTTATCATGGAGACCCTGTCCTGAGAACTGCAATTATTGTTCCCGAATCAAGAAACAATGTGGAACAACTAGCCCTACTGTCTATCAGGTGACAGTGACTCCAACATCATCAGAACCTAATCCATGAAGTGACGACCAAGTTCGAAAAGATCAACTTGAAGACCCCGACATAAAACCAATTTTGGAGTTCATGGAGAGTGACAGTCGGCGACCTAGCTGGCAGGAAGTTTCCATCTTCGGACCTGCAACAAAACGATACTGGGCTTTATGGAACTCGCTCCATTTACGGAACGGCGTGCTACACCGAAAATGGGAATCTGACAACGGCAAACCATCTAGGTGCCAGTTACTACTTCCCCGATCAAGGATTTCAGATGTTCTGTAAGAAATACATAATAGTGCGACTGGAGGACATTTTGGTGTCTTGAAAACCCGCAATAAAGTTCGGGAGCGCTTCTTCTGGAGCAAGGCGAAGGATGACGTGGAAAGTTGGTGCAATTCTTGTGACGCCTGTGCTGCTCGTAAAGGACCGAAGAAAAGAAGCCGAGGGAAGCTACATCTGTACAACGTTGGAGCTCCTTTCGAACGAATTGGGATCGACATCCTGGGTCCTCTACCTAGAACTGCTGATGGGAACAAATACATTCTTGTTTCCATCGACTATTTCACCAAATGGCCCGAAGCGTATCCCATTCCAGATCAAGAAGCTACCATTGTAGCAGAGACTCTAGTTCAACATTGGACCTCGAGATATGGAACACCTTTGCAGATTCATTCCGATCAAGGGAGGAATTTCATCTCTGCTGTGTTTAAGGGCCTATGTCAAATTTTCGGAATTGAGAAAACTAGGACAACACCACTACACCCACAATCAGACGGCATGGTGGAGAGATTTAATCGCACAATCCTGAATAATCTCTCGCTGATGGTATCCAGAAATCAACAGGATTGGGACAAGAAGCTACCTTTGTTCCTGCTGGCCTACCGCAGTGCTGTCCACGAGACTACCGGATATGCCCCATCTCAGATGCTCTTCGGACGAGAGCTTCGGCTACCTTGTGATCTCGTCTTCGGTCGTCCTCCGGATGCGCCTTCATCGACTGAGGAGTACATCCAGGATCTCCAGGCCCGGTTGGAAGACGTTCATAACTTCGCACGAGAGCGAATCAACATCGCGGCGGAGAAGATGAAGACCCGATACGACACAAGGTCTACTGGACATGAATTCAACGAAGGCGACAAGGTTTGGTTATGGAATCCCATCCGACGGAAAGGTCTTTCACCCAAATTGCAGTCGCATTGGGATGGACCCTATAAAGTCCTTAACCGACTGAATGACGTCGTAGTGAGGATCCAAAAATCAACTAATGCAAAACCTAGGGTTGTACATTATGATCGGTTAGCCCCATACTATGGCCATAGCTCATGAGTATTTACGTAAACAACCATGGTTGATAACATAAAAGTTGCAGATAATTTTTTCTGCTTTTAATGTTTAGTAATATTTCTTGTTATTATTGTGTTTTCTATGCATTATTGGTTATTATTTAATGTGTGTATTTGTGAACTTGTGATAGAAGTTTGGCACCCTTTCTGGGGATTGTACTGCCCGGGACGTGCAGTCCTTAGGAAGGGGGCAATGTTACAAATTTTGTAAATAGTAATTATTGTAGTAACGTAACCTGTAAATAGTTTCCCGTAATGAATATACAGCCCCTATACATTCGGCTGAAGTATACGATCCCCTATTTCTTTTTTTTCATTGATAAAATTTGTGAATGAAATAAGATAACGGTCTACGCATTTCGAGAAGCATTTCGAATGTTGTGGAATCTTTTCGAAGTTTATAAATGCGTCCCGCGTGATAAAATGTTCAGTTTCGAGTTAGTTTTTGCATGTGAATCGCTGCAGCGGAACGCTGGGGAGCATTTATTGCTCTGTTTTGTGAAGCCTTTTGATCTGTTGTTTTTCGTATTTGGAAGTAAATACGTGTGTAACCGCTGAGTTTACGGTGTTGTGTGATAATTGCTTAATTGCTGATGAATAATTTAGCAGTTGCTGACGATCTTTCCTGTACATAGTGTAAATAAATTTCCTGTATTTTTAATCAAGAACTGCGTCGTCCTTTCAAGAAAGTGGGAAGTCGCACCAGATCCGTTACAATATATATATATGCACTATGCAGAGTGTTCCAAAAAATGTATACCCGCTGTGAATGTTTATAACGGCCTCAATCTATGTCCTTTTCTCAAGTTTAGCTGCTTGAAGTCAGACTTAACTTTTAGTAAAGAGAACTCACTCCTAAGTGGTACTGGAAAACTGAAAACGTGAAGTAAGTACAAACACAGTTAAGAAAGGAGTTTCAACGAGATGTAGCACTGAAGCTCACAATTGTTCATGAAATACACCGCCAGCTCAGTCAATTCCAGCCGAGGACTGCAGTTTCGTGCTTATTAGCACTCATCAGCCCGGCATGGCTATTGGGCGGTAACTTACTGAATATCACAATTGCTCGTTTGCTGAATTGAATAAGTTTAAGGAAGAAGGAAGTTAAGTATGTTGAGAACCATTTCCGTTGACTATGATTCGTAGGTATTGAAAACTACGAACATCCACAGCGTCATACAAGAAAGAAAAGTCATTGAAATGCTCCTTCAACCTCCTATAAAATCTGTTTCGCAAGCAACTCGCTTTGCTGTTGATCGTCTATTGCATTTTGAACCGTATCCAGTGGAAAAGTTTTGTTCCCGGATTTTTACATTCTCTAAATTTATTGTCCAACCACGGATTGTATGGAATTTTCAAACGTCCAGGTAAGATGAATCTATCTGAATGAGGGGGAAAAGTAAAAATTTAATGCCGGTATTCCGCTCATTAAAATCAGACTGCTTCTGAAAAAGCCGACATCGGTAAAAAAAATTCATAGATTCGTCCATTTCTGGCTGTAAAACGGATGTTTCTCTTTCCATACAATTCGTGGTCAGACAGTAAATGATCATGCCCGGAGAATTGAATCTTGTGAGTGATATCATGCAAAATCTGAATAGGACGATCAACTCCCGTACACCCTCTACGGTCTCTAGATTTGATCCTAATGGAATTTTTTTTTCTGTACACTGTTAAAAATTCAGGAAGATTTTCTGGTAATTGTTACTGTAAAATGACGGACTAACGCATAGCTGATTTTTACGGTAATTTATACCGGAGAAATAAGCAATCCCAGCGCCAATTGGTTGCTGCGGCCTACCGAGGATACCGTAAAATTTTACAGTAACATTTAATTTTTACGGTAATAGTTACTGGCAACATGGATGCCAGTAACAATTACCGTAAATTTTCCGGAAAATTTTTAACAGTGTAGGAGCAGGTCAAGCACAATGCTTAAAGCATAAAAGGTGCTATTGTCAATGAGTTGAAAGCAGCCATTCAAAGGAACGTGCCGACCTACCAATTGAAATTATTAGAAATGTTTTGGATTTCATTACTCAGTGCTATCAGCTATATTTGAGTCACAATGGTCAGCAATTTGAATGCTTTCATTAAATGCCTGGTTTCTACATTTTTTTTTACATTTCTGTATCATAAAAAGTGTTTGTCTTATAATCATTCAAAAGTGGTATTCATTTTTTGGGACATCCTGTATTTGATTCTAGTAAATCAGTTCTCAGAAGGACAATAAAAGCAAATCCCATTAACTGTATGGCTATGGCCACCATTGTAGTGTTCCAAACAGTTCCCAAGTAAATCGCCTATCCAGCATCCTATATAGTAAAATGCAGCCATCCCCATTTGGAGAACTTTCTATTGTCTAGTAATTTTAACGAGGCAAAATAAATCGAGGCAGAAAGTGTCCATTCCACCTTATACTATAAGATGTGGGTGACGTTGTTCTGGCTGTAGCTAATTATTAGTTAACTGAAGTTTAAATATAATTACGTTTTGTATATAAGCAGAAAAGATTGTTATTATTATTATTTTCAAATTATTCAAGAGACAAACATTTGAATCTTATATTTTATACTATTTCACAACAGCAATATCCCTCCTACTTCCACCACTTTTTTTTCCTTTGTAGAAAAAACGAAAAACTAAAGCAGTTTTCTTTTATTAATATCTTTTTTTGTATTAAAAAACGTGTAGTTTTTCTGTTATGAATCTTAAAAGAAACACTTATATGACTTTCATGCAATTAAAAGGGTCAATTACTTTTACAAGCTACTAGGGAAATGCAGATTATTATGAGGCATAAGTGTGAACTTCCGTCAACATTTTGTGTGGAGTTTAACTCTTTTCTCCAGTAAAGTGCATGACAAAAATTTGCTATTTGTAGTTCATAGCGTATATCGTCGCGCCTAAACCTGTAGGCAGTCTAAAGACTCCCTAAACCGCGTCTCTATCTTCCTCGTAAGTTGTATTCAAGTGCTCTTAAAGCACTCATTCTGAAATAAAAATTCCATTGAATATTTGAAAATCACACGCTAGAGGCGAGTGCGCAGAGAACATAGACAACGAAATAATAGATGGATGATGACAGACGCCTAGATGCTTGATCGAGATTCGCAAAAAAGCTGATTTTTGCCAACGGAAAGAAAAAAATAAAGGCTCGTTTTGTGCCAACGCATAAGTGTTTTATATTGATTCTGAAATTGATACACTTAATTACAATAAATATGATCTAAAATTCGTTCAACGAATAAAAATGATTCCAATAATTTGCTTACGCTTCACAACTCTTTATATTTTTAACGATATGATGATATCAAAATAGGAAGTCTCCGCAATGTCCAGAGCAAAAAACCCTAAACTTTAGTGATATTCTTCGAATGTATCCAGGAAGTAGAAACACTAGAAAAGAAAGGAACAATCTAACAAAGGAATGGGTATCAAAACCGCGAAGGATTACGAAATAATCACTCTTTCCAAGAAATTAGAGTCATGTCAAAAGTTCGCTTTTTCTAATTTTCATCCTTTTCATCGCCACTCGCTCATCGCGTGTGACCCTCGCTGAACCCGAAAGCTGCAACACGTGAGGTGAACGCCGGGTCCTTGGTACCATATGCGTAGGGGTTCTTCTAGGGACCCAATCAAAGTGAAAATGTATCACATTCACATATTTATAAAGGGGAAAAAATAATATTGTTCTGATGCCGCACCGAAGGTATATATTTTGTAAGAACTTTTCTCATCCCGCCTCGTAAAATGTAGTTAAATCTCACTCACACTAAAAGAAAAATTTTGTTTATTGCAAACAGCATGACTTGCTTTATTATTTCCTCATGATACGGGGTGTTTCTGCTGCAAACCTGTTAACTTTAACGCTGTACTAGAACCGGAAAAAGATTCCCAAAGCATGAACTACTTTAATAGATAGCTTTATTGCACAAATATTTTATGAAACAGAAACAAGTCCTACGTTATTCTGAGTACTAATATTAATAAAATACTAATATTATTGAGTAAAAGATAATAAATTCTTATGGAATATAAGTTTTAAGTAAACAATACAGCGCATATTTTCTCTAATTTATAATTTCTCTGAATTAAAAAAAAGTTCTGTTAAAAAATTCGTCTGCCATCTCGTTTAATGACTTCCTTTAAACGAAGTGCTTGATCTCCCGAATCAAAACATTTACCCCGATTACTTAATCACGAAATTTTTTTAAAGTTGAATCTTAAAAAATAATGGATTGATCTTTCATTTATTCAGAGGTATGCTTTGAAAACATAAGACAACGCACACAAACAAAAAAGACGAACAACACAAAATATTTTTAAGGTGGATTTCACTGATTTTTTAAATTCCTTTTCATTGTGAGTGCATGCGGATATGTGATTAACTCAGATGATTTCTAATCCATCTGCAAAAATTTTGTTAATCCAAAATATCGTGAAAAACTTTTACTAGCTGTTGACAAAAATACTTATTTTTTTCCCCAGATATAGAAAAAAAACATCATTTTATCACATTTATTCATTTTTGCCTAAATTATGTTGCAAAGAGTAACAACATATCGATGAATATTTTTTTGTCTAAATTTACAAGATATTTAAATGTGAGGCTACGTTCACCAAAAATGAAATTCAACTGCCCGGTACAATGTACGTAACATTCTAGGAACAAATAAATAATGTGTGATAGTGAAAAAAAAAAAATCTAAAAATGCTGCTTTTTCTCCTACATGGGAGAAAAAACAACATCCAACGGTTTGGATGTTGTTTTTGCTACCACATGATTCAGTCGGATGTCTTTTCATCACAAAGCTCATTTATTTTACATTGTAAAATTAGTTCCTTTTCCCACGAAACACATGTATACAGTGTGTGTAATCAGCAATTTAGTGCAAAAAATCAACTTTTTTTTTTTTTTTTTTACTTTCCAAGCGCAGAGGTAATTTTCAACTTTAGTTACATGTAAGTTTTTATTTTCGGAGCATCGCTAATCTAAAGTTAATTTCATAGTCTGAAGCAAAATCCCTGACCATTCTATTCTGCCATTATGGACTCCAAGTAATTGTTCCAGCTGCCGTGATGCGCAGTTCGTAAAAACGTGCGGCCATATTTTTTTTAAACTTTACACTTAAGTAATTGCTTTTCTGGCTGAATCATTCTTATCGCAAAGGGGAAGATATGATGTTTATCAATTAATAGAAAGATGTGTGGGAAGATTTGCATGAATATTAATACAAATTCCTTTTTCTCCTTGCGCAGTGATCATTAGCACGAATTTAATTATTCATTTTTGTAGCTCTTTAAGTTTACCTGGGTAACTTAAAGAGCTACAAAACGCATGTAGCTTTCGTGGTTAATTAAAAAGCTTTTTGACTTTGATGGGCTAAGAGCTTTGTAGCGTTTTAATTTTCGTGTGTTCGAGTTTTGAAACAATAGCTCTTGGGAATAAATATTTCCTTGTGCTTAAAAATGCATTTCTGAATTTTGTGACATACATTTACATTTTTGTTTCTATTTTATTATTATTGTTGCGACAATAAAAAGAGAACAACCTACACTGATGTAACAAAAGGCAGAGTTTAGAAAAATTAATATTTCAGGTGTATTTTATACTTTAATTGGTGCTTCCATCAGATCTTTAAAAAAAATAGTCCACGTAAAATGGAATAATGCTTGTGTTTAAAGACATTTTTCTTGGCCTTTTACTTTTTCAAATATCTCAAGCCTAATATACAACTTTATTATTATTACTATTGATGATTTTGCAGGTTGATTTATGTTTCTAATTATTAATCGATATTTTAAAAGATTTTTTTTTTAAACACGAGTACGTGTATAATTTTTTTCCATTATTTTTCATCTTTAAATATACAAAAAAGTGATTTCATTTTGTTTTTCAATAAAAAAAATTAAAAAATCACTTATGAACACACTAGTTGCATAGTATATGCATATTTTCGTATTCTGTGTTAAAGTTACTGAATTTGATTGAATTCGACTTCTGTATGAATGGTATGTTTACAATTCATTTCTTTTATCTATTCTGACTTAGCTTTTAACAATCACTTTCTCAATATTATTTTAATTTTTGCAGAACGAAAGTCGGATGTATGATAATATATTAGTAAAACATTTTATTAATTGATGTTTAATCATCTGTTAAAACATCAATAAGTAATCACTGATTATAAAAGATTTAAAACAGTAGTTTTAAACATAATATTTTCTTATTAATACAATATACTTTTACGTTGTGCAAAACAAAGAATCAATCGTAACACATATTTACTGCTTTTGGATAATAGCAAAATAATAGTGAAATAGCAAGTAAAATTTCAATAAAGGTGAGTGGATTTGTTCTGCAATATCAAGTTTTCACTTGCAAAACTAACAAATGCAAATTTCACACCAAACAAGAAATCAAAGTAAAATAAAGTTGTTTGATGTTAAATTTAAGTTATTCAATGTTCACATACATATTTAGTTTAGCAAAGAGAAATTATTTTGCAGGAGAAATACAGAAATTGCTGCGTTAAATAAGTTTTGGAGAAAGATCCAATGAAAAGTAATAGCTCGTGAGTTTTCCCGTTCCAAATGAATACACTAAATTTTTAGGAAATAAAAGTATCTAAATTTTACAATTTGCTTGCTAAATTTTACTTTTTTTCCCCCCAAATTTTACAATTTGGAAAAAAAAGGAACAACGTTCGTTTTTTAAAATTGCTTCTTGCTACCTTTTACACCCACAAAGGAAAAACAATAATAAGTAAATTAATGAATAAATAAATAAATAAATAAGTAAATAATGCTCTCATTTGTTTTTTACTACACAGAGAGTTCAGAAAATGAAATAAAAAAAGATGCCAAGGCTGTCTGAAGTTATTCGCGAACACATTGTCGTCACCAAAACAGGATGATGATGCCTCTCAGGAGGGCAGCAAGGAGATGAAGTAGATTGCTAACCTCCTCCTCCCGGGTCCTTGGTTCAAAACCGTATTGCCAGTATGTATAAATAAAAATGTCGTTATTATCAAAACTCCCGTCAGAAGGAAAACTGTGGCTGCTCTGTTGATGGCAGGAACAGACACTGAACAGTTTTATATTTTTAAAAGTTTTTTTTTCATTAAAAGTTAAAAAAGGAAAAGAAAGCTACACAAATTATCCGAAGTTTTATTAGGCGGAGAAGCCCGCTTCTCTGATCCCCTCCTGCTTAGAAACGTTCAATTTGGACATGGCCACGCGATTGTTCAAAAATATTTTTTCCTTTAAAATTTCGCTTAAGTAAGATAGATTCTTTGTTATCAATTTTGTTGTGAAGATTTAAAACATTGTTCTAGACTACATCTCCTTCTGCACATAAATTAAAGTTCCATATTGCGTTTGCCAATTTGATATCTTTGATCACAGGTGCAGACAGACTGAACTATAAATAAAGTCAGGCCTGTCATTTAGGAGAGTTGAGGGAGAAAGGTCAATTGCCCCCCCCCCCCCCCCTCCTGCGTTAACATTTGACAAAGGAATATTTTATTATTTTTAAACTGGCCGTGGTTTTTCTTGTTTTCTGATAAAGTAAATAATAAACTTGGTATTGAGTGCAATCTTTTGTCCGCCTCCCTCCTCAACCCCATAAAAAAATGCGAAATGACGGGCCTGAATCAAGTCTGTGAGGCTTGCAGAGGATGCAAGTTGTATTGATAATGAATTCGTCAATTCTGTAGTGCTGCCATCTAGTAGCATTATTTAATATTTAACACGCACTCAAGGTATCTGTCGCTTGCAACGAAATGCGAATACTCAAGGGTTATTCTACAAAAAATAGAACAAATCATGTATGACGATTTTGAACTTTGTTGATCAATTTGATAATTTCCACCTACAAATCATACTTTTACATTGATTCCCGATTTCTTTGTGTATAGTATATTGAAGTTTCAATGGTTGGGGCATGCTTATGGTTGACCGCTTAATGTGACATGGTAGACAAACAAGATTTAAGAAACAAATCGTTGTTATCATAATGAAAAGTTTCATTTACCGAACAAACATAAGCTAAAATAATAGTTCCAAAACCTATTCTGTTTGCAGTTTAAAGAGATTCTTTTTCTTTAATGTAAACGTAATGGAGTTCACATTCAACAGTTCAAACTATCAGGGAAAGAATGTAATTCAACTTCCTTGATGACAGTAGTATTCAAAGTAGCCAGCTCACGGAACTTATGCTATTTATCCTTCTTGAAAGTATGTTCAGGTGCAAGGCGTGGGCGAATAAAGAATATCAATTTGTAGAGAGGGGGGGGGAGCATGTTGAAGAATATAGGATTTTGAGTAGGGAAAACTTCTGATGCTGCTTAGGTGTTAATAAAACACACCAAATCGATCAGGAATAATGTACCTGATAGGGTATAAACGTTAAAAGTTAATTTCATAAGCAATAAAAACAAGTATTGTTTCAAATACAGTAGACCCTCGCTTTACGCGGGGGTTGCGTTCCACGGAAATGCCGCGTAAATCGAAACCGCGTAAATTGAAACCTAATAGTAGTGTTAAAATGGAGGATAGGTTGTTTAGATTAAAAAAAAGTACTTCATTCTAGTGATGACTAATTGTATAATAAGTTTAATGTGTACTTATATCGATTTTTATGCACAACATACGTAAAGAAAACTTAAATTATTTTCGTTTTCTGTTTATAAAGAGGAGCTGGCAATGATACACTGTTAAAAATTCAGGAAGATTTTCTGGTAATTGTTACTGTAAAATGGCGAACTTAACGCATCGCTGATATTTACGGTAGTTTATACCGGAGAAATAAGCGATCCCAGCGCCAATTGGTTGCTGTGGCCTACCGAGGAAACCGTAAAATTTTACAGTAACATTTGATTTTTACGGTACTAGTTACTGGCAACATGGATGCCAGTAACAATTACCGTAAATTTTCCGGAAAATTTTTAACAGTGTAGTCTTTTGGCAGTCATTAAGAATTTTTCTCTGTAATTCTTTGCAAAGCATTAACGCATCCATGACCACTTGCGTCATTTTCATGATAGAATTTTCCTTCACTAACAAATCAGAAAGATCATTTCTATTGTTTAGGCACAGCTCAAGATTTTCAGTGTGAATGTTTTTGGTTAGGTGTCACCGATGTCGATATCTTCGTTGGTTTTGGTCGCCTTTGTCACTCCTAAAAGCCCTTCTTCCAGTGAGTTCTAAACTGTGTGAGTTTAATAACTTTAATTCTGAAAAGAGCTATGGAACCAATTGCTTAAAACGTCTTCAGTGGACCAAGTTCGATTATTAGCACGCCAAAATGCAGTAGTTTGTGTATTCTGCAATCTTTAGGAGTTTGAATTTTGAAAGATGGGAAAATTTTATCTGTTTGCATTGCAGCATCCGCGTAAAACCGAAACTCATCTGCGTAAAATTAAATAAAGGTGTCAAATCTTAAAGCAAACAGATAAAATTTTCCCCTCTTTCAAAATCCGAACTCCTAAAGATTGCAGAATACACGTAACATTCTACTGCATTTTGGCGTGCCTGTAATCGAACTTGGTCCACTGGAGACGTTTTAAGCAATTGGTTCCAAAGTTCTTTTCAGAAGTAAAGTTACGAAACTCACACAGTTTAGAACTCACTGGAAGAAGAACTTTTAGGAGTGACAAAGGCGGCCAAAACCAACGAAAATATCGGCATCGGTGACACACAAAGAAAAACATTCACATTGAAAATTTTGAGCTGTTCCTAGACAATAGAAATGATCTTTCTGATTTGTTGGTGGAGGAAGATTTTATCATGGAAATGACGCAAGTGGTCATTGATGCGTTAATTCTCTGCAAAGAATTACAGAGAAAAATTCTTAATGACTGCCAAAAGAATATCATTTCCAGCTCCTCTTTATAAACAGAACGCGAAATTAATTTATGTTTTCTTTACGTATTGTTACAAATCCTGTAAATAGTAATTATTGTAGTAACGTAACCTGTAAATAGTTTCCCGTAATGAATATACAACCCCTTAACATTCGGCCGAAGTATACAACCCCCCTATTCTTTTTTTTTTCTTATTTCATTCACTGATTTTATCAATGAAAGTGTAGTTGTAGAACGTTGTAGCATTTTCTGGAATCTTTGAGCGCTCTCTTTTCGGTGTGTATATAAACCGTTATGCTGGATAAAGAGTGAGTTTCGATGGAGATTTCGAACTGAGAGCGTATTTGCTCTGTTTATAGCAAGGCATTTCGCTGTGTTGTTTTCGTATTTGGAAGTAAATACGTGTGTAAACGTTGAGTTTACGGTGTTGTGTGATAATTGCTTAATTGCTGATGAATAATTTAGCAGTTGTTGACGATCTCTCCTGTTCATAGTGTAAATAAAGCTCCTGTGTTTTTATCAAGAACTGTGTCTTCATTTCAAGAAAGTGGAAGTCGCACCGAATCCGTTACAATTGGCGCCCAACGTGGGGCTACTTCAGGACTTTCTTGCAGTAAGTGTGACTTTGGACATTTTTTCATAAAGACTTTTTTTTGAATTAGGACTTTATTTTTATGGTGATTACTCGTGCAATGGATGAACAATTAAAACAACTTCTTGACGCAATCACCTCTGTGAAGAGTGATATGGCGGCTAATCAAGAACAATTAAAAAGTGTCTTGACTGCAAGTTTGGCAGCTAATCAAGAACAATTAAAAAATGATATGGCGGCTAATCAAAACCAATTGAAAAGTGATTTAACGGTGCTGAAAAATGACCTAGTTTCTAACCAAGAGGAAATTAAAAACGATCTTACTTCGGTAAAGACTGTGATGGAAAATAAATTTAATGAGATAGAGCATCGAGTTGATGCTATTGAAGGAAAGTTTGAGGCAGTTGAAGGCCGATTCATCGCAGTGGAAAATAAAATCGAAGAGAAATTTGAAGAAAAATTAAATACCGTTGAAGGCCGATGCAATGCTGTAGAAAATAAACTGGAAGAAGATAGAAAATTTCATCAACTTAAAGAAGACAGCTTTAAAGACCTGGAAAGGAGATTGGCGACCGCGGAAAGCAGCTCTGTACAGTTTGGCGCTCCCACATCGGTTGCTCGACCGTAAATTAAACTTGCCACATTTGATGGGAAAACTTCGTGACAGGTTTACAAAACTCAGTTAATGATAGTGGCGGAAGCGAACGGATGGGACTCTGCTACCAAGGCCTGCCATCTTGCAGCATCCCTGAGAGGTGACGCAGCGGACATTCTCCAGACCCTTCCGGACAGCCAGCGCCTGGATTTCACCGCCCTCACATCTGCGTTGGAGCTTCGCTTCGGTGAGAAGTACCAGAAAGATTTCAGCCGACTCCAGTTGAAGTCCAGTTTCCAGAAAACCGGGGAAACCCTGCAAGAGCTAGCGGCGGACATCGAGAGACTGTCTCATCTTGCTTTTTGCGACTGTCCTGCGGGTGTTCGAGACAACCTGGCACTCAACTATTACATCAACGGGGTTCGAGATCCGGAAATCCAGAAAGCTCTACGGATGGCGGATGTCAAAGACCTGAATTCTGCTGTTGTGTATGCGATGAAGTTGGAGGCCGCCAAGCAAGCAACCCGTGTGGATCGCCATCCCATCCGAACTCTGGAAGCTGATGAGTCTGATTCCAGGTCGTCCCACCTCGCTGAACTCGTTAGACAACTCGGTGACTTGGCAAGACATCTGAGCAGCATAACAGCCCAAAAGAAACAAGAGCAGAAGTGCTGGAAATGCGGTAGTGAAGGACACCTGCGAAGGAGTTGTCCGGCTCGCCAAGCTACGCGAGGGAAGGAAATCACCACCACCTGAGCTCTGCAGATTTCCTCTTCTAGTAGTGGCAGTGATGGACTTTTCATTTATGCCCATGTAAATGGGAATCCTTGCAAACTGATTGTCGACACTGGAGCCAATGTGACAATCGTTAGGACAGACGTGGCACGTGAATTTGGATTGAAACTGTTGTGGACATCGCCACGCGTAAGTCTCCAGACTGTGACAGGCGACAAAATTGGGATTGAGGGTAAAGTGGACTTGGAAATAGTGTTTGGGAATGCCACCTACCATCATACGGCATTCGCTGCGGATATCACGGACCCCTTCATTCTCGGATTGGACTTTTTAAAGAAATACGACTTCACCCTTGACTTCAAGACTAATGAACTGCACTCGATGAGAGAAGACATAGCCATCTTCAACGTTGAAAATGATGTAACATCCGCTCATCAAATAATAGCCCAAACAGATTTATGGATTCCCTCAAGGTCAGAATCATTAATACCTGGCTCCATTGAAGAAAGCAATTGTTTTCGATTTGGACTCATTGAATACCCTAACCTAAGCAATAGCCTAAAGGGAGTGCTGGTGGCATCTGCGCCTGTGGACCTTTCTAAGGATGTAATTCCTGTGAGAGTCGCCAACGTGAGTGAGAGGCCAAGGAATATCCGAAAAGGTGAAGTGTTGGCAACTTGTACTCCAGTAAACTGCATCATTAGACGAATCAATTCCCCCGAGACTGTGTCTTCCGAGTCCTTGACATCGAAGTTAATTGGGAGTGCGGCATTATCGAAAGATCAAAGAACTGCTGCGGAACAATTGGTGGATGACTTCAAGCATCTGTTTTCATCAGCATCGGAGGATGTTGGCCGTACGAATTTAACGCAGCATAGGATTTACACTGGAGAACACCCCCCTATTAAACATCATCCAAGACGACTACCATTCGCCAAGAAGGAAGAAGTTGAGACCCTCCTGAAAGAGATGAAGGAGAATGATGTCATTGAACCGTCATCCAGTCCTTGGGCTTCTCCCATCGTCTTAGTCCGAAAGAAAGATGGCTCCACCAGATTTTGTGTCGATTACCGACGGCTGAATGAAATCACCAAGAAAGACAGTTACCCTCTTCCACGGATAGACGACACCTTGGACACTCCGGACACAAGTGGTTTTCGACCCTGGACTTGAGGACCGGCTACTGGCAGGTTGAGATACACCCTGAGGACCGAGAAAAGACAGCGTTTACAACTGGACAAGGCTTATGGCAGTTTAAAGTGATGCCCTTCGGCCTCTGCAATGTACCAGCTACGTTCGAGCGTCTTATGGAGACAGTGTTAAGAGGACTTTCTTACGAATCCTGTCTGGTCTACTTAGACGATATCATCATCGTGGGACGCAGCTTCGAAGAACATCTGGCAAATCTTAGGAAAGTGCTGCAAAAGCTTAAGGAAGCGAATCTGAAGTTAATAAGCCCGTCCAAACGTAATTTGTTCCGCCAAGAAGTGAACTACCTTGGTCACATCATCTCTTCTGAGGGTGTACAAACCCATCCAGAGAAGGTATCTGCGGTCAAGAGTTGGAGTCGTCCCGAAAACATCCATCAGCTGCGAAGTTTCCTGGGGCTCTGCACGTACTACAGGAAGTTTGTGAAGGGTTTTTCCAACATTGCACGACCTTTGCATAAGCTGACGGAGAGCAAGCAAAAGTTTGAATGGTCCAAAGAATGCGAAGATGCATTTCTACGACTGAAGGAGGCTTTAACATCAACGCCTATCCTCGCCTATCCTCAGCCTGAAAAATCCTTTATCCTGGACACTGATGCGAGCAACGAGGGCATCGGAGCTGTTTTATCCCAAGAAATTGACGGAAATGAACATGTCATCGCTTACTGGAGCAATGCTTATCAAAGTCGGAGCGAAATTACTGCGTCACCAGAAAGGAGTTACTGGCCATAGTGAAAGCTGTAGAACACTTCCACCATTACCTCTACGGCCGAAAATTTCTGCTTCGGACAGATCATGCCTCATTAACTTGGCTTTTGAACTTCAAAAATCCGGAAGGCCAGATAGCCAGATGGATACAGCGGCTCCAGGAATATGACATGGAGATCAAGCATCGAAAAGGGTTATCTCACGGTAATGCTGACGCTTTATCAAGAAGACCCTGTCCTGAGAACTGCCACTATTGTTCCCGAATCGAGAAACAGTATGGAACGACTTGCCCTACCGCCTATCAGGTGACAGTGACTCGAATATCATCAGAACCTGATCCATGGAGTGACGACCAAGTTCGAAAAGATCAACTTGAAGACCCCGACATAAAACCAATTTTGGAGTTCATGGAAAGTGACAGTCGGCGACCTAGCTGGCAGGACGTTTCCATCTTCAGTCCTGCAACAAAAAGATACTGGGCTTTATGGAACTCGTTCCACTTACGGAACGGCGTGCTACACCGAAATGGGAATCTGACGACGGCAAAACATCTATGTGGCAGTTACTACTTCCCCGATCAAGGATTTCAGATGTTCTGAAAGAAATACATAGTAGTGCGACTGGAGGACATTTTGGTGTCTTGAAAACCCTCAATAAAGTTCGGGAGCGCTTCTTCTGGAGCAAGGCGAAGGATGACGTGGAGAAGTGGTGCCATTCTTGTGACGCCTGTGCTGCTCGTAAAGGACCGAAGAAGAGAAGCAGAGGGAAGCTACATCTGTACAACGTTGGAGCTCCTTTCGAACGAATTGGGATCGACATCCTGGGTCCTCTACCAAGAACTGCTGATGCGAACAAATACATTCTTGTTTCCATCGACTACTTCACCAAATGGCGGGAAGCATATCCCATTCCAGATCAAGAAGCTACCACCGTAGCAGACACTCTAGTCCAACATTGGATCTCGAGATATGGAACACCTTTGCAGATTCATTACGATCAAGGGAGGAATTTTATCTCTGCTGTGTTTAAGGGCCTTTGTCAAATTTTCGGAATTGAGAAAACTAGGGCAACACCACTACACCCACAATCGGACGGCATGGTGGAGAGATTTAACCGCACAATCCTGAATAATGTCTCGCTTATGGTATCCAGAAATCAACAGGATTGGGACAAGAAGCTACCTTTGTTCCTGCTGGCCTACCGCAGTGCTGTGCACGAGACTACCGTATATGCCCCATCTCAGATGCTCTTCGGACGAGAGCTTCGGCTACCTTGTGATCTCGTCTTCGGTCGTCCTCCGGATGCGCCTTCATCGCCTGAGGAGTACATCCAGGATCTCCAGGCCCGGTTGGAAGACGTTCATAACTTCGCACGAGAGCGAATCAACATCGCGGTGGAGAAGATGAAGACCCGATACGGCACAAGGTCTACTGGACATGAATTCAACGAAGGCGACAAGGTTTGGTTATGGAATCCCATCCGACGGAAAGGTCTTTCACCCAAATTGCAGTCGCATTGGGGTGGACCCTACAAAGTCCTTAACCGACTGAATGACGTCGTAGTGAGGATCCAAAAATCACCTAATTTAAAACCTAGGGTTGTACATTATGATCGGTTAGCCCCATACTATGGCCATAGTTCATGAGTATTACGTAAACAACAATGGTTGATAACATCAAAGTTGTAGATAATTTTTGCTTTTAATGTGTAGTAATATTTCTTATTATTATTGTGTTTCCTTTGCACTATTGGTTATTATTTAATGTGTGTAATATTGAACTTGTGATAGAAGTTTGGCACCCTTTCTGGGGATCGTACTGCCCGGGACGTGCAGTCCTTAGGAAGGGGGCAATGTTACAAATCCTGTAAATAGTAATTATTGTAGTAACGTAACCTGTAAATAGTTTCCCGTAATGAATATACAACCCCTTAACATTCGGCCGAAGTATACAACCCCCCTATTCTTTTTTTTCTTATTTCATTCACTGATTTTATCAATGAAAGTGTAGTTGTAGAACGTTGTAGCATTTTCTGTAATCTTTGAGAGCTCTCTTTTCGGTGTGTATATAAACCGTTATGCTGGATAAAGAGTGAGTTTCGATGGAGATTTCGAACTGAGAGCGTATTTGCTCTGTTTATAGCGAGGCATTTCGCTGTGTTGTTTTCGTATTTGGAAGTAAATACGTGTGTAAACGTTGAGTTTACGGTGTTGTGTGATAATTGCTTAATTGCTGATGAATAATTTAGCAGTTGTTGACGATCTCTCCTGTACATAGTGTAAATAAAGCTCCTGTGTTTTTATCAGGAACTGTGTCTTCATTTCAAGAAAGTGGAAGTCGCACCGAATCCGTTACAGTATGTTGTGCATAAAAAATCGATATAACTATAATGAAGTAGTTTTTTTTTTTATCTAAATAACATAACCCCAATTTTAACACTACTATTGGGTTTCAATTTACGCGGTTTCGATTTACGCAGCATTTCCGTGGAACGTAACCGCGTAAAATGTAGGTCTACTGTAAACATCCCCCCCCCTCCTTTTAATCCCTGTACATATGTTTTCTGCATTATATGCTATGCTCTCCCACAGAAACAACATTCAGGAATGACACTGTACGAAAAGATCATCCACTATTACTGCACACAAATCAATAATCACTATCCATGAGTTACAATATCCTTGTTCTCAGGGTTTATGACTTATCACTAACTTTCAGTTGATTTCAGAATGCTAAGAAATTTTTTTTTTTCAAAGAAGAATAAACTGAGCTGAAAGTCAATAGAAATTTTACGAATCAAAAAATAATGCTTGCTTTAAGCGGGATTTACTTGTTAAAAGAGAGTTATACTCGTAATCTTAATCCCTGTACATATGTTTTCTGTATTATATGCTTTGCTTTTCCCCAGAAACAACACTCAGGAATGATACCTTACAAAAAGATCATCGACTGATACAGCACACAAATCAGAAATCTTTATCCGTGTGAGCTACAATATCTTTCTAACTCTTAGAGTTTATGGCTTATAACTAATTTTCAGTTAACTTCAGAATGTTAAAGGATTTTTTTCAAAAGGGGATAAACTGAGCTGAAAGTCAATAGAAATTTTATCAAACATAAAATATTGCTTGCTTTAAGCGACATAAAATATTGCTTGCTTTAAGTGGGGTTTGCTTGTTAAAAGCGAATTATACTCCTATGGACCTAATATTGTACCACACCAATACTTCCCGATTTCTTCGCTAAATCCGGTTCTTGTTAAATCAGAGCTCTTTGTATGCGAGTTTGACTGTAATAGTAGATAAAGAATTTTCAATTTTAATCCCATTACATATGTTTTCTGCATTATATGTTATGCTCTCCCACAGAAACAACCTTAAGGAATGATAATGTACGAAAAAATCATCGACTAATACAGCACACAAATAAAAAAAAAACTATCCTAGAGTTACAATATCCTTGTTCTCATGGTTTATCACTTATCACTAACTTTAAGTTGACTTCAGAATGCTAAAGAATTTTTTTCAAAGAAGAATAAACAGAGCTGAAAGTCAATAGAAATTTAAAGACTCAAAACATATTCTGCGCTTTAAGCGTGGTTTGCTCGATAAATCGAGTAACTCTCCAAAATATTTATCATTTTACCAACCAAATCTACCTGGTTTTCTTGCCAAATCCTGGTTATCGTTAAATTAGGGCTCTTTATATGCGTTCTCGACTGTATTAGTAAATAAAGAATTTTTAATTTTAATCCCTGTACAAATGTTTTCTTTATTATGTGCTATGCTCTCCCACAGAAACAACATTAAGGAATGATAATGTACGAAAAAATCATCAACTGTTACAGCACACAAATCAAAAATCACCAACCTTGAGTTACAATTTCCTTGTTCTCAGGGTTTATGTCTTGTCACTAACTTTCAGCTGACTTCAGAATGCTTAAGATTTTTTTTTTTTCAAAGTAGTCAATATAAATTTTACGAATCAAGAAATATTGCTTGCTTTGGGTGGGGTTTGCTTGTAAAAATAAAGTTATACTTAAAGTCAGACCAAACAACGTAAGTAGAAGAACAAATTTGTGCTTCTACTTACGTTGTTTGGTCTGACTTTACTATTCAGCACAAAGGTATTTATTTATCTTAAAGTTATACTTGTTATTTTAATCCCTGTACATATGTTTTCTGTATTGTATGCTTTGCTTTTCCGCAGAAACAACATTCAGGAATAATACTTCACAAGAAGATCTTCAACTGATACAGCACACAAATCAGAAATCTTTGTCCATGTGAGCTACAATCTCTTTCTTCTTAGAGTTTATGGCTCATAGCTAACTTTCAGTTAACTTCAGAATGTTAAAAGATTTTTTCCAAAAGAGGATTAACTAAACTGAAAGTCAATAGAAATTTTCCCAAACAAAAAAGATTGTTTGCTTTAAGCGGTGTTTGCTTGTTAAAAGCGAATTATACTTCTATAGACTTAATATTGTACCACACCAATATTTCTTGATTTCTTCCCTAACTCCGGGTTCTCTTTAAATCAGGGCTCTTAGTAAGCGAGTTTGACTGTATTAGTATATAACTAATTTTTTTAATTTTAATCCCTGTACATATGTTTTCTGTATTATATGATTTGCTCTACCGCAGAAACAACATTCAGGAATGATAATGTACGAAAAAATCATCGACTGTTACAGCACACAAATCAAAAATCACTATCGTTGTGTTGCAATATCCTTGTTCTCAGGGTTTATGTCTTGTTACTAACTTTCAGTTGACTTCAGAATGCTTAAGATTTTTTTTTCCAAAAAAGAATAACTGAGCAGAAATTTTCTAGAAATTTTACGTATCAAAAAATATTACTTGCTTTAAGCGGGGTTTGCTTGTTAAAAGCGAGTTGTACTCGTAATTTTAATCCCTGAACATATGTTTTCTGTATTATATGCTTTGCTTTTCGTCAGAAACAATATTTACGAATGATACTTTACAAAAGGATCATCGACAGATACAGCACGCAAATCAGAAATATTTATCCGTGAGAGCTACAATATATTTCTTCTTAGCGTTTATGGCTTATAACTAACTTTCAGTTAACTTCAGAATGCTAAAGGATTTTTTTCAAAAGAGGATAAACTGAGCTGAAAGTCAATAGAAAATTTCCCAATCAAAAAATATAGCTCGTTTTAAGCGGGGTTTGCTTATTAAAAGTGAATCATACACCTACAGACTAAATATTGTACCCTATCAATACTTTCTGATTTTTTTGCTATATCCGAGTTATCGTTAAATCAGGGCTCGCTATAAGCGAGTTTGACTGTATATCATACTAGAGTGCATGTAGTTTTCTGAAAAATAATCTTTTATATTACTCTGTAGTTACCACAGAATTTTATTTATAACATTTAGAGCATTACCGGCAAATAAAAAAGTGCTTTTTAGCGAATATCAGAAAGTAATTACGTATGAATTATGAATGTCTGCCTTTTTTTTAATGTAGTATATAGATTTAAGGTAGCAAAGAATCATATTTGTAACAGTTTATTGAAAATATGTGATTATCAGGTAGAGTGTCTTATTGTTTTGATATTGAATGCCTCAGATCGTCCGCCAAGTGGTAACATTCATTTAATTTCAGTAAATCCAAAAGAGTAACTGGAACAAGTTTTCATTAAACGTTCTTCAATCGGCGCAGTTGATTTCCTTCGCATGAGAGCGACAGTCGGGCCGTTTCCAAAATTGTAACAGTATTTTTTTCTGAAAGAGCATGCTTAAAAACACAGGAGTTGACCATTTTTAAAATAATTTGAAAAAGTTTAATATTTTTGAACATTTATTTCAATCGGTGCGCAGATTCAATTTCATTTTTTTACGCTTCTGCACTTGAAAACGCAAGTGATGAAATGCCATTGACTGATGCCAAAAGCGCAAAGCGCAATATTTAATTTGTTTTTTTATTCACGTGTATTGGTAACGAGATATGGCTGATAGCAAGCGTAGGGGGCAGTACTTAATTTGTTTATAAATTATCAAAATCTGGAAAAGCGGTAGACAGCAAACGTAAGCATTCAGCACGCCAAAGTTTATCCCTTGTGACGTCATAAAGACCACGCCTTATTTGAAAAGTCAGATATTTTTAAAAATTAATTGAAAATTAAACGTTTCGAAAATAAATTTCTTTTTTTGTTCTATGTTGTTGTTATCCTATTATTATTATTATTATTTACTCATTCAATCAACTTCAGTGACTAAAAGTAGTGTACTTTTGACTGATGGAAGGAATCCCATTCGTTATAAACGTATTGACCTTTTTAAGGGCATATGTTTGGACTGCAAAAGATTCTTGTTTAAAAATGACATTGTGTAACATTGTAATAATTTGTGTACAGAATTCTTGGTGAAAATAATAAAAAGCAACAAAAGCAGTTTTTCTTAAAAAAAAAAAAAAAAAAAAAATTCACAACAATGGGATTATGTGAGAAGTTTTGGTCAACCGATTAATGATGAATATATGTGAAATTCAGCAAAACTTATGAAATAAACATTTAACAGCAGGAATCCGATAATTGTTTACGTAGATCGGGGCTGTTTCTGGGCGAAGGCAAACTGCTGACCCCATGCCCATTTTTCCATTTCTGAACCTGCGTGTGAGTTTAGAAAAAAAAAGTTACTTAACCCATGTCAATTTAAGTCTAATGGCAGGATAAAGGTTTTTTAATTGTTACTTACCAGTTTTGCCTTATGGCACGGAGCAGACTCATCGTGTAAAATGACGTTTGAAACTGAAGTAAAGTGATCCCGGATAGTAGGAATCAATTTCTCCTCCAAAATGCCAATATACACCTGAGCGTTTACTATTCCCTGCACAAAGTGATGCCCACCAACTCCTTGACCTGAAATACATCCCGAAATCATCTAGGATACGAGATACTTGACTGTGTGTTGAATGCAGTCGGGGTGATAATCCTCTCCTTGCGGCGCGGGACGCGGGTGATGCTTTTTTTTTTTTTTTTTTGCCGCCACTGTACTTCACTATTTGTACAAAATATTTAAACTACAATAAGCTTAATATTAACTAAATAAATACTGTACCGAATATTAGAAGGTCTCAAATCATATTTTAAATGTTAATAACAAGAAATTTATAATTTTAAAATTTCGAAAATAATTTTTGACTTACAACAAAATATTACAATTTGAGTATAAATTTTTGAAAATTGCCAGTATTATTATATGCTTTAATCTTTATTTTTTTTCCTGACTGGAATAGACTACATGTGCTGCTACATAGTTAAAATATTACCAGAACGGTGGCGATAAAAGCAGATAAAAAAATGTCACCATTTCACTTTGCCCCGCGATTTCACTTCGCCCCACATTCCCCTATTTTGTTATTATTTTTCCACCATAATTTGGTTTCAGAGTGGCGCGTTCTTACTTAAGAGAGAACTATTTAAAAATATGCATTAGATACGGTTTTCTTTTTAACTCTATAAAATGCAATACTGGTTAATCCTATAATGCAAGCATTGAAAGGAACGGGGAAAAAATTAGTTTGAATTTTGAGACTTTGAATTCAAACAAGTTTTCTCGCTATCACGACTTGCGATAGGACCCTACTCGTTGGGTTTCTTGTTTCCATTTATGGCTTTTATCGCAACCACAATTTGAAATCAAGTCGACGAAATTCAAAGGAATTCTAGAGGCTGGATGTTAGAGTAAGGTGGCCCAAAGCGGGTAGGTTTTCGAAGAACGCTCGAAAATTTTAGTTTTTTGGATTTTAATTGCAACAATTTCGATTTTATTTCCTAGCAGGGTTCTTGAACTTCAAAATAAAAAGTGATTTTTGTATTATTTCGAACCCAATATTTATTTATTATGAAACTTAACAAAGGGGTTTTTTAACTTATGTGAAAAACCCGCTTTGCCCAACCATTGATCCCAAAGCGGGTAAACTTAACTAATTGCGGATCGGTTCATTTTCCAATTAAATAGGAAGTTATAAATAATTAAAATAGTCGACTAGCTATCTGCCATTACATAAAAAAATATTAAACAGTTGAAGTTTTCCAATTTAAAATCAGGACATTTGTTTATAAAACATAAAGAAATAACTGAGTTAATTAATATACATATTAATTGCCATCCTAAAAAAAAACTTTTTAAGTTATACTTATCCTATTGAAAGAGAAAATCTAAGTCAGCACACGAGTCAAGAAATTTTAAATAAATATATGATTAAATCCTATACCCACTTTGCCCGACCCTCATTGCCCAAAGGCACGTTTTTTTTTATTTCAATAATTATAACTTTAAATTAATAATGGAAAAAAAGCAGGATAGACCATCGTAGTTTACAGGTGGATAGTGCCAGAATAAGTTAATATTATTGACAATAAAAAAGTAAGCTGGTCTTCGACTAATCACAAGTTAAAAACTTATTTTTTTTTAATATATTTTTTTTATATTTTAAGCTTGGTTCGCCATGCCGCTTCACTGCTGCTTTGCTGAGACTGATAATAACTCGGGGTTTTTTGGGTAAACACGACATACGTATTCGTCACGGGTAACACACCATGGGGGGGGGGGTATACGAAGGCCTACACGCTTTGGGCCACCCTCCCCTATATGCTGGATGTTGTGTGCTGGATACTGTGTTTGACGTGAAAGGATTTTGTAAAGTCGAGAAAGGTCGTTTATAAATACTTCAATTCCGAGGCACATAGAAAAACAGTTCGTGCATAAATAACTCGATACCGAGGCATATATACCCTTTCATTATAAGCACAAAAGAATAAAATCAAAAGACGCGGACGTCATTCAAGGGTCAAATGAAAACAATGAGCAATTCGTGATTGCTCAAAAATTTCATTTTTCTATGTTCCAGCAATGTATTTTATTTCAGAATGAAAAGTTAGGTAAAATTTAACGTGCAATTCAATTTAGACAAATTAATTAATTTTAAGGGTCATTAACCGAAAAAGCCGCTATACTTACCCGCATGTATTAATTCATATATTTAGTTAAAAAGTAATAGTTTTAATGACTAAAGTTTTTTGCTTAAGAAATTAAAAAGGTGTGTGTTATTTCTCAAATAAAAAATTTGTTTAATTACCCTTTCAATTTATTATTTTTAATGAACTGTAACGTATGGGACAAAATTTTCGTTTTTCGATAGAATGATCTTTAAGTAACATTTCAAGTAGCATGGACATCAGAATCTTATTTTTCCGCTTACGCAAAATTAATTTTTTTTTTTTTTTTTGGTTTTCTTAAGAAAATAGTTTTTTTTTCTTCGTTTTCTTAAGAATTAAGCAATGCAAAGATAAATTTTAAAATAGACCTGCAAAGTTTCGACATTTGTTTCATCCGAAATTCAAAAACTAACAACAATTCAAAATAGATGCCGGAGCATTAGAAAATAAGACTTTCGCATAATTTCATCTCGCTTAGAAGCATTCGTGATCAAACCTTCGATCAAAATTCCAACCCATTTCTCTTCTTCGCTCCCCAAGAGAGCAAACCATTTGCAATGGGAGTACTTAGGGGAATGAAATGTCATCGTTTGGATGCGATCGATCGCCAAACCTCCTCAAATGACGCCAAATGGTGGGGGTGCTTAATACGCGCAATATCAATTTATTATTGCATGACGTCCTTTTTCATCACTGCGGTCTTTTGAATATTTCATTCGAAATTTGCAGCGGTGTTTTTCGAATGTGGGTCCTCATCCCCTTCCTTTATGTGCGTGTCATCCACAGAGGTTAATGGCGATTCTTTATTTGTAAGAACCGACTCTCTGCGCTATTTGATTGAAATGGTTATTTATGATTGGGGACGTATCCGTTCGGAAAGGGCTATTTGTTCTTCCGATGGATTCATCGGAATGATTTTTGTTCCCATTTCGCCTAAACCAGCGGTCATTATTTATGCATTTCCTGGACAGAATGACAGCATAGTTTAGTGGATTGCTTTTGCCGTTTTGAGACGCTAATAGTAATCTCTCGCTCACATAGTATCTTCCTGATGCACGCTAAGTACTGAAATAGGCAAAAGAAAATCGAATTATCCTTGTAGATTCCTTATCTACATTGCGTTCTTGGGAGACGTTTCCTCTTACAAGTAGTGTGGACAATCGAAGCGCACATGAGTGTTTCTTAACTTTAATTTCAAAGGAAATAGAGCAATGTATTTAGAATTATATTTTATTATTTTCTTATTTATATCATTGATTGAGGACATATCCGTTCAAAGGGACATTTGTTCTTCCAATGGATTGCTTCATCGGAAGGATTTTTGTTCGCATTTTGCCTGAACCAACGACATCATTTATGCATTTCCTGGAATGATTTTGCCGTTCTGAGACACTAATAGTAATCTCTCGCTCACATTGTATCTTTCTGATGCACACCAAATACTGAAATAGGCAAAAACAAAAAATGGAATTATCCTTGTAGATTCCTTTTCAATTTTCTGTTTTGGGGTGGTGTTTCCACTTACCACCAAATTACCCTTTTAGCACCAAATTATCCCAATATCCACGCAACAATAACATGGACAGTGGGCAATTAAAATGCATCTAAATGATTCTCAAATTTAATATTTTCGTGAAATGAGAAATATGGTTATTGCTTATAATTAATTCTATAAACTAATAACAGTTCACTATATATCATCCTGTCCAGGAATTTAAAATTTTCAAGACAGCAGTGGTTTAGTGGGTTGCCTTTGCAGTTTTGAGACACTAATGGAAATCTCTCTTCGACATCGTATCTTACCGTTGCATGCTAAGTACTGAAATAGGTAAAAAATTCTATTTGCAAGTTGCTTCCTCGAATTCTGCTCCAGTGAGACGCTTCCACTTACAAGTATCATAGGCACTTAAAATACACTTGAATGTTTTTCAAATTAAATACTTTTCGTGAAATGAGATATCTGGCTGGTGTTTATCATCAATTGAATGGATCTCTAGAAGAAGGGCATATGTTAGAGTGGAAAAAGAGCGCATGTTACACTTTATCTTCATTAATATTTAGTCCTTCCTGTAAAATAGGATCGTGTAAAATATCCTCGAATAGGTTCATATAGACTCTCTGGTAATCGAAAATATATATAATATTTGTCTGAAGTACATATAGTAGATTTATGAAATGTATCATTATAGGAGGCGTCCCTTATAAACAAACCTTTACCGGATATTTTTTAATTAAAATTGGTAACTAAAAATTTTGATTCAAGCTTTTAAACTGATATAGTTTAGATCCCAGAATCTTACAAAAGTGCCTAAGAAGGAGGAGAGGAGCATTTTATAAACTTAAATCTCTTATTTTGACTCCAACTTTTGCAAGAAATAGTTTTTAGAGAACGCTTATAGAAATCTCATCGATGATTTCACATGGGTTTTAATGAGAAATTTTCCAAATATCGCCAAGCAGACATCGCCTGTAACTTCCCTATAACGTGATACCTTAGCGTTAGTGTCGCCAGTTGATTGACCTAGTTACTTCAGTTTTACTATTTCGGTTTTATACTGAAATTTTACTTTAAATGCGCCTTAAAATATAAAAAAATAAGTGCTCAGTTCCGTTTAATAAACGATTAGCTACAGTGTATGGCTGATCCGCTATTTGATAATTGAGTAAAAAAGAAAATAACTTAAAATCTTTCAGACTTTTGAAAAACAACATCATTTATCGTGTTTTACTTTGCCATGTCTGCGTGTTTCCGCTAAAATACAACAACCTATATCAAACGGAGAGTGAGAGGAAAACATTTTCACAAACCCGCAGTTTTACTAGCTGTGTTCATTTTGACAAAAAATTACTGTTAAAAAGTAAATAAACTAAAAAAAAAATGCTTTTTTTTTTAATTTTTTTTAAAGCTTGAATTTTTTAAACTCTACTGTAGTACTAAAAGAAATGCTTGTTAGAGAAACGAACTTGATAATTTAGGCACAAAAACATTCAAAATATTCCTCCAGAATAGAGGAGGAGGTGATCGGAATAATAATGGGGTTGACGGCGAATTTGCAAGACGCCAAGAAAAGTTCGGGATGACCTTCTCTTCTCTATCGTGCCTTTTGTTCGAATGGAGGAGCGGGCTTAGATTTCCCGAGAGGGCGATTAGAGGCCCTTACGTGATACACTCGGGGGAATAATTTGGCGATCGATTGACCAGCGATGAGCGTGGACTGAACAGGGTTGCCGTTTTAAAAGTTTGAGATAACACAGGTGAATGCCAAATGTGTTAAATGGAAACTGATTATTCACCAGATGAAGTCGAGCACAAATGAGGGAAAATGAAAACAAGGCGTCTGATTTTTTGCTCGCTGGAAAGGGCTGTTCCACTTGCTTCTCTATGATTTCTCCCACGAAATATTCCATTCTGGTGTAATTTTTATAAATTGTTGCGCATATAAAACTTCGTCTGCTAATCCAATGGCGTCACTATAGGGGGTGGGAGGTGCGGTACGTCCCAGGTGTCAGCCGTCTGTGGGGGGGGGGGGGGGCGTGACGCCCAAAGTGGAATTGCAAGTTTCTGAAAAATATGAAGCTGAAATGCATTTTTAAGATTACAAATTTGAAAATTTTTCGGAGGGAAACCCCTCGGAATCCCCCTTTCTTCCACCCCACATCGTGGAATACCATACTCAGGATAAGGTTCATATTGTCATTACTTAAAATTGTATGAATTTGATGCTTACATTTAATATTAAAACCCTTTTTTTTTTTTTGCTTTTGTGGGGGTTGGATGTGACAACACAAATTGCCGCCCCGGGTGTCACCCATGCTAAATACCCCACTGACTAATCGTCTACTGTTTTATTTATATACAATATATTTATATTTTTTCGTAGCATTTTGGGATAGTGCTTTTTAATGGTAACATAATTTTGAAAATTGTTTTCTTGTTAATATAGATACAGTGCAACGATACGAATAATTTTCATCCATGTGCTTTGTGTTTAAGGCGGGCCAAGGTAGCCTAGTGGATAGATCTCTGGACTGGGGAATTTTTCGGGTTCAAATCTCAAAGCCGGCAAACACACATCCGGTACTTGCGTGATACTTGCTTGCTAAACCAGGGGGTTTCAAAAGTCTCGTATTCGGTCACTAGCAGTTACCACGAACTCCAAGTTCCTGGGGCCTTCCCGCCCCCTCCGGAAATATGCCTAAAATTTGGTGCTGAGATCAATTGAGTTCAAATTCGAACTACTTCCTGATCTACGGCCCAACGTAGCATAAAAGCAGAAGAGAACACAACAATCAACAGGCATTTCGAAATTCTGAGGAGCACAAAAATTCGCTATTTGTTCGTGTAACCGAGTACTCGATGATTTAAAACAAGGATAGGGTAAAGGGCGACCGATGTGGACATGGTATGTTTTACAATCGGAAGAAGAAACATACTAGCGAGAATAGCATGATTGAATAGCGAGAACTGAGATTAGCGTATCTCGTAAAATATTTTAAAGAAAATTGCTCCGGTTGGTTCTTGATCTTCCAGATCGAGATGAGCTATTCAGAACATTTTGAGACTTTTTAGGAATTACAGAAGTAAATCATCAGACGTTATCAGACCAATAATGGCTGCCAGACGGATTACTTCACACTACTGTTACACTGTACATCAGAGATTTTGAAAAAAAAAAAATAAAGTCGAAGACAGGAATTAAATAAAGAGAGATCAGATGCACTTCGATTATTTTACTAGGTGACGCGTGAAGAAAAACTTGTCCCTTTTATGGATTTCATTTCATTTCAGCATTTTGTTCCGTTCTGTAGTCGTCTCTTTGTGATGCTGATGTTTCAAATATGTGTATCCTCAGAGCCGAATCAGCGTAAATCCAAAAATTGCTATTTCCAGGTCGTTAGTCCGGTGTA
Source organism: Uloborus diversus (assembly GCF_026930045.1). NCBI lineage: Eukaryota > Metazoa > Arthropoda > Arachnida > Araneae > Uloboridae > Uloborus > Uloborus diversus. The sequence goes on along the minus strand of NC_072732.1, from coordinate 89,385,489 downwards.
TGTAGATTCTATTCTGCATCGAACCATATGAACGTAATACTAAATTTAAAAAAAAAATCCTTTGTAATTGATTACCAGGGTTAAAAGAGCGTATGTTCGATCCTTTGTATGCATCACGCAAGACTTTTTTCCTAATTCCTGGTAAATTAACGATTATGTGACTTACGTTAGTCATACCTTATAGATATATGCCTAGAATAGTATTATATAGTATTATCGTACTATAATCATTGATCTGTTTTCGATGTCATCTACTTTTCTAGGACATTTAAAATTTCTCCCCTCCTGTTTTTCCGTTTCAGCCTTACCTTTTGATACATTTAAGGGGGGGGGGGATAAATGTCGACGAAAGCTGGAGTAGGTAAACCCTCTATTCGTCATCCATCAGTTTTTTTGAAACAATGAATACATTCTAATCCTTTACGTCTATATCAATCAGAATCCAAGCTCTATGATCCTTAACTCTTTACTCAAACAGAAAACACAACAAGTGCTGTTGTTGAGTGACTTGATTATTTTTCTTTAATTCCCATCGGTTAAGAGAGGACGCTCAGTGTAAACGATTAACTCACTACGACTGGAAAATTCTGTAAGTTTCCCATCTTGTAAATATAATTCACGTATATACCTCATCAAAAAGTTCCTTTATATAAAAATATTCTCCCCATTATTGGCATTAATGCATGCACATTCCATTTTCATAACTTTTATACGTTGTAGTCTCATTTTGTACACAAAATGTAAGCACCAGCAAGCTAGTAAATAGGGAAGTTCTTGTCGCCAAGCCAATGTAGATAAAGGCGAATGTTGTTCATGCCTAAATTCCATACCTGCTTGCTTTCAAAAGAACATCATTAAAAGAGTGACTTTTCGAACTTTCTAAGACAAATGGAAACGTTGCGAATTTCAGTAAAAATTAATAATATAAGCAATTTTTCATTGCTTTGAAAGGATAGTAATCTCAGGAAAAGTGTAAAATAATGTCCCCCTTTGAAAGGGAGGAATTTCCTGAAATTGTTTAAGTTTGAGACTAAAACGAAGCAAGGGCTAACGAGGCGTAACATCACACCATCATTTTTATCCAACCAATTAGGTCGAATAAAAAATATTTTTATATGCCGGTATATTTATGTAACTAACTTGACATGTCATTGGGGGAGGGAAAGGTGAAGTGGGACTCTTTGGGACAAAGGTGGGGGAGGGACAAATATACAGTCGAACTTGCTAATAACGAGCCCTAATTTAAAGAGAGCCCGGATTCAGCGAGGAAATCAGAAAGTACAATGTTAAGTCTATGGGTGTATAACTCACTTTTAACAAGCGAACCCCGCTTAAAGCGAGCAATATTTTCCCGATTTGTATAATTTCTATTGACTTCTAGCTCAGCGTATCCTTTTTTGGGAAATTTTCTTTAACATTCCAAAGTCAGTGATCAATCATAAATCCTGAGAATAAGCGATGACACCATCCATTTTAGTTTGTGGAGTAAATAAACATTTAAAAGATGTGTGTTTATATGTCTTCCTCAAAAACAATGGCATAAAAAACAGACATTTAGTCAGTTCAAAGAAAGTAACAAACCAATTCGGTACTGTACAGTGATTAAAAAGAAGAAAAAAGTGAAACTGATGAATTTTTATGATTTTTTTCACCAACACTTTTTCTTACGAGTACTCGGTTATAACGAGCAAATATCACGGTCCCTTTGCATTCCTTATAAGCGAGTTCGACTGTATTGAGAATTAATGTGTGACGTTACTTATGAGCTATTCAGAAAACAAACTTTTTCTCTAGTAGACAAAAAGACAATCTCGTTAGTAACATCTAGTTCGCGAAATGAATGTTCATTTACTTAGTAAAATTCTATTCAGATCGACCGCATATGGCCTTTCACGGCACATTTCTTCAACATTCTTTTAGTTCCTTCTTTTGCATTATTTCAACCGCATTTACGTATCATTAGCAGTAAGAAACCTCAAACTAATGATACATAGAAGTTTCCTTCGCATGAATAAGGAACTGAATTTTCATATAGGTAAATTATCCAAGGACAATTAGCCGCAAACGAACAACTGTGTCATCATTTAGTTTTCCTCAAGAAAAGTATTCCAACTGCTTTACTGTGTAATCAGTACATGGCATATGTTCATAGCACTGGTCACTTTTAAATGCACTTATGTTTATTGTATAATGTGCTCTGTCGTTAAGGGGGGGGGGCTTAGTTTAAAGGACTTGAAAGGAATACGATTAAGTTGATTAGAGATCGGCGAAAATGAGTTTGTTTTATTAGATTATACGTTTCCTTATGGTAAATGATTCAAAAATCCTTGTACTTAAATTTTACATAATTTTACCCATAATTTTCCATAAGTTTTAATACTGAAAGTATTATTTATCTGTGTCTGAGAGAGAGAGAGAGAGAGATTAATTATTTTTAAGTCGAAATTTTTCTCTAATCGTGCATTAACTTTAGTTGAATTTGTGCTTAGCACATTGAATTAAACAGGTAAAAAAATAACTAATGTTTTTTCAGAACGTTACGAATTTTCACTCCTCCAGGGAAGTAATCAGACAGGAAGTAGAAAAGGCAATGTCTGTGTGTTATGCGCGCGATATCCAGACGTATCTATACCACTTACAAACTTGAAATTTAGTAAGTAAGCAGTTTAAAATGAAGATAGATGTACCTCAAAACTTTTTTTTTTTTTTTGAATTTTCAGCCTCGAAAATTCTAAAATAGCTTGTAAACTCTGTGTTGTCTCTATTTTTTTCTTGAATCAATGCCTTTCGCAGTATGCATGCACAAAAGGCCTCAAAGCGATTTTTTCTTTTGAGCTGAATCAAGCAAATGGTGTGACAAATAAAATAAATTTACTGGGTCTGAAGTGTTATCGTTGATATCGAAAAAGGGACTGGTCGTCAATCTTTCACTTCAGGAAAAGTAGAAATTCATAAAATCCTTGACATGCTTGCAGCTGGCATAAATGGTTTGTTAGCATTTTTGCTTTAAAAAAAATGGCTCCTTTTACTTCGGATGGAGAGCGGGGAGGGGAGATTTTCATTAACTAGTGAGACTTATTATTTAACTCTTAGAATAAGCATTGCCGTGCGTATACATCCAGTCACTACAAATGAAAATATCTACTTTACAACTGTATTAGTGCCCGGAGAATAAGCTGCACATTCATTAAATAATTTGAAATTTCGCGTAAAATGCAAAAATATTTTTATCAAACTTCTATCCACGATTACTTTTTCATATTTCCAATTTTTAGTATTTCTTCATTTGAATATAAATTTACTATTCAATTTCTTGAACACAGAAAATGTTCTTCAATAACCTTTCACAAACACCTTTCAATTCCTTCATTAAAATACCAATGTTAAAGAAGACTCTGCCCAACTAAATTTGTATTTTTGATACCCACTCTTCAAGCAAAATAGTTAAATGAAGTTGATCGGCCATTTTTCACTGATACATTCACAGCAAATTTTATGAAGTTTTAAACTTACTACCCAGACCATTCTCCAAAACTGCAAAAATTGCCATCTTATTCGTGTACGTTTGCGTTGCAACTCCATTTCAATGTCCTCTTATGTATGAAAATGTTTTGTTTAAAAAATCGACGTATTTTGCAACTGAACATTTATCATTTAATTTCTTGAGTACTTTTGTAAGGAAATGATGCCTGCATATGAAAAAATAATGTGCATGAATTATCATGGTTTTTCTTTTGTACAGTCCGATGTAAAACAACAATTTTCTTTATCATTATTTTTTATATTATTAATTTCTTATCAAACAAGTTAAGCTTGTTATTTATAAACTCCCTTTATTGTTTTGCATCACAATACTTTTTCAACAACAGATAGTTTGAGAACAACTTTTTAAAACTTTTAGCAGCAAACGCTTTCCAATAAAATATGGAATTTTTATGCATAAAACTATTAAATTTCGGTCTTAATAAAATGCATGCAAAGATTTGTGAAAATTGGTTTATATAATAGTCCAGTCATTTGGTCGAAAAAAAAGGTGGTTACCTGGAAAGTTTTCCGGGAGTTTTGAACATTGGATATTTTATACATTTTGATGTGCTCTTTTCGAATTTTCACTTTGCCACCACGTATCTTTGCCGCTCGAGCCGCCATATTGAAAAAATGGCGTCTAAAAGCGGTATTTTTTGACGATATCTCCTTTCTGACTTATTTTGCGACAAAAAAATCACATACAACATTAATTCATGCATTATATATATTAATTTACGTACAAAATTAAACAAGAAAAAAAATTCTACAATTTATATCAGAACATTTTCTATTTTTGCAAAATAAATAATTTAGGCGTACGAGCGTCGAAAAGTGTTATTTAACAGCATTTTCGCGTAGATGTTTTTGATGGATCAGAAGTTACACCGGTTCATCGTCTTCAGTATCGATTGAAACGCAGTAGCGGATACAATGGGTGAGGGAGGGGGGGTCATGGAGTCCCCTACTCCCGCAACCCGGAACAGTATTTGAATGTTTGCTCGAAAAAATAAAAAATTTGATCGAAACCGTAAAAAGTGCATACAAGGAGGGGGAGTCATGGAGGGTCATGACCCTCCCCCCATCAAAATTTGCGACAATACTTTGTAATCTGTTTTGAGGTTCATTGCATTAAAGTAGTGAACATGACTGCTTGAAAAGAAAAAAAAAGGAATAACCGGAACAAAACCGCATAATAAGAAACAGTAAATAGTTTTCGAATTCTTTTTTTTTTTTTTTGAGGGGAGGGGGAGGTATTAACTGTCATTTATAATATATGTATTTAAAATATGTAAACAGTAAAGTAGCTTTTCTTGAGACAGTTAGTCTGCGGCGCTGTGTTCAGGAGTCAGTTTAATGAAAGGCAACAAAGAAGTGTCTGACGCCCGATCGATTTTTTTTAACTACAAATTTAATCAACGATAGTTGATTAAATTTGTTGCATGGTTAAAACTGTATCCAAAGCTGCAGGCATCGCTTCAATTGATAAAACCTTTGAGTGTGTAAATGTTTTATTTTATGTAAAGTCTCTGTAGACTATAATTTATTTCTGTTGTAATTTTTAGATAGTTTCGTTTTTAGCCATGCTAAGTTTATTTTTAAATGTGCTGTAAATAGTTAATTAGTTTAAATCAGTTTTTTAGATTTAGTATCGTGCAGGAAATGTGAATTCGAGTGTCGTGTTAACGCAAAACCTCATTAAGCCAAGGGTCTCGTCAACTAGCCCACCGTATTAGACGGAAACCCTGTCAAAAAAAAACCGCGATTTTTAGAAAAAACTACACATAACAGGGGTTCTCAATTTATTCCGACTCACGGTACTCTTTAACGAATTACAATTTTTTCACGGCACCCTAATCTATTTCAATTATACACGCATATTGAAAATATGGACAACTTGCAACACCCCTCGCCCCTCCTTGCGGCACCCACTTTGTAAACCCCTGACCTATTAAAAACACCGAAACGCTCGGGTGACAAAGCAGTGTAGTCTTTTTTTGGACTGTTGAAAAAACTGATGACTCCCCCCCCCCGCCGATGGAAACATATCTGGAGTTCCTGTATCAGACTCTGAGAGACTGCGACGTCTTCGTCTACCTCCAATATTCACAATTGAAATTAATCAGTCGTGCAGTAATTTATCAAGTCCGAATTATATTTAAAGAATATTTAATTTTTTTTAATTACATTTTCGCCGCATGTTTTACTTTTATTTTAAGCGTTGTTTTACTATTATTTTAAGTGATGTTATTTTTCTGCATACAAGATGGATGTGTCGAGCATCATGCAAATTTATAATCTAAGATGGATATGTGTCTAGTACTATACAAATATTTAATCAACCAGGGATTTTGTGATCCGAGATTTTCCAAAAACTGAGTTGTCATTTCTGAAAATTTTCGGCTTACATTCTAAAACTGAAAAATTGTTTTAATTGAAAACTTTTTAAAATTATTTTTATCAATAATTTCGATGATTTTTGTAAGCATATTTGAAAAGCTTTTATTAATTCAATGTTTCTTGTTTGTATATTTGAAGAGTTTTTACAGGGAGTCATAGGTGTTGTTTGTAGAAGAATTCTTTTGTACGTAAGACTACGTTCTTGAGCATGACCCCCCCCCCAAAAAAAAAAAAAAAAAAAAAAAAAAACCTGTATCCGCCCCTGTTGAGACGTCATGCAATTTCTTCGGTATCATCTGCGATGGGATCATCAAATTCATCATGAGCTTCTTCGTTTTCTATATTTCATCATTCGTTTGCTCGAAAACCGTCTCCGTTTCTTCCTCTTCACCGCCATCATGTGATGAACTTTGCGAATTCTCACAATTACCACCTGTACAATTAGTACACATAACGGAGCATTTTAACCAGGCTTTTCTTCAACCACAGGCTTTTTGACATCCTTTTTTGCATTTGCAAGAAATAAGTCTTTGTAAGAGTTGTGGAGCTGGGTATTCAAGTGTCATAACAGAGAAATTAACCAATTCTTATTTCTATTCCACTCCTACAGCTCTGGGTTTTTTTCATTCCCACACCACAGCTAAATCTGGTGATAGGATCGAAAAGAATGTACGAAATATTAAATTTACTTTTATATGCGGATTTTACAAAGCATTCATATATGTAGGCGTTTAAAGTTATGTTTTTCTTGCTTTTTTACTTTTCACTTCACTGTAACCGTATAAGTCAACAAGGAAGTGTTCTCCAGCTTTAGCAATTATCTCTGGATCAGCATTTGGATTTTTGAGTGCTTTAATAGACTCGCTTAAATTTGGATTTTTTCGAAGTACATTAATAAATTTCGTTTTTCCTTGATTGAAAAGGACACATGTTGTATCACAGCCACTAAAAGCACGCAAGAATAAAATATGATCTGCGGCTGTCTTACTGTCGTATACTGTCAGTTGTATATATTTGTTGCGAAATTCTTCCTTTTCCTCGATTGAGCATATATATGCTTGATCGCTTAGATAGAGCTGTCAAAAGAATAAGAAGATCTACATCTTCGCCGACAACAATTACGTAGTACACTGATGACGCAGACTAAAATATTCTATTGAGTTCTGCGGGTCAAAATTTCAGAAAAGGAGAGAGGGGGAATCCACGTGGCGCCTGGTTGGGACAGAGTCGATGTTTTTTTGTGCAGATAGGAAGAAATGACTGAAATGGAATTTGGCTTCTGTATTGCTCCGTCGCTCATTTATACCACTAAAAGAATTTTAGTGGTATAAGGTTTGTGGATTGTCAGTTTTTATGCAGTTAGTAAATAACTTGTAAATCAATTGAATTGTGTTTATACTATATGCTTATTAATTAAACTCTGCGTTTCCTCGATGTGTTACGACAACTAAACTCGAAGTAGTTTGGGAACGACTTATTCTGCGATAACGCGTGTTAAATAATACTTTGCGGCGCTCGTACGTCAAAACTATTTCTTTTACGAAAAAAATTGTTATGACATAAATTGTAGGAAATTTTCCCTAGTTTAATTTTGTAAAATATGTTTTTATCGTAAAATACGTCAGAACGGAGATATCGTCAAAATACCGCTTTTAGACGTCATTTTTTCAATATGGCGGCTCGAGCGGCAAAGATACGAGGTGGCAAAGTAGAAATTCGAAAAGAGCACATCAAGATCTATAAAATTACCAATTTTCAAAACTCCCGGAAAACTTTCCAGGTAAAACTACTAGATGACTGGATTATAAGTGGATGTTGTTTAAATGGATTGGACGTATGCGTCTATATGGTTTATTAAACATGCAAAGATTACACAATTTTCCAAAATTCGATTGTTGTTTTTACGATTAAGAAAATTATTTTACCAATATTGGTCAATAAGAAAATAAATAATAATAATTTAAAAAAACAATGCGTTAAAACATTTTTTTTATAATTAGCAGTTGAATACAAATCGAAATTTGCAACTAGAACTGGAACGATCTATAGATGGAAAACCTACCAGTTTTGTTCATTGATTGAAATAAAGAAAAAAACTACTTTTTCTGAAAATCAAACTATCTTTGTGTAACGTCAAATATAAAGCATTATTCATTTATTTACTTTTCAATGCAGTGAAACCCAGTTAGAACGTACTCCAATACAACGAAATTTTCAGTACCGATTTAATTGACAATACATTGCTTGAAGTTCATTACTACGAACTGCCTGTTACAACGACGAAAATAAGTGGCTCTTTGAAGTTCGTTGTAACCAGATTGCACTATATTTTTTGAGGGAAAATGAAAATATCCTCGGGGGGCAGATGTGATGCACCAGAATGAGTGGTATAAAGAGGCGTGATGTAATGAGGGATTACTGCATTACATTTGCAATGGTTTCAAAGTAAAATTGCAATGCATAGAAGAATGGGGAAAAGTGATATAGCGGGACAAATTGAGTTTTTATCGTCACCTATCTGGCAATATTTAAACTATGTAGTAAGAGGCCATTAATTATTTACGTAAGGATGATTTTGGCAAATTTCGACCCCCCTCTTCCATGTAAGGTTGCGTAATATTTTACAAACCCCTCCCCTCTATTCTTACATACGATTCCATCACGTTTTTCAAAATAATAACGAATCTTACATCACTAGAATCGTTAGGTATTTAATTCACTATTATTTTATTAAACCTTTCTGTGTAAAGAAATATTTACTAAAAAGTTAGGATCTAGACTGAATGTGTTTTCGACATTTTTTTCCAGATGTGATACTAATTAAAAATAAAACATGCAATACATAGTGCGATTTTTTTAAATTATATTTTACACTATTCATTCTTCGTAACACAAAACAGTTCATCCAAATACGTTTTTTTCTTTCCAGACGCAAATGAAATATAATCCCTGCCAAACCACTTGATCGGGAGATATTTTGATAATTGGGAATCTGACGTGGTCGTCTCATTTTTGGCGTAAATAATTTTACTATGGTAACCCTGCTGATTTATAGTAACCCTGCATGAATAGATGTTTCCGATCTCTTTGTTTAGATTTGCAAAAAAAAAAAAAAAAAAAACCTCTCGCGCAAGCGCTGGAGCCAAAAATTGACTCCAATGAAGGAAGATCGCCAGATCCCCAATTATCGAAATATCTCCCTTTATCGCATCACAATTTCTATTGTAAAATATCGACTTGGAAAAAATTGCGACTCTAACCCCCCCCCCCCCCCCAAGTAAGAGTATGTAGAGATTTTTCCAACACCTCTCCCCCATGAGACCCTTAGGTGATTAATGAATGGCCCCCAGCCCATATGAGGCAGTGAGAAGCAAAGATATGTAAATGGACATTTTCATGTTTTGAGTAAAACACGTTTAAAGATAACACCCTAGGTAGGCTCTCATTGAATTTTTTTGACAGAGGAGAGGTTCACCTACCATGTGTACTGGTTATCTCCAAATTTTTAATTTTGCCGCTTACATCCCACTGCTTATCACTGTCTCATATATAGTTTATTCAAGTAAAGGAAAATTTATGTTTGAATATCAAAGCCTGTGACAACACAAGATATTTTCAAAATTTGATGATCATACTGAAATATTTTGTTGTAAGTACAAAAATATATTTTTGTTATTTTAAACAAATTATTTGTTATAAACACTTTGTATATTATTTCAAACCTACTAATAACCTTGAAATTTATTTTCCGTGTATTATACTTAATTTTATTTAAAAAGGTTTTGTACAATTAATCAAGTGCATGCGGGGCAAACGAAAGCAGTTCATTTCGTTTACTGAATCAATCAATTACAAAATCACTTACGTGTTAATGAAATCATTTTCACAACTTCTCATTTAATAACTCACTCATCATTTAATTCATTCATTAATTTCTTGCTCATTCACTATTATATTGGTTTATCCCTAGTTTCGCCGACCCTTCAGATTTCTTCCCCCCTTTAATATATCAAAAGGTATGATTAAATCTCAAAAACAGGAAAGGGGGGGGAGAGGAATGAAATGTCGACGAAATTGTGGAGACACCATTTTATGCGCTCATTTATTTTTCTCACATATAGATTAATTAATTAATTTCTTTATTTGTTTATTGTTTCATTCATTCTTTTATTTACTTATTCACTTGATCAAAAATATTTTAAATAATCAAAAAGAAAACATTTCATTAGAAAAACATTTTGTTTTTCCCTTTGCCCCATAAAAAAGAAAAAAAAAGAAATCCCACTCTTTTTTGAAAGTACAAATTGACGGTCAAAACAAAGATATTGTGTTTCATGGCAAGTTTTATTATAATATACATTGTTTTCTCTTTATGTACTGTTTAAAAGTTTTTTAGCTGTTTTACATTGCTCTACATCTCCCTACTGTTAAAACATTTTTTTTTTTTTTTTGCTATTATTAAGATTCTGATGTCTCTATCTCAAGCAAAATAATATAATTTGTAAAATAATTTGCATTCCATAATTCATAAAATAAGTTCTGAATTTAGAAGGAACATAAATTCCACGGTCTTCAAAGGATTAAAACCAAAAGTATTGATCGAACGAACTGGCTGTTTATCCTCAATTCCTCTTGAAATATTCTTCAAAATTTTTAGCCAACATGGCGATAAATTGCATGATGGAGGTAACCTAAGGATTACGTCAATATCCACAAATTAATCGTTTCGTGACCTACATTAGTAAAAGAACTCTAACTTCGTGCACTCGTTTAGTAATCTAATCTTATTTCTTCCTGATTTTGTTGAGTCTTTTCACTCGCAGTGAACGTTAAGATATTTATTATTCAGCTAAGTTTTCATCGCATTCATAAGTAACTAATAACACACAACACACAAATGACCTCTAATCCGTTGCTTGTGGACATTTGCGTGGTGCGTAGTTATCGTGCATTTTTCAAAGAACTTCTTTTTAAGCCCTCAGAGAAAATTATTCGTTATTATCCAACAACTAACTTGTGTTGCGCTTTATTTATTGATGTTTGAAAATCATATATAGCATTAAACAAATATTTTGAGCTTAGGAGAAAAAATGAAAAAGATGCTTTTAATGTGTTTTTAGAGAATTTAAAGTTTTAAAATGAAGGATCAAGTTCTATTACAGCTAGAAAAAAAATATATTCTATCCACTGCAAAACGGTTTTATCTAGGTTAAAAAAGAAAAAGAGAACAGAGGGAAAAAAAGACAATAATATTTTTGTGATGTTTTATTTAATTCATCTATTTATTTATTTTATATTTTTATTTATTTATTTTATTTACTGGCTTTTCTATTTTATTTTAATAATTCATCTTTTTCGATATTTATTTATTTTGCTATTTTGTTTTATTTATATATATTTTTTTTTCAAAAAAAAAATGTACAAACAATTGCGCCAAAAAATTTTTAATGATTGAATTATGTGAAGAAAATACGTAAATTATTTTTTTTTTCAAAAAGAGCGCGTGATTCTGTTCAATGTATAAAGGAAATCTGTGCCTCAGAGCCAGAACAACGAAAGTCAAATAATCGCTACTTTTCAGGAAAGAGGAAAAAAGATTGATGCGCATACAAAAGATGGGACGCGAACACTTTTAATACTGGTAAATAATTACAAAGCATTTTTTTTTTTCTTCAAAGAATTAGGTTCATTTGGCTCGATGTGGAATAGGATTCTACATACCATGCAACAATAAACGGTAAATCGAAATTTTTAGACTCACGTCAGTCTGGCTCTGAGCTACACAAATGTGAAAGCAATATTGTTTAAGCAACAAGGGAAATGTAGTTGGCAATTTGAGAAACATAGTTAATAATGAGGGAAATATAGTCAAGCAATAAGGGTAGTCAAAAAAAGGATAACATAATTACTAAAACATGCTTGTTTATTATACAAACACACTTAAAAGTTTTAAGGAATAGAGTATGCATTTCTTCAGATGAAGAAGATGCGTCAGTGCATTCGAATGCTCACAGGATTTAGTTCAACTCTGTGTAAATAATTTCGTTCAATCTATAAGAGAAATGCAGTTATCACTACAGGAAAGGAAGTCAAAGAATCAAAGAAATATAACAAACCGTCAAAGGAAATGTAGCCAAGCAGGAGCATGCACAGGATGGGGGGGGGGGAGAGGGACACAAGTATGCCCAGCCCCGAGCCTAAAGGGGACAAAATACTTATGAAACTAAGGGGGAAATATAGGGGTAAACAATATGGAGAAAGCCCGGAAAAGTCATTTTTAACGGGCCCAAAATCTTATGTGCACACCCCTGTAGCCAAGTAATCAGAGAAATGCAGTCAAACAATAGGGTAAATCATTTTGGCAAACATAAGCCTGTTTATAACACGAACAAGCTTTAAAGTTTTAAGGAATAAAATATGTATTTCTTCAAATGAAGAAGATACCTACATTTATTCATTCAAATACGCATGTGATTTTTTTCAAGAAATAGATTAAATGTGAAAGTATTTTCGTTTAAACAATAAGGGGAATATAGTTATAGTTACCAATAAGGGAAATATAGTCAATTAATAAGGGAAAATTGATGTCTTATCTGACAAGGCAACAACTTTTCCTTTATTGTTGGGCTACATTTCTCTTATTGGTAACTAGATCCCCCTTATTGCTTAAAGCAGTAAGGGAAATCTAGTCAAACGATAAGGGAAATGCAGTCAAACAGTGAGGGAAACCATCAACAATTATCTATATATATAAAAATGAATGTTTGTCTGTATGTCATCCATGAACTCAAAAACTACCCGGCAGATTTGGCTGAAACTTTCACCGTTTGTTATTTTTGGTACTGGGAATGTTTATAGACCATTTCGAAAAAAAATCCGATCGATAGTTCCTTTTTTATTCCAATTTAAGTCACAATCCATTGGATAAACACGAATAAAATTATCGGCTGCAGAAATTAATTCGCGTGAAAGATCTCATTGATAAGAAGTTAGCTGTTGCCATTTTTCTTGAGTTTGAACAAATAAACTCTTTCTTTATTGTTTTATGGCTTTTCATGCAACGGGGGGATTTAAAACTTTTTCTATTTGATATTTTTAGCGATTGATTGATCTTGCAAACTGCATGAGTACAAAATTTGAGTATAGTCACGGCTTCACTTGATACCTGGACCGATTATTATGAAAATTGCTATATATATGTATTTTTCCACGGAGAAGGTGCATAATATGCTCATTGAAGCCACTCGCTACCAGATGGCACTGCAGAGTAGCAACTTCTGCCCCGTTCAACCGATTGTCATGAAAATCAGCATAATGATGTATTTTTTTGTTGGCGTAGCAACGCCAACGCGTCGGGTACAGCTAGTTGTAAAATAAAACTTAGCTACTGTTTCTACAGCAAGTATTTAAGTAACATGAAATCGAAATGATCTTCATTTCAGTTTATAACATTTGGGTTTTCCTTTTAACTAAACTAATTTGATACATTATGCTCACAAAAAGAGACAGCTAAAACTAGCTAATACTTAAGATTCTAGCTTGATTCTCGTATATTTTAAATGAAAACAACAGTTTCCCACAGAAAAGTGGATATTTCGATACTTGCTACTGTAATTCCAAGGAGTAATCAGAAAAAGAAATAATTCTTCCAATATTCGTACTTCGAAGGATGAAATTATCGGAACTGCAAAACATCAACCTTAATTGATAAAAAGTACAAGTAACTTTTATTCGTTTAACAAAACTCATTAGGATAATTACATGTAAGATCGTTTTTAGAAATTATATTTTTGCTATTTCTCCCAAGATCTGGCACTGTGTAGCACAATTATGAAACTGCTGTTTTGAGCGGAGTTAATGTACATTTATCATAATCTCAAGAGATATGTTTTTTAAAGAGCAATTGGAATTGTAGGAGTTGGTTTTTTTGGGGGGGGGGGAAACACAATATGACAATAGCGTTTATGAAATATTTCAATGAAATGTAACTCAAGTTCATTACCGGTTCAATAAGGGCTATTTACCAAGTGTACGCCTAAATATGATAGTGCTTACATATTATTAGCTCTAACGCTAAAGTGCTGATTATCTTCAATCATTAAAAAGTACATTTAGAGCAAAAAATAGCGTCGAAAATAAGACGCCTTTCACAAAGGATTGTTTGTAAAAACAATTTAAAGAAGTAGGCTACAGGATGCTCGTATTTGTGGACTCAATGAAAATGGCATGAGGGGTTTAATCAATGCTACCTTTGAACGGTTTAATAAATGACGAAGAAAATCAAGGTTTTTTTTTTTTTTTTTCATTGATCTGAAAAAAAAGGTCAGAATGTAGAATAGTGAAAAGTCTGGAATAGATTTCTCATCGAAGACAATTAAGAGTAGTTTCAACGTAACTTTGAAGGATGTAACTCAAACCCCACTTTTTTTGCTTGTCTTAACAAAACGATTATTAGATTACTCTAGAAGCGCAACATTGATAGACCTGACACAGCAAACAAAATTGTCATTATAATCGTATTATACAAAAGGAGAAGCATATCTTGCTATTAAAAGATCATTACTACAATAATGGTGCAGAAGACAAAAGATGACAACAGATGAAAGACTTCAACCCCCCTCTTCCCCTCATCTTCAAAGAGACGCAATGAGACATAAATCTCTAAAAAAAAATGTTGTCTTTGCTGTCGGGTCAGGAACCTTGAAGTTCCTAATGACAATAGGTGTGGTGCACACCTGAATGATTCACCTTCCGAACCTCCTGATTGGATAAGACACAAAAAGGCAACTTTGGTATTAGTTATGTTGTGAATAGCCTTATTAACATAATGACATTCCCAAGATGAATGGATTCGCAACGCGGAGGAGTGGAACACAGAAATCTCTAGTTTGGATTTCCGGTCGCGCGCCTGGAACTTCTCTTATTTGACCGAAGTTGAATAAAAGGCACCTCTTTTGTTCGAAATTGGGTTCTTTACCTCCCTACCTCGATTGGTTTCATTCTTGACTCACGACTACTACTACCACCCTCACACTGAAATTAAAAGTTGATCGTCTTGATGTAGTTTTGAAAAAAAAATTTCAAAAGATTATAAAACATGGTAGGAATGTGGAAGAAAATTATCAAAAGAAAAGTAAAATCCCATTCATTAAGTCTAAAATCCTCACATATGATAATCGGGCCAAAATGATTTCTGTACTTCCTTCCTAAGCAACTGAAACACCTATTGTTTTTTTTCCATGACACTTCTTTTTGCATTAAAGGATTATTTACTAGATTTACAATGTAGTAATAAACATAGAAAATTTATGTAAGTATGAAAAAAAACTTCGAAGTTTCTACTGCTACGATCAGAAATTTGCTACTATTAAAAAAGGTCACAACAAATGTTTAGGAATCCAAAATTTACGTTTGTTGTTTATGCATTTCTAACTTACTTGAGAGAAAAGTATAGCTTTTGGCTATTGCGAGAAGTGTCAAATTATCAGTCGTAATGTCGAATTGTCGATTGATTTTGGCTATCGATATTACTTTTACATAATTAATAGAAATAAAGTACTTTGGTATCTAAACACATGATTGGTTGAATTTGAAATTTTGCAATTTTATAGTTCAGAAATTTATCCAACTTACTTATCTCATGTACGTTTTAAAACAGTAATTACAATACGGTTGTAATACCCATTTGTTCAAGTTTTACATGATAGAAGGAGACAATGTAACAAAAGATTCTGCGTAAATACGTCTGGTTGGCACTTGATTTATTCAATTTCTACGTCAGGACATGCACAGGACTGTAAAATAAAACAGCACGTTGAATAAAACTGAATTTCACTAACAGAAAACAAAAAACAAAAACGAAAAAAAAAAGAATACGTCTGGTTGACATCTGATTAATTCTGTTTCTACATCATGATACGAACAGGACTACAAAATAAAACAGCACGTTGCATACAGCTGAATTTCAATAACAAAAAGCTAAAAACAAAAACGAAAAAAAAAATCCAATTTTTAATCCAGATTTTTCATTCGAATTTAAGTTACGAAAATAATGATTTCATTATAATAGCAAACTTTGTACCTTTATCGAAATAAAAGCACAGCTATAAATTTGAATACAATCAGGAAATTGAAGTTTCAAAATTTCGATAATGCATCATCTATTAAACCATGTCGAACCCCAAGAAATAGCCACAGTATTTGGTTAAACGTTAATACGACTTATAGAGTAAAAACTAACTCATTAAGAAGTTTGAAGATTTTGCCTAAAAAATACACGTTTTTTTTTTTTTTTTGTTTCTTTATGTATAACAAAAAAATAATAAGGAAGAAGTTTGCATATTACTTACTTATAAGTGCTTCTTCTTAGCAAAATATTTTGCATAGATGCAATTAAATTTTAAAGGACACTCCTCTCTTCCATGGGTAAATAAAATGAATACTTTTGTGTTAATGAAATTTCACTCCACTAATTCCCATTTCCAAGCAAAAATCCAATTTGCGAACTTATCTTGCACCGTCAATTGCCTGTGAGTTGTAGAACAGTGGCGCAGAAACGAGACGGATTTTAAGGGTGAAACCTCTGTCCAAACTTGAACACATTCATCTCGCCCATTCAAATCGAGGAGAAAAACACTGTTTAAATTTTTCTGATCGGGGTAGCTTTCATTGTGAAAATATTGAAAATTAAATACATCTTGCGAAAACATTGCATTTATACTACCACTCTTATACTTTTATTCAAGACTACATTTTAAATTGAATATTAAATGTAATTGATAATTTTTAAAATATGTGTACGTTGACTAATAAATTAACCAAATTTTGGAAAATGTTTTTCATTTTGAACCTGCAAAGGATCATATAGACACATATGTCCCATCAATTTACGCAAAACTCGGCACACATGTTATTTACTTCGCCGTTTAACAGTTTTGTAAAAAAGGAAATGTTCATTCCCTACTACTAGCTTATGGTCTTTAAAGAATTACTACTTTAAAAAAATCTCTAAGACCTGAAAATAAAAATGAAACTATTATTTACTCTATAACATAATATTTGAACTATGTTTTATTACTTGAGTTTTTACCCCGAAATAATCAAAGTAACACCGAAGTCAAATAAATAAACAATGACTCTGTTTCATCAGGTCCTTCAAAGTTTACATAGCCTTTATGGTATGGTTATGTATACCAGAGAAATTTGAAACGTTAACCTTTATAGCTACGATGTATCGTCAGTATTTTCGTTTCTTCTTTTCAATGAATAGAAACTTGAATTGAACCATATTTATTAATAAATAAACAAGGGGGCTCCGTCCCCTGATCATTGACACTCCTCAACCCCGAATATTGCTTCGAAATCTTATTTGATTCGCAAAGATTTAAATCTTCAATTTGAAAGAATCAGATTAGAAACGCATTACGAGTTCCGTTTGGAACAAAAAACACCCCTTTCACGTTAGCTTTCAGAGCTGTAGATGCTACGGGGCTCCTGAGCATTTCGAAACGGAAGCTTTATACGTTTGAAAAGTCGCTTTTAAATTACGTAGTCTCTTGTACTCTATTTTACTCTTTAGCTAAGAGCTTGAATTGAGTTGAGCCTAGAATTTTCCGTCAAAATGGAAACCCTTATATATGCTGTTTACTTAATTCGCAACTCCAATAAACTATAGGGGGCGCTGCATTATCTCTATGTCTAATGGCGGATGAAAAAAGTAAAACAAACGCATGTCGTAACTTATAACTTGCTTTGACGCTTAGTGAATGACAGTAATCTTTCATCGTGTTTGTGGAAAGCTTTCTTTTCTATTCATCTGAAATTACATTGCACCACAAACTGTCTGAAGCCTGTAATTTACCCCAAAGAAAACACGTGGAATGAAATGTTTTACCTTTTTCTTTAGTATTGTTAATCAGCGAAAGGTAGAGTATTCGAGCTATGGAGTTGCGAATTGAGAAAGTTGTAACAAGCTTTATTCGATGCAGAAAAAAAAATATTTCAAATGACATAAAATGTTAAGGGCTATAGGAAATCTTTCGTCCCTTAAATAGGCAAGTTACGTGAATTTTAGCTTTAAAAAATTGTTATTAAAAAAACTAATTTGAAATTTAAAAAACAAAGCCCCAGGTGAAAACCCTCGGTGCTCGAAGTAATTTTGTACCAAATTGCAAGGCTGTAGGTGCTATGGGATCTCCTGGACGCAGGCCCGTCATAGATTTCCTTTTACAATTCCTTTGACTTTACTTTTTTTTTAATATATAGAGAAACAATGAATATAATTTAAAAACAATGAGCAGGCGGAGTAATTGTATTTTAAAAAAATTCTCCTTTGCCAAGGAAAAAAAAAAGGCTAATCTAGAGCTTTTTTATGTTATTTTGTATTCGACATCTTGTTTCTAACATTCTACGGCAAAAAAAAAGTTAGGTTTTTGTACATTTATATTGATGGATTCTAGTTACATCATCTATCCTATTTAAAGACTTACTTATTTATTATTACATTACTTTTAATTTGATAATACAAAGCGATTTATTATAACCTTGAAGATATGCGCTAAGAATATCTTTCTGCTAATACGAAAAAATATATCCGTTAAGAATGTTATTTAATGGCCGGAATTAACCCAAAGTAAAAGTTTCACATAAATACTTCCTCGAATAAGCTTAGATGAAGCAATTTTGCAACAAAACAAGTGACACTACCACCCATGATTCTAAACCACCAAAAACCAATCCTTTCACCCAATGAGCTTCCTTTAGACCTGAAACAGTTCTTATTTAAAACCGGAAGACACTGCTGAGCTTGTAAATATATAAACCTCTTTGTAACCATTTAGGTACATTTTTCTTAGCAGTTAAAGATCCATAAATTCCGAAAAATGTGAAAACTAACCAGCACGAAATATTTATTTCCTTCCACTTTTGCAACCGGGAAGAAAAGAGGGAACGATTATTTTTTTTCTTTTTGACATCCTAAAGAAATAAAGAGCTTTAACGTGTTGAGCGGGAAGAAATTCCGTTACAAACTATTCCTTTTGAATTACAAAAATCAAAGGTAACAAGCAAATAATTATGTTCAATGCAAAAAACAATAACGAATGGTATGAAAACGACGGTAAGAAAAACATGAAGTAAATTTCAAAAATAAAATGTTACAAGTAAATAATCGCGTAAAATGTGAATAACAGTAGGAAGAAAAATAAGAAGTTAATTGCAAAAACCAAATGTAAAAAGTAAGTAATTATGCAAAATGCAAATAACACTAAGAATAAGGAGAAAAACGCAAAAATCAAGTAAATCATTATGTAAAATGCAAATAACAGTAATAATGAGAAGAGAAATAAAAAGTGAATTGCAATAATAAAATGTAACAAGTAAATAGTTATGTAAAATGCGAATAATAGTAACAATAAGAAGAAGAAAAATAAGAAGTTAATTGCAAAAATCAAATGTAACAAGTAATTGCGCAAAATGAATAACAGTAAGAATATGAAGAAAAAAAGAAGTATAGCGTAAAAATTAAATAAATAACAATGTAAAATACAAATAACAGTGATGACAGCAGTAACGTAACTATGGGATCTAGCGCCCTTGGCGAACTAAAGAAATTGCGTCCCCCCAGGTTCACCCACATGGAAAGTCACCGGAGGTCATTGTGACCTCTAAAAACGTTTTTTTTTTTTTTTTTTTTGTTGAAACATTTCGATTAGTTGTTTCGACAAATAGGAGGCAGCATTGTATTTTTGAGCAATCACGATTGCTTATTGATCTCACTTGACAGTCCTTGATGTTCCGGTTCCTTTTTCAGCTTGGACCAGGCCTAAAGCACCAACGTCCACCGGCGGCGGCGCGGCTGGTCCTGAGCACTGTCCCCCGGAATCCCCTTTTGCTGGGCGGTGGCGTCCTACACACGCATGGTCATATACACTCCCCTACGTGCGCACGCCTTTACACACATACACAAGCCTACGTGCACACACGTAAGCGTGCACACACACGCACACAACTATATACACGTAAGCATCCAGGAGGAGGGACATGCTTGGGCGGGGGAGCCATTTCTAGAAACAATAACTCTAACCAGTAGAGTCTTGTCGCAACTCGTGATTGCGAAAAACATAATTTGAATTCAAAGTTTCGGAATTCAAATTAGAGTTAATATTTTTTTCTTATTTTCTTTTTTTAGAATTGTTTTCAATGATGCTCGATGTCCCTTCTCAGTAGATGTTATGTATGTCGTATGTGTCTCTAGCCCTTTTTCTTTCGAGTTTTTCTTTCTTTCTTTTCATTTTAAAAATATTTTTCAAATTCTATGATCAAAAAAAAAAAACTCTTAATTTTTTTTTTTAATCAGTTGAAATGCCGCCTCCTTGGCTGCTGCGCTCCTGGCGAGAGCCACTCCTGCCAACACCTAGTCATACTACTGAATAAGAGGAAGAAAAATAAGAAGAAAATTACAAAAATCAAATATAACGAGTTGATAATTACGTAAAATGCGAACACAATAGTAATACTAGGAAGAAAGGGTACAAATAAATAAATAAATGAAAAGGCGTCATTACATAAATAAAAACATCATTAAACTATATTTTTTGATTTTATGAAAACCTCATCTATTTCGACGTGACGGGGATGGTGGAGAGGCAGATTCATCTCTCATCCTGGAAACTCCTATGAGACAATTTTTGCTTAAATATTATGCAAATATATAACGGAGGAAAATGGATAATAATCCACAATAAATTAAAATACACATTGACTGATAGCTAATTGTGTATTCAAAATTAGTATTCGGAAAAATATTCATGCGTATAATTCTTTTTGCCCCAATCCCCCTTCCTTCCTCATTTTTCTGAAACAATCCTGATTTCGATCAACTCTTTTAGATGTAAAATATTTTAGATGTAAAATACGCCTTGTAGGGGAATGTGGGGGAAAATGAAATAATAAGGACAATTTTTTTTTAAATGAACAATATGAAAATTTCATTTGAAAATTACAGTACATAAAGAGAATTTTCCAATTGAATGAATGTACACTAAAATATGTTTCGAATGTGCTCCAATAAAAAGAATGCAGTGAAGTGTGCTGTTCCGAATGTATCTCATTAAGGAAGTTTGGATAATTTAAACCTATGAACACGTTTGAGAACAGATTGGGGCACCCTTAAAAACAGATTGGGAACACATTCGAGCACACTTGGGAAATCATTGCTTTATTCCGTTCCTTAGAAATATAACATCAACAGCTTTCTTTATATCAGTCAATAGAATCTCTCACTGTATGATAATGTGAGAAATTTTGTGGCAATACGTCGCTGTCGGCCGTCGAAATAGATCTTCTTCAAAGGTCGAAGACAGTGCATTTCCCCTCTAGATTGCTGTAAAGTTAATAGCAAAATATTGCTATTATCCAAAGAGTGCTGTAAAAATTATGCTAAAAATTGTTTTAGCAGTATGTCACTGCTCAAAATGTTTTTCTCAGATGCTTTCCTAAAACTGTTTAAAAAATGTTGTAGACCCAATGAGTGTTCTGAAAAGTGTTCTTAAAAGGGTTTCAAGAAATTTTCCAAACGGTTTGCTTCAAAGGGCTCTAAAAAAGAGGATATGTGTCCATGTCTAAAAAGTATCTGAAGATTCTGCAGTGTAGTTTAAACATCAGCATGAAACGTTTAAGACATTACAGCGTTACGATCAGTGATGTTCCCATCAATTTTCCTGACTATAAACTCCAGTAATCAGATATGCACAATATGTGTATGCTATCGTATGCATAATATGTTATAATATGAAACTTTTTGAAGCTTGAGGGTTTGCGCTATATGTATAAAAAAATGCTTGATAGTATGCGGCGTATAAGGAGAACCCTATGGGAACACCATTGGTTATGTTCCATTACAGCTACGTTTTTATGCATTATTCATATGATTACGGATTTACGCACACTCGAATATAACCTTTTTATTTATTTTTTATATGTAGGATGCTATGGATAGACAATGTGTAATGTTTAAGAGTTTGATGAAAGACTTTTATATTAGGCACTTCTCAAGGTTTCTAAAAATAAAAATGATTATGCCAATAATATTCCACGTTTCTTTAATATCAGACGTAATAACTCAATCTTTGGCAAATACTGTTTGCAATGACATTGAATGACTTTCTGCATCAGCAAAACTAATGAAGAGGAATAAAGATTCGTCCTCCGAATTATTTAAAATAACAAAGGCCGAAACGTAAGCATTCTTCCATGGAAAAAATGCTCAGCCTTGCAGTTGTATGTCAGAAATCAATTCTTGGAGCGCCAACCAATTAAGAGTCCTCTCTACCTGTAATTTATCCCACCTACTCAATTTCGAGAATTACCATAGTGGAGACACTTTAGATGTTCCCTTTCCTAATGCAACAAAAATAAAACGCCTGAAAGGAAAAAGAAAAAAAAATCGACCGTTGCTCAGTTCAAGACAAAATAGATCTCACAGCAACTTTTTTGGTCGGGGCATCTAATTCAAAGGGGGGAGGAAGGGGGGACAGTGTCTTCTTACGTGCCACGTGGATGGCGCACGCTCGTGTCGCGTGCATTGTGATTACAGCGCTTCCTGTGTGGATTCATTCAGAAATCGTGCACTCCTCCACCCTCCATTGGATTGGAGAACTAGATGATCTGTCTTCTTATTTCTCAGTGCACCATCAGAGAGAGAGAGAGGTCAGAATGATGGTAACTTCAGTTTACGCCCTGTGTGCAATTCTGCACCATTCGTTTCGTTATTTGTCTCTTTTTCAGTTGAGGTTTGCTTTTTTGTCCCATATGGCATAGTTTCCATTGTGGCCATTGTGGTATGTGCCACATGCTGAAGGAGGCCGAGAAGCTGGCGTGCTTTGTGAATTACGTGTAGGAATTAATTAATATCAATGAATGAGTTAATGGATTGTGTTCGGTGAGTGTGCGCAATGAACTATTTTCAGCAATGAATAAAAATTTCACGATTGAAATTACTCTTCACTATAAACATTCCGTCGTCGAGCGTGACTTGCTAATAATTTTATTCAAAATTAATTTAATAACTCCAAATTCTTTTTTTCGTTGTGAAGTAGCTTATTTCTTAACAGCTTTTGATCGTGACTAGATAGAATAATAAATATTTTTCTCTGCTGGAGACTTACCGAAATGAAACTTAATTTCAGAGTTGATGATTTTCTATTTTTTCACTGACACATTTCTAATTATTGAACAATTTAAATTGACACAAAATAGCTTAAAATTCCTTCAGTGTAATTATTATAAATGTAAATTTTTCACTTTATAGGATTTGCTGCTATCAAGAGGAAGTATTGGATTAAAATCAAGGTTGTCTGTTAATAGTGAACATAGAACTTTATGCTATACACTGTTATTTACATTATGTAACTTTTCACATTAAGCAACAGACCTAATTTTTATGGTTTAAAAAAGATTTAATTTTTATTGCATATCCCTATTTTGTATCTATATCAGACAGAGGGCTCCGCGTACGCTCTTTAGAAATATCTTCAGTGTCGTAGTAGTGCGATGTGAACTCATTGCACCAACCACCTTTTATTGTTGTCAAAGTTTTATTGTACATATTTATACGATGTAACAGCCATTTTTTGTGATCAATGAGTTGTAAAAAAGGCCAACCCTTACAAAACAAATATAGCTTATCTTTGCTGCAAGTGAAAACGAAGTTTTATCTGTGATTTTTTTCAATGCTCTGAGAAAGGGACAAAGAATTCCACGGGATCATTTTTTGACGTGATATTGAAAACATTTTTGGTCTGACTGAAGGTTTTATTAATTTACACTTAGAGTATAATGTACTTTGAATGCTCTTTTATTGCCGCAGTACATACTATTTCAAGCTATGTCTGTTAGACTTCACATACCGGTTTTATCCCATTTCAGTTTCACTCTACGTTATATTACTTTTCGCACAACAAACAGTAGAAACATTTTGATAACTTAAAAAAGATTAATTTATTTTTCTTTCAACTGCCATATCCTTATAAAACAAATGGAATTGTTATTCTACAGATGAGACCTAAATTTTACTGTGATTTTTCGATGCCCTGAGAAAGACATGAATGAGTTCCGTAAAATCATTATTCGACGCGATAGTGAATATTTGCGGTCTGACTGAAAGTTTTAAGCACACATATACTTAGAACATAAGCTGTGCTTTGAACGCTTTTGTACCTTTTTATACATGGTACTTCAAGCCAAAAAATATCTCTGTAAATTTGTCAGTATGTCGAAACGTCAGGTTGCATCCCTTTTGAATCTGTTTCCAAGGCAACCTGACGATCTGTTTCGAAGATATGAACAAGCATATCTACTGAATCAGACAAAAATGTAAATGGCATCCTGTTTATTTCTTATTTGGAACAGAAACATATTACTGACAGCCTGAGGTACGGACACACAAAAATGCCCTCATTACCGATTAAAGACATTTCATTATGTTACCAAAGACATGCCAAATTGCTTCGAAATTGCAGACATTTCCCACGCTTGACTCCATTAATTCTAAACCTCATATACAAGATAAATAAAAATATCAACCCGCTGATTCCAATTCCGCGGCATTTGTTCTACAACGTCAACGACTATAATCTAAAGTTTATTCAGCTATTATCCCCCAGTTTATCAGTCGAGAAATCTTAATTCGAGAAATTGAATGCAATTCAGGTAAAATGGAGGGCACTCCATAATTACACGGTAGCCAAGATAATTGCTGGATCGGTCGGTGTTGACCAATTACAGAGTCTTCGAGGTGGTCCTTAACTTGATTGACAAACATGTCATAAGCGTGTCACGTATTTTGTCGCTGTAGAGGTACTAAAAGAGGAATTCATCATCTTTTTTCGGAGCTGACTGTTGATTTTCGAGTTGATAAATACGAAATTATTTTCTGTTGCGGACTTTTTTCGATTTCTCTCACTCTCTAATGTATTTCAGTGATTTCTTGCCTCCGGTAAAAGAGTCATGTTCTCCAAATGAAACAACATTAACAGAAATCTTATTCAAGCAAAAAAGAAGAGAAAACTTTGTGCAGAATATTTCTGCAAAACATTATCGTTCGTGAAGTGCTGTTATCCATATTTTAAAAAATATTGTTTTGGAAAAGTGTTTTTATCAGAAAACCTTTGTTAGACAAAAATGTTTGACGAGAAAATCAAAAAAATGTATTAGCATATCATTTGACAAATACTGAAAAGTTTGGCAAATTATCTGAGGCAATAACTGCAATTTAGAAAGCCATAAATTCAGTGAACTCTTAGAAATATTATTAATTATTATGTTTACTTTCTCTTATAGTAATATTCTGCTTTATAAGTTATATGAGAATGGCGGTATTGTCTCCATCAACACTCAACAAAATGTGCACATATCTAAGCGTAAAATGTAAAATCAAATAATCCGCATGCATTTTTGGGGGAAACGAGAGATTTAGGTACAGCGTTAAATCAATGAAATTGAACGCAGTTACAGTTATAAGGATTGTTAAAACGAGAAAAAAAGGTAAATTTTATTCATCAAGGTTAGACCAGAGGGTTGCGCAATAGTTAGACGTTGGCCTCTTACACCCCAAAGATCGGGCTCAAGCTCGGCTCCAGTGGATGAATTTTCAAAATGCGGAAAATCGCTAACTTCCATGTCGTATGATTATACAGCTTGAAAAAAAAAAAAAAAAAACCCTTGAGTATTTCGGTTAGCTTTGAATAATTTGGCAAAATTAATTTTCCAACGCAGTTTCGTATCGAAGAGCTCCTATAGTTACCTCCATCTAGTTGGGGCTTTGGGCGTCAAAACTTTTGTGGTAATTACTATCCGACGATGGAGTAACCACATGGAGGAATGGATGCTGGATCTGGGGAATGTATTAGGCATGCAAACGGGAAGAGCCAAAGTACCATTCCACGGAAATAGTTTATTTTGTCACGCACGTGACGCCTCATATATTTCATTAAAAATAACACTTTAAACTATTAATGAACCATTTTTTTCTGCTTAACAATTTACAAACTTATGTGTTATTTCTTAAGCAAAGAATTTCGTCATATTACCCTTTAAAATTATTATTTTTTAATAAAATATATGAACCGTCACGTTCGGGACAAAGGGTTGACTTTTTCGCGGAATGGCCCCAATACGCAGCCCCATCATAAAACAAAACAATTTATAAAGGTTTTTTCGCCTAAACACTTTTTTTTCAACCAAAATCACTTTATCTGACTAGTCATCTTTCTCAGTTTACATTACATAAAAATGATATCGCAATCAGAACTTTCAAATGGAGGGCAGGGAAAGAGGAGATCATAATAAAACTATGTATTAACATGCTAATATTGACAATATGTCTCGAAAGGCTCTGACTGGGTTAACTCCCCTCAATGGGCCAATGCATAAAAGGTTAAAACATTGGTCCAGGGCCAAAAAAAAAAGACATTTTGATTCAAAGTACTTTCAGACCTCTAGGAAAAATTTTACAGTAAGTACAAGTCTGCAAATAATTAAGCTCATGATGCTTTTTCTGTACTTCGTTATTACTTTCGCTTGTATTTAGGTTAAGTACTTGAAAGTTCATGGCCATAATTACTCCCTTCAACCTTAAAAAGAAATTTACAAATATAAAAAACTTAAACAGGATAATTTTATGAAACATAGAAAAAGTTCCAGTAAAAGAATTAATGAAAAAAATAATAAATAAGCTCAAACTGAAGAATTTAAAACAAGGCTAAAAACGTAAACTTATGGATAACTTTTAACAACAAAAGACGTCATGGGAAGCATGAAAAATGTAGAGAAGATGGTAGCTATTCGAGTTAAAAAAAAAAAATTAAAAAGGAAGAATGAGTATCAAATTGGTAAAAATCTAATGGAGAACAAGTAAAAAAAATAATTAAAGCACTGAAAAAGAAAAAAAAAAACAAAGCGGGTGAAGAAATCTTTATATCTTTCATTATATTTTAGTCCAGGAGCCAGGGAAACTGAAATTTACGAAACGCCACAAAGTGATCCGGGATCAAGAGATCCAGAAAAATTAACAATAGTCGGAAATTGAAAGCCTGAATTTTATGTTTTAGTCAATTTAAAGGTGTTACAAGAAATTAATCAAACCACTAGTGTTCATATTTGATCCATCAAAAGGTTCAGAATGAAATTACAGTAGTATTCGTAATTCC
The DNA here is from genome assembly GCF_026930045.1 of Uloborus diversus. NCBI lineage: Eukaryota > Metazoa > Arthropoda > Arachnida > Araneae > Uloboridae > Uloborus > Uloborus diversus. The sequence goes on along the minus strand of NC_072732.1, from coordinate 89,358,358 downwards.
TTAACAGGTAGTCAGAATCACCTCAGATTTCCATTTTTTCCGAATTTTGGTGGGCTAATTTTAATGACAACTTAAAAAGCATTAAAAGATGACTTTATAAGTTTTTTCTTCATTTTCTTGGAGAATCAAAACTTCGTCCTAAACTGTGAAGACATTTAAGTTTTTTAAAAATATGTTAAAAATAAAAAAATAAAAAAAAGTCAGAAGGTCATAATTACTTCAAGAGACAGCAATTACAAAATGTCTCCGACTTTCGTAGACGTAAACCTTTTAATTACGAAAATTTCATCTTATTCTTTAATATTCTCTTTTGAAAAGAAGTACAGAAAATTCATTGCAAAATACGCACTATAAAAACAGATTACTGGGATATTTAGTCAAGTAGGTTTTTTCCTATATAATATGTGACGCTAAATGTGAAGAAAAAGAAACCAACATTTAATTGCTACTCTGCATCTTTTTAAACCGAGCCAAAGCCATTTCATGTTGTTTTCATAAAGGGGATACTTAAACGAGTATTTAATTCATACAACTAAGATACTTACAAAGCAATCTCAATTCTAAACGTCACAATGATGACTTCTTTCGAATCTCTACCTGAACCCCGAGCACCTTTCCGGTACTTGGCCACCCAAAAGTTACCCCTCGCCAAAACTCAACCACAGGGATGCGCAACCCTAATAACCGCGTTTCCCTTTCAAAAGCGAAATTCGAAGGGTGTTCTCTTGCTCAACAATAGAAGCACCGAAAAATGAGTCAATAGTCCACCTGTAATTATTCACGGAGGGTCCGTAGGCTGTGATTTATGGGCCAAGAAAGCATGGCCCCTAATGACAATACTTTGCACCGCCCTGCACTCTGGAAGATGTCCTTTTGTATTGGACTGATCTCCGCCCGAGAATGAAGATACATTATTTTCAGTTGCAGAGCTATAGATGAAGGTTTTGTTTTCTTGTATTTTGCTTGGTTGATACATGTGGAAATAATTGATAAATACAAGAGAAGATACTTCTTTAATTTTTCTTTGTCGCAACAGATAATTTATAAACAGGATATGTTCTTTCAGAAGTTGTGGCCTTCATTTTTCAAACTATTATTCAGTTTTCATTAATCATAAAATAATTTATTATGTTAATGAATTTTATTTGACTGTAAGTTTGAAAGAATGAAAAATGTTGAAAGCATAAGGTGTGCCAATTTAAAATGAAAATTATTTAAATTCTAATATTTTATGTTTAGAGTGCCACCTAATACGTTACAGTAGTAAACGTCAAGAAATGTATTCACATGTTGTTTTTTTTTAAGAATTGGACTTTTTCATAAATTGTAATATTTCATGAATTTTGGCTGTATTCAAAACTGGGATATCATTTGTCAATGAAAAGTGTTTCAGTTAAAATAGAAAATAATAGTTTCTTTTCAAAAATTTTCCAAAGAAAGAGTTTGAAATATGTCTCTTAGAGCAATTGTAGTAAAATGTAATCGTGAAATAGAAGTACTGAGGTGGAAGTGATGTTATAAATTAGAGACAGCTTGGTGACACTTGATAAATTATGCACCAAAAATGAGATGCGAAATCCAGCACCAACTTGATGATATAGGAGATATTTGACGAAGTTCCTATTGTATCCCGTGGAAAACTATTCGAGATACTCTTATTAGAATTATCTTTAAAAAACTTTTTTGCACGCAGTTCACTTCAAACTTGTGAGTACTTAAAGCTTTCGCTTAATGCACCTTTTTTCTATCCTTTTTTATCTTTTTAAACATTTCATTTATATATTCTTGCTACAATTTCAACCTTCAGATTTCAAAGACTAACAGAAACATTAAGGCTCTTGAAGTTTAAACTACTGGCTGCATTTCTTGTAACATTCCCTTTCAACAATACTAAAATTTTCTCTGAGAGAAAATTGATTATAAACTTCTTCATGTTTTCGTTTCTTTGCTCTCTCAATTTCTATATAGCCTCTCAAAATTTTGCCTTCGTCTCATTCAAAACTTCAACAAACAATATTGATTGCGAAATATACAATTGACGCTTAATTATTCGAACCCATAACTTACTGTAACTCCCGATTTTACAAACACCTGTTCGAAACAAATTTTCACTGAAATAATATTAGATTGTATAAAATCTTAATTTCATTAATCTTTTTTCGAATTCCCAAACAGCTCGTAAAATTGATTGTCAAGTGTATAACTATACAACTAATGCACATACATGAGTATTCGTTCCACCTGGGGCGTATACATACTTGCATGGGGGGGGGGGGATAAAGTTGTAAAATATAGAGTTTTGGGTACAGAAAATTTCTAGAACTGTTTGGGTGTCAATGAAAACCACCAAACCGGCCAGGTTTGAACCCATAGTAGGTCATTTTTTATTATTTTTCAGAAACAATGAAAGGAAGTATTACTTCAAATATTGACTCGAATAAATTTTTTATGACACCCTTGTCTAGTGGTTAGAGGAGTTTGACTGCGATGGAGTTCGGATCCGGGTTCGAATCCCGGCTTGGGTATGGATGTACTTTCTCACTCTTGTCCTTCCTTTGTGCGATTGTGTTGTTGTTTTGTGAATAGTTGCTTACCCTAAAGACGGGTCTTTATGGCATGTATGCACTGTGGAAGTCAGACTTCACACCAAATTACGGTACAGTTGAAAAGTGAAGTAGCATACCCTAAATTATTAGCCTAGCTGGCACACGACAGCAGCAACGATAAATCATTAATGAATTAAGAAGATTATGGAAAACACTTGTGTTTTATTCCTAAAGTATTCGAACACAGTATGCAATAATATATTGCATGATATTCTACATTGGTTCATCTTGTATGCAATTATTTATTTATGATTAAAAACAATAATGATGAATGGATGATAATGTAATGTCGACGCTTTAGTGGGAGGGGGGTGCCATTAGCGCCTCCTCTTATATGCACCCCTGCGTCCAGCTAAAAAATAAAAATAAAAACGCACCTGGCAATAGTTTCGGAATTTGCTCAAGGCAAGAATAATTGTGAAGTCACCATCTATGGTATCTATTTTTCTTCTGCATCCATCCGTAATTTAACATTATATAATTTGATCCTCCCACACTACAAAGAATGTTTTATCTTTCTGGGGGAGGGGGTGCACTTCTTTGAGAAGATGACGTCACCAAGTCCGGAAGGGGAGGTTCCGTTCTTTTGCATCCATAAAGAAAGTTTTGTCGCACAATGGTCTAAAGAAACGATAATGTGTTCGATAATGGTAATTGACTAATGATAACGAGTGGGCTCCCCTTTCTTAAGCACAGTTAATTACAACAATCGACTAAATGCAAACAGCGACTCCCACGTTGTGTTCTGTTTTTAATGGGCCATATATATGTTTGTGTGCGTCTATGTGAGTATGTGTGTTGGAACTGATCAAAATGGTTATTTAAAATAATTTAGAGCCTTGAACATTTGAATAAGGCTCCAGGTAATTGCAATTTATTAATGAATGCTGGATGCATGAAAAAGTATAGTCTTTTTATTTATTTATTTTGAATTATTTGTTATTTGTTTATTGTAATTATTATTATTACTTTTTTGCTAATCTTTATCACCAAATATTCAAGAAAGGTATTAAGAATGAACACATTATAAAATTATTGAATATTTAAATGGGAAAACAATAAAGTCGGACCTCGATATAATGTCACCGCTCGGGACTTCATGAAACTGACCTTATAAGCGGGGTTACCTTATAATCGATCCATGTATATTTATTGATAAATAAACATGTATATACATTAATTATTTTTAAAATTTAAAACATTCAAAAAATCAGTAATTAGGTTATAATAGTTTAATAGATTTGAACCAATTAAAACTTTTGGAAGCAATAAGACATTTTGAAATGATTTTTTAGAACTTTCATTTAGAGTAAAGCTGCGTACAAATATGCCCAAGGAGAGAACTGATAAGCAACTTACCTAACTTAAAATTATCATAAATACAGGACTGATAGGACTTTTCTTTTGTTTAAGCACAATGGTTACTAATTGTTTTCTGAAAATTTTCTTCGGCTTCTCATGAATGGTAAAAAAGTGCGATATGTACACGCTGAGTGCCCTCATTACTACTGCTTCATATTTTAGCGTCACTGTCGTAATACTCACTTTCTACTGCATTTGGTGCACTACATGCTATAAGTAATAGGAATACGACTTTTCACTTTTTAAGATCGTATATCCTGAAAACTTCTTGAAAGTGACTCTATTAAGCACTGAAAATTTTTAAAGAAATCAGACGAAATGACCTTATAAGCGATTAATGTATTATGACCTGACCACATATCCGATAAGACACAACATAGAATTCCTATTCAGTGAGCCGGGACTTTAGAAAAGTGACCTTTTTATGCGAGGTGACCTTATAAGCGAGTGACCTTATGTCGAGGTCTGACTATTGATAGGTCTTTCAGCCACTCAAGATCACATTAAGTGGCAAGTTTGTTCAATTCCTTTTGTTTTTAATTTATTGAATTAGATATTTAACCCTTCCCCCTAGACTTAACTTGACTTATTGCAATATTTCGATCATAATTTATGCAGAATGAGGCAGGTTGAAAATTTTTTAAATATGGACCCAGATAAGGGGGAAAAGAAAGAATTCATTCGATTTCAATTTACTTGATTTTTAAGTACTTGCAGACTTGTTTTATATTAAAATAAGTTTAAACATTAACATCAGAACAAAAGTTAAGAAATGTCTCAAGATCGTGAAGCTAATAATCGAGGTTCCTAAAGTGGGTTCCGCTGGAAGAGACGAAGGGTGTCGCGTAAATCCATGGTTTCAATATATCTGTATATAATAGAGATAGATTAGGGTGTCGTGAGAAAATTCTAATTCTGCAAAAGGTGTCGCGAATCGAAAAATTTTGGGAACCCCTGAGGCAAAATATTTTTTTTCAAGTAACTTCACAGCTCGAAAACGTTTAAGAGGTGACCAAAAGCCAAGTGCGAATACTTTTTGTGGGTTTGGGATACAATAATGATCTTTTGATCTATAAGAATTATCCTCAAGGATTTAATTTGGTCATTTTATCTCTTGGCTATAGACGCTAACTATGTCCTTTAAAATTATATCATTAACGCAGCCTTAAGGTTTTTTTCCCTTATATTTCAAATTTTAGTTTTTTTTAGTGCCGCAGTTAATGGTACACTGGGTCACATCATTGATACCTAAATTACCGTATAATAACCATTAATAATAAGTTCCACGCTTTGTGGGACGTGTCAAGGTGATTCAATGAAATTGATACAATGCATTTATTTTCACCCCTTTATTAAAAATAACAATAATCCCACCCTCTGACATCTCTACTTGAATGCAGGGCGTTATGATTCAGGGTGCACAGATTCAATCCTTTCAGAACCAAACCAAAACATTTTCTGATTGACTCTACAATACCTCGGTGGTATGGTGTGGGACGACATCTTCAATAGGCAATGTCATAGCACTTTGAGGTTTAGGCGTTGACAAAAAGATTCCCCACACTTATTGATGACCAGGCGTGCCTTATGAGGAAAATTTCGATGACGATTCAAGTGGGCTCATTTTGTTATGTTTTGAGGGAACAATTAAAATATTTTAAATATCCTCTGCCGCGTAGGGGGCGCAAGTCGCGCGTGGGCTTTGGAAACGAGGTGAACGGTTCTGGGGTCAAATGTCAGCAAAATTTTCTCTACTGAATGCTAAACGTCTTACTGATTTTGGCTTAGTTTATATATTTTTTAAATGTATGTACTTATAGACAGCCCTTTCATTTTCGTTGCTTTATTTAAGCGTCAAATGAGTAGTCATCGTTCATTTTCAACGTTAAAAATGCTAATTAGGAGATTGAATTTGCACGACTAAAGCTCTCAATGAGATGACTCACAGATTCATCAAATCATTTTGGCTCCGAACGCTTGCTAGGATGCTTGAATTGATAAGAACTCCGGTACAGGGTTATGAAAGTTCGTTACTATTGGGCTTTATTAACTTAGATATTGATTTATTTTTCCTTGATAGAAAATAAAAATCACAATAATGATGCATTGCAAAAAATAATAATAATAATAATAATAACATTTTTAGTTTTTTTCTGTTAAATAGTAAACAATATTTTTTCTAGCCCACGGCTCTTTTGAGTTCTTTGGCGACAAATCTTCTCAGCGGAATTGGTTGTAATCGATAATAATCTGCCAACAGCTCATTTTTTTTCAGACATTCCGAAAATGTGTCCAGTCCGGGAACAATCCCCAAAAGCACGTTGTGTAGACCATAAGGTTCCCGTGCCCAGGTCCATTTCTTATACCATGGTCGCCATAACCGGAGACTCATCAATTGGCGATTCATTTGAGACATATTATTTGCAGACTCATTGAAGACACATTATTTGGAGACTCATGTCATTAATAAGACTCGTATCAATCACTTTCTCATATCAATCTTCACAGCATCGATTTTCTTAGAAATCCATTGAGCCCGTACATGCTCCGCCAGTTTAGCAAAATATAATAGTAGACGATCGTGGGTGGTAAGGTTGTAATCAAAATACTAAAGTATCAGAAAATATATGTCCAGTTGTTTCGTAGGATTCCTTCATTGCTGACGACACCATTCATCAGTCGAGCTCGATTGGACCTAGAACTGTCTCTCGTTAGCTTATAACTTCCTATTACAGCAAGCAAAGTAGCAAAATTGAATAAGATTCTCTTGACTCTTCAAGGAGTCATTAGAGCAGATGCTTTATTTTGATTTTACAGTCAGTTTAAGCCTCGGTTTCCAATATTATTTCCCCTTATCTAAGTTGTTATGCAGATATAATTTGAGCCCTATGAGACAAAAGTATGCCAATTCTTTGTACATATGATATTCAAAATTGATAGAGTTGAAGAATTAATTTGCTCTACAAAATCTAAAAGGACATATAAATACAGATACAATCGACTTTTTTATATAAATGTGTTAGTCAGTTTAATTGCACAGGGCGAAAACTAATTCTAGTGAGCTATACATAAAGCCCCCTCCTCCTCAATTATATTGAAATTTTATGAATCAAAATTAAACACGACTGTTCTACTGGGATGAATGAAATCTACTTCAGTCAGTTGTCCATCTTGACAAAACATTTAACTTTATATCAAATTCTTCAGTATTTCGTTGCAACATACAGCGAATCATTTTTACATCAATAAAAATCTTACTGGTGAAAATTTGCTTGAAATTACGCACCAATCATGAAAATGATTCTTCTTCTTCTTCTGTTTTCTTTGTTTAGTTTAACGGGAGAGATACTAAATCACTCGTGTTTTAATAGATGGTACTATAAGAAATATGCTTTGGGTAATTCAAAAGTGGACTTTTTTCGGTGTTTCAAAGTACCCATAGATTAAAAGAAATGTTTTACTTAAACAAAAAATATGAGATTTGCCGTAAATTTATCTGCAGTACTTCTTTTTCTTTTAAGAGTTTTACTTTTTTTCTTAAGATTCCATGGTAGCCACCATGCCGTCGTGGCGTGCGTATCATCAGCAGGGGACGATCCCTGTTGGTTCATTCTTACCTATTCTAAACGTTCTTTTCATGCTGTTCGAAAGCTCCTTGCCGGCTTTAAGATCCCCCATGTAGACTGCGTTGCCTGATTTAAGACGAACAAGATCAGCATGTGTCCTTGGCAAGAGTTCTCGAAATAGTTTCTGGTGATTCACTGCGGTGATGGTAGGACTCGGTTAACAGTAGCGAAGCTGATACTTTCTTATAGCGAATTGGATTGTATTATCAGTAGACTTTTATCTTTTTTGTGACATAAAAGTAAATCAATATTTTGGAGTATGTATTTTGAAGGAATTTTTTTTTCACCCTTAATAATTCGTCTCCTCCCCGTTGAGGTGCATTTACGTTTCAAATAGTACTATAGGCGTAATACATCACTCTATGCGTTTTTTATACTATTGTATAATATTTTTATGCATACCTTCCTGGGGAGAACCAGACAGCTTGCCCGGAAATGATTGTTCTCAATTTGTATATTACATTTTAGGCGCGCGTAACTTGTTTTTACTTTCTTCTATATCTAATATATAGAAGAAAGTATTGGATTCGTGCAAATTTTCGAATTTCGAATTTTGACGGATTCGAACGTTTTGAGGTGTGCTGAGTCCATTTCGACTATTTTTGGAAAATGTCTGTCTGTCTGTGTGTGTGTATGTATGTGTGTGTGTGTATGTATGTGTGTGTGTGTATGTACGTGTGTGTGTGTGTCACGTCTGTGTGTGACCAGTTTTTTGTGGCCGCTCTACAGCAAAAACTATCGCATGAAATTGAACGAAACTTGGTACACATATGTGACCCTATGTGAACTTGTGCCCATTGGTTTTTGGCGCGAATTCCTCCAAGGGGGGTGGAGCAATGGGACGTTTTTTGAGTTATGCGTGATTGCTATTCCTCAGGAAGTAACTGGCGTAATCAAACAAAATTTGGTCCATATGTTGCCCCTAACTGGAGCAGGTGCTGATTCAATTTTGGTGTCAATAGCTCAAACGGGGGTTGAGTTATAGAAAGTTTTTTGTCGTGAATTGTGACTACTGTATCTCAAGAAATAACGAACGGAATCAAACAAAAATTTTTTGACAAGTAGCCCTTAGTGGGTATAAGAGCTGATTTTATTTTGGGGTCAACAGCTAAAAAGGGGGTAGCGCAATCGCCCGTTCTTTTTTTCCATTGTGAGTGCCCTATCTCAAGAAGTAATGCTACGTTCTGTTTGAAATTTGGAATATATGTGAATCCATACGTAAACAGGCTTTGGTTCAATTTTGACTCCAATCGCTGCAAGAGGTGTTGATTTTTTTTTTTTTTTTTTTTCGAATAAAAATAGTTTTATTAATGCAACAATAAGAAAGCTAAATCGTAATAGATTGTCGTCTGCGTATTTCTCGTGATTTTAATTGTATGGAAATGATCGGAAATATTATCTCAATGAATTAAAATTTTTAACTGTTGCCATCTTATGTTTTTTAATAAATAAAATATTTGTAATTAATTCAAGTAAGGCTTTTAAAGTAACTTTCAATTTTCGCTCTTTGCTTTACTTTTACAATAATTCAGACATTCGGATGGTCGTCAAGTTTTTGCATGTGTCATTTTGTTTTTGTTAGGAATATTGCTTCCTCATCAAGCATGGGGAGGGATCAGAAAAAGGAAAAATATAGAAGAAAGTTTCGTGATGGCCACAACATACTAGTTTATTTGATGTAACAAGGAACTAAAAATATATTCAAACAGTGATTGCATTATTTTAAATTTTATTTATCTATTTTTTTTTGTCATTTTATTATATCATTTCATTACATTATTTCCTTGTTCATTTTATTTTTATTTATTTTTTCTTTTTCTTTTCTTTTCTTTTTATGAATAGCTGTCAAAAAAAAAATCCTTTTTTGTCATTCTGAATTTTTAGATACAAAAAGCTTTGAAATCTTACCGCAAATATACAAAGAAAATATATTTAAACTATTGAAAATGAAATTGTTAAAATTATCTAATCACAGAGTTTAATGCTCATATTTTGTGATAGAATGTTTTGTATTTCAGCCGCGATCTGTCTTGAGCAAATTCGCCTGTTGCATCATGATACATTAATGGTTCAAATTTCCTTTTATCGCTTTTTGTTAAGCTTCTGAACTGCTCAAAATAAGACAATTTCTGCTGTATTTAATCTTAACTTCTACTAGGAAAATTCAAAACCTTGTATATCAACAGCCGATAGCTATAGAAATGACATTTACCAAAAGTTAGGGAAAATTGCAATAAATTAATTTTAACTATAGTACAAGTTTTGATTTTCGTAATTTTATTTTTAAACTGATTCACATCATTTAAAAATGTATGCCGTAAAAATAATAATGTAGATTAATTTTTTTTTTCAATTTAGCAACAAATATTAGAGTTAGTTCCTTGTAAAACTCTTTGAAAGCGTCCTAAGCTTAATATTTTTTTGAGTCTGTATTCTGTTTAAACGTACCCATATAGGTTTTGTAAATATGGATATGCATTGAAACAACTATTGAAAATTTTCTCCCCCAGTAAGCCTTACTCAGACGAACTTTCTTTTCACTTCTGTACGCAGATTTGAAATACATGCAAAATTTTGCTTCTTGCAAAATTCATTAAGATCTCTTATCTTTCTATCTATTATTAAAGATATCTTAAAAAATGTGAAAAGGGCAATAAGAGCAGGAACAGAGAATCAATGCTCTTTGTTGGTGTGAATTTTGTAGTGTAGCCCGGGGCACATTTACTAGGATTTTTTTCAATGAATTTTCTCATTTTTATGTTTGAACTCAGGAAATTTTAAACATTGTGGTTTTATAAAGCAACTAATGAAGTTAAAATTTGTATATTCAGTTGTTGCCCAGCTTGTGTTTTTCACCGTAAAAAAAAATGTTTTTTAAGTCCAAGTCCGTTGCGTAAACTTGCCCCGGACACGGTGCAAATCTTTGGTCCTACTTTTCAAATGGTCTCAGTTGGAGTAGTCCTTATTAGGGTGGGCCGAAAAAAAAAAATATTTTCGAGAAGCTACTTCTAATAGCAAAAAAAAGTTGTGTATTGCCATACTAAACATGGGAAAAATAATGAAAAAAAATAAAATTTATGTCTTCAGATCGTGCATCGGCAGCAAAGTTTTAAAAAAAAGGTAAAAAATTGTCAACTTTCAAATATTTTTATAAAAATAGAAATGTTCAAAATTTTTATTCTAATCCCATTTAAATGCTTCCTTTTAATAGTCTTTTAATATATCTTTGAAGATATTTACATTCCTTTACAGTTTTTAACTCGCGCATAAGCCGCAAAGTTACGTGAAATCAACCAAAAATCGACGTTTTTAGCTTACCGTAAACGCGGGCTACTTTGGCCCAGAATTTTAATTTTTCTTATTCTTTTCTCAATAATTTTGTAACTATTCATATTTCCAAGTTGTGGAAACTCGTTTTATACATTAAGAGGATTCTTAATTTAATTTTTGAATAGTGATCAGTTTATTTCAGAGTATTTTTACCGTTTATTAGTGTTTTTTATTTGAGCCAATGTTAGCCTTGCGTTTGGGTTACTTTGGCCCAAAGTGGTTTTCTCTATTTAAAATCGCCGTTGAACTAACTAAAGTCAAAGAAATACGTATGTTCATACGAAAAGCTATTTAATTGAATGAAAAATACATTTAAAAGAATTTTGAGTCACACATATTTGTCTTAAGGAAAATTATTATTATTATTATTTTAATATGCGTGTGCATACCTAGTTATTGTCTCAGTAATTATCGACGGAGAACAGTCATCTTTTCATCAGTTTTGGAGGTTGAATAACTTTACTAAGACAACACCATTCGTAAAACCAAGGATCCTAAATTTTCGGTCACTTCCAAAACTTTTTGGTGGATTTCATGCTCTCAACATTCGCTCCTTCTTCCCTCGCTTCAATACCTATATTTGGAAACCTGAACTCATTCCATTCTACAATAATAAAATTCCGTAAACTTTCCAACAAATTTAACAATATTTGTAATATGTAGACGTATTTGGGTAAACCTTTTTCTAAACCTCCTGCAACTATTAATTCATCTTCATCTTCCATAATGAAAGCCATGTAACTGAGCCTTGATGAATTAAGTCTGCAATCTTTCTATTTATCAGTTGCAGATAATTCCAGTTTTTTTCTTGTGTTTTTCTTGTTTAGAGTCTTAATTTTAGCTATTCTTTACTTTTTCAAATCTCTCTGGCGGATTTTTTCAAGTTTTTATGGTGGGTCAAAATAGGTTGTAATTTTTAGGTAAAGAGATATGTCGTCATTGTCAATTAAAAAAAAAAAAAAACAATACTACACAGAAATGAGAAATACAACTATACTACGGCATAGAGTATAAATTAGTGCTCGTAAACAGGTACTTAAAAAACTCTTACCTGATGTAGAACTGCTTCTACATGGAGAAGTTTGAGAGGTTATGAAGGCACATGTTAGGACAATTAATGCAGAACCACTAGTGTTGCTTTTTGAGCAGAGCTATAGAACTGCTTGGTATACATGATTGAGTGCTTGTGGATGCTCTCTAGTGGAATCTGACAAATTTTGTTGAAAAAACTGCGCCCTGAAGGTTGACAAAGGACGTTGTATCTTTTTATCCGTTTGGACCAAAGAAGGATCCTAAGGCCAAAGTAGCAGGCATTTACGGTATTGCAGTATTTCTTCCTTTGGATCCCAGTTATATATTTTTTACAGTAAATGTGCACTACACAGCACTTTTCTGGAACTGCAAAATTATTGTGTTGCATTAACAACACAGAACCCACCCCAAGTAGGTAGTTGCACTTTCTGTTTCACCCTGCAATTCCCAAGAAGACTGGACTTATTGACCAGACTTATACATTTGTAAAGTAACTTTCATGATAACTATATACCTTACAGTAATCCAACTCCTTTTTATTTCGCCTTTAGTACATTGCCATGATCAATAAAATTTCTCAAAAACAAAAAAGTAAGCATTTCTTGGAATCACCGGATCCGATGTTTGGAAGATTATCACGCATCTGACTTGTAGATATTGTAACTTTAAGGGGTCTAAGGACCCTTAACCTTCAAAATTTTTGACTTTCTGGAAAAAAATATATGTTATGCATAATTTAATTCTGAACAATTTGATACCTTATTTATTACCATACGCAAAAAACTTTTCAATTTATCATAAAAATGCATAAACTTTCCCCATAGAGATTTATGTTAACGGAATCTGTTTAAGCCTATTTTTCTCAGGTGTCGATTTCTCGTTTTGCGTGCATGATATCTCAGAAAGTCTCTTCTATTTTTCTGTAAAACATTTCATGCATGTTTGTCTGGTTTAATTTTATGATCTGAATCTAAATTTTAACTAAAAATAAAAGTTAATATCTAAAAAAAAATATTTTCGCCCAAAATTTTGCAAAATTTTGATACTAACTTATAAATTAAGAAAAAAAAAATAAATAAAAAATAATGAAAATTTAGGTTTAGATCATAAAAATGAACCAGACAAACATGCATTAAAACTTTTTACGGAAATATATAAGAAACTTTTTGAAATATCATGCACGCAAAACAAGAAACTGGCGAAACTGGCACCTGAGAAAAAGAGGCTTAAACAGCTGCTCTTAACCTAAATCTCTATGGGGAATGTTTACGCCTTTTTACGATAACTTGAAAAATATTTTGCGTGTTATAATAAATAAGGTATCAAAATGTTCAGAATTAAATTATGTGTAACATATATTTTTTTTCCAGAAAGTCGAAATTTTTTAAGATTGAAGGTACTTAGACCCCCATGTTTCTCGGAATTTTGTTCTTTTCTTTACAATTTTAATTATATCGAACCATAGAAGCGTAATCTTTTAAGATATTATTTACGAGTGCCTTCACTCCACTTGTAGTTTAGTTTAAATATTATGCAGCCCCAGCACTCCGTTAGCACACGTTAACGAAAATGACTAAAACGTTTAAGTTTTGTGGGAGTGAGATTAAGTCAGTTTCCAGAGCTTCACTTCTTTTCGACCGAGTTCTTCCTAAGTTAATAATATTTAATTTTACAATAACAGTTTATGCTTTACCCATAAATCAGTGAATTTTCCTCTTTTACACTCCGGCTGTAGAATGGTTTATTAAGCTGGTTAGTGAGTCGGTAGGTAGGCTTTTTTGGGATGAGACAAGGTACGGATTAATGTGAAAACCTTTATGCTCACGATCCTCAATGCAAAAATTGAGTCACAAGTTCAACTTCAAACCTTGATTTAAACGCAGAAACTTGTTTAAAACCAAATAGTTATTATAATTGTAAGTTACTTTACAAATGTATGAGTCCTCTCAATAACCATTCTTCTTGGGAACTGCAGGGTGGAACACAAAGTGCAATCACCAACTTGGGGTGGGTTCTGGGTAGTTAATGCAACATTATATAATTGAAGACACGCAAAGAGCTGTATAGTACAAATTTACTGTAAAAAATATATAACTTGAATCTAAAAAAAAATGCTGCAATACACAAAATAAGCTAAAAACGTCGACTTTTGGTTGATTTTACGTAACTTTGCGGCTTATGCGCGAGGTAAAAACTGTAAAGGAATGTTAATATTTTCAAAGATAAATTTAAATACGATTAAATGGAAGCATTTAAATGGAATTAAAGCAAAAATCTTGAACATTTGGATTTTCATAAATATTTGAAAATTGACCATTTATTATCTTTTTTTCAAACTTCGCTGCCAATGCGCGATCTGAAGACATAAATATTTTTTTTTTACTATTTTCCCCATGTTTAGGATGGCAGTAAACAACTTTTTTTTTTGCTATTAGAAGTTGCTTTTCTAAAATGTCCTTTTTTCGGCCCACCCTAGTCCATATGTGACGATGTTGAAGGCCTAGTGTGGGAGAAATACTTGAATTATCCCCACTAGGATGTCACGTTTGATGTCAAAATAATGATAAGCCTTTTCATTATTTTGACATCTAACGTGGTTCTGTTAGTGTTTTAACGTAATGTATTAACATCTTTAAAATAAGTGAGATCTATTACAGGCTGAATAATGTATAAAAATAAAGCTGAACAGGCATGAAGACAACACTATATGACTGTAAGCTATAAGATGTGAATCTGTTACTTAATTAAAACATAATGGTGATTTTCAAACTAAATAACCTGAAAATACTATAGGTTTTAGACAGTGCAGAGTGAAAAAAGCGTCCGGGGCCCGTTTAGAAGTAAGACAGAGTGGTAAGACACAATAAGAACGTGCGTAAATGTGCCCCGATGAAAATGCTTAAACGTGCCCCGTCGGCAAGTTTGTCTTTATTTTTTACGTGCAAGAAAATTTAATAACTTTTCTGTCCATATAAATACAATTCTCAAAAAAAGATAAAAGTCTACTATTTTTTATATATTTATTTGTTTTTAACAAAGAAATATTTATTCACAATAAGCTTCAAAACGTTCAACACAAAATTTACTCGGCTCGGTAGAAAACAGATTTTTCTATCTACATGCTAAACTGAAGCTTGACTGATGCTCAAATCTCGTGAGAATATTTGGTAGGGAGTAGCATCACTCTGGTATGACTGTTGGCTCTCCATTTATAACTCGTTTTGACAAAAGGGCACTGCGTAAACGTACCCAATGCGTAAATGTGCCCTGGTCCACCCTACATCTTACGTTTCAGAAAAAATACTAAAACGGGTTTGCAATGCATCAAAACTTTATGCAAGCTGTATAACACTTTTTTTTTCTGTTGATTTGAATTTAAATACTGAATAAAGTTTTTGGTTATTTCAACAACGAAAAATGATTGTAAGTAATGATCAAACTAATTTTCAAATAATATAGAAAAGTAAAAAGTATAAAGGAATCAAACACGTCTGAAAATCTGACGCATATCATATTATAAATCGTTTAATAAAAGATGTATGTTTCAAACTGATCAAACCGAAGCGATGTACATTGTACAGTACAACTCAATCTATCAGAATCAATTTATTTTGGACCCTTTTCGGATAATCAAAAATTCGAATGATTGGATTTAGTGAGAAAAAGAGCATGTTTTTATTTGTTATTGAATGTGTATTAAAAATGGGGGAAAAAGTTATTTTTAAAGAAGGGGAGCTTTTAATCACCCAAATGAAAAGCAATACTTATATTTGTTAAGCGTACTTACAAGTGCTGTACATTAGTACAGTGTGTACACACCGTACTTTAAATGGAAGTCATTGCTTGCTGAATATCTCTGTCATAGTAAACTGTTTGATTTGTTTCGTGGAGGGAATAGCGTGTAGACAAACTCATTATTTTACGAATCGCAGTTCAGAAATTGATTCGGATAACATTTAGCGATTCCGATAGTTGAAGTTCTACCGCACATAAATCGAGTTCTCAATTCTTTTTTTCGTGCGAGGAGGGGGGGGGGTAGTGTGGTCGTCGGCAAATGAGGCAGTGAGCAGCGAAGGAATGTAAGTGGACATTTTCGAGTACAACGCGTTTAAAGGTAACGTCCTAGGTAGGCTTTCATTAAATTTGTTTTCTTAATCATACTGTACAGCAGCGCCTATCAGGGCTACTAGTACTTTGTCTTGCCTCAAGACAGAGGAGAGGCTCACCTACCATTTGTACTGGTTATTTCCAAATTTTTAATTTTGCTACTTACATCCCTTTGCTTCTCATTGCCTCAAATTATGTCACGTTTTAAGGGAGGATGGGGTTCCTGAATAAGTGACAATTTGTGACTGGAAGAATTGAGGGAGAAGAAAAAGTGTGACATTACACATTTTGGATAAAATACAATAATTTTTATGCAACAATATGTTTTGCAATATAGCCTGACATGTGTTAAGGCGACAAGGCGAAGTGTGACAAAGGGGAGAGGGGGTCAAATACGTTGAACAAAAGTGTGACATCATTTATGGACAGCCCCTCTACAGTTTCCAAACAAGATGCAAGGAGCACGTTTTCTCCCGAAACAGCACGTAAATTACTTTTTTTTATAGCACAGCCATGCTTGTATCTTTTTTTTTTTTTTTTTTTTTTTTTTGAACCCAGGACATTAACTTTCCGTTTAGCAGCATCGAGTAAAAACAGTTATTTTCTCATTTTTCCTCTCCAATCGTATCACGGCATAATATAGCACTAAAATACAAAATTACAAACGCATTCTGAACAATGTGGTATCGATTGCAGCCTCATTGGTATACAACTCATATGAGCATCTTTGTTAGATTGCTACGTCTGTGGCCATAAAGTGTAAAATCTGTCTCGCGCTGTCGCGTGAGCACCAGAGACTCATACTCTTGGGACTGCAAGTCGTATTCTGAGCACATAAATTTTGATGACTGCACATGCTAGATGGAATTAAGTAAATAAGCACATTTACCTTTTGTTATGGGAAATACGGAATTTGAGATGATTGTTTTTCAACTGTTTCCATTTTAAAATATTAACTGTGAAGTCTCAAAAATCCTAGTCTCAGAAACACGACGTTTTGTTTGATTCAAGGCGTCAAAAATCTTTAAAAAGTTTCAATAAATAGGCGGAACTGATTGAAAATTCCTTGTTCTAAATGTAATCAAAATGAATAGTTAACATAAGTAAATAAAAATCGTCAAAAAGTTACAGTAAAGGGCTGTTTTATGGTTACAATATAACTCCTTATATATCTGTATAATTTTAAAACAACATCTATTTTCAATCTAATCCTAGTCTTCCGAAATCCAGTGTTGTCAATTCTATTTGTCTCGGATTTTCTCAGGTTGCTCCGTATTTTATTTTACAAGTTGTTCAACTTGTTCCCACAGATAAAAATGTCCTGTGATGATCTTTTTTTTATCTTCCAAATAACAATTAATCTTTAAACTGTTTTTAATTTTAGCGATTGCTTCAATAAAAATATCAAAATTTAATGTTACTACTTATATGATATAAGTATACATATATCAATGATTTATTCATACATGAACATATTGTATGAGGCAACGAGAAATAAAGGACGTAAATGTCAAACTCTTGCCAAACATCATAAACAAACTTCAAAAGTTTTCTCTGGTAAATAGTTTCATTTTAGTCCTATAACTTGGTGATAGTTCAGATATGAAGTTTTAAGTACTTTAAATGACGTACTTCCATTTGACGTAGGGTTGTTTGAAAAAATACCTTGTACAGCATTTTGTTTCCGTTTAGGTAACTTGCACCAACGTAATAAAATGAATTACGTTTTTTCTAAATTTTCCTTACTAATTGAGTGCTAAATACAACTAGCTTGTTATCAATTTTTTTTCAAAAGCTGCAACATGTAAGCAGTTGTTTTTGAACTATAGAAAATTTAGGTAACTAAAATAGACACGGTCATTTTTGTCGAAGTAGATGTGACAATTGCAAGTTGTCCTTGTTCAATTTCGACTTTATTTTTTTCTCTATCTCTATCGCTCTCTTTTGTCCTTCCATTTTGATTCAAGTCTTTTCTTTATATATATATATATATATATATATATATATATATATATATATATATATATATATATATATATATATATATATATATATATATATATATATATTATTTAGAAATTCCATTTACTCTTTACTAAAATTTAGAGTTTAAGATGATCCACATCCGCTTAAAAAAATACCATTCGCACTTTCTTTTTTTCAATACTAATTCTTGTTAACAGCAGCCAGCTTCAAAATAAATTCATCTTAAATTTAGGACAACAATATTTATCTACAAACTATTGTTGGGGGCAAACCTAGCCTGGGAGCATTGTGAAGGGTACACAGATTATGGTCACACTATTACGACACTGCCAGGTTAGGTTGGCCCTAACTTAAGAACCTTTTGTCAACACAGAAACTGCAAAGGTGAAGCACAAAAAAATATAATATACAGAAAATTTACTTCTTGTTTTTCAGTATTTAGCAAAAAGTAAGACGGATTATTCTCTTTTTTTTCTCTCTCTTCAAGTTTTGAAAAATATATAACCAGCATTGTATACTTAAACTTACTAAAATATCAAATATAGTTTTCATTTTGTAGTTTTTTTTTACCGCAATTTATAGCAGTATCTGTCAAGTCTGACACTGAAATTTCTTTGCCACAAAACAGATGGGTGTTTCTTTTATCGCTTGCACTAATTATTTGCGACTTTACATTTTTGTCACTTACACCCCTATGCCTCTAAGTGCCTCATAGGCGTTTAGACGAGAAAGGAGGTGAATTAAGAGTCATTAATGTCTCTGATTTATGATGTTTAAAAATGATTTTAGCAAAATAAAAGTTTTAATTGCTCCCATTTAGGATGAGCAATATTTACCATAGAACGTAGGCTGGCATTTCATTCTGTGTAAAAGAAAGGCTTAAATTAAAATGATATTAAACACCCTGCATAGTTTTTTTTTCTAATGGTTATTTCTCACCAAGGGACTAATTCAACTCGATTGTGTTTTGATGGAAGTCCATCTACCCGTATAGTAGAGATAAATTTCCTTCTGCGTAGGGTAAAACAACTTTCTGACTGCACTATTTAGAAATAATGGATCGTATTTGGTCCGATTAAACTTCGTTAGACTTCAATTTGACCCAAAGTCTTGTTTTCAGTCCTAAATGTTTATGCGTGCTAAATATATATTATGTAGCCATTGCAAAAACAATAAAAGGTGCACATACAGCTTTGGGAATAAAAGAGCTTGACAAAATGATACAGGCGTGGCGTGGCTTTCAAGTTTCCTAAAACGTAAATAAAAAATGCATCGATTTTTAAAAGTTACACATAACTGAGAATTTGTGAAAAATTCAACATTTAAAAAGTTTTTCTATTTTTTCTACTACCAAACCTGTACAATATGCGTAAAATACGACGACGTGTATACATTTACAAATAAAAGCAATTAAGAAGATTAAAAAACTCAGCAAACAGCTGTTTCGAGTCTACAAAACCAAGCCTCTTCATTAGACATTCTTTAACTTTCATCTTTAGAGAGACTCTTCATCTTTAACTCCTTTTAATAGCTTTTATTTTTACATGTATACAAGTGATCGTCTTTTACTCATTTCTCAGTACAAATTATTTTAACTGCTTTTTTACACATAAAATATGCGTCAGAGTTAACGTAAATCATTAATAAATTTAAAAAAAAAATTTGCTTCAAATAAAAAAGTGGCCCGAAGTTGCTTTCTTTACCATTAGACTCATTTCACATAAGTATTGCGCTTTTCTAAACAATCCCAAAATCAAACAAAGATTAAGTAAATTAATCAGACATTTGACGTAACGAGGGGTGCCAGTTGCTTTAGTTTTGCAGTACTATTTGACCGGCTGTTGCTTGTTGATGCTTGAAATGAGTGTTTAATACACCCATTACGCGTGGTGGGGGAGCCTTTTGTAGAATGGAAGGTAGTATCTGTAAAGGGGGACAGGCAAAAGTGCTAATAGTATATGAAGGTCTTGCAGTTACTTTCATGTCTGAGGAAGAATAAAAGTATGAATCCCTGTATTAAGAATTAATTTCAGGTTTGGGTAAGAAATTAAGAAATACATTAATCAATCAAAAAAAAAAAAAATGTTAAAACTTACAAAATGCTAGTTAAAAATAAAGTTCATTATAAAAAAAAATAAATAAATGAATGAAATAAAAAATAAAAATGGAATATCAGAATTGTAGAAAAATAATTTTGAATATAATAGAGAAATAAATGAATGTAACGGTTTGAAAACACCCAATGTCATAATATGTGAAAGTTGGATTCTTTTTTCGTCCCTTGTAATAATACCATAATATAATGCAATGTCTTAGTACTCTGAAATGAGCGTAGTGACATACCCAGTGCTGTAGTTGCAAAAAGAAATTAAAAAATAGTAATGACAATTTAATAACGTTAGAGGAACTCATCTTGGGGTTTGAGAGTACTCACCAAAAGAAACGCTGGTTTAAAATTAATTTTCATTCCATTTGTATAATAAATAAAATAAAAAATCAAATACTTCTTGTGACAGCATTCCCCCACGTATGTCCCCGCTCCCTCAAGTACAGAAACAGATGGACCACCATCATCACTGCTTAAAGTCCTCAAACCTTAACTTTGCATAATACAACAAAACGCATAAAAAGTCTCTTTACGCTGAAAACAATAGCCCTTTATGTGCAGTCACGAATGAAACAATTGTGAAAATTTATATCAAACATAACCCTCCTCACTTTTTTTTTCATTTTCACTTTCACCTTCACCACACGTTTTATCACTCATCAGCCTCATCCCCTTTGTAAGATAACAATTGACTGCGGTGAAGCGATCAAACCAGCAACATAATTATCGATTTTCAACAAAGTACTTCATCTGGCTTAAGCATGCATCCAATGTTCCCCCTTCCGAAAGTTTTTTTTTTTAACGCCCCGATGACTCTGGTCAGAAAGCAGATGTTCACTTCCCACCATACTGACAGGTGTTAAGGGAAAGCGGCAACAAGAGGATGCATGCGCGAGTTATGGATCGGTTGTAAATGGTGCTTGTTACAATTGAAAGGGGAGCTATGGTGTTATACATAAATACATCATTGAAGTAACCAGAGTTGTTGAAAAAGTATTGAGGTGGTTATTGCAAGGGAATAATAAACTTAAGAGTAGTTTCCAAGCTTTTGGTACAAACATTGGGACACAAGCTGAACTGTTTAACCCTTTTTAAGGACAATTTTATCGACTTTGTGATTAAGTTGTTGAAAAAGGATTCAGGCGGCTATTGCAAGGGAATAATAAACTTAAGACTAATGTCCAAGGTGTTGGTACAATCATAGTGACACAAGTTGGACAATTTAACCCCTTATAAGGACATTTTTATCTATTGGGCGAATAAGTTGTTGAAAAAGGATTCAGGCGGTAATTGCAAGGGAATAATAAGATTATAAACTGGTGTCCAAGGTGTTGGTACCAGCATCGTGACGGAATGGATTGTTATCGTATTTAAGCATTTACAAGTATTATGTTCCCTCAGCCTGACGCAAAAAAAAAAAAAGTATTAACTTATTTAAGTTACTCATATAGATTAATGATTCTCAAATTGTGGTTCGCGAGCAATTTTAATGTGATCCGTGAACAGCTCGTGAAAATTTGTTCTGAAACTTGGGTGAAAGTTATGCATATGCACTTTTGGATTCATATCTTTTCACAAAATATTAGAGAGGTGAAAATAATCATTTATGGTCTGCTTTAGTGAGAAACAAAGGGATGTAAGAGGCAAAATTAAAAATTTAGAGATAACCAGTACAAATGGTAGGTGAACCTCGCCTCTGTCTTGGGGCAAGAAATAGTACTAGTAACCCTGGTAGGTGCTGTTACACAGTATGAGTTAGAAAAACTTCTCCACGGAAGTCTACTAATCCATGCAACTTTAAACACGTTTTACTCAAAATTGCAGAAAATGTCTAGTTACAACCCTTTGCTTCTCACTACCACATAATTGAAATCACTGAACCTGTTGTCGCTAGTTATTTCACATTCATTTTGATATTATGTATTTAACCGGAGTTACTGTATTTAGAATTAGAATACAGTGGGGAAAAAAAGAAGTCCGTGGCTCTGTGCTAGAAGTTTCGCGTCATAAGCCGGAGGTCGTGATTTCAATTTCCACCGGTAAGTTGGGGTAATTTCTTCACATGTGCAGTAATTCTTTCTTGTGTTGGATTAAGTGTAAATTAGTAAAGAAGTTCAATGCCTCAAAGCAAAGGTACTAATAAGTCCGAAGTGTTTATAAACTATTTCTGGGTAAAAAAACAGTGAAAAGAAGTAAATTCTAATTAGGCTTAACAGATGGGTCATGACAGATAGTTATCTATATTAAGCAATAAACAATTCACCTTCTTGCAAAAGTATTGAGTAAACGCGGGTATTTCTTTAAATGTGTTTAATTTTTTGAGTCAAAATTTTAAAGCTCTGCAAACATAATGCGTTTTAAATTGTGTTCTTTTTTTTCTAAATCATACCTTCGAATAAGCAAGGGGACAAAACTTGAGAAAGAAATTAAATTTATATTTGCCCTTACGCTTTGTCTAAATACAATTTTAAATCATTTAAATCTTTACTTAGGTACGTTTATATTTGTTTTTTAAATTTTCAGAACAAACTTTGCCAAACAGACTGAATTCAGTCTTAAATAATGAAGCATTGATGAAAAATTTATGAAGGAAAACGATCGTACATATGGCTTTTAATTAAATGCAACAACTGTGTTGCTTGCCATAGATAATCATTTTAACCGTCATTGAGAGTAAATCCAATTAGATAATTTAATAAACAAAATTAACTCTCCGGATGTATTGGATTATTTCAAGAACATTAGAAAATTAAACACGAGATAAGTATCTTCAAGTTCGCATTAACTTTTCTCAGTTTCAGTACGCTATCTGACAATAACAAATGAAACCAGGCCATTAATCAATAATCAATCGCTTCCAGCTTCAAAAAATTTTCATCGATTAGAACAGTGTTATTTCTTTACTGCACACAACTTGTTTATGCGAGCTGACAATAATAATGTTAATAAAGATTCATTGCTGTAGAGATGTAATACAGGTAACGTGAATAATATACTTTCGTTCTCAGTTCTATCTCTATCCAATCGGGGTCAATCAAAGGACATGGGAATTATAAATGGTGTAATTAAGAGTCATGTACGTGCATCGGTGAGAGAGTTGGTATGAGAATGTTTTCGCTTTTTACTTGTTCTGCTAAAATTAACATCAATGTAGTTTATTTAACATCGAATATACAGCTCAAGAACAGGAAGTCAGACTCAGACATACTTACAAAATTCACTCCGAAACCACGTTAAGTTAAAAAATAAATTTGAAGAGTTAAAAGAGCTCAAGTTTATTTTTATTTGCAATTAAGTACATATTTTTTCCAGGAGAAAAGGTTATACCCAGTTGCCTTGACGTCGTTCAAATCATTATCCTTTTCTCTTTTTTGAGACGTAAAGTTGTTTAAATTCCAAATCAGTTGAAAATAAGTTAATGCGAAGTCTCTAAACGTTAATTTAATGTCAAACTTTTAAACATTAAACATTTATTTAAATATCAGCCACCTTTTTATTTTTTCTAAAAATAATCCATGATCAGGACAGGGGGTGAAACTTGAGGGTTCAAACCCCCTCCAAAAAAGCTCCTAAGAATTTCAAAAAGGGATTTTTATCATACATTTTTTTGCTGAAAAAGTATTGTTACTGTATTTTTATATTTTTTTTTCAATTCAATTTTTTTTATTTATTTTTATTTCATTTATTTATTTATTTTTTGAATAAGTGTGCAAACTTAGTGTTGTACCTGCAGTACTTATTGACTTATTTACTATTTTAGTTACCTATTCTTTTGTTCTATTGAAAAAACATCGTTTAATATAGGTACAATAATGTTATGTAGCGTACACGACAGATTCCTTCACTAATTAGATACGTTATCGTTCACACTTGCCAAACCAAGACAACAACACATTGCTTGCAAATTGTAACAAAAATCAACAGAACATTAAACAAAATCGAATTTATTATATAAATTTCACAAAAAATATATTCGGTAAATCCTTGCTCGAAACGAAAATCTGGTTACGGCCCTGATCATGATTGTAATAAACAAAATTTAATGTGCTGCGAAATTATTCACAAATAAAAGTCAACTATATAAGTATAAAATAACAATATAATTTCTGAAATAGTTGCTTTTTCTTTTCTTTATGTCTATTATTTATTTATTTTGCAGGTTTGCAATTTTGTGAATTTTAACGTTGATTTTCAATTAAATCTGATTTTGGATATATATATATATATATATATATATATATATATATATATATATATATATATATATATATATATATATATATATATATATATATATATATATATATATATATTACACTGTTAAAAATTCAGGAAGATTTTCTGGTAATTGTTACTGTAAAATGGCATCGCTAACGCATCGCTGATTTTTACGGTAATTTATACCGGAGAAATAAGCGATCCCAGCGCCAATTGGTTGCTGTGGCCTACCGAGGAAACCGTAAAATTTTACAGTAACATTTGATTTTTACGGTAATAGTTACTGGCAACATGGATGCCAGTAACAATTACCGTAAATTTTCCGGAAAATTTTTTAACAGTGTACGAACACACAATTTTTAATATTTGATTAATATACCTTGCTTCAATCAGAATAACAACAGTAAATTACTCGTTTCCAATTTCTTTTATGTCATTTAAAACCTTCCACAATGCAGTCTTCTAGACTTCATCAATCATGGCTGAATTTGTAATTACAATGCGAAGTAAGCAGAATTTCAAAAGGAACCAATTTTCAATTCTACAATTAAAAAGGAGAAATATTTTAACTTAAAAATAAAGCACACCAAAATGAAATGTGTATGCAAATCTGATGACTGTGCATCACCCAAGTGGTGTTGAATCTCATTATTCACAGTGATAAATATCCTTCAGCAAGTTCTTCACCGAAGGTGAATGTCTGACCATCGCTTTTCCAACAGCGTCAACGGAGGCAATGCTAACAATGCTCCCCATCACACGTCAGCACGTTTCAACAGCTCAAAGGTTGGTCAAGATAAATAACGCATTTTGCCTTCTTGACAAATCACCTGATGCCAGAATCCCTTTCGAGTTACCTAAAGAAGAGAGAAAAAAGAAAGGGCAATAAATAAAATATCATCAAATCAGTACATTTTATTTTTATTCCCTCTCGCATAGTGCTCCAACTTTTCTTCGGTTGTTATGAATGAAAAAGATGAGTAATGTGCGTTACTCTCCGAGAAGGATATTTCCGGCTTATCCAGAGAAGGTTCTTTTTGTAATTCATAGGAAAGTGGTGTAATAACAGACATGTGTCGAGGCAAAAACGTATCCGAGAAGTGCACTATAACACTGGGGAATAATTTTTAACATAATTTCTGGTTAGTTGTATTTTTGAATCGTTTTGGAGTAGCATAAGTATACTGGTTTCAAAACTTTCATATACTACGATAGGTTTTTCCTCTACACCTTATGTTAGGGCCCCAATGGGGTCGTTTTCAAAATTTTAAAAGTATGTTTTTCAGAGAATGCTTAAAAACATAGGATCAGACCCTTTTTTTAAAAATTACTTTAATCGATGCGCTTTCATTCTTTAGCGCTTCTGCCGATGACATCACAAATGAAGAAATGCCATTCACTGTTGAAATTCAGAAGAGCACAATATTTAATTCGCATCTTTACTTACGTGCACTGGCAGCGATATGGTTGATAGGAAGCGTAGAGGCAATTTTCAATTCGCTGCTTGATTATCATAACGTGGAAACGCAACGAAAAATGCGCCAAAGGACATCATTTGTGACGTCATAAAGACCACGCCTTGTTCGGTCATTTTAAAAAATTAAATCGGACATCATTTAAAATCGGACATTTTAAAAAATTAATTAAAAAATAACTGTTGGGAAAATGAAAGTAATTTCTGGATCTATGTTCTTTTTTTGCCTATTCTAACAACTTCTGTGACTAAAAGTAGCACTTCTGACAGAAGGAAACAACCCCATTATGCTATTAGCTATAGGGGGGCTTATCTTATGTGAATGTGGGTATGCGACCACTTTTTGCGGGAGAGCGTGTACTACAGGAAGCCCTTTTCTTTCATTAGATGAACCTTTTTAAACTGAAGTTAAGTATTTCTTTATTTCAATTCTATTATTTGCACCAAATTTAAATTAACTGTATTGTCACGACCAAAAATTAACTGATCAATAAGAAATGTATAATAATTCTGTGTTTATCAGTAACACAAAAAAGTAATTTTTGTTTGCCATGCAAGTTTTATTGATTGTTGCTTACCCCCTTTTTGTCCTACATTTTTTTCAAAAAATACCCTATATTTAGAAAATTGGACGCTTTGGCCTCTATGTAACTTAAAAGTTTGACATAATAGACTAAACCTAAGATCACTTTTGAACTCAAGTGTCAAAAGTTAGTCAAAAACAAGTGACAGATCTACGTCAGTCAAATAAGTGTTTCCTTGGGTTATAGACATAGAATTCAGATTTCATGTGGGTTCATTTTCTCAGTTTATTAAAGAGGACAGTGTGCTAAGCTCTTTGCCTCCGGTTTTATATAAAATAACAACGACAATTTTTCCACTACTCAGGAAAGATTTACGGCGCAAAGAAGGAAATCACACTCGATTATCAATGGAACCAAAGTAACAGCGGTGGGAATCGAACCCACGACCTCTTGCTCCGCACACAGGCAAGCAAAATAGCTCGGCCACGGAAATCGTATTGACATAGAATGATTTGAAATCCTTTTCAGTGACACTGCTGCTACTAACACTCTCAGTTATAATAATATTTTATGAGTGAAGATTTACTGTAATAAATAAAACTAAGCTACAAAACTCAAGCAGTTTTAATATCTCGTGAACAGAAATTGCATTCATTCAATCACAAGCAAGGAAGAAAGTAACTACTCACTTCAATATAAAATTTTTGACGTGGAATAAAAGATTTTAACGTAATAAATATACAAGTAACTGAATAAAAAGTAAAAAACACAATGTATCTTTCCTTGATCAGGTGATCTATGACATTTTTGCCTGGATCAAGTTCTGGAACATTGTATGTGAACACATACAAGGGAAAAATAGGAAATGATGAAAACTGCGTACTCTATCTCCGTTTAAAAGATTTTCATTCCCAACTGGGTAACAAGATATAGTGCTTTTCAGTCAGTGATTCTTAAGAAAGACTGGAATCTCAATTCACCAGGATTAAATTATTCAGTATAAGCTCAAGTAGAGGTGGCGGCTGTACTTACAATTTAAAATATATCTTAATTTAAGACTTAGTTATTTTGTTATCAAAAACGTTAGAATTTCCAAAAACAGTTTTTTAGAACTTTCAAATCCAGATTTTACATATCATCTTTATTATGAAAACGGCGGGATTAGAATCGGGTATGTGCAACTGATTTTTGCGAGACCTTTGGTTCTAGCTAAAAATGACATTTGAAATAAAAAATAATTAAAACTGCATTTATTGGCATGGAAAATCCATATAAAATCAATTTTGTATCTGAACATCAGATTTCTTGTTTTTAATTATAGAGTACATTTTACAAAGAATAAAAAACTCCTGCTCGGAAAAAAATCAAGTTAGCGTCTCCCCCCCCCCTTCCCCTGCACAATTTCAAATAAATTTATAAATTTTTATTTTTGGTTTTTCAGTCAAAAATAATGTTAAAAAATTATTCCCTAACTTTTTTAAACCACTTTCATTAGTTTTAGCTTAGTTTCAGAAATAAAAGAATACTTTGAATGCATTTCTCTAACTTTAAACTTTAAAGCTTTGAAAACTATTTTATTGTAAAGTAATGGTACACGCACGGTTTTGCCCGGAATAAAATGAAAAGGTCTTTTGGTTCGCCTGTATATTTACAAATAATGGATGGTGAATTTTCTCGCCAATTGGCTTCCACCCATGTTACGGTTCCACGTTATGATAATTTCGTATCTCGCCTATTGACTTGTGCCCATGTTACGGTTCCACGTTATGACAATTTCGTAATTTATTCGTTCAATCTTATGATATTTTTGTTCTTAAAATTTTAATAGAAAAAGAACCACATCAAATTTTTGAAAAATCGCTTCAAGGTGCACACTAGGGTGTATCGAAAAAAAAAATTTTGATATCAAATTTCCAATAGTGCGGAAAAGTTGCCTTATGTTAATATTAGTATGTATGAAAATTTTTATTGATCTGAGTTAATATCTTCAGTTGCCTCTGGGACCGTTCATTATGCAAAATTCACTAATTTTATTTTTTTTTAAATATTTTTTTAAAAAAACTAAGGTATTAATTTTTTAAGTTCCAATAGTGCCAAATAATTGCCATATTACATCTTTAGAGCGTGTGCAAATTTTTATTGATGATGGTTAGTGGCTTCAGATGTCTCTAGGCCAAATTCGCTCATTTCAATGATTTTCCTTCAACACTTCTACGACTGTAATTCTTTTAATTAGGGTTATTTATTTTAGCATTTTTTTGGTCGAACAAATTGTAAAAATGTACAACGCGTACATAATGAAACAGAATCCACAATTACTAATTTAACAAGCGTTTAATTAAAATGCAAACAATAGAATACAATTGAAGTATGGATCAAATACAGTTTAAAATGCATTCCCTTTAGTCTTGCTGAGTGTTATAATCAGATTTGGTATTGAAACTGGGTATTAGTTTTCGAGATGCTAGTTTAGATCGGATATAACCATCTCTAGTTTCAGTACTACACACCGCAGAGGATGCCTCTGTAACCAGTTTAATGCGTCTCTCTACCGTGTGAGTGTGACATGGAAATTTTCCAACTCCATGAAGTTCACCTGTTTCAACTATGTTCTTTAGAGCTTCTTCAGAAATTTTTTTTTGTAATTGGTGGTTCAGTCAGCTTGCACGTTTGTCAATCTATCATATCTATGTAATCAGATGAATCAAAGTTTAGTAAAGGGATCTTGAATTTACGGATACTTCTTTACGGATGATTCTTACGGAATTACTTCTTTAGTGGATGAACTGGACTTCATTCCTCTAGCTTTCATTATACGAAGAAAGCCTAGTTTCCCCACATGCGGACGTTTGTCAGAGATCATTGATAAAATAATATTCTCATGTTGACCGTAAAAGCCGTTTCTCTGAAGTATTGGGTCAATAACTGCCTTAAGTTCGCTGGAGAGATAACGTGACAACTTTATTGTGTTTCACAAGTGGCGAGCACCATTTGTGCACAACGACTCAACTTTTATCTTAAACCACATTTTACAGTAGACTGTCATTACGTACTCTACTAATATTCGCAAATTTTCCGTTGGCTCACTACATCCCACATAGTAGCGTAATGTTCTGTTGGCTGTGGTTAACCAACGTGCATGGGATAATTTTCCTGGATTCATTCTTGCCAAAGATTGGGAACAGTTTCCGCTTGCTACTGCTTCGCATATATTAATCAGATACGTTTGATCAGTGCTAAGGCAGGCTGAGCGGTACTCTTTGTCAACTTCGGGTAATTCCACTTCCACAGGAGTAAACTTTACTACCTCGAAATTCTCACAAAACTTTAATTGTTTTCCAATCGGACCAGTGAATCCATGAGGTCCTGAATTCGGTCCGTCCAGGTGCTTAATCAGGTGTCGAAGAGGTAGTTCGTTGGAATGTAATAGACAAATTAACCATTGGACTGGTCTATCAAGTTCCTTTTCAATTAGAGCAATAACTCCATTACTTGCCCCAACGTTAACATTAGTCCCATCGCATCCCACTGCTACAAGTTCTGAAGTTGATATGTCTTTGGAGTTCAGCCAACTGATAATGCTCGACTTAATAACGTGACCGTGCCCAGATGCAGGACTAATGTGTCCCATGTAATTTGATCCTGGCTCACTTATTAAAACCACATGTTCTTCTTTTATAGTGCTTTTGCTACATTTGCCTTTGACTTTATCCATCAGGATTGTGGTGTCTTTACGACCATCAAAGTACAAACCTTCAAGTACTGATGCTTTTTCTTTTTCTTGTATATATATCTCTAATCGAAGTTTTTTCTTTTCTCTTTGTATTTTAGTTTTGTCTATTACTTTTGACTTATCTTCTTTTGTGATAATTTTTAAATCCTCCAAAACAGCGCTTGCTAATATTGCAGCCCCTCTGTTCGAAACCCCTGTCCTGTCACAGGCCATTGCTAATGACGGCAAAGATAGCCTCATTTGTTTTGAGTTAGCGTTATTTTTCCGTTTGCGGCTATGACGTACCTTGAGAAAATTTGGATCTTCAACTACACTTGTATCTGTAGCATAGTCGGCTTCAGAATCATCCGATTGCGAGGATGTTGTTAAGTTTTCCAGTAGCTCAAAATTTTGTTTATGTAAAGCAGCAGCACCGATTTCTTCGCCTTTAGAACAAATTACTTTGCTCTTTCTCTGTTCTCGTGCCTGGAGTTGTAGACTTGTTTTAATATCAATAGCACTCATGTACATTTTTCTGATGGTTCTCTGGTCTGTTAGAAATTCCTGCTCTTTTATAGGCATCTTTTTAATTTTCGGACAAATACATCCAATAAAATCGGAACATTTACACGTAGAAATATCAAAAAGGGTTTTGGTTGCATTTTCTTTGAAAGCCTCTACCTTAGCTTTGAACACATCTGTCATCTTTGGTTTCATGTTTTTTGCAAGGTTTCTATATTTACTGTGATAATCGTGAAACATTTTACGAACTCGCTCGTGAGACACACTGGGAATGGAAGCCTTTTTTCATAAGTCTTCAATCTTTATTGATAACAATTCTGATATTTCTTTTAAAGAGGGTTGTTTGCCATTGTTCTTTTCTCTGAACTTTTGTATAAAGTAAAGGTAACCCTTCATAACGTCCTGGTATGTTGGCAAGACATTATTTTTCAAGTCATTTGGAAATCCAAAGATAGGACAAGTAGACAGTTTTCTTGTCTTCCTTATGGTTTTGCTTGCCATTACTGTAAAGTAAAAATGGTACAGTAAGTTAAGGTAAATAATGCATATAGTATTATGAAATGTAGAGTAGGTAGTAGGAACCATTTCAGTCATGGCTCAGGCTACGCTTCGATCTTAGCAAAAGGCAGCGGGCGAACACAAAGCACGTGGTCTCTATGGAAGCCGCCATCTTGAAACAACAAAATAGCTAAGAATAGAATCATTATAAAAATTACTTACTTTGAATCTTTGTAATCTTTAGGATCCTTGTAATCTTTTGAATATTTTTCTATAATAACCATGAACGTTAATTTACAAGTTTTGACAACATAAATTCTTGGTCTGCGACACGAATACGAAGACAGCCAAACAACAACAAAAGTGGTGGTTTCCTAGCAGCGTAGCTGCAGAGCACAGCGACATCTGGTGACGATATTTTTAACAAATATTGAAAAAAACGATAAAATTAGTGAATTTTGCATAATTAATGGTCCCAGAGGCAACTGAAAATATTACTTCAGATCAACAAAATTTTGCACACATACTAACAATAACATAAGGTAACTTTTCCGCACTATTGGAAGTAAAGATTCCTATTTCTTATTTTTTTTTAACAAACACTGAAAAAACGATAGAATTAACGAATTTTGTATGATGAACGGCCCCAGAGGCAACTGAAGATATTAACTCAGATCAACAAAATTTTGCACACATACTAACAATAACATAAGACAACTTTCCCGCACTATTGGAAATTCAAATTAAAAAAAAAATCAAATTCGGCCTTTTTCGATACACCCTAGTGCACACCCCCATGCTACAAACTAACTTGGTGCCAAATTTCATGAAAATCGGTCGAACGGTCTAGACGCTATTCGCGTCACAGACATCCTACAGACATCCAGACATCCTCCGGACAGAGAGACTTTCAGCTTTATTATCAGTAAAGATCAAACTTTTTATTGTAAATAACCTTTTTGTCAGTACATCTATTTATTCTAAATCACATGTTATATTCTTAACGTTAAATCTTGTAATAGCTGCGATAGTTTTAACTAAGACGTGAATAACATGAAGCTAAGAAATAAATAAATGCCTTTGTGGTGAAATGAAAAAGATGATTGAACAGCTTATAAAATGCAGAAATTTGCAAAAATATTGCATTTTGCAATTTTCTGAATCGTTTAGTAATCTGCAAAAGAAGAATAATCTGACAATCACGACACCGAACTTTTACAGAATGCGACAGCCACAAAGAATTTAATCATATTTATACATATACACGTGCATATATGGATAAAGCTGTAGAGAATTGTATGAACCCATCCTCTGCTTCAAGTTGATGGATATTTTTGCTTGTGTTTTAATTAAAGTGGTAATTTTTAGCTTCGATTTTCTTTATAAAGTTTGACACATAAGTGAGTATGGGTAAGACATTCTTCTAGATATTAAGTTTTTTACCCTGTTATGCTTAAAAAGTCTTTTATATTTTTTTTCTTATTTTCGACAATTTATCGACCATTTTATGCGGTCTTTACTGCGTTTTCTAAGCTACTAGTGCTTAATTCTTTCTATAAGGTCTTTATTTATCTTCATTGTTTCAAAGCATTTCCTGTTTCGTAACAATGTATAATAAATTCTCCTTACAAAGCAATCGCATTACTATGACTTACACCATTATCCTACCAAAATAATTTTTATAAGAAAAAGGCGTAGCGGCGAATAACGTCAGTGGTTAAAAATCGGACGTATATCAGCTTCTATTGAAAGCACCCAATCCGCCCCCACTTTAATGCTACACAATACACACCTCTTGAATCGGGGACAAAAGAAAAGGAATCCCTTGAAGATGCTCACCGAAAGTTACGTGATTATATTTTGTAATTGGCAGGTTATTATGAATCATAAAACACCTTTAACCGACAACCGCTCCTTCCTGAATAAAAGTAACTACTACTTCAATTTACCACTACCGGTTGCGAACAGATTCTCCGAGATAGGAATCGGAACACTTTCAACAATGGGTACGAGGATAATAAGTTTCGTTCTTTTTCGAAAAGATGTAAACATTACACAAAATAATTTTGTTTTTTGTTAGTAAATGCAAAAAATAAATAAATATACTATCTGAAACTTGCTACGAACGTGCTAGACACTTTACGAAAGAATATTTGGAATGAATGTCAATCAGATTTAATTTACAGTACACTACATATATGCGAATAACATATCATTGTGATCCAATGGGCTTTATTTATACAAAATAAAAAGATTATACTTTGCAGTTAGTCGGTTGTTATGAATCATAAAGCACCTTTAACCGTCAACCGCTCCTTTCTGAATAAAAGTTATTGCTACTTCAGTTCACCACTACCGGTTGCGAATATGTTCTCCGAGATAGGAGTCGGAACACTTTCAACAATGTGTCCGAGGGTAATACGTATCTCTCTTTTTCGAAAAAATAAACATTATACAAAAAGTTTTGTATTTTGTCAATGCATTTGAAAAAATGAATAAATATACTACATGCGTCCCTCGTCGACCACCACTACTTCTACAATATGGTTTCGATATTACACGGTACCAAATTTGCGATTAATAAAGTTAGGTTATTCAATAATATATAGACATTTTTAAAAGCGTACGAAGACTTTTGTAACATAAAATTTCCGGCACGTTTTGATTTTGATTTTTAAAAAATTGTTTTAATATGTTTATAAAAAATCATGTAGTTTTGTTAAAAATATATCATAGATCTTATAATTAAATACCTATTCCGAAACATTAATTTTTATCAATGGATATATGCCTATTTCATTGAAAGTCGTAGGTGTAGGGACACTTTTGGGAGTCACTGAATGTGAAACTGCGTTCTCTTCTTTTGTGTGTGTGGTTTCATTTTTATTTGTTGACACAATTTCAAAATTTTACCTTTTGGCTCACCTTTGAAAAACAGTGCTTCAAATGTGATCTATATATTGAAATCACTTTTAAAATCTGAGAAAGAGGCACTTAGAATTATTGTTTTACTTGTAGACTACTATTATAATGTTCGACTAGTCGACCCGTGCGGAACTCCGCACTCTGCTTCGAAACGTTTCATGTGGCATTTCTCTCTTTAAAAATTTCAAAGAAGAATATTATGAAGAAGAATTGAAAAAAGTAAACGGATTTAAATAAACAAAAAAAAGTAAAGGCACAAAAGAAGGCATGTAATTTAAAGACATCAGCGACAAAAGCCTCGTTAAATACAACGTTGTGATGATGTAATCACACCTCACTTTTTGGTTGTACGTATTTTCAATGCAAACATAAATATCACTAAAAGTATGAGAGAGTGACTCGTGAAATGCAGTAGTTGTGCATGTGAAAAAACGGGTTATGGCAAATACAATCCTCGCTATGTGAGCCTGTGAGGGAAAAAAAGAGGCATAAAAGAGATGTGTATTGGCTCGGATTCGAACTGGCGCCATTCGGATTGACAGCATGACACTCCAACCAACTGAGCAACTTCGCCTTCGTTTTCGAGTGCTATTCATTGAAGCAATGTGTAATAAAAAACAGCCAAAAAGCTTTTGGCCAAAAAAAAGACCATGCGTCTATGTTTTGTCATTAACCAGATGATACGCTTTAAAATTATTCGTAAAACATGGAATTTGATTAAGGAATGAGGAAGATCTCGCGTAGCGGTTTAAACAAACATTCCATAGAAATAATATATTAGACAGAAAATATATGTTTTTATTTTTGAAAGTTGATACAATTTCCGATAGCAGGCTGCTTTAACCGTTACGGCTTGAATGCCAGCACATGTTTTTCTTTTAATCGAACACTTCAAATTAAAAACCAAAACCAGTTGAACTGAATCCGTTTTTTAAGTGTAATTTTTCAAACGTAGAAAAATAGCATTTTTTTCCTCGCCGAAAATAGAGGATAAGAAAAGGATTTCTTATTTTTGAAGTGGATAATAAATTTATTGTTTTACATCGTATTCGAATAAATAGTTAAGGTTTACTGGGTGAGACTCGTAATTTCAATTTGGCATAGTAGTTTTTTATTTATGCAAAAGGTCGAACACTGCTAGCAGCAAAATCTACTTTTCAGCATACAATGAAGAGTTTTTCTGCGCAAAAAGGATTCCCTTGAGACCTGGATTTTTTAATATAATATTTTTTTATGCTTAAAATTATGCTTAATAATCTGAACGGAATTAAACTTTAAAAAAAAAGATAGAACACCCTTTGATTAATAGTAAACTTATCTGAATAATAACTGTAGCCTGTATTAAAGAGTTGAAATGCCAAGGAGTTTTCCCGTCGCGTTTATGTTATTGCCTTACGTGTGTTATCTGTTGTAATGAGTATTGTGAGGCTCTGAAAAGTTGAGCTCCAACTCTGACAATGTTTACCTCTGTTTCGGTAAATAGGGAGCGGTAATTGGAGCTAAATAGAGTTGAGAAACTTTCTTAGTATTTTTTCAAAAATATTCCTACTAAAATCCGAGCCATTAACATGTCTATTTATCACTAAATTCCCCTAAAAAAAGGTAAACATAGTCAAGGTCACAGCTCAACTAACCAAAGCTGCACTATACATGTAATGCGTAATATAAATCGGTAATGCGTAATATTAATCTAAATTAGCTATAATGGCGGACCCAAAGTTCAGCTACTTTATAGCCGTACGCTTTACCAAAAAAAAAAAAAAACTTATCAATGAAACCGAACAACTAAGCCCAATGCTTTTGAGCTTTAGTATTATTTTTTTTTTAAAAATGTCGAAAGCGGTGCAAAAAATTGAAAATTGTATTAGAATTTTGAATAAAAAAATATGCATAAAAACTACAGGCTGCATTAAGATTATGCAAGAGCAAGGGGCGTTTCCGAAAAAAATATTAAACAATAGCCAAAGCTTCAAAAACAAAACCGTATAATTAAGAATCAATTGCGCTACAGATTGCATCAACTTTTCGTAATAGCAAGGCGCGTTCCTACCTTATTTATTTCATTTCCTCACTTGTGTTAGTTATTGTTTCTAAGTATCCATGTAATGCATGATATTTGTCTAATTTTTCGATGCAGCTAATCCGGGACGGGGCCCGAACACTCGTTCTTCTGGTTACCAGACGAACGCTCTGCCAATCGAGCTATTCTGCTCGGCCGATCACGGAGTAAGTTAAACTTATAAATTTAACAGAAAACCTGAGTCCGGTGCTTTAAAACAGGTTTTTTTAACAGAAAAAAAATAATTTTTAGACTTTGGGTCTATTTTTCGTCAGTAGCCTAAACGATAAGCTTTAAAATGAGGGGTAAACCAAAGAAATCGATCACAAATTGAGGAAGATCTCGCGTAGAAACCAAAAACAGGCTACAGAAATAATATATAAGGATTAAAAGTGATTATGTTACTACACAAAAGTTACGGAAAAATTAAAATGTGTTTTTCTAAATGTATAATATTTCATTCAAATTCCAGGCAGATATTGCAGAAAAAAGATTTGATTTTGACTTTTTAAAAAATCTCCTGATCGTTTTCGCCCACGAAGCAGGCAGGGTCACTACGCGATCACATGGCAATTCATTCGCTTTTTATTTTATTTTATTTTATTTTTTTTTTTTTTTCATAAGTGCGTTTGAAATGCTTATTTATGCTTAGATTGTCAAGCTACTTTAGTATAACAGACACCTTGTTCTCATTTGTATCTACGACGTAATGATATTACTATGCAAAATTTAATGGAATTGAGGTAAATATAAATCAAAAGAAGACATAAGTTTTCAAAAAACTCTTCGCAATATAAATTTCGAAGAATTAAACATGAATTTATTATGAGAACTAAGTAGGAATTAAGTTACTTGGAAATTAAACCGACTACTACTCTTCGGAGGAAAATCCCTCCACATAATAGCGGAGAATCAAGGCGATCTCTTCCAAATCTTCCTCGAGCACTACAAAAATATAATTTCATTTCACTAGCTTCATTTTGTGACAAGCAGAGAAATTACTAATTCGATAGGTTTCAAGTTTCAAATTAGGGGTCAATTCTATGGGTACTCTTTGATAAAAACTGCTCTGTATAGGCCAATGTGCTGACGGTGCTCCAACGTTAGTTTTAATTTTGAGCCTCTACCTCAAATTTTCTATAGGTACTTTTTTTTCCTTGCACAAGAAAAAAAAGCACTTGTAAAGAAGCAACATCTACGAAACATGTCTTACTGAAACTTAAACTTTAATTCCTCTTCAGTCACGCCTGAATTACAAACAAATGCATAAATTAAAATAAAAAAATAAAATAAAATAAAAACACCTTTTCAATACCTCCATTCCTTTTGATGAATTTGCTATATAACTTTATGCGTACGTACGTACGTATTTCGTACGTTACGTATTACGTACGTTACGCATTCCGCAACGCATTACGCATTTGTATTTCGTTTAAATACATTTCTCGCATAATTTTATCTTATATCTGTTTGTGGAAAGCTTATTATAAGGAGTTTTATGTTAATTCTTGGTCTATTTTACACATATAATTATATTTTATCTTTTTTAAATTAAAAAAAAATATTTTGTGTTTTATTTTACCGTTTCGGAGCAGACGTTTAATGTGACACTGAGTCGCACGCAAACGCGATTGGTGTCCAAAAAAAGAAAAACACCAGGTTTTGTCGAAAGTAACTATATATTTTCCTCCTAAATTTATTTTTAGAAAAAAAGATTGCCTCTCTATAGCCATGATTACAAATTGGAGGAAGGTAATATTTGGTAATAAAATAGGCTATTCAGAAATTTATATATCACTATCTGTTGGATCTTTACTCATTTCAATTATGAAATGACTTGCAGACATGACTTTTGTTTCAAAGAGCAAAAATACTAATATTTACTCCACCGTTTAATGCAGAAATATAAATACAGGTCATATTATTTTTTTATTACATCATTTAGAATTTAGAAAGAGTATCGTATACGTATACAGTAAAATATTATCTTACGCAATAGTTTTTAATTAAAGCTCACCGTCTTACGGAATGTATTGCAGAACGTTAGTGAAATGCTGAAAGAAAAAAAAATGATATTTTAAAGACCATAAAAGAAATATATCTTTCAAGTGCAGATATTTATATATAAATCAAACTTGGAGACAAGAGAATACAGCGCAAATATTACTTTAAAATCCTGATCCTAGATGGCGCAAGTCTTCACAAATCTTACTCGATCCTTTATAGAACAGTTTCGATTTCAAGTTTATCGATTCTTCTCTTTAATCAGAATTTAAAATTGCGTATTGTCTCATATTGAAGGGAAAAAATATTGTGGATAACTCGTTGAAATTACATTAAAAACAACGTATCAAAAAAAAAAAAAAGTTAGAATCCCAAATTTTTCAATTATGTAATTTAAATATCATAAAACCGACACGAAAGTTGCAAATGCCACATATTTCAACCATTGTCATTTGTAATTTTAAGACTGTTTATAACTTATTCCACAAAGGTAAATTCCAATTTTTTCTTAACGGCAGATGTTTGCTATTTGAAAACAAACGCGTTTTATGATTTCAAAATTGGTATTTAACTTCACTTGCACATTGTAAACTGCAATCCTTACATATCTAAAGGTTGTGTGCTTTGTGTGTGTGCTTATTCTGATTTTTTTTCTTTTAATTCTAAATTCAGTTTGTTCCCAATTATCTTTTGTTCGTTCAAGCACTACAACTTGATTTAATCGTTATCTTGCTTTTTTTTTTTGTTAAATATTAAATATTCCATTTCTTTCTCTCTCTCTCTCGCTCTGTGTGTGTGTGTATGTGTATGCGTGTGTGCGTATAGTTTCTTCCCTGGTAAAAGGTCTAATTTTACAAGTGGGTCCAAGAGATACCTCATTAGGTCCAATGCGATTCTCCCTCCGTCAAGCGATCTACTTGTTTGCCCCAGTTACCATGATACAAAGTCATCCGCAGAATAGCACGAGTGAGCGTGTTTTACTCTGAGACATTAATAAGCTTCAGTTTTATTCTCAACCTATATTTTCCACTTTGTTTTCCAAGTACTTCTTAATTTCCACTGTTTTTCAACAATTACTAAAAATTAAAACTACGATCTCACAAACAACTATAAATTATTATATAAAACGATGGCACAACTGACAAAGCATTACGTTCTTTAAAGCATTGCAAAGTTTACTATCCGTAAAATTTTGTTGTAGAAAACAAAATTGTCTACTCACTTCAAAAATGGTGTTTCACAACAAACCAAGAAATTGTTGTTACAATGGAAGTTGTTAAATGATATTAGATAACTATAGTCGAGAACCGTAGCTGCTCTTAATACATTGAAATAATATGACTGTGTAAGACAACTGAAGACAACTGCTCCACTTCTCCCCCGAATGGTAACAAGACCTTCTCGGTTTTGGTGGGAGATGTGGAGTGACTTTCCATCGCCGTCCAACAAAAAACCCCTGAATAACAGCTGCTTGATTGAAATTTTGACAACACAAAATACAGTAACACCAACAAAATCAACATTTTCTGTTCATAATTAAGGTTGATTTTGAAGAAATTCGACATTCGCCGGTGAATATAAATATTCACATGTCAAAACGACCGACTAAACACCAAACATTTCCGGCGAATCACCGGTTTAAGTTTACCAGCACCCCTAGAGGTATCGTTTCACTTGGAGGACTTTGTGACCAAGCGAGTGCCCCAGTCACCACTAGTGAAGAAGCTGGATTTTTGACCGGCTAGGATCGAATCAGAGTTATCGATCAGACCACCACGGCCCCTCCGTCGGAATACTGGCTATCGGTCATATATCCCTTGTTCCAACGGTTTCCTCGTGGTGAACATTTCTAATTTTGGCTTGCAGATAAAGTGTAAAGCAATGAGTAATAAAATAAAATAGCAAATTGAATTTTTCAAAAAACAGTCAAAATGTGGATTGTCTGTTTATTTTTTGCCAAACGTGGTGAAAGCACCTTAAAGATGATGCCTTACTGATTAATTTTGAAGTATTAAGGAAGTTATCTTGCTCCCAAAGAAAAACACTTTTGAGAAATAATATATATACAGTGGCTCCCAAAAGTGTTCGTACACTTTGAAACTTTTTAATAACACCAAAATAACGCGAAACTGAA
Organism: Uloborus diversus; assembly: GCF_026930045.1. Classification (NCBI taxonomy): domain Eukaryota; kingdom Metazoa; phylum Arthropoda; class Arachnida; order Araneae; family Uloboridae; genus Uloborus; species Uloborus diversus. Next base: position 89,318,132 of record NC_072732.1, on the reverse strand, counting down.
TTCGAATATTAAGTCTAATATTTTTTCACATCATTCCTATCTCATTCTGAATAAAACCGTGCAGTTTTTCAAAATATTGACAAATCTTCTTTTTGAAATGGGTAAAAAAACGAAAAGACATAGAAATAATACGCCATAAAAGTCATCGAACACTCAAATATTTTGAATAAATTCATGATTAAAATTATCATAATACGTTTTTTTCATTATTTTTGCATTGGGTTGACCGTTAAAAGTCATTTGGCTTTAATTTTTTGTTTATTTACTCCTTTCTATTGTGCTTGTTGCTTTAAAATGGCTTGTATTAGTAAAAAAACATGAGAAATTTGAATTTTTTCCTCAGAGTAGCGGTAAATTGGTTTGAAATGTCTCTAAATTTGTAAATTTATTCTATTTTTTAGTAAAATGCTTTAAAAAGAAAAGAATCGGGCCGAATACAAGGTAAGAAAAGGTCAACCGGCGAAGTTGACAAAGCGTGACCGAAGATTTACAGTTAAAACATTTATGAAAAATACACATTTGAGTGCTGTAAAAGTTTCTGCAGAGTTAAATGAAAATTTTTACATTTAATTTTCACCTAAAATTGTTCGCCAAATCCTCTGATTAGCTGGATTAAATGGGACCTCTTCTGCAGAAATTTTCTTGGCCAGGAGAAAAACAGAAAGCTTCCGCTTTTCGTAGCAAAATGAGAATTTAGTTAGCTCAGTTAATCAGGACGTTGAAAGTGTTCTTGAGTGCATATCAGCATCAGGACTTGGTAGTTTGCAATTTTTCGATAAAATAATGAATTGTGCTGCTCATTTAAATATTTTTTAAACAAATTTTAAACTCTTAGCCAAAAATTTGGTTATGAGAAACAGCTTTGTTTTTTATAAAGATTACGATAAGAAGCACACGGTGTTCAACGTTTGCGTCTAGTGCCTCAAAAATTGTTTTAAAATTTAGAAAATACCCCTCCAAACTCCAGATTTGAACTTGATGTAACATATTCAGAGATGACTGGAGGTTAGATTACGAAAATACGGATTTGAAATAAAAATAGAGCTAGAAACAATAAGACTCGAAAATTGGTTGAACACTTACCCAGAAATTACGCAAAAAAAAAAAAAAAAAAGAATGAAATCTACTCCCATATCTTTAAAAGGTGTTGTTGAAACTGTAATAACTTAATAAAAAGTTAGATTAGTCAATAATATATAGACATTTTTTAAAGTGTACGAAGACTTTTGTGAGATAAAATTTCAAGCACATTTTGGTTTTTGATTTTTAAAAAATTAAGTTTTAATATTTAAAAAAAATCATGTCTTTTTTTTAAAAATTGATCATAGATTTTATAATTAAAAACCTATTCTGAAATATTAATTCTAACCAATGGATAGGGTCCTATTTCATTGAAAGTTGTTGGTGTACGAACACTTTTGCGAGCCACTGTATGATGACAATAAGTAATTACAAAAATAATGATAATAATAATAATCAAGTTTTCTCTTTTACGAAACAGCAAACTTTTGGATAAAAATATCCTGCTTTAAATCTGGATACATGATTTTTCAGACATTCTTTGTTATTTTTAATGATCATTATTTCAATAATGCTAAAAATTTTAGACGTTCCAATTGAAAAAAATAATCTCTAATCGTGTTACTCAACACCCCGTCTACAACTTTAAGCACCGTTTTTTTTTTTACACTCATTATATGTTTTTCTTTGGTGCAGAGTAAGGTACAAATTTTTTGATACAAATCTTTTTAAGCTAAATTTTCTTCAATGTAATAAGCTGAAAAATTTCATTCAAGATCCCATAGCACAGCATTACAAACAAATGAATAAACATCTGGTAAATTAACCGCACGAATGCGTTTCCGCTCTCATTTTAACTTCTAAAACCTTCGTTAATATTCTGAAAGTGCATTGAGAGTTCAAAATACATTTGCATAATCAAAAGTGCATACCACTTTCGACACTAATTAATTCCCCTTTAGAAAGGTTTGTTTATCTTTATCTTTTACATTTCATAACCGCACGTACTGAAAAATATGCACTTTAATGTGTTTATAATTTAAATAATTTCAAAAATTTAGTTTTCTATTGTAATTGAAATATATTTTTAATTATGAAAATTGCAACATTTTCCGCCGTGTAACCTTGCGCGAACCCAAAACCTTTGGCCTTAAGCCCCATAAATAATCGCAGCATGTTAGTATATATGTTACCGTTAAAGTGTTAGAATTCAGTCATATCACAGATACTATTGATTAGGGTCAGTATATTTTCCATCTAATATATACTTTAACTGACTTGTGAAGTAACTTATCAAGTCAGTTAAAGTAAATATTAGATGGAAAATTTCATACTTTACCTAGTTATTCTGCGGGGAAAAAAAAAAAAAAAAAAAAAACATAGTTATTCAAAAAAACTAATAATAGACCGTGAAAGTGAAAAGAGGGCAAGTTCAAATTTATTTTATAAATTAATTGATCATAAATAACTAAAATCTCATCAAAAATACATTTTATCCTTATTGTGGATGATTAATAGATAAACTATAAGGAAAAGCAGATGATAAAATGCACTGTCTAAATTATCTGTCTAAAATCAACGGAATGAAGCGTTTACACACACACGCGTCAACGTCATTGTAAAGAGCTATAAGCGGTTCGAATTTGACTAAAAGCTTCTAGATTTGGTTCAAAGAACTTCGCTGTAAGAAAATTACGACACATGAGAGACTATTTCCGAGCAATTTTTTGGTTAGTATTTCATGGTTTCCTGCAGTTTCTTGTGAAGAACAAGTATTTTTGCAGAAAAGTTTCCTGAATTGCTACGAGTTTCATGAATGCAGATTTCTCACTGTTGTGAGAAACATTATTAGCAACCAGTGTGAAAATACAATCAGCTTTTTTACAAGGTGTTTCGCTTTCAGCTAAACTACGGCCCTTCCAGAGTCACTGAACCCAAACAGTGGCAAAGTGCAGTCCTTGGATTCTGTAGCTTTGCAAGTATTGAAGGCAAATAAACTGAATGTGCGTGTGGTTTTGCCTTAGCTTTGGCCGTATTTCCCCTAAGAGCCTTTCTGCCGCCGCAGCAAGATGCCAAGCAATAATTATAAACATATCTAAGGTTGCCCAGTGATAGCTAAATCGTAAAATTCAATATTTTTTTAAATTTTTCATGATTTTCCAAATTATTTCATGAAGTACATAGTTATTCTAGAAAATAACGAATTTCACACTTTTACAGTAAAAGACATTGCAGTTGTGATGGATTATTTGTATGGATTAAAATAGCTTTAGAGTAAAAGTTGTGCATTAAATGATTGCTGAAAGTTTTTATTGATAAAAATGTTTTTAAAGCAATTAAATTCATTTTAGATATTACTAAAAGTTAAAGCTTTAAAGAAAAGTCTTTTTTTTCCCCTTCAACTTCATCTCAAAACTTTCACCAGTTTAATATCAACGTCCCTAAGAGTTTCCGTTACTGCTCTGTCGTAAAGTTTCGCCAATATTCCCCCCAAAAACTGTTCTCTCTATACTCAAAAAAAAAAAAAAAAGGCAACATGCTCCAACCTTTGTTGCGCAAGTTACTTTTATTTTATGAACAGCACAAACTGACTCTCGTCAAAGAAAAAATAAGTTATTTTTCTCCCTTTTGGTACTTATTCTAATTTGAGACAAATCATCAGTTAGTTCCTGTGGTACTCCTTTGTCGCTTGCACATGGTTAACTTATATTATGAAAGCATAAGGGTGATTTAATTCTTGTTGAAGCAACGATGGTGCCCGTATTAGCATAATTGAGTCGTTTAGATGATCATCTTTAATTTGTTGGGTGGCGTTACAGTTTTGCGCTTGCGCTATGAGTGTTGCCATTTGTTTCTGAACAAATGTCGTTAGAAACTGATCCAGTAATCGTAGTAGAAAACAATCAAGGTTGCTTTTCCCTCCAGCTGTGGACAAAAATTAAAATGCGTTTTCTTGAAGTTGACTCCATAACCTCACAAATTGTACTTAGTCATGTAGATAATATACATGTAAATATCTCTTTTCTCTGTTGCGCAAATTGCGGATCTTATTCAGACAGTAAACTATATCCTTATTTGACAAAAATAAATGCGTAATAACTTAATCTTATACGTAAATTTGCTAAATCTTAAAGCTTTCCATACTAATGCTCTTAAGTGAGTGGATCAGAGGCGGATACAGGGGAAGTGTCATGGGGGTAGTGACATTCTCCTCCTCCTAAACTGCCGACTCAATTATACATCCATAATGCTGTTATTAGGATCTGCGTAGCCTTCACTTTGATTCCAGGTAGGTTTGTTCCAACTACAGTTTTTATTCACCAACATTTTAGTTTTAAAAATTACCACAAATGTGCTAGTAGAGTTTCTTTTCCTTTACCCTACGTTTCCTTTCATCTCAACTGATCCTAAAAAGTTACGCTTGTGGAAGAAACTTAACAGCTTTAATGTGAAAGCAGAGACAAAAAAAAATCTTAATTTGTGTATTTAAAAATTTCAGCAACGCATAAAAAAGAAATTTCACTTTTCAGGAACTTAGTATAGGGTTGAAATTTTCTCAAACGATAAGAAATTATTTTATTTTATTTTATTTATTTATTATTATTATTTATTTATTTATTTATTTATTGTAATTATTATTTTTTTTATTCATTTATATTTTTAACTGGTCATCCTTTGTTGTGGATTAATTAGCTGTCGATGTGTTGGAAAAGGCAAATTATAACCATATGATTGCATGGACTTCATGACATAAAAGAGGGGGGGGGGGACTTCTCGTGTGAAAAAGAAGCCTATTGCCATTGAAAATTAGAGAGAGGGAGAGAGACTCCTGTTAAAGTCTTTGGAAATCGAGTAATTGAAGCCTGCATAAAAAGATGTAGGAAAGATATAATAATAAAATTAAAACTATATTTATGAATTAAAACAGTAGAGTAATTTTTTTCCATTTTTATCTCTTTGTGATTCAATTTTTATAAAGAAGTATAAGCATCCCTAACGTATCATTAAAATATTTAGTTTAAAAAATGATTTGAAAAATCAAATATTTTCAGAAGAAACGTTCCCAAAGTCCAAAAGATGCTACTTTGATGCCTCTTTCAGAAGAAACGATCCCAAAGTTTCACTTTATAGTTCAAATGTTGCTTAAACGTTTCCCTACTGCCTTTAATATTGCGGTTTATTAGGAACTAGTGGTACCCGCACGGCTTGCACGTAATAGAAAAATTAAAAGGTCTTTTGGTTCGCCTGTATATTTACAAATAATGTATGATGAATTTTTTCGCCAATTGGCTTGTACCCATGTTACGGTTTCACGTTATGATAATTTCGTATCTCGCCAATTATTTTGTGCCCATGTTACTATTCCACGTTATAATAATTTCGTAATTTACTCGTCCATCTCATGATAGTTTTGTTCTTGAAACTGGAATAGAAGAAGAACAACATGGTGCACACCCCATGCTACAAACTAAAATTGTGCTAAATTTCATGAAAATCGGCCGAACGGTCAAGGAGCTATGAGCGTCACAGAGATCCAGACATCCAGACATCCTCCGGACATCCAGACAGAGAGACTTTCAGCTTTATTATTAGTAAAGATAAAGATAAAGAGGATGAACAAGCCTCACTAGAACACCCAGAATATCCTTGATGGGAGGGTTTTTTAGGTTATAAGCAGGGCTTAATTTCTAACAAAAGAAATGTGTAAGCACCTTGTATCCCTTAGAATCTATTTTAATAAGTTAGAAGCCTTAATTCTATCAATTATGCGAAAATTCTCAGGAAATGAAAAAAATGTAGAATGATAGCTCTCATGAACTTTCATGCAAAAGAAGCCCTGGCATAAGCCCTGACGTCAGGACTGACATGGAGCTGAAACGTCGCGCCGTTTCATTGTTTCTTTTCTGGGGGAGAAAAAAGTTTCCCTCCACATAAAATTGGCTTGTTCTCAACCATTTCTTATTGGCGTTAGATTGGTGCTAGAAAATTTACGAATGCAACCCCTGTTTTACATGTGTATAAAACATGTTACTGGTAAAACATGTAAAGGGCCGTAACTGCAAATGTTTCATTTCTTATTTTATTTTTCATTTTTGTCATCTATTGTATGTTAGCTTTATAGTACTAGTTGGTTATTTGGGTTCCGCTGAAAAAATAGTGCGAAGAAAGCGTCTATTTCCATCATTTTCCTATTGTTAGTACTGAATACTAAACGCGTTTCTTCAAATATCTAGAAGACGCATTTCTGCAGCTATTGCCGTTTACCTGCCCATGACAGAATTGGGGTACGTTTTTGAAAATGGTCTAAGATCAAGGTAAGAATTGAAACAATTTCTCTGTTATTATGTCATGAACGTACTTCGCCACATAGGTCGTTGTATTCATGAGATTTAAAACAAATTACCATTTAATTTATGAAACTCGTCAGTTTTTCGGCATTTTTACTCTCCAAAAACTAGTTTACCGAGTAGCTGGAATAGAAACAATTTTCTACTGTTCTTTTGCATGTGTACAATAAGGTCTGGGTGGAACCTTCTCCTTCGCTGTGCCCGTCGCGTGTACATCATGTCAGCATTTTAGAGTTTAGATTAAAATACCAGAAATGCGCACTTTTGCGTACTTTTCCATTTTTACTTTTTCAGGAAAAAGTGTTTCACCAAGTGTCAAAGTGTTTTTAATTTTCATTCGGTTCTAGGTCTAGGGAGTTTCTAACCGGTTTTGTCCAAGAGAGGTATGAGAAAGCTTTCTGAGAGCTCAGTTCGTCCGCATGGTTTCCTGTCATTCGCAAAAGAAGCATATAACATCACGGGGGGATATGTCCAGAGCTGTCAACAAACTCATGATTGGCTGAACCTCGTTTTCTTTTCATCAACTTCACGCGGAGTTCCGCCTCGAGGCGGCTACCGATGACAAGGAGGTCACATGACTTCTCGTCATCCAATAAACTTCAAACGCCTACTCTTTTATCGCACGGAACAAAACAATGTCTATCAGTTTCCGCTCTGGAAAAAAAAAAAAAAAAACAGAAAAGTAGATGAATCTCCGTTTTTCGGTTGCCTTGAAACGCTTCAGCCTTTTGAGTCGATGATGTGACGAATGTGATTTGTGGACTACTTGTGATTTTTTTTCAAAATGAAAATAAATAAATAAATATGTCCTTATAGTAAAACAATCTTTTATGAATAAGTCAGTGCTTAACGTAAGGTTCGTGATTTTTTCCAAATGTGGATATAAGTTTTTCCAATATTTAAAGAAATTGCTGGTTTTGAAAAACCTAAAAAATTGCTGCGAATACAAAACATTATATAAAGAAACGCGGAAAATCAAATGTGATGAAAAGCTATTTGTGGTTTATTTATGTTTACTAACATGTCCTTAAAATATCAAACATCAGGTTCTTATTTCATTTCTTTTCTAAATAATAGCAATAATAAAAAAATGAATTTAAAGAAAATTTTAAAAATTGATTGCTGCGATTGAAATGCTTTCAGTCATTATTCTTTACAGCTTTAAAGTCGATTCATATTTACATGAATAAGTTAAGTATACCGCAAGAATGAATGTGCATTCCATGGAATCCCTTCATTTTTTATATTTTGGTTAGTGTTATAAAATCTTAAAATTTGGAAGAATAAAAACTAACAGTAAAATTTTTTTTGTTATACCTAATTTAGCTATGGGCTTACTTGGAAACTAAACTCATTTTCGTTACATTTTCTAAAGCTTGGCTACCTTTGAATCATATAAAAAAACACATTAACAAACCCTTCTGAAGCTGGAATTCATGTTCTAAACTTTTTATATCAAAAAAAAAAAAAAAGGTTGAACTTCCGATAAATTTTAACTTTCGAAACAAGGTTGCGTAATTATTTTTGTGGAAGTTATTCAATGATATTAAAAAGGATGAAGTAACTCGTTTTTACCAATGTCTGTTTTCTGTTGTATGGCATACTTTTATCTTGATTGTTCAAAAAAAAAAAAAAAAAAAAGAAAAAAAAAGAAAGAAAGAAAGAACAAAATAAAGCAAAAAAGGAAAAGCACCGTATGGAATGCATTTAAAAATATCACGATGATAATATCTGTTTTAGATTCATGAGTACCAACCAATTGGAAAAGCACTCAATATTAAGCTGGAACCTAGAAGCACAATAGCACAGATTTTTTTAAAGATTTGCGTCAAAATTGAAAAATATAAAGAATTGTTTTGCTTTACAATGCTTGTCTAGTAGCAGATTACGTCTAACAAATTCCTTCAGGATTCTGACTTTCATTTCTCCAATTTTATATTTTAAGACAATTTATCTCAGACAAATCGGATTAACTGAATAAAATTTGCCGACTTAAAAGAAAAACTTCTCATGCCCGCCACGAAATACGACGCGAGACTTACAGAAGTAAGAGTTGGAGTTGTTCTGTTTTTCTTTTCCACTTTTTGCACTTGAACTAAACTAGACTAACTTCAATATCAGAATTTTCTACATTCAAAATATGAGCTGCTGAGTTGCCATTTTCGAGCGATGAAGAATAAAATAAATATTTTTTTTTCTTCAGGAAAGTATGTGAAGGACAATTCTCGGAAAAGATCTTCTGATAAACCTATACGTGTTTTACTAGCATCATTAATTCCATAGTTATATAACTTATGCAGATTCATTCAGGAATGGTTTCAATTATATGAAAATTCACACGTAATTGAAAAGCAGTTTAGGACCTCAGCCATCGTGAGATCTTATGAAAATAAAGCTGTGATTATAACCATATACTATAGAGGCATAGGCATTTCCTAACCGAGTTTCATGTTAATAACTCTCTTTGTATTGCAAGCAAAGAAATTTTATTTTGAGATTTCTTTATTTACACCTTCCATCGTTATAAAAGAAGGCAAAGTTCTATAGGAACGTCCCGAACTAAATTTTTGAAAGGATGGGTATTCTCTATTTGCCGAATGGAACTCCAAGTTCTGCCTAATGGTGATAATTTTGCCAAATGATGATAATTTCGATGAAGTGTCGGACAAAATTAGCCGAATAAGGAAATTTTTGGAAGGTCATAGTGATCCTCTGAGACCTCCTATCGAGGCGTCTCTAAGTTGTTATAGGGTTTCTTTCGTAAGATATTTCTTTTCAAAAACTCGGGATTTTGAACGAAACATAAAAGTTTTTAGTTTTTAAGAATTTACAATTTTATATTAATGTAACTAAAACTACCGATTTTCCTAGATTGATATTTGAATTTAAAATCGGGAAAATTTCTAAATTCTTCAACAGAAAATATATTATCATAGAATTATAGAATTCTATGCAAATTAATTTTAACTTACATCGTGGATTCGTTTCCTCAAACAAAAAAGGAAACAAATAAATAAAAAAAAGAGTAATGCTGCAAACAAGAAATGTAATTACTTGGAATAATCTACGTATTTAATGCGTATCTCTCTCTATTAAATGGATAACAATGTATCATCACGAAGCCAAAAGGTCTGATATCATAGCTTATACGCTTCTGGAAAAATCATTTTACTCCTACTTTTAACTCATTTTTCCAAAATACCACTTAAGCGGAAGGTATTGTATTTTGATTGAACATCTCTAGTTCGTTCCGAATAGTTTCTTTTAAATGTAATCACTCGTAGATGGTATCACTAACTGCTCGGAGTCAAGCCCACCTTTCCATATAGTCTACCTCAAGAACGCACCATCTAATGATTCAAGAACGCATCACCACAAAAGACCTATCCCTACAAACACCAGGGGGTCAAAGCTCAAACACTAGCCCTGAAGCCTAGTTGCTGGCTTACAGGCGCAAGTTCTTAATATTCTGCGAGTGCTTCTGTTCGTAGGAGGTTTCGAATCTTCTGTGTTATGCGCGTTTTATAACCGCGGTTGAAAAATTGACTTGCTTTCAAGGTGTGCGAATTTATTTTTTCCTCTAGGTAGTTTATTTATTTGCTTATTTATGATGCGTAAGCAGCGCTATAAGATTAGAAAAACCTTTCGAAAATAGGCTGGAGTGCGAAAAAAATAAAACATTGGTGAAATTTATGGATTGCTGCACGACGCTCCTCTTGGACAATTAACGTTGGTTTATGTATAATTTTAGAGGTTCGTACGAGCAATGGGTGATGAAAGCGGGGTTATTTATGATTTCTTAGCGAGAATTCTGATAGAAAATTTCGTTTTGTTTCCGCTTTCCAGCTTCGGGTGATTGGTTTTCGCTCGTATTAGCATGGAGTGAGAGCGACAATTGATTTATGGGAGGCAGGTCAGAGTGGACAGACGTTACTTTTATTTTGAGTGTAATAACTTCAATACTGTGTAAAAATGGATGCTTATAGCCTGCGCCTTGCGTAATGGTGCCAGTGATTTATGATTGCGCGTCATTTGTGACAATTGGATTGCTCGTGAAATGTAAATGTTAAGCATTTATGCCATTAGAAGTTAAAACAATGCTTTGAGACGAAAGAATAAAAGAGCATTACTAAACAAATTTGCAGTGCTGTTTTGTTTTTTAGTCTAACGATATGCTTCTCTCTAAGCATAAAATATATTTGAAATGAAAGTGAAATATTTAATGTAGAATGAAGATAAATTTATCTAGAAGTTGTCAATCTTCAATCTTTGCGGTTCAGAACTGGATTCAGTTCTGTGTGAGTTTTTGCATAGCTTTCTTGCTGTTTTCTGGGAGAAAAAAATTGAGACACATTTTAAAGGAATAGTTAAATTTCTTTCTTTTTATGTTCATGACTATTTCATCTTCCAATTATATGAAAAATACAGTAACATACCATGTTGAAGGATTGCATGAAGCGAAGCCTGCTTCCATGGGAAAAAGGGCTAAAAATGTATGAGAGCACACATTTTTCGATTATCTATATAAAACTGATTCAATTTTACCCTAGATTATTTTAAAGCCTTGCTAAGCATTAGAACTTCTAAACTTTATGTTTGTTTAACCTATAAGGTTTAACTTTTTGTTTCAAAGCTGACCCTTATCTTTGATCTTGATCCCTCTATCTTTGATTGTCTAATATTGTTTACGGTACGCTCAGTGGCGAACATGATTGAGATGAATTAAAGTAATAACCGTGTGTATCACAAACTTTCAAAAGTTATTTCAACACCAGGTGTTATTAAATCGAGGGAAAAAAAGGTTCCGCTCTGAATTGACCATTCTACATTCGTACAAAATTATCCACGCAAATAGCTCTATTTGTTCTAGTAATTTAATTTGAAGAATATTTTTCTTTTTCTTGCAGCTTCACAGTCTGAAGGCGTAAAACGAGAATGCGATATGAATTTCGTATTCCTTCTTAAAAAGGTTTGATTATTTTCATAGGCAAAGATTTTTATACATGTTTTTATGTTTTTGTTTCTTTCAAGATTTAAAATAAATATTTATCATGAAACAAGGGCTAAAAATGATGAATTGGCTAAAGAAAATATTTCTAATGCTTTTGAAACATGAACTCATGTTTCTGTAATTGATTTCGTTGGCAAAATTTGTAGACAGAACAACTATGTTACTTTGTATGAAAATAAAATAAACGATGCGTATCAAAATCGAGGGGTTTTTTCCCCCTTCTTCTTTTCAAGTTAAGACATTTAAGTTCAGCATCATGCTATACTATGGAAGAAAAAAAACTAGCTCAATTTAATTTCTGACATTCGAAGTCGTATCCAAATATTGCCCGGTATTTACTCCATGTTTCTAAAATCTCTGATTATATTAAAATTTCAGTCAATTTTTTCAGATAGTTTATTCATATTAAATATCGCATCGAAATATTTTTAAGTCATACTCCAAACAGAAAAGAATCACCCAAACATAAATTATATATGCAGTAAGAAATGGTAAGCATAAAAAAAAAATACTTTTTAAAATTGTAGAAATTATGTGATGTAAAAAAACATTTTCATTTGAAAAAAGATAAAATGGAAACGAAAAACCTGTTCTAAATAAACTAGTTTTAATTTTTTTGGCGTAAGAAATTCTTAAGTAAAATCCAATGTAAAGAATAATTATTCATAATTACCGTAACTAAGGATTAAATGTCACAGAACAAAATAAAGACGTAAACTAATTCGAATCCTGAATAAACTAATCAGAAAAAAGTTGCAGAAAGAAACAATAAATAAATAGATAAAGGAAAAAATAAGAAAAAATAAGATGAGATTCATCATCTGCGGACAAATAAATAAGCAAATAAATAAATAAGTAAAATTAAAATAGTACAAAATAAAAATTAAATGGAACAAAAAAGAAAAAGGAATTTATAAAAGCAAAATATACGTCAGTCAAAATCAACTTAGGATATTTTCTTAGTAATTATTCTGCAGCTTGACTTTGCTCATGCAGAAAATTTAAATTTCACTTATTAATTTTCTTACCAGTTTTTTCCAACGGGGTTTGAAAAAAATAACCGTACTTCTTTAACATTCACATTATTTTTAATAAATCCTGAGCATATAGAAGTACTCTTTTCAAGTTTTTTTTCTTTTCAAATTTTATGAGTTATCAAATATTTATGGATGGGATGATTGATAAAACGATCTTTTTTTCCTTCATATTGTGCAATACATTTTACTTGTTCCTGTTGCTATCTGCTGTTTTTTCTCACAATTTAAAAAAAAAAAAAAAAAAATTTCCTTTACGGCAAAACGATATTATAGGCAACAGTTTACCTTTGCTATAATAGCGCTATGGAATCCATTTAAATTTTACTTCTTTATTTATTTGTATATTTATTTATTCGCAACTTATTTCGGATTAGTTTATTCAAGATTCGGGTTAGTTTACGTCTTTATTTTATTCTGTGACATTAGTCCTTAGGTACGGTAATAATGAATAATTATTCTTTACGTCAGATTTTACTTAAGAATTTTTTACAATACAAAAAATTAAAACTAATTCATTTAGAACTGGTTTTTCACTCTCATTTTATCTTTTTTCAAATGAAAAAGTTTTTTACATTACATAATTTCTACAATTTTAAAAAGTAATATTTTTAATGCTTACCATTTCATAGATAATTTATATTTGAGTGATTATTTTCTGTTTGTTGTAAAACTTAAAACTATTTCGATGCTATATTTAATATGAATTAACTATCCATTTAGAAAATGCGCTATGGATATGGCGAACTTTCTGAAGTCAAAGTTTGGAAGATGGTTAATTTTTCAAATTCTTTTGAAGTTCTTGACAGAACTTTAAATCTTTTATTTCAATAAGTATAACTGAATTTTCGATGAATTTTATCATGAAAATCGAGGTTATGAGACTATTTTTAGAGACAATTAGGAATCGTTAAAGCGAAAATCTCATAAACCTCAAGAGGTTACAGGTAATACAGGAGGCCAAGTAGCAGCATTAAAATACAGCTAGTGTCTTGAAAGTGCACTTTGCGGCCAAGCTGAATTGCAACTATTCTATTAAAAAAAGAGTGCGCTAAATTACATAATTAGAGGGCGCGTACTTAGAGATTAGATATAGTAGGCGTATGCCGAACCAGGAATATGCCCGGATATAATGAAATCGGTGATTGTAGGGTAAACTATACAACATGCTGTCCGCGAGGATACGGCTTTTCTGGCGTTTAAGGGTAGGGCTTGCTAATTTAAACGCTTAATCATATTTATATTGAGCTATTTTAAACGCCTGATGGTACATAATCTGGGATTATTTTGTTTCGGTGAGTTTGAAAATGATACTCCATAGCCGCATTGTTTTTAAAGACTAGTAGATTATAGATATTTTATTCAAGGAAATGTCGTGTCAAAGCTATAAAATTTGCATTGTAGGTTGCTTCATTGGCGTCCGGGGAAAATTTTTGAAATTGGGCTTATCTAACGCGAGTAGTAATTTCAGCGATGATTATAATGATTATTAGGTAAACTAGATTTGATTTTCAGAGATTCTGCTTTGTCAAATATTAATAATTATTAAATTTACCTGACTCATTTTGAGTGCTTTTAATGCTGCGCAGATTTTGTTACCAATATCTTACACAATAATTTGCTTTAAGTTGCTTCAAGCTTCAAATGCTTGTAACTTTCAGACTTACATGTCAAAAAGAGTGCTGTAGAGTTTAACAAATAATAAAAGAAGAATAGTTTCTCTTCTTACATTATATGAATCAATTTCTTTTTCTTTTTTTGGTAATTCTAAGAGTCACAAAATGCTTTTTCTTTCTTTCCTTCTTTTTTTTTCATATTTTAAGTTCCACTAGAATAAATGTAAAATAAGATAGGTGGATGTCTTGTTATTAAAAGTACTCAATAATTTAATACTTTCGAAATTAATGGTAATAAATTTAATCACATTGCCAGTGTCTTTTTGTCTTTTGTTTCCACAAATGTTTTTTTTTTTTTCGTTTTTTTGCTTCGGTGTGTCGTAACGGTTATACTACAATTTCGATGAATAAATTAAAACAGCTGATGTAGTTTTTGTCAGAATGTTATGAGTAACGCAAAATTTTTCAAATTTTATGTTCAACGCTATTCATAACATAAAAAATTTTTCAACATAAAATAGCATTGGTAATCTTCAAAATGCAGTCATAATATGAAGTTATTGATAAACTAAAGATTTGATTTAAATGCCTTTTTTTACTAAATGTATTCCCATTGGAAAACCATTTGTGAAATAGCTCTAAGTAATTGGAGGCCTAGGAAACCACTTACGTAACACGTTGTCACGTGCTTATTATCATTAATAACACCAATTACTACTCTAGTTTGTAGAAGTGAGGAATACGTGAGATAACGCACTAACAGCTGAACAACTCATCGCCGCAGCTCTTATGTTTTATACATAGCGAGTAGTTATTAATTGCTTAGGTCGTACAACTGATTATTAAGCTAAAGGAAAAGAAGTGCAACATATTTTCTCTAGGTTAATTAAGGCACATTAAGAGACATACAAATCCTTATGTTACTCCACATTGTTTTGAAAATTGAACATATGTCTAAACATTTTTTTTCCCCAAGGAATTTTCTGAGTTTTTCCTGTTAACCGAATTTGTGTTTCAGAATATTTTCATTTATTATGCGTTGAGATGAATGCTGAGCAATTTTTCGATAGAAATCCATTGGTACATTATACTTTCTTGCACACTAGACTGGTACATTTTGTAGGAGTGCGAAGTTTTACGAATTTTCTCAGCACGATGTTGATTTTTCTTGTGATATAGCTACTTTCTTGGAATCAATTTTAATTCCAATTTCAAAGTTAGATAACAAAGTTCTTAATTGAGTGCAACCCAACTTGAAAATTTTTGCTTCAGGCATAAAAAGTTACACGGGTGGAGGAGAACACCACTCGGAAATAATCTTTCTAAAAAATACAGAATTTTGTATGATAGCTGTATTCTGTTCCCTGTCTAGCATAGTGTCTTTTTTCTCAACCAAACCAATAGCTTTAATGTTATCGATTAAACAAAAGTATTCAAGAAAAACCAGCTCGAAACATTAAATAGGAGTTTCTACTAACTCATTTATCAAGTACAAAATGCTAAGATTTTACTATTTATTTATGGCTTTAAGGTTTGCGATCAGGTTTCAAAACTGTTAAACATTTTGGTGTTTAGAAAAATTTGTCTTTTTGTTTTCTTATTTCTTTAAATATACAATTAAAAATACTAAGGAAAGTCTTAGCAGGAATATTTTATTCAAGTTTTGGTGCTTTAGTAAAAACTTATTCTTTTGTGGTTTTCGTCCATATTTTTTAAGGACGTTAAATTTACCTGCGCAAAGCGGCCACCTCTTTTAATTAGAAATGAAAGGAATTGTGGACTTCTTATTGCATCCAGACATTTAAAAAATGTATCATAAGTGCTAACTAGAAGGCATAAAATTTCAAAAAGGCTAAAATGCATCCTAAATATACTAGAATGACTTTGCTCTAAAGACCAAACATTAACGTTTACAGAACTTGTATCGAATCTTACTACGTTCTTCTTATTTCTTCATCACATAATAAAATCAAAATGTCGGATTGCATTCAGGAAATCAAAAATTCAACAACTATGTGGGTTTTTTTTTAAATCAGAATTCCAACAGGCATTTGAACAATAAGATTATTTTTACTTCTAACTTTAGGTTTTAGATCCATTTCCATAAATTTTCTTCATTACTCAAAGTTATCGCTTTGCATTTTAATGTGAACTCCCAATGAGGAAATCCAAACGTTAGTGAAATAAAAAAAAAAAAAGTCTGATTCGCTTTGGGAAAATAATATTTGTTTTTTAATTTTCTCTTTTATAATGCTTCAAATGACTTCTTCAAAGAAGTACTAATTCAAGAAGCATTTCGTCTTCTGAAGGCTCACTTTAATTCTCCGAATGCCTCTAGATTGGTTGGGCCCGGACCAGTTGGTTCTATGATAATAATTATGGATCTAATCACCCCTCCACATCAGCAATTACTCTATAGGCTCTTTTGAATTATGAGTGTCAAACATGGAGCCCTAACTGTGTGCTCCCAAACAACCAGGTGCACTGCGTGTACCTTCGATTGCTCCATCTGTAATGATTGGGAACGTATCCTCAGAGATGTGTCTGTTATCTGCGGGAAAGGATCAAGCTTCGGTTGATGTGGTTTCGGGGGGAGGGATAATTTTTATTCGGCGGGTGGATAAGTTTGCCGATTGAATGTTTGTTAATTAGGAACCTCTTAGAATTAATGTTTCTCATTTGAGTCAGATCAATGCCTCGATTATATCCAAGCATCGTTACGAGTTCTGTTGTAATTTCAAGCGGCTAATCCTGTAAGTATTTAGAAAATTTCTGTTATTAAAGAAAGTATCATTTGAGAAGATTGTGGGGAGTACAAATACTGAAAACTTCATGGAGTGTATACACGTTCCATGAGGTGCTTAAGCAAGTAATAAGAGTTTTTTATTTTCAGTCGAACAGAAAAAACAATGCAAATGTGCTTACTGAAGAAAAGACGAAGTTTGCTTGACGTCATAGGTATAACATTATATATTGGATCGTTTTTCGAAAAGTTTTTGTTTGCTTGCGTTTAGATTTATTCAAAACAGCATAATACTTTCAAATTGACTTCAATGATAATATACTTTCGGTTTCAGAAGACTTTTTTTTTCGGTGTGATCAAAATATACTTTATTATTTATGGAAGAATACTTTGAGTAGTTTCAAACAGGAGTAGCTAAAAGTCACGGGATTGTGATTTTGTCACAGTTTTGGTGAACTTAAAATCATGTCACTGAGTTTTTCGAATTTATTTTTAAAACAAGAGAACAAGAGCACTGCTAATAAAATAGGGACAAAATTATGGTTTAGAGGACTCGTAACTTAATTAAGGTTTAGGAAACTGTAAAAAACACGCTTACAATTCAACTAATAAAGGCCACAGAGGAGGAACTGTGATAAAAAAACATTGTTATTATTATTGGTGTTTTATTTGATCAAAAGTTCTAGTTACGAGCCTTGGACAAGGCAAAGTATCTTTACCATCTACTTCTCGGATCCATGAATAAAACTTATACTGCCAGTATATTTTATTACCCTAATTAATTTATTTATTAATTTATATAACTGTGTAAACTCACTGCATTATTTCAATTTCTCAACATTATTCAGTAAATCTAAATGCATGTCCCAGCATCTGAAATTCATAATATAACATTAGAAACTTTGCATATTTACTGTCAAAGAACTTTAGATAAGATTTTAGTAAAATGTGTGCCACGGCAAAAGAAAATAATAATTACATAAGTTCAGGGCCGTAACCAAAACTCCCTAGTCAGTCACAGGAGACAAGACAGTTGATTCGATTGACTATTTAACAAAGTAAAGGATTGTTAGTCAAACAAGACCTTGTTATATTCAGTAAATTACCGCCCATTAGCCAGGGCTATAGCAAAAATACGTGAAATACACCGCCATCTCAATCATTTCCAGCCGAGGACTGCAGTTTCTTGCTTATTAGCACTCATCAGCCCGGCATAGGAGTGACTGAGCAGGAAATGGAAAAACTCTTAAGAAAGCCAAGAATGCCAAACAAACTGGTAGCTAATATAGACTTAGCACAGACCAGGCGAGTGACCGAAACAATGGTTCGGTTCAACCCGAAGATTGAAGGCAGGGCATGGTATATTCAGTAAATTACTGCCCATTAGCCAGAACTAAAGCAAAAATACGTAAAATACACCGCCAGCTCAGTCATTTCCAGCCGAGGACTGCAGTTTCGTGCTTGTTAGTCTGAATTACTTCCACGTCCATTTATGCTCAAATATAGTTAAATGGTGTAATGACGTATTAACTAACAAATAAGTTAAAACTAAATTTTTTAACTGCGAGAAAACCGACGGCTATACTTATCTCTGTCGTTCTCGCCTTAGCCCATAGATATAAAAATGATTAATCATAATTTCTAAGAAATATTGCTTGAAAAATAACCCGAGCTCATTTCCAGATATTTTTGTTACAAATTATCCAAAATGTAAAACAATCCCTTTGGTGACAAGTAAAATTATAATTCATGTACTCAAGTATTCTCTTCAATCAGCAATGATAATAAAAATTCACAAGAAGTTACAACACCGATGCGTTATACCCGTTGCGGAACTTTTGATCCAAAAACACTACCTCCACACTGATAGTCCAAGTTGTTGATTTTAGAACAGAGGTGGTAACAGGGTCTCTTCTTTGGCACCACAATGGGATAAGCACTCCATGATTGATCTGTGCGCGAAATCGAATTGCCCCAGGCTTTGTTACGAGTGCCAGTACTAAGCCAACAGCAAACAGAAAGGCACTGCGAGGGGGGGGGGGGGAAACGAAAGCTCCGATAAAAAAAATAATAAAAAAAAATTGCCACCTATCCGCGGCAACATTCATTACTTCATAGAATGCCCCTTGTTATTGATGACTCGAACTCATCTGTACACCCCGCGGGAAGGAACGAATTATCGAATTGCTATCACTGCTACGTGCTGCAAAGGACTCGTTGCTGTTATCAGATCTTTAAACAGATATTTTCCCTTCATTTCGATCATTCTTTTGCTCTTATTTAATATTTTTCTGTTTTTTCTCGCTCTTCAAAAAATGATGTGTTAAGAAACAGAGTCGCCATTTTTCGCGCTCCCCAGGTGGTTGCAGCGTCGGCCCAGAGTTGTTGCCAGTTAATTTCTTCGCGTCCGGTTACTTCTCATTTGTCACCTCTTCTTCTGGATTCTAATGAGGGAAAGGAGATGTACGTATCGTCTTGTAAAAGAGTAATGCATATTTTCATGAAACCATTGATTTCTCCGTACTATATTTAATACTTTATTTTAAAAATTACTTCGTAATTTTGCAGCACTGTCTATTTGAATTCCATGCTCTTAGATCAATGTTACAAAAATGTTTAATGCTCAAATACTTGTTTGTAAAACATTAAAATAAAAGAGCATAATTCACACAATTTTTGAAACTCCTGCGATATTTGTTTGCAACTATACATCAAGCAGCAGTTATTAACTATAAGAAAAGTATATAACTGATAGATTTTATATATTAGTCCATCAGAGTGTTAAAACAATCCCATGTATTGAATAGCAAAAGATGCTGGCATTGCGGCTGCCATCAACTTTGCTGTAAACTTCACAAGGTACTGTTTTAAAATAAAAGATGAGGGCGTTTCTTCTTCATTATACATGCGATAGTATCAATTTTTCCGATACAGATTTATAGGAAGGAATTTACAGTTCAGAGAAAGGAAAGTATATCTCGAGCGAGGGTGGTATTAGAACAGACCATTTCAAGTGTATCAACCACTGTTCAGATCACTTGTCCATTGACACAACTGGATGGATCACTGATGACGTCAACATATGACGTCATCAGTATTTCAGTATCACTGATGACGTCATCAGTATTTCTTCAAGTACAGTGGCGTAGCCGTGGGGAAGGTCCATGGAATCTGCACCCTTCACGAAATGAGTAATAAAATCCGAAAATGAAGATGTTTGTTTCTTCACACATGATTTTCCTGTTCGTATGCATAATAAAATTCAAATTTGAGTACATGCAAATTTCATTGGATAGGTACCATCCGAAATAAAATCTTCGCTACGCTACTTCTCAGTATGCATTGCTTGATTTCACAGTACGAAGTGCTTTCAGATAAGTGTACAGCTGCGACTATCCCAAAAATACAGAAAAAGCAGCTGGAAAAAATACAGTATTCTTTCAGGGTGCAGTACTATCGTAAGTTTAAATTTCGGCAGGGAAATTTTTAGACCGTAAAAAATGTGCCTGAAAACCTGCCAGGACTTATTTTAAAACAGAAAAGGCAATGTTGGAAAAAATAAAAGATAATTTCTTTAAAAAAAAGGGGGGGGGGAACGTAAAATTGCTAAATTATGTATGAAGAAATAATTTTACGAAATTGAAACTTATGATTCTAATTTAACAAGATAAAAGTTTTTGGAATTCGCAATTGCTTTGT
Source organism: Uloborus diversus (assembly GCF_026930045.1). NCBI lineage: Eukaryota > Metazoa > Arthropoda > Arachnida > Araneae > Uloboridae > Uloborus > Uloborus diversus. The sequence continues at coordinate 89,297,661 of NC_072732.1, read as the reverse complement.
AAGTGGGAAACAAACTGAAGAACTCACTCCGAATTTAGCTTTGCTCCAATTATAAGTCTACGAAGAAATATTTTCATCGAAGTGTCGAATTTTCTGTAATGTCAATTAAGCAAAGTACTACACCTGAATTGTTACAATGAACTTCTATGTTAAAAAAAAGAAACAAAAAAAACATCTTGTAAGAGGTTACAAACGTCCCTGTAGACTGGAATGTTTATAACATGGAACAAAAACGTGAAAAACATTTCCAGTAATACCTAAACAATCTACCTACAAAGCTTATAAATAAATGATAGATATTTATTATAGGTTCTTCGAGATGTTAATAAACAAGGGGTATTTTACAGAGTTGAACCAGGGTCTGGGGAAGGAGAGGGTCGGACCATGTCTTTGATCTTCCAGTTTTGCCGCGTCTTAGCTAAAAGAGGGTGAAAACGACGTTTCTGACGTCATCCTGGAAGCACTGACTTGCGTATTTCCATAGCTCAATATTAGTTTGCATCTTCAATTTTAATTTTTCTACTCACGCTATTTATCGCACGGGCTCCCCGAGCCCGTGCCCTGGGCATGACATTTCTAAGAAACAGGAGAATTTTTCATACTTCATTTAAATTCTTTTTCGAAAACTATCCCAGTGCTTTGAAATTAATTCTTTAATTCTTAGTATTCCTTCCTATATTGTTTTCCCTTTTTTGTGCGGTGAGGGGGGGATGCAGTTTATAATGAATTTAAAACATAGTATATTTTCCTCGATAGTTGTACCATGAATTCGTTTATGTGAATATTCCATTATCTGTACTTATTAATTTCATTACTTTCATATAGTGACTGATATTTTGAATGTCATCATTGATATTTATTCCATTCTTGAGCAATCGTTAATCAGAAATATCTGTTTAAAATTACAGTAATTGTTTGCAAAAATGTTTCATAGGATTATAATTATCTATCATAGTGGATTTTTTTTTATTTTTTTTCCATGAATTGTTCAAAAGAAAGAAAATTTGTTTCATATTATAATAAATTTCCGAAATAGTGGAGCAATTACTGAAACGTCATATTGTGTCAATTTCGGACAGTACGTATTTTTTCCTCAATAGCTTAACAAGTATTCATATATTCTACAAATGCAAATATTTCATTATCTGTATATATTATAGTTCTTTCATTTATTTATAAAGTTGCTTGTGTCTTGGATAATCATTTCTGATATTCATTCGACAATTCACGAGCAGTAGTTAACATAAATATCAGTTAGAAATTACAGTCATTGCTTTCAGGAATGCTTTATAGGATAATAAATCTTGGCAATAGTGAGATTATTATTGAAACACTATGTGGTATCAGTTCGGGAGAATCAATATTTTTCCTTCTTTAGTTGTTTAACATATTTTGTAAATGTAACATTTCATGATTTAAAATTACGAGCCACAGTATTTGAATAATGTCTATTTTAAATGAATTGTTTAAAAGAATGAAAAATTATTTCATTGCGTAATAAATTTCTGAAATAGTAGGGTTATTAATGAAACATCATGTTTCAATTTCGGAGAATATATAGTTTTTTCCTCTATAGTTGTACATATATTCATATATTCTACAAATGCAAGCATTTCATTATCTGTATCTGTTATAGTTATTTCATATTTTTTTTTTTTTTTTTTGTGGATGCGTATGTTTTGAATTGTCATTATTGATATTCATTCAATAATTCGCAAACGCGATGTTTAAATATCTCTTTGAAATATAGTATGAGTTCTCAAAAAAGTTTTATAGGATAATAAATCTCTTAATACATCAGTTAAATATTGAAACATTAGGTGGTTTAAATTTCGAAGAATCAATATTTTTCCATTTTTAGTTGTTTTATCCATTTTGCAAATTTAAATATTTCATGGATTAATTTCGAGCAATATCTTAAACTTAAAAAACAAACAAACAAACGAAAAACCATTGAATAATGAACTTAAATGAAACGTTATGTGGTGTCAGTTTCGGAGAATACATATTTTTATCATCTAGAGTACATATATTCTACAAATGCAAACATTTCAGTACATGCATTCATTATAGTTTATTTCATTTATTTGTTTCATAATAATCAGTAATTACTTAGTTGATTATGATTTGAATTTTTATCATTGATATCCATTTAAAAAGTCACAACCAATAGTTCCTGGAAAAATCTGTTTAAAGTAAAGGTAGTTGCTCTCAAAAATGTTTCAATTGGATAATATTTCTGTGTGGGGTTATTAATAAATTGTTATGTATTAACATGTTGTGTCAGTTTCGTAGAACACATATTTTTCCATATAGAGTTGCGCATATAGTCTCCACAACTGCAAATATTTCAGTATATGTATTTGTTTTTGCTTATTTCATTTATTTCAATCATAAGCATCAGGAATTACATAGTTGATCCTATTTTGAATGTTCATCATTGGTATCCATTTGATAAGTCACAGCCAATAGTTCTTGGAAGTATCAATTTAAAGTAAAGGTTTGTTCTTAAAAATATTTCATAGGATAATATTTTTGTTGGGGTTATTAAATAAACGTTTTGTACAACCAACTTCTGATATTCCGTACTTATTCCTCTATAGTTATTTTAATATTCTGCAAAAAGTATAGTTTACTATATGTATTTATTGTAGTCATTTTTATACACAGCTATTTGCATTTTGAATCAATATAATAGTTACAAAACCTTTCCGTTATACACGAGTAATATGACTTGAAAAATATCTGCTTGTAGTAACAGTAATTGCTTTAAAAATGCTTCATGAGACATTTGATTTCTTTCATAAAAGACGTATAAATGAAGCACCATGTGGTAATCAGTTTCTGAGTATTTGTATTTTTCCCTCTATGTTGTTGTATATATTTTATAAATGTAAATATATAACTATTTTGAACTAATATAGTTGCTATATATTATTGAATTTAAATGATTATTCATTGACAAATTCGTTTTTGTTCTTATAATTATTATTAATTTATTATATTATTAAAATATTAATAATGATTATTTTTCTCTTCTACAATTTTTTGAAGATAAACTTTAAAGTAAATGATATAACAGTACTTTCTCTTCCAAATCAGAAAAAGATTTTTTGTAGTAGTTTACGAATTTAGTGACTCAAATAGATTACCATTTTCTTCTAATAAAATTATTTTAAGTTGTATTCAAGCTCGGTTTAGTTTCATAGTAATTATAGCTTGAAATCACTCACACTGTAAAAACGATTCAGAAACGTTCCCGGAAAATAATGGACAGCTGATGTGCCCAATTTCTGCCGGTAAAATACCTTACAAAAACCAAGAATTTTTTCCGCTAAAATTCAGTAACCTTCCTGAAATTATCCCGGAAGCTTCCAGAAAAGTTCAGAAATCATCCTGTTTTAATCCAGTCGTGTCTCTGAAACTTTAGAGTAAACCCATGTAGGTATAGCATAATGGCACCTTTCTGATTCATTAAGAACTAGTGGTACCCGCAAGGCTTTGCCCGTAATAGAAAAAATAAAAGGACTTTAGGTTCGCCTGTATATTTACAAATAATGTATATTGAATTTTCTCGCCAATTGGCTTGTACCCATGATACGGTTCCATGTTATGATAATTTCGTAATTTACTAGTCCATCTTATGATAGTTTTTTTTTTAAAATTGGAATAGAAAAAAAACCATGAAAATCGGCCGAACGGTCTAGGCGCTATGCGCATCAGAGATCCAGATATCCTACAGACATCCAGACATCCTTCGGATATCCAGACATCCAGACAGAGAGACTTTCAGCTTTATTATTAGTAAAGAAGTTTCATTAGCAGTATTGCAAACATGGCCAAAGCTAAGCCAGAATTGCAAGCAACTATCGAGAATTTTACTCGCCTGCAATTCTGGCAAAGCAACGTAGTCCACACCTTCTCTCTCCCTATGGGAGCATAATCAGCATGGACATGCCGTAGTAGAAATGGAACCGATACATGAATACGCTCAGTTAATCTTTAAACTGGGAGCTAAAAATATTTTTCACAACAGTGAGAAGTCTGCATTCGTGCAAGTTGTAACAATTCAGGAAACTTTTTGACAATGATCCTTGATTTTTCCAGGAAGTGTATAAAAACCATTGTAGTCCCGAAACGTTACACGGGAATACTCAGTAACGTTTCGGAAATTTTTCACAGTGCATAATCAAGTCTTGATCTTCCATTTTATTCGAATTCGAAATAATTCTCGTAAAATATGGGTGAGTCATAAATACTAGTAGCAACAGAATATAGTGGCATGGCTTATTTTTTTTCAAATTAAGGTTTTGATGTCCAAAAATAGGAATGAAGCAATTCCTTTTTCCATTGAAATGCTCTTAAGTGCTCCGCTATGCATCCACAGCTACGTCACGAATTTCATACCCCCTAAAAAAGTTTCTCCAGATGGTCCGACTCTCTCTTTCCCTAGACCCAGGAGTTGAACCCTTCAATGCATTTTTTTTTTTATCTTTGATTTGGTTATTGGCATATTGTACGATTATTTTTGCAAAAGGTCTTTCACTACAACTCGCTTCCGTTTTAGTTCTGTTAACACTTAACAGAATCCGTTAGCAAGAGAATTGTGTGTCACTGTCTCGTAGAGTTTTTTTTTTTTTTCACCAGCGCAGTGATTCATAATAGAGTCGTCCAGAAGAAAAATAATTTGCCGTTGTTACAACAACAAGCTAGTTTGAATAATCGAATTTGAAGACCTGTCTGTCACCGTCTCGTATAGCTTGAAATATAACTTGAAACACACAGTTGAACCTGCTTAATGGAATAGGAAATTTGCCCCCCCCCCCCCAAAAAAAAAAAAAAAATCTAATATGCGAGAGATATTCCATTGACCGGGATGAACATAACAAATTACACTGGTTTGGTATACTGAAAATTTATTACATTAAGCGGGATATTCTTTTAACAGCTATTTCAATGAACGGGCTCGACTGTTATTATCTAAAAATAGTGTAAATTCTTAATTCTAAAACTATATTATCCAACCTAGCTTGCTATTTTAACAATGGCAAATATTTCTTTCAATGGGACATTTTTCTTAAAAATCACAGAGTCAATTTAAAAGAAAAAAAAAAACCGCCTGTAATTTTGTAGACAGGGCTACAGAGTGGAATGAAAAATAGCCGAACCCGACTCCTAGATCCCAAATTCAGTCCGACTCCGACTTCGATCCCACATCTTGGCAGAGCAAAGGACTCGGAATCAGGGAGAAAATGACCAACTCCGCCTCCTTTAATTTTAAATCCTCACACTTCAACTCCTTTATCGGATCAGTCTGATTCCGACTCCGAAACCCTGGCGGTGGATACTAACAGCCCTGCCATTTAAGGAGATCAGGACGGAGTTATTGACCTATAATGACTTTAAGAAATCAATGTGGTTACCTATATACGCGGATTTTGTTGTTTTTCCGATAAGATAAGCATTAAGTATAAGCCATTTGACCTCATCGGAAAATTTTCAAATAATGCCTGGATACTAATTAGCACAAAATTCAATCAATACCTTTGTGCTTCAAGTTACAATTGGGGAAGAGTAGGCAACAAAGCTAAAACAAAAACGACAATTTTTTCGTTTTAGCTTTGTGGTTTCATCTTTCTCCAATTGAATTCTTTCTTTTGCTTGTTTCGTACCTGTGAGAAAACTCTTGCTCATTGTTTGCATTCCTTATGGTTCTTTATTGGATTAAAATTTTCTTATTGGTGCACGTTTTTTTTTTCTACTTTTTAAACTGATTGCTTATCTGTCTCTTAGCTTTTGTCGGAAGTATTTTCATCCATAAACTCACGTATTTTTCATTGAAACGGAGGTTCCTTGTAACCTTGAAACACGTGTTTGCAGTGATCTGCAATTTGTGTAATTTAACGTTGTTTTTTTTTTTTTTACTAGTTAACATATTTGCATTTGAGAAGTATGCCAGGAAGTTTGATGGAAAATATGTAACATTACAGTTGCGGATTTTGTGTCGCATTACTCCAGTTATATTTTGAGATGCTCGGTGCAGTAAATGATTTTAAAAAGTTAGTAACTAACATGTGATATTTAAATCGGGATTGAAAATATGTTTCGTGAATAGAAATGCTAGAGTGAACATTACCAGGCTTGGAGAGTATTTTTGACAAAAAAAAAAAAAAAAAAAAACAATACTCCCAAGGAAAAGAAGTTGAACCGTTGGGTCGATATAATATTTTTTGAATGCTTCATCAGAATGACATTTGAATCTTCAATTCACAAAAGTTGAACCGTTGAGTCGATGTAATATTTTTTGAATGCTTCATCAAATCGGCATTTGAATCTTCAATTTACAGATGATAACGGAAGGAATGAAGTTAAGATACGAGAAACTATTAGGTGGTAAAATCTTCGTTTAGATTCAAGAAATTTGACATAGAAATATCATCACATCCAAACCCGTCATCTAATAATCTCCCTCCAGTTCTTCACTTCGTGGTCGACAGCTAGGTGCGAAGAAGGAATACCAATTTCCTTCTCCAAGACTGATTTCGCACATCGAATCTACGCATATGAAGGCGAGGGGGGTTACACCGGAAACAATGACAAACAAGAGCTCTGGAATTCCTTGTCCACCAATCAGCGAGTAATCCTGCTGCGATAACCTCTGAACTTGCACGTGATACGTCTTTGCAGATGCTCATTATTTTCATCTACTTTTGTTCTGACTTCCCTTCACCTAACGCTTGTTGACAGAAGGCACCTCAGTAAAAAAAAAAAAAAAAAAATCTCAGGTAAGTTTGAGGTCACATGGTATCTGCAATCACACCTTAAGAAATAGGCTCGAAATGCCATTTGGAAAATTTCAAGGTTATTGTAATTAAATTCAGTAATTATGTTTCATCCGTTCCGAATCTAAACACGCAGAGTAGACAGATGCCTAGGGCGGCAAATTTGTAGGAGTAGCGAATGCTTTTTTTTTTTTCAAGCTATTCTTGAAAATTAAAAATCACCATTTTTCAAATTGGAATCTTCTTTCTATTTATTAAATACACTTTATTTTCTCTCATGTAAGGAAAAGGAAATAGCTTTAAATGAATGTACGTATAGTCTAATCGCTTTCTAGTCCACCCTAACTCAGTATTTGACCGACATCTTCACAAATAAAAATATGCTGTAACACAAATATATATACATACGCAGAAGAAAATGAGCTGCAAGCAAAAAACTCGGCAAGAATGTTGTCTGGTAATAAAAATAATAAAAGTTTTTTTTGCCTGGCTTCTGATAAATGTCACTCAAGTAATAATGATAAAGTTCGTTTGTTATGTGACAAAAAAATTTAATAAGTTTTTTTCCTGTTCCCCCCCCCCTCTTCAATCATTTTTGTTATCCGTTTTGTTGCCTTTTGCCATTTAACGTATGAGTGTTTTATTCCGTATTTTTCTGTGTGTGTTTTTTTTTTTTTTTCAAATAAAAAAATAACAGTCGGTATTAGAGCACAATACCTGGAGATGACATTTTTCAGATATTTTGCTTCAAAACAAATTGATTTTATTTTTTGATGCAGGATTGAAAGTTGTTCACTGTATGGTAGAAGATTGTTGATAACTTGAATCGATTACTTCAGAAAGGGAGTAAGTCCAATGGATTCCCGTAGGACTTAAGCCCTTTCTGAAATAATTACTGATTCATAAAAAAATGTTTCAATTTATTTGTTCAGAGAAAACGGCATAATTTTCTGATTCCTCCCAGCAATGTATCACCTATTTTTAAAATTTTCTGGAATTCGAAATAAAACACTGGCTGTTTTAACATCAATTTCTCGTGTAAGACAAATTCGATTTGGAAGCAATTTGCCAAAGAAAAACGTTTACAGTGGTGGTAAAAATAATTGCATCACCCGCGCCGCAAAGCAGAGGAATATCATCCCGACTGCATTCAACACAGTCAAGCATCTCGTATCCCAGATGATTTGGGGATGTATTTCCGATCAAAGAGTTGGTGGGCTTCACTTTGTGCAAGGAACAATAAACGCTCAGGTGTATATTGGCATTTTGGAGGAGAAATTGGTTCCTATACTATCCGGGATCACTTTACTTCAGTTCCAAACGTCATTTTCCAGGATGATTCTGCTCCGTGCCATGGAGCAAAACTGGTAAGTAAAAATTTACAAACCTTTATCCTGCCATTAGATTTAAATTGACATGGGGTTAAGTAATTTTTTTTCTCTAAACTCACACGCAGGTTCAGAAATGAAAAAATGAGCATGTGGTCGGCAGTTTGCCTTGGCCCAGAAACAACCCCGATCTACGTAAGCAATTATCGGATCCCTGCTGTTAAATGTTTATTTCATAAGTTTTGCAGAATTTCACATACATTCATCGTTAATCGGTCGACCAAAACTTCTCACATAACCTTATTGTTGTGAAAATGCGAGGGCGATGCATTTTTTTACCAGCACTGCATCTTACTGTCTGTAAAATTGGCGGGGGGGGGGAGTCAAACCAAAATTATTGGGAGTGCTTGATTTCCTGGATGAAATTCCGAATTTTACGGAATGATAAAATTCTAGCATGTACACACACCTAAATCTAATGAGAAGAAACATTATGCAATAGTGCAATACGGTCTTCAAATTTTCCGAACCATCATACAAAATGTGGGAAGTCGCGGATATCACCCGTAACGTCTCATCAAGGCGCAAATGATCTTGAATCCAACTAACTACACGGCAGTTGTAGTGTTTCTTCTAAATTTTATTGCAATCGGTATTGATATTTAATTAGTAAATTAGTAAATATTTTTAATTAGTTAAAAAATTTTCATTTAATAATTTTTATTATTTAATAATTTTAATTTGTTAATAATATTTAATTAGTTAATAATTTTGGTTAAGTTGGTAATATTTATTAGTTGATGATTTTAATTTGTTAATAATACAGTGAAACCAGTTGTAAGAGAACCACTTGTGATTCAGTACATTAGTGCTCAACTTATGGAGGTTGATACGTTTAATATTTGACTGTACCTGACGAAAGATGCCAACTTAGACAGGTGGTCATCTTTCAAGGGTGGTCAGCTTTACAGGCTTTATTGTATTTAATTAGTTAAACGTATAAACGCAATAAGATTTGTCGCAAAGATATTTTCAACATGATCATTAATCGTGAATCTCAAAGATCTTCAAATGACACTTCAAGGAGCACCTGTTTGTTTTTTCCGGCACACAGGAAATCACAGAAAATATCAATAAAAACGGATTATATGGTCTCAAAATTTCTCCATTAAACAAACCTTGACCGCTTTCCGTCACGTAGGCGCCATCAGCAATATTCCCACGCTTTCTGTCCTTGTCGCACACCCCCATTCCGTATTTAGTGATCAAAGTAATCCGATATTCACCCCTTTTATGCTAATTGTGCATCTCATTCAACAAAACTCATATTTTCTTTGGGCTCTACACATCGTTTTGGAGCGGTTATTGCCACAATTGGAAACTCATTGTTTTTCCGCATTTTTTTCTCCATCCATTTGCGTGACCAACTTATTATTTATGCCTCCCACTCGCAGTTGATCGGTTGACGGGTACTGTTTATTTGTTTTCGAAGGTGCATTATATAGTGGAATTGTTTTAATTATGACCGGATTTAACATATAATGAGTCACGATTACTTAATGAATTCAGTGGTAACGAGGGCATGAGCAATTTCGTTCCATCGTTACCACTCGCTGGATTTTGTAGAAAGTAGGTAAAAGAAAAGAGTAGGTTTCGATTATCATTTCTTTAGGAATGAATGAGTTCCTTGGTCTTTTAAGATAATAATGACTATAGAAAGAGCTAACCATCGGAGAACTTAATATGAAAGTAAAATGAGTAATTTCTTATGTTTTTAGTTTGCTGTAATTTTTTGCTAAAATTTACAACTTGCAAATTTTTTCTTACTTTTTTTAGATTAATTATTCTTTTTTTTATATTTAAATAAGTAATTTTTTTTTTCATTGTGGGAGACAAATACTTTGGTGTGATAAAACAGGTAATGGAGCAATTATTTTCCGAAGAGTAATCCAGCAAGCTGTTTATTTAAAATAATAATAATAATAATAATAATAACAATAAATAATAGTAATAATAATAATAATAACAATTAATAATAATAATAATAAGAAGAAGAAGAATAAAATAATAATAAGAAGAATAACAATACATAATAAGAAAAATAATAATAATAATAGTAGCAGTAATAATAATGATAATAATAATAGTTATTACTATTATTATTATTATTATTAAAATCAAAGTTTTAGAAGATCGAATGTTTGATTTAACCTTTAAAAAACACCAAAACATAACAGGATCCTTCCCATTAGTCATTTGCCGTCAAGATATCTCAAAAACAAATTACCAAGATATTTTCCGGAGAAATGTAAAGCTCTGAAGATTGTAATTTTAATTTATATGCATAATAGCTTTTCTGGTGATTTTCTGTAAGGGATACAAACTTGTACAGGTATTTCTGAGTACAATCGTCTCAGAAGGGGAAAAGGTATTCTTACTTTCGCTTAAATCGTTTCTAATATTTGCTATTTTATTGGAAACATAAGAAAAAAATATTTTGAATGCTACGAAACGTAAAGCTTACGGTATTTAAACTAACGGCTTAACTTTTCATTCAGTTAATAAAACACCCTTAATAGCTTTATTTTGCCCTCTTTGTTTTGAAACCATTTAAACCTTTTAAAAAATGATAATTTTGTTGTTTCGTGAAATGTTTGTTCTTTTTTCACTTAACTGTTTTAATATAATGAACAATTAAAACAAAGCGTTTTTCAATTGTGAGAAATGTAAAACATTTGCCATGAATTAAGCTCAGAACAAATCGAGAGCAAATATGGAGGATGCTGTTGGTCTTATTTTGTTTCTCCAACACCAGAAATTTCTCATTTGTTTTGTAATATATTGCATCAAAATATCGTTAAACTTGCATCGTTAAACTTATCGTTAAAAAATTCAAGGAATGGTGCGTAATTTTACTATGATTTTGTGCATCATACGTATGTAAGCACTGAAATATATAAAAAAAGCAATCCTTGGCAACCAGCAAATTGGTTAAATATTTTGGTTTAACCTATCATTTTTTTTTACAGGAGCAAGAAAGCAGAAAGTTTACATTTTTAACGAAAGTTAGTAAAATTTAACATTTGGCACTGACTGAGAATTTTTCGAAAATTAATAGGCTACATTAATAAATTTACAAATTGCTAATTAGAGGTTAAAACTAGTCGACCCGTGCGGAACACCGCACTGTGCTTCAAATCGTTTCATAAGGCATTTCGCTCTTTAAGAATTTCAAAGGAAGAACATTATGACGAACAACCGAAAAAAAAGTAAGCGCAGAAGAGAAGGCATGTAATTTAAAGACATCAGTAACAAAACCTCGTTAAATACAACGTTGTGATAATTTGATCATAGATACCCTTTTAATCGTACATATTTTCAATGCAAACATAAATGTCATTAAAAGTGTGGCTGAGTGGTGACTCGTGAAAAAGCAATAATTGTGCATGTGAAAAAACAGGTTGTGGCAAATACAGTCCTGCACATGTCAGCATCTGAAGGGGAAAAAAGAAACATTAAAGAGATATTTATTGGCACGTATTCGAATTGGCGCCATTCTGACTAACAGCCCGACACCCCAACAAACCTAGCAATTGCACCTTCCTTTTCGAAAGCTATTCATTGAAGGAATGCGTAGTAAAAAACAGCAAAAAAGCTTTTTGCAAAAAAAAAAAATAATAATAATAATAAGATCATGCATCTGTGTTTTGTCATTAACCAGCATGATACGATTTAAAATTATTCGCAAAGCATGGAATTTGATTAAAGAATGACGAAGATCTCACGTAGCGATTGAAACAAACATTCCAGAGAAGTAATAAATTTGATTGAAAATAAGTGTTTTTATCTTTGAATATTGAACTATTTCACATAGAAGGTTGCTTTAACCGTTACGGCTTAAATGCCCTCACATGTTTCTCTTTTAATCGAACACTTAAAATTCAAAACCAAAACCAGTTGAACTGAGTCCGTTCTTAAGTGTAATTTTTCGAACGTAGACAAAATGTATTTTTTTTTTCAGCAGAAAGCAGAGGAGTAGAAAATAATTTCTTGCTAATGAAGTTGATAATACTTTTAATGCTTTATATCTCATTCGCGCGAATAAAAAATTAAAGGTTTACTGCGTGAAACTCGTAGTTTTAATCGGGCGTGGTATTTTTTCATTTGTACAAAAGGTCGAACACTGCTATTAGAAACATCTACATTTTAGCATACAATAAAGATGTTTTTCTGCACAAAAAGGATTTCTTTATGTAAATCTAATACTTTTTTATGCTTACATTATGTTGAGTGGTCTGGATGTAGTCAAAGAACACAGTTCGATTAACAATCAACTTATCCGAATGATAACTGTAGCCTGCATAAAGGAGTCGAAACACCAAGTAGCATCCCCACTGCATTTATTTTATTAGGTGTGTATGTTATGAGCACATGTAATGCCAATTTAACCGAACAACCAAGTCCAGTGCTGTTAAGCTTTATTAAAATATGAACACACACACAGGCTTTTTTTTCTTTTTTGCCGAAAGCGACGTAAAAAATGGAAAACTGCATTAGAACTTTGCTTTAAAAAATGCATAGGAACTGCAGGCAGCATCAAGGTTTTGAAACAGCAAGAGGCGATTTCGAAAACTTGAATTTTCGACCGTAAGTGTTTTTTTCGTCATTGGCCAGCCTGATAAGTTTTAAAATGAGAGGGGATTAATATATAAGATAAGATATTGAAGAAAAATGTTTTTATTTTTGAAAATTTTTACAATTTGTTATCGCAGGCTGCTTAAACCGTTATAACTTAGATGGCAGCACGTGTTCATCATTTAGCAGCACGGTTAAAATACAAAATAAATTGAACTATGCTTTCGAATGTAGTAAAAATGTGATAAGCTATTTGTTTTTTAGCAAAAAAAAAGAAAAAATATATATTTTACCCTTCAAATTGAGGTAGTATTTTATTTATTTGTACAAAGAGTCAAAAAATCATTAGAAGAATATATATTTCAATATACGATTTATTATTTTTTTTCTGAACAAAAAACAATTCTATTGTAGTCTGAAATCTTAAACCTGTTACTTATATTTTGCTTACATTATGCTTTAATTTTCTTTCCAGAGCCAAAGCTTCAAAAAAAAAAAAAAAACACGTGCAATTTCGAAGTAATTTAGCACAAAATCACTGAATGTTTTCATATCAGCAAGGAGCATTTCCTTCTCATTTATTCTATTCCCCCATATCTGTTACTCATTTAATTCAGTGTTCATGTAATGCGCGACATTTCTCTAATTTTTTTGTTGCAGATTGTTCGGACGAAGGCCCGAACACGTAATCTCCTGGTTACGAAGAGAACGCTCTGCCGATCAAGCTACTCAGCTCTGTCGGTCATAGCGCAAATTAAAGTTATAAGTTTGACCGAAAACCTCATGCTGGTTCTTTAAAACAGGTTTTTCGGCTAAAAGAAACAATTTTCAGACCTTGGGTCTATTTTTCGTCAGTAGCCAGCACCATAAGCTATAAAATAAGCCGTAAATCAAAGAAATCGAACAAGAATTGAGGGAAATTTGGCGTAGAAACCAAAAACAGGCTACAGAAATAATATATAAGGATACTTTGTTCCGCTGTTTTACGTTGAATTATGAGTTCCTGAAAACGGAGATGAACAAGGCTGTCGCTCTGCTTAAAATTCTGTAAAATATGTTCTTTGACATAAAAAATACAGAATTCTGCAAGAGAAACGTAAAACTAAAAAATAAAGTAGCGAACTTTAAAGTTAGTAATCATTTTAAAATAATGAATAGTTATTATTTCGCAGTTGATTTATACTTGTAATAAATTTTAAGAGACGGTCAAGCATACGTTTTTAATTTTGTTCCCCCTTTAAGATCTTTCCCCTGATTATGTTTATAACACTGCATACATTTTATTTACAGCAATCTTTCGAAAACTATTACGTAATATATACAAAACGTGTGTAATGCGTGGAAAGTTTGAGTGCAGTTGATAGAAACAAGATCAATAATTCGTATTTTCTTTCTTCTGACAGCAGCCCAATTATAATTCAAAAGGCTGTCCAAATAAAACCTGAATTCAAGTAATGCTTCCAATAATTCATACATTTTTTACTTCTAAAGCTTAATTATAGTTTCAAAACCAGTAACAAACGCGTTACTTTTTAATACAAACAGAAATTTGGTCTGCAAGCTTCAAACTTTCAATAGAGAACGCCGATAGAATATTGAGCAGAATTGTTGACTGTTCTCCGTCCATCTTACTCTTATGTCCAAAAAGCAACAAGAAGCACAGAACAACGAGTTTCGCCATTATTTATTTCGCAATAATGAATGAAGATAATTCATGTTTTGAATTGACAACAGATGAATCTGTCTTTTGTTATTCAAACAGGAATTGAGAACATAATTTTTCAATGAGTCTTCCGGGCTATACGTGCGCGCAGCTAATAATTTAACTGTCGAAAGGGAAAATTGTATTTACGTTTTGTTATTACCATGTCCTGCTTCTATACCTTGCCATGCACTTCCAGCGCCCTTCTAGTAGTTTCCAATTACACCTATGACCGCTCCAGATACCATCTTGAGCAAACGTCCTTCATAAAATTAACAATTCAGTTCACATGTCATCAGGATGAAGCCTTTTACTTTGAAAGATTCCACAACAGTTGTCTTTCTTCTAGTTGATATCCGGTAACCAATCCTCACAATTGAAAAACTCCTACTCTTTTGCGCAAATCTTGACAGTTAGTTTAGAAGCTGAAAGGCTACGGTATCCCTTAGATTTGTAATGAAGTCAAAAGGTTTCGCACAGAATCTTTGTCTCGGGGAAGGTGGGATCAGCGTTGAAACGTTTGTTTTGAAATCGTTAAAAGTATACTGACTTCTTCCTTTAAAGAAAAAAAAAATTGCAATTGCCTATGTTTTTTCTTGAAAAAAGTATAATTGATTATTTTCTAAATATATTCCGCACTTTAACATATGGTCAAAACTGGACACATTTGTACACTAATTGATGTTCTTCCAGATGTTGAAAAATTGCTTCAAAGTTCACTTTTTTTTTGATGAGGTTCTAGTAGGCAAATATGTTTTTTCCTTTCCTTTTTGTCTTTTTCAACTTTGCTATCAAAACGACAAAATAAATTCTCATTAATAAACGTTTTTAAATTTTATAAACCTTTCCAATCTCCGCATACATTTTACATGTTAATCACTCCTGTCATTAATAATGTTTATCACTGAGATTGAATTACGCTTAAATTTTTTTTTTATTAAACCTTTATGAGTAATAAAAACTTAAAGGACGGAATGACTAGAAACATTTTTTTGCCTAGAGAAAAAAATAATAAATCCCTATGTGAAATATACGAGAAAACATTTTAACTAACTCTCAAACTTCACTAAAAAATACGTTTTTAAACATATTTACAAATTTTATTCTCTTAAACTCAGGGTTGCTTTGCTACATATTTTGCAGACTATAAAATGAAAACCTCATTTATTTTACTGAAAACAGCGGCTGTCATCAACTAGCTGCTTATTTGAGAACGTGCTATTTCTGTTCAGTTATGTGAGTATTCCAATTCATTGCTGTGTACATTTCCCAAAGTGCTGTTCTGGATAAAAAAAATAAAAGGACTACGTACCAGTGCTTCGCTTTCGTCACGTACGCGAATATTATATAAAATTGAAACAGATTTGCATGAAAGCATTTAATCCAAAGAAGGAAAAGAAATTCTCGAGCGACAGTCGAATCCACCATCTCGACATAATCAAGCCATCGCTCTGACGACTCGTTCACGGAGGCCTCTGGATTACAGATGGTGTCAACAGTCAGTATCTTCGCATACGTGTTGTCCAATTTAAGAGAACAGTGATTTCAGATGATTTTATTGCTACGACGAGTGGAAAAATTTAGCAAAAGGGTTTGCAAAATCTACAGTATTTTTACAGTGTACGAAGGGGTTTCAAAAAGTGAGGTAACAAGACTCTGACGTGGGTACAGAATCTTTGTATGAATAAAAGTCACGCTTAAGATAACGAAGATGATCAGAGCTTTCAAACTACACCGACGAATGGAGCTAGGTATCCACTAATAGGACAAGAAGTCGGTTGGAAGATGGCTGCTCTCGACGGAAACATGGTCCGCCATTGAAATAAGAAATGTAATGAAGTTTTTGCGATGGGAGTTATTGAACCACCGTCCTTACAGTTCTGAACTCGCACCAAGTGATTTCTGTTTCTTTGGACCTCTAAAGAAACTCTTGAGATATCAGCATTTCAGAACTGATTTTGCAGTCCAGCAAGTCGTTTTGATGTGGCATCATACTTGACGATGCTTTTTTCCATGCTGGTTTCAATGGTTTTGTGTACCGCTGGAATACATGCCCCGATAAGTATGCTGACAATGTCGTCACCTCAGAGCAACAGTATGATATATAATCCCAGAAATAACACTAAGATATCTTACTGTTGCTCTGAGGCGACGATGGCGATGTAGAGAAGTAATCCTCCTTGCCTCCTTACATTTTATAACTTCTGCAATTCTTAAATATTTTTTTATGTTTTGCTTGGGCTTGTTACCTTATTTTCTAAAAGCCCTTCGTACTTAGAACTGATTTTATGAACTTGTAATTATTTAAAATAAGAAATTATTATCAAATATATACATATTTTAAAATGTAGATTTGAAAATTAGTTTTTAAATTGAATTTAACTAATTTTCTTAATTTGCAATCTCTGGTAATGCATTGACACGCAATAAACTTTATGATCTGTTGTACAGGATAGGAGCTGTCCGTATAAATAAATAATGTCACACTTTTTTCGACAAATTTGAACCTCCTCCTCCGCCTCCTCTTTGTCACAAAGCGTCACACTTCACCCTACTCCCTGTCCTCCCTTTCTCACATGTCAAGCTGTTTTTCGTAAGTGTACCGATATTAAAAAAAAAAGTGTGATGTCTCACTTCTTATTACCTCCTCTCTCCCTCCGTCATAAACTGTTATAATTTCACGAACTCTCTCTCAGGGCACGTCATCATTAGTTGACGACCTCATATTGAACTTCGTTGAAAAATAACGAAACATTCAAAACTGAATTGAACTTAATCTTCGGGTTATAGAAATATTTCGCATTATCAATCAGTACAAAGTAGAAAATTTAAACTTAAATGCTAACTTTTTGTTAGCGTTTGGCAGAACAAATTTCTAAAATTGCTAGAAATAAAATTGAGATTTTGTGTACAACACAATGGGCATTATTAAAAGTTGCATGAAATTATGTTAAGTTAAAACAAATGTACTTGTAGTTTTTTAGGTTGTAGTAAAGATAATGTCCTGTCAAAAGCAGACCAACTGATAGTTTGGATAATAAACTTAACACTTAATTGAATCGCGAAGGTGTAAGAAAGCCATTAGCTTTTTATTTCTATTCCATTACCACTTCTCAATGAATTTGAATGAATTATCACGTCTTTCCCACCTTTATTTTCTTTGTTGGGTGCTCTCTCTTTTGATTAATTAACACGTCCAAGTGCTCTTTAGTTCATCCGGATGTGATGGTTGTGCAATTGCAACGATGTTAGTCTCGATTCCATGCTCTATCCCACTCTTGTAACTCTTTGACTCTCTGCTCCTTATTCTGCACTGCATCTCATTTGCATTTACCTCTTTCACAAAATCCTAACGAAAACATCCAACGCCGTGAAACAAAAGAAAGTAAGACCTTAGCTTGATGAATCACCAGTGCGACCTCAAACTGAAGGAGGGAGGTCATGAAGAAAATAGTTGTTGAAAAGAACTGTAGAAAATTGTTTCTGTTTCAGCTACTCAGTTGACTAGATTTTTGAGGGTAAAAATGCCGACAAATCGACGAGTTTTATGAATGAAATGCTAATTTTTGTTTTAAATCTCTTGAATCCAACTATCTATGTGCGAAATACATCCATGACTAAATAACAGAGATTACAATTAGTACTTCGATCTTAAACCACTTTTAAGAACGCAAACCAATTCTGTTGGGGAGAGGTAAACGGCAGTATCTGCAGAAATGAATTTTCAAGACATTTGAAGAAACGCTTTTTGGATTCAATACTAACAATAGGGAAATATTGAAATTAGACGGGTTTTTTTCGAGCTTTTCTTTCCTAGCGGAAACCACACAAATAAGCAAGTTTGTACAATAGATGACAAAAATGCAAAATAAATAAATAAATAAATAAAATAAGATAAAAATTTATAGTTTCTGCCCTTTACCTGCCCATAGAATAATTGCACTCAACTTTTATTTGACACTTGTAAATTTTCATGTTTTTTAATTTAATGCATTTGAAAAAAAAAATCTGGCACTATATCTTTTAAAATGGAAGTTTTGTTTAAATTTACTTACTTAAATACATATTGGGCATGTTGCTGTTGGTAAATTCTGTTATACACTTTCTACAGACTCAATACAATTTTTTTCAATAATCAAAGAATAACTACTTTTATGTTTCCATAACACAATATTCATTAGATGCTCATTTTAGACATGCTTTTCTTCTATGTGGATTTTTTGTTGGTTCTTATTTATTATTGTAAAAAAAGGAGGAGAGAATGAGGCATATTGGAACAATTTTAACTTTTTGGTCTGTAACTTAGTAAATTAAAGATATTGGTTCACTCGCTTAGGCTTTTTTTTTTTTTTTGTTTTTTTACTACAAACGCTAGCTACAATTAAAAAGCAAATTTTTTTTAAAGAAGTCCATATGTAAAAAAAAACAATGAATTTTTGTGTAAACGTGAACAAGCTGTTCGAACATGCCCCATGGCGGAGCATGTGAGAAGAGCGTGAGTAGCAAACTAGAACACAATTGAACAAGTTGGGAAATTAGTTTTAAAATATTAAACGATCAAACAGGAAGTTGCAGACGAAATTTGCTTATAAGTTAATGTTTATTTCAAAATCTTTAACGGCTAACTCCGAAAAGAATGTTAAAAAAAAAATGTTTGTGAAACTTCATGAAAACGTATGCTTTGGAACTTGGTTTCCTATCTTCACCAATTAGCAAATCAAATTTGTCAGAATCACCAGTTCCTGAAGTGGACTAACAATCAACAACTTCATCGTCATCCGCGTCACCTTCGTCGGATATTCCCTTGCTGTTCCATTTTTATATATAATTAAATTGGGCTTAAGAGCTTACACTATCTCTGAGTTGCAGCATATGCCAGAATGGCTTTCTGTTCTCCTCGCTTAAGTCTTCCCCAATAACATGTTTCTTGACTTTTATGTCCGTTATTTGATATAAAAGATATGTTCAACATTACTTTCACTGAAATCACAATTACATTTCATGAAATTTTATTCTTAAATAAAAAAAGCTTAAAACCTAAGAAAAACCATGATTCTTAGAAAACAAATCAACTCATTTAAATTAGCGAACCCTAGGAAATTCTATTATTTCTTTAAAAATGTTTTTAAAATAATATTTATACACTATACTAATAAAAAATGGTAAGTTGCATGTTGAAAAGGTTTTTAACATGTCTCATACTACACTATAGTTTATCTGTTATTTTTCACCTAGTATAACACAGACAACATGTTAATATCCATTATAAAGAACGAGCCTGATTTTCAAGGAATGTAACAGCATTACTTCAGATCAGATTAATGTAACATTTCAAAAGTAAATTCATATTTTGAGGAACATTAAAAACATACTTAACTGATTTCAAATTTGAATTTATCTATCTACCACAAAATTATAAGATCAAGAAATATGAAAAACAACAAGGATGATAACTGTATAAAACACCAGTAGTGGCCAGTGCTTCAGTAGTGGCCACTTCAAGTTTACTTATATACATTAAAGAAAGAAATGAACAATAATAACCTGATTTTTTTCGTTGTTACTTAATGTAATTACGTAATTGAATCAATTTTATTCATCAGTTATTTGAATTTAAAGTAAGTAATATAATTTTTTCGGATGGGAGAATGTTAGATGGCCACTACTGAAACTTTCAGATTTTGGAGTGGCCACTAATGGATCAAATTTGAGGTTTGGGAAAAATGGATATAAAAATTTACAAATTGAAATTCTGGCATTTTTGAAAAATGAGACGAGAAAGGAAGAGTTGGGTTAATACACTCATTGAGTTTCAAGAGAGGTAATCTATATTGTAGACCAACAGTTTAAAAATATACTTCATTTTGGCCATTACTAGTGTAAACATTACTTGTGTAAACTTTATTCATTAATCGTTATCATTACTAGTGTGTTTTAGACCTAGAAATGGCCACTACTGGTGTTTTACCTTGTATATATTTAAAAAGCACCAATTAAATGTTACCAGAATTACCTGATTTAGGAGAAATGACCACCAACATAACTGATTCAACAAGTCCCGCTCTCCCGCATTTTGTTAAAAATAACAGTTGATGTTTTCCATCTCATATCATTGAAACATATTTTATTATTTCTATGTTAATAATTATTAAGGGCACAGCTGAATAAGAAAAAAGAAACAACAAAACCAACGTACAGCATGAATGATTGTTAGTAATTGGCCATTTTGAAGCAAAAACAAATCGGTGTGTAACAGGCTGAGTTTTGAGTTAACGTTGAAAGTGTACTTGAAATCTATTTCCGAAAGCAAGCCATCATCCGTCTTAATATGTTTCTCTAACTTCACGTTAGATCCTTAATATGACACTAATTTATCATAATCCATTCTGCGTGAATAATCTTGTTGCTCTAGTTCTGTCGTGGCACACAGCATTTGAGTTATCAAAAACTGAGAATCGCTGTCAAAATTATTAAAAAAGCAAACTTTCAAGATTTTTTTTTTTAAATTATAAAACATTTTTTTTTAATGAGCTCTTATAATGCATTGCTCTTCGTACCTATGTGCACAGAGGAAAAAAAAGGAAATCCACACTGAACAGAATCAAGAAATAGAATGTATTTTTTGCTTTAATCTTAACTTTAATTTATGTTTTTTTATTTATTTTCTTATTTTTTTTAAATTGGAAACACGTTATTTTGGTTTTATCTCGTGTCTCGTGTTAGAACAGAAGTTGTAAGTCTGATTTCGCCTGATGCTGTGTTTATTTCTCAGAAAGATGCCGTGTATAATGGGGTCGATTTCAAAATCTTAAAATTTTCTTTTTCTGAAAGAGCATGCTTAAAAATATAGGATCTGACCATTTTTTAAATAATTTGTTCAAGTTTAATATTTTTAAAAAATTACTTAAATCGGTGTCGTGCCATTCAGTATTGCCATTCACAGAGAAAAATATTTAATTCGCATCTTTACTCACGTGTATTGGCAACGATATGGTTGATAGCAAGCGTAGAGAGCACTATTAAATTCGCTTCTTGATTATCATAACGTGGAAACGTGGTAGAATGATGCGCCAAATTGCAGCATTTGTGACTTCATAAAGACCACGCCTTGTTTTCAAAATCGGACATTTGAAAAAATTAATTAAAAAAACAACTGTTGTGAAAATGAAAGTATTTTTTGAGTTCATGTTATTTTTTTACTCATTCTATCATTTCAGTGACTTAAAGTAGTACTTTTGACTGAAGGAAACAACCCCATTCGGAGAAAAAGATAATTTTTTTTTTTTAAATTGGCATTAGTCTTGTTCAAATTACCCAGCCGCAATAGTGAATTGGTGCCGCGGACAATAAAAATTGCGTATAAACAGCAAAAAGGCTAAAACGCGAGACAAATAAGGTAAGAATTGTCCTTCCTCAAAAACTTGGCAGTATTGATATATAATACTTTCTACAAATATTAAAAAAATATACGGTACAGTAAAAATGTTTTGTATTTTTGCACAAGAGAACTTATCATCAAATAAGAACAAGCATGTATGATGAAGAATTCACAAAAAATAAATAAGATAAAAATCATAGGACATCAAAACAGTCAAGTGAGAACAATAAGCAGACTTTTTTTGAGCAATGGGATTGCTCAAAAAAAGTCTGAAATTTTGAATTCAAATTATGTATTTTGCAATCACGAGCTGCGGCAGGACCCTACTCATTGGAGTTATTGTTTCTAGAAACGACTCCTTCCCCCAAGCCTGCCCTTCCTCTTGGGCGATTAGATGTGTAAAGTTGTGTATGTGTAGGCTTGTGTGTATGTGTGTGGGCTTGCGTGTGTGTAGGACATGGACGCCACCGATCAGGAGAAGCGGGTTCCGGGGGACAGTGGTCAAGACCGGAGGAACCGCGCCTGCAGAGGATGGTGGTGCTATCGAGGTTCCTGGTTCAAGCTGAAAAAAACACGGACACCAAGGACGGTCAAGTGAGAACAATAAGCAATCGTGATTGCTCAATTTTGCCAAAATATAGCTATTGGTATTCGCTTTTTGCTGCGTAAACACATGTTCCCGAAATTCGAATTACTCGTAGATGATCCGTCTCGTGGACAATCCGCTAGCGGATAATTGGAAGTTTACTGCACGTCACATGCTCGAAAGAAAAACTATGAGTTAAAATTATCACGCGAGAAAAAGTTTGGAAGTAGATCTCAGAAAATTTCCAACGTATCGTGAAAGGCAAAAGATCATATCGTTAAACTGCATACATATTATACAGTTCCAATTTACTCGTTTGATCTGTTGCGAGTGGGCTAAAACAAAACCTGTCCATGAAAATTGTATTTAAAAATAAAAAAAAAAATCAGATTTTTTTGGAGGAAACAATTTTATAAATGCTGTTTGATGTATTTTTATGGTATTTCATATTAGATTTTCATTTATTTTTTGCGACAACCTTGAAAAGCCAAAAATAATTTATATTAATATTTGAAAGACGTTCAACATCTATCACTTTTTGCCTCATAGCGGCGTTTTTATAATTATAGTGGCTTCGTCTGTGGTAATAGTTGGGGCTGGTGAGGGTTGGCTCATTATTTGTTCAAGAATAAAATAATATAAAGAAATCGTGATATTATTGCGCAAAGTTAAACAGCCGCAGTGCGATGTGCAATTGGAAAATAGCTTTTAGTAAGGCATGAATTTTTATCGCTGCAGGGAAAAAAAGAACATGAAGTAAAAGGATCGTTGGACAGATAACCGGTTGGTAAGCGATGGCTGTTCATTAGGCCTAAACGATTTTGATACTCTAATTATAAAGCTTGTTTTTCAATGATTAGTTTCAGTTTCCATATTTGGCGGCTCATCTTTGGTTTTATAAGCATCATATTTTGACCGCATTTAAAAAGCTGGTGACCCTTCAAATTAGTACTGTTTTCTGCAAACAAATTTGATGGAATATTCTTAGAAATAAATATAATGTGTTTTATAATTACTCTCAAGCCATTACAGGGCGAAGTTTTCAAAGCTCAATTCTGAAAGATGTCGATTTAAAATGTATTCCAAATCAAATCTAAAAGAATTACTGCTTTAGGCATTTCTTTTAAGTAGTTGTTTTGAATGAGAAGTTTTACTCCTTTTTAATGTTTTACTATTACTGTTATTGTATAATTACTATACTTGTTAATTAAATTATTGTTATTAATATTTATCTTTGGACTTTTAATAGTTCAGTCTCATACAAAACATATAGAAAAAAAATAATTCTTCAATTGTTGGTGTTTTAAATTCATTACAGGCGCTACAAATCTCTGGGCTTTGAGAAATCTGATTGCTGCTTGTGACCCGGGAAATACTTTAAATGATACATGTATGAAACATTGACAAGTCAAGTCAATTAACAAACTCTATTTATAAGTATTTCCTTTTTTTCTGCTCGAAAAGTGCTCAAATGATGTGTAATCTGTGAACTGTGGTTAAGTTTTTGATAAGCAGGGGAGACTGGGGATACTTGATCCCCACCTTAGTTTTCAATCTTTTTCTCTGCTGCAAATTACCAGTTTTTTTTTTCTTAGTACGTGAACAAAGGTAATTGTTTTTTCTATCTAACAGTATTTTTTTAGTTGAAATTAAACAGATAGTTTTGGTGAAAAAATTTTTTCCAAAATTTCATAAAGGGATCATGTATCCCCACATCAAGGGATACATGATCCCTTCATGGGTGATCACTTGATCCCACTGAGAAAATGCATAGAATTTTCATTAGATCGGCGATTTATTTATGGATTTTAGTTTTCTACATAATGTTTACAAAAAATAACACGATTTCTAATTTTCTTTATTAGATTATAATAATGTGAATACAAAAAAACATAGTTTCAAATTTCACTAAACATTTGTAAAGAAAAAAATGCACGCAACTTTCACGAACTTATGATGCCTTTGATCAGTTACTTATTATCCAATACAGTTGTTAACATTACTAGATTTTATAAATAAAACTAACCATTTTTAAAGTAGCGTAATGAAGCTAAAATTGCGACAAATAAAAAAAAATAGGATGACAAGCACGAAAATCATCTTTTTTGCTTCTTGTCTTGCAATAATAAAATCAAGAATTTCATTCAATTAATTTTTAAAAAGAGGGAAGAAAAATGTAAGTATCAGCGTACTTATAAAAAAGAAAGACTAGTTTATATGTTTTCAAAACCTGAAAAGTCAAATGCAAACAATTCGTTTGTTGTAGTTCTTAAAGTTCCGCTCAACCCAACTGGATGTGTGCAGCTTAATACATTTTATCAATTTTTCAAGAAAAATAGATTGATTAAGCATATTACCTTTTCGCTGCAGAAAACTTATTTCAAACACTAGAAATCCAACTTTGCATTCTATCCGCTAATGGGTCTATATAATGGGCAACTAACTTCTTTGTTGTAAATCTAACTATAGAAAAATTATTTTTTCTTTCTTTCAAACAAAGATTTGACATCTATTTCAACTTATTCAAGCTCATTTGACTGATCAAAACATAATTTATCGGTAGAGTTAGTTTGTGTTTAGGTGTTTGAGGTGTTTCGTGGATTACAAGTGCGAACTGCTATTTTAATTGTTTAGCATATTTACTCTAGCGATTGTTTAAATCCATCACTCAAACTATGATAAATTTTATTATGTTAACATGGTTTTGAATGTTTAAAGTTAATGTAAAGTTAATGTCAACTAAGTAAACAACATTTATATTGTTTTCATTGTGTTTATATTGTCATATGGATACTTGATCCCTGGGATCAAATATTCCCTCTAAACGAAGGGATCAAGTATCCCTCATATGCGATTTTTACAAACATACTTGTTCTAATATTAACAATCTGCGGCAATTTACTAAAAATTTGTCTCAGTTATTAAAGATTGTCTATATTTTAACATTCCCCTTCGGAATGTTTTTTTAAGTTGCATTTAACGGATAATGTGAACTTCGGAATGCTTTACTAAAAAAAAGTTTCGCTTGACACATTCAGACGATCATTTCTTGAGATAAAACATAATGGCCGAGAAAAACAAAATGTTGCCAGTTTTTATGTACAAGTATAACTTTAATATAATTGTCAGGTTTCAAGTCTCTACTTAATGATTTTGGTGCATTTTTGACCATTGGACCATGTATCTCCAGAGATCAAGTATCCCCAGTCTTCCCTACTGTCGACTCTCAATGAGTCGATAATTTTTTTTCTTGAATATTTCTTTATCTCGAAGTTTTCATTCGGTCCCAAAATAATTTAGCATTTTTTACACAAAGTTGTCTTTATTTTTCGAATGTACTCCTTTTAAGTCGAAGTTTTTACGAGAGTTTTGTCTCAATTTTATGCATAAAAATTCTGCACAAATAAGAAAAAAAGTGTTTTTTTCCCTTTAATACATTTTTTTTTGCTTATCAGCTTGTATGAGGAGGATGATTTCTTTACAGTTGGTGCTCCTGAATGCACACAGTGTTGCAAGATTACGTGAGCCTGTTGGGATACATTTTGCTGTGTCTGACGACCTAAAATTGCATTGCTGGCTAATCTTTAAAATACTTTAAATTTCAGCAAAAATTAAAAAAGTAGCGATTTTTTTTTCTGGATGACTCAAATAATCTGTTTTTGTATCGAAAAGACGTTTAAAAGTAATGGTACGAACTCAAAAATCTCGAGAACAGAAACTGGCCCTACGGCATACAAACTTAATGACGTTAAGCAGTCAAAAATAACTTCCTTTTTCAAACTATTTCAATAGAATTAATTTCCTGTAAAAATATCTTTACCGTTGTACTAATAATTAATTTAATCCAAACTAAAAATGTTATAGTCTGTCCATTACGCACCATTCCTTAAAAAGAAAATAAAAATTATTCTTGACAAAGCTGGGAAAGGAACTGACAATTCGAAGGTTTTAGCCGTTTTAAAAAATTGGCAGCAAACATTGGCGTTCAAATTGTATTTCGACCATGTGAGCCCTCATTAAACGGTGAAGAAGAACACACTTTTAGGCTCCTTCCTTGTGCTGCTGTAACCCTGCTGATTGAAACGATAGCGATAATGATACAGGAGGAGGAATCGGAATAGCGGACTGATGCGTTCATTTGATTTGGATTCAAAGCTCTTTAGTTGCACGATTTCCGCCACAGATACGAATCGACATCGATTTCATCCTGTTTTTTGTTCGGGAAAAATTTTTCTGTCTTAGCCTTGTGAGTGCTTATCAGATGTGTAGCATATATAGACTATTTTTCAATATATTATACAAAGCTACAGCGTATTAATTTGCATTCGGCAAATATTTATCCCTATAACTGCTTTGAAATTCATTTGACTGACTACCATCAGAAAATATACTAAAGCTAAACAGATAGCTGATGGTTTTTCCCCTGTTCTTCTTCTTGTGTTTATACCCAAAGATGTGTTTTGTGCGCTTCGCCACGATTACATATTTTAAATGCTAAATTAAAAATAGAGTCATAAATTTTGTAAATTCTCTGTAGCTGGGGCAAACGTAACCTAGTGGCGTTGTAATGCTGTGATTAGGATGTGTGTAGCCTTCACAATGCAGCCAGGTTCGGTTTTTCCCAACTGTAGAGAATAAACTACGCTTCTCAAAAATTAAACCCAATTCAATGCAACAAAAACAACGGAAAAAAGTGCCAACATATTTTCTCTATTAAAAAGTTTTTACAAAAAAATCTATTGAAGCATGTTAAAGAAGCACTGAAGAGTAAACCTTTTTTTTCGGAGCAGTGGTCATTGTTGTTGATTATAACATAAGGGCACAGCTGACGCAATTGCAATGTAAGGGATAATATATCGATTGGAAAAAAAAGAAGTTTTCAAACCGATTTATCATTTGCATCTTGAAATTAGGTGAAAGTGAAAATATTTATGAAAACTGAAGTCATAGTTTTCGTGTCAAAAATGTTCTCCTTTGATACGATATACTGGTAAATCTGTGATCTTTTAAGCCATGAACTATTCGAAAATAGTAACATAGAAATAAAAAATTGCAGTTACTTTTATGCTACAACCATCTCTTCCAGTCATAGTTTCACTAGGTAGTCAGCATAACTGTACCTGTATTCAAATAAAGACATTTATTACGTTAAACAGAGGTGGTCCAAACGTTTTTCCATCCGATGTTCTAGTTTTATTTAAAAATGGTTCTGGCAGGCAAGAAAAAAAAATAACCAGGCACTCATAAGGAAAAATCTTAAAAACTTATAATATTGAAAATAACTTACAAATGAAGTTGTTAAAAATGTTGCTGTCATTGCTTGAGGCTTTTTTAATTAATGTGAAGGCTGTATCTTTTTGTCAACAATCCATTTCTGAATATTTGACACGAATTTGTAAAATTGTAACTAATCGTAGCTTTAGATAAAAAATTGTGAACAAAGTATGGGGCCATACATGTTAGCTTCGTGAGCCGCATAGGGCCCACGGGACGTATGTTAGGTTGGGTTCCACTGATGTAAGTGATTTGATAAGAACAATTTCATCAAGCTAGACATCATTAAAAACCAGGATGAATCCAACAATTTCTAATACTAAAACGTTCGATTCTCAAAATTATTTATTTATTATTATTATTATTTTTTGTGTGTGTGTGTGTGTTTTCTTTCGTCCCCCCCCCCCCCGCTCTTTTTTTTTTTTTTTTGATGTTTTACACAATTTTGCAAGTAAAGGCAAAATGAACTCTAAATTATTCTGTCTTAACTAGACTGTTATGCTGAATTACAATCACTTCTTTCGAATCAGATATATGTTTCAGTCAAAGATAGCTGACCCTTTCTTATTTTTTATTGCATTTCTGTAAAAGCGTTGCTAATCGCCATTGCTGACAGTTGTGGCAGGTAGCACTCTCGAAGACGCAAGACGTTTGCTATCTGATGTATCTTTAACAGCTGGATTTGCCCTTTTGGAGTACAAGACCACATGTAACTGATACCGTGGTTCAAGAACGATAATTGGGAAATCTTGGGGGGGGGGGGGGGGGAGGTAACTGTCTCATCTCTCTGCCTCTTTTTTTCTTTTTATTGTTAAAAAATTTCCTAACATAAATCTTTCGAAGCTGATAGCTCTGTCACAAAAGGGTATGCCGATAAAATAAGATTTTTTTTAAATAATAATTTTTATCTACGTTTTTTTCCTTAAAAAATGTTTCATCATAGGTCGGTATCTAAATTACTTTGTCAAAACAGGAGCTATTTTTGACTTATACTTAAAAGCTTGACTGTCAAAGCTTTGTTGAACTTGTTAGATTTCTTTTGATTAAGTAATATTTATTGAACAAATAACGCCATGTTTCTTTTTTTTTTCGCCAATGAAAAACGTAACATGAATTCTATATATTGAGAGACAGCGCCGAAAGGTAATCAGTAACTGAGAAAGGAAAATTCTCATTTCAATAATTTCACTAAATCGATTAAAGAATTAAATGTTTATAGATTTTATAGCTTAAAAAATAGTTTTAAAAAAACTTTTTAAAAACATAAAAACATTAATAAACACACCAAATAAATATTTGTAAAAAAGTTATATTTGTAAAAGTTATGCAACAAGCTTTGAAGCCTAAAATTACACTACTTTGGTAATGATTGAAGCAAATTGATGCAAATCTGGTTATAAAATTTTGGGTAAAGCGAGGAGAGATTGCGCGGTGGGAGTTCGAGTTGGTACCCGAGAGGGCTCATTCTTTGCTCCAAGCCAATAAAGTATGGTGGTGTCACAATAAAATACGGTGGCGTTGCATTACTTTCGCAAATTAAGTGCTTGAATTTTCATGCATTTTTCTCTAAATTTTATAGAATGGTAATAATGCAAAATATTTTTTATTTAAACCGTTTCTCGTGAGACTACTTTCTTAGACGATTATTGTGAACAACAAGAGTTCTTTCCAGCATCGGACATGTTTGAATAAGAAGGATCGCGATTTCTTCCGTTATTACAGAATTTACATGCATGATTTTTGAATAAAATAAGAACAGAGTCGAACTTTAAACAAGCCTCTCCAAATTGCACATCTGCAGAGTACAAAGTAAGCATCTTTCAAATTTCTAGACCGTACGTGCTATAAGATAATCTGGGCATCACAAACAGATAGATCAACCAACAGACAAACTTCGTCTGCGTCGTAATATATCGTCGTCGTAGTCATATTTTTCTTTCATAATGTCAACATGCTTTTCACTGTGAAAGATAAAGAACATTGTTTCAAAGCTACAATTTCTATTGCATGGTTTTTTTAGAACTAAACTGAAAATAATTTTCAAATAATTCATGTTTAAGATTGTAAGTATAACACTTCTCTGACAGGAAAGCATTCCACAATGGTGTTTGAAAAAAAAGTGACTAGTGACGCTCATGTCTTATGAGTTTAATAGAAAGCAGTCCAATGAATCACAAGAAGTACCGCAGCATTTGAATAATTTTTACGAATCTTCGTACATAAAGACAAATGTGCTCGTATATAACAGGCGAGTTTATACGACCGTGGCAAATACTACCTTCTGAGTGGCCATCCCCCCACATTCTGGCCTCCGAGCATCTGATTCCGTACGTCATCTTATAGCAAATTTATCTCTACACATCCATCACTACTCAATACAGTTTGTGTGTCGCGTCACGAAAAAACAGAAGAAAGTAGGAAGAAGGATGGAGATGCAACTCCAGCTATTTAGATATCGGCAATTCGTCGTCTTAAGCGCTGCTATCGGTGATTTAAAACCCCTGGACGGAGATACAAAAGGTTAAAAAAAAATTTCAAGTCACGCGAGAGGTATAAATAAGAGAGTGGGAAAAGAACTGGATGAGTTTCTATGTTTCAAAGATTTATCTGGCGATTGCGTCGCACCACAAATTGTTCTTTCTTTCTCGTCACCCCTCCTTCCCTGTGTCCTGTTCTGTTCGAATTCTGTTCCCAAGTTTGATATCTTAATGTACAAGTTCAAGAAGTGTAGACAATAGATTACCGGGGATATCTTTACAATGCAATGGGGAAAAAAAGAAAAGGGTATTTCTGTGTTTCAGTTCTTGCCATTTGCTGTTTCACCCAAGAGTTCAAAGATCGCAAATTTATTCAGGGTCATAAAACAAGTGATCATCTAGTTATGACAAGTTGCTGTACGGAATAGTATGGTCCTGGAGATTTACGTTATACCATCATTGCATATCTACTGCATTTTAAGTTACATAAATTAAATTTGTCTTCTGAGAAGGTCATCGCAAAATGTCTGCAGCTATATTTGGTCAAAAAATTATTAACAATTTTACGACCAAATGCAAGGCTTTTGAAAGAGTTATTGATTTTTCTTTCATTTAATTACTATGCGCAGCGAGTAAGAGCGAAGGAAATGTCATGGAAGAAAGTAGTAAACTGTAATCTTTTGTTTCAAATTTACAATGGAAAAGTAAATAAATCATTGCAAATATCTTTACTAATAATAAAGCTGAAAGTCTCTCTGTCCGGATCTCTGTCTACCAGATTCTCTGTGACACGCATAGCG
The DNA here is from genome assembly GCF_026930045.1 of Uloborus diversus. Classification (NCBI taxonomy): domain Eukaryota; kingdom Metazoa; phylum Arthropoda; class Arachnida; order Araneae; family Uloboridae; genus Uloborus; species Uloborus diversus. Next base: position 89,266,699 of record NC_072732.1, on the reverse strand, counting down.
CCTAGACCGTTCAGACGATTTTCATGAAACTTGGCACAAAGTTAGTTTTTAGCATGGGGGGTGTGCACCTCGAAGCGATTTTTCGAAAATTCAATGTGGTTCTTTTTCTATTCCAACGTTAAGAACAAAAATATCATAAAATGGACGAGTAAATTACGAAATTATTATAACGTGGAACCGTAACATGGGCACAAGCCAATTGGCGAGATACGAAATTATCATAACGTGGAACGGTAACATGGGCACAAGCCAATTGGCGACATTCGAAATTATCATAACGTGGAACCGTAACATGGGTACAAGCCAATTGGCGAGAAAAATTCACCACACGTTATTTGTAAATATACAGGCGAACCAAAAGACTTTTAATTTTTCTATTACGGGAAAAGCTGTGCGGGTACCACTAGTAAAGCAATAAAAGCAAATGTATTGCCTTTTGTCGGTGATCTAATTATTCTGTATGACCTTTTTTTTTTCTTTTTCTTTTTTTTTTGTTTTATAACATTGTGTTAAATAACTTCAACGTTAAATTTGTCCTGCTAAACACGAATATATTATGGTCGATATTATTGTAACGCGTACCATTTTAAGTTCTGATGAATTTAATATCTATAAATGAATGAAGACTGAAAATTTCAAATCAAATCTAAACTCGTTTATGTGACTGTATTTTGAAATTTAATGAAAATATAGATCTACCATTACTTAAAATGTATATCGTGAACAATAATAGCGTAGGTGTAATTATTGAATAGAAATATGAGCTGCATTTTTTAAAGTGAAAATGACGAAAAATTAACTTTTCCTTTTTGTGATTTGATACATATTTTTAAAGTAATATCTCTCCCCATCGTTTCATGCTTTTGTATACAAGTCTTGCACTAACTTGAGCATTCTAAGTTTTATGATTATTCAAAAATTTTAGAATTGAGAAAACAAAGTCGCTCTGTGAGATTTTCTCCGCATTGATTGCTCTTCATAAGCTTAGTTATTTTTGGACCGAAAAAAAAGCCTTCTTTATCCTTTTAATTTAATATCATTAAAATTAAAGAAAATTCTTCTCAAACAGAAAATTCCTCTGCTATTTATATCCTGTCCCATTGATAAAATTTTACATCCAAGCAAGATGTAAGAGTGGAAGAATCACATTTTGTTGCGGAATAAGATATTCATATTTGAAATTTGATTTGCCTCGAACAAAACCTGTTCTTTTTTTACTTCTTTTTACAAAAAAAAAAAAAGAAGTATTGTATTCGCGAAAAAATTTTCACTCAAATTCGGCCTTAATTTCCATTTTGCTCACCCCCGAATTAATGTTGAGTTTTTTATTTTTTTTTCAACCCGTACACTACCCGACCACGCCCGGATGCATTTAAGCATACGGTACTCGAATTTGGACATGTGAATAACACGCGCTCTTTATTGGTCGAATCGTCTGTCAATCAATCGCCTTTCGCTGGAAGTGATGCGAGAACGTTAAGTCCAAATGTAAACATTGTGTTATAAGCTGTTTATTTTTCATTTTTGAGAAATAAATTGTTTTGTTGAGAAATAAATTGTTTTGCTATCTTTTTATGTTTCTCGAAAGCGTAGTGGCCGCAATTTTGTTCTGATTTTAAAAAGAAGGTTATGTTTGAGTGGCAACTATTTTGTTGTTTACATTGTGGATTTCTGTTGCTTGCGAATCGAGCATGCTTCTTCATAAACTTTTTCTTTAATGAATTTTCTGCATAAGTGGCGTTTTGTTATACGTATGGATTGGATCAATAAGAATATTTCATTTTTATCTTATTGTTCAATCATTGCTAAGGTGAAATTTGCTAGAAAATAATCTTATTATAATTGTTTTCCAACGTTTCTATGAATCATTATACCAACCGAAACTCGAGTGATGCAATAAGCAGAAGAAAACTTAAAAGAGACATTAAAAAGACAATGATTTAAAACCCTCAAAATAGCTCAGAAAAGTTATCTGGAATGGTTTGCTAGACATATCCTTTATAGTATAGTTAATTTCTGTTCCACGCTGTCACAAACTTTAAACGCTGATTTAAAACTAGAATTGTGTCATCATTGTGTGCTACTAGGGGTTTGTGTGTATCCGCGTTTTGTATCCGCTGGGGGTAGCTACAGGAGAGGCCATAGGGCATTCCCCCCCCCCCCCCAATTGACCACAAATACTATCCATCCCTTGTGTTGAAATATTTTATGAATAAAGTGAAAATAATTACAAAATTTGATTCAATTCATGAATTATCTTGAGTTGTAAAGGTTGAAACCTTTTTTTTTTTAAAAAATAGTTCATAAAATTCTTTCGTAAAGTTATTTGGTGCCTTATTGCTATCTGCTTTGGTGCTTTTTATTGACACCTAAGCAGTTTCAAAAAAATTTTGTGGTCAAAACTCTAAAAATTTGTCAGCATCATCCCTCCACTGCCGCCCCCCAAAAAAAGGTAGTTAAAAGTCGCCCTTGGGTACGTGTTTTCTGAAATCCCTGTGATTTGCCACAAATGAACCAGTTATTTAAAGTAAATTCTGGTTTACTTAAGCTTTGAGAAAAACAAAAAATGTACGCAACCACAGATAACTTGTAACCATCCTAACGAAAATTAATCTATCTTAATAAGGCTTTAAAACAACAAGCTACAGCTATTATTATTATCATAGTACTTATTTTCATGGGAACATTTTTTTTTTTTCAGTCAAGCATAAGCAAAAAATAACCGCAATTGCCTAAATATAAAAAATAACTCCTTTTTCTGTTTTAATTGCATTTTATAAGAAATGTTATACATAATTTTGATGTTTAGCTGTGTTTCCCTTTGTCAATTAAAACATTTTGAAATCGATAGATTCAACAATAATTTAAAATATTTTCACACCAATGGCAAGTGTTGTACTAATAAATCCTGGAATACATCACACTGTAGTTCAACAGTTTAATTAAAAATTTCCTTTGAAATATAAATAAATTAATCAATATATATATATATATATATATATATATATATATATATATATATATATATATATATATATATATATATATATTAGCCATGAATAATTGTTTTTTAATCATTTATTAACACTTCAAATCTATAGAAAACATAACTGCACAATTTGATTTAAAAGTTCATAACATGTTTAAAAAAATCAAGATATTCAAAGTTAAATTAAGTATTTTAAAAAAAGGACGAAGGAAAAAAAAACTTATCAGCAAACTAACTTTTGACCTGATAGGCATCAATTTCTCGTGTTCCACTTAGTATTTGTTTTCTTTCCAAATTCTCGGACTCAAGTATCTATGTCCACCATGGTCTTGATGTTGCTTCTTATTAAAATCTTTTCATCATTTTCTACAATAATATTGTGAAACTTAGCAGGTAGATGTTCGCTTTTTATTTTCATGGAGAACGAGAGCGAATCCATATCGGCCATCTCAGACAACATGGCGCGTGTTTCAGCGGCGACGGAGGGAAAGACAATTGATTGACAGACGATTCGACCAATGAAGAGCGCGTGTTATTCACATGTCCAAACTCGAGTACCGTATGCTTAAATGCCGCCCGGATAAGTGCCTAAGAACGTACAAACACCAAAAATATCTATTTTGACATTTCCCGAGTTAATTAAAACGACTTTTCTCGTGACGTCCGTATGTGCGTATGTATGTATGTGCGTATGTGCGGATGTATGTCGCATAACTCAAGAACGGTATGTCCCAGAAAGTTGAAATTTTGTACGTAGACTCCTAGTGGGGTCCAGTTGTGCACCTCCTCTTTTGGTTGCATTCGGGTGTTTCTGAAGGGGTCTTTTGCCCCTTTTTAGGAGGAAATAGTTGTTACTTTCGATGCAAACTCAAGTGGTTGTATAATTTGGCGATATATCGCCATTCTTTTGGTCAACAATTTTTGTCGCGAATATGGCGACAAATTTGGCGATTTTTTTTAAAAATCTGATTTTAATTTGGCCACTCATGGTGATATTTAGAGAGTAAAGTATTGAATCACCTTAAAATTGCCAATAATGGGAAAATGACATTAAAATTGGAGTAAAAGGAAGTCATTTAATGCACACATCACTCGCTTTTTTTTTTTTTTTGACAGTATTTAAAGCTGCAGTTATTTTTTGATGTCCTTACAAAGAAAATAATCATATTTTATTCATCTTCCTAGTCCTTCGTATACAGCAACAACTTTTAAAGCAATCATTAAACAATAAATATTGCAGCCAATATTTTTTAGTGTACTATGGGGGGCTTGCTAACCTGATGCGATTGCGTTGCATTAGAACACCTGATGGGTAGAACTAATGCGAGTTAGTGAAATGCACTATATATTTTGTTATTAACTAGCGGTACCTGCTTGGCTATGCCCGCAGTACAAAATTAAAAGGTCAGTTGGTTCGTCTGTATATTTACAAATAATGCATGGAAGAGATGATAAGACATTGATTAACAGAAAATTTGTTCACATTTGTTTTTCAGTTTAATAGATGATGAATTTTTTGCTAATATGCTTATGTTAATTTACTCGTTCATGTTATGGTAATTTGTACATCCATGTCGTGGTAATTTGTACGTCCATGTTATGGTAATTTACTCGCCCATGTTATGATAATTCGTTCGGTAAAGTGGGCTTAAAATTGGAATAGAAAAAGAACAAATTCGAATTTTCGAAAAATCGCAACGAGGTGCTCACCCCTATGCTACGAACTAATTCTGTGCCGAATTTCATGAAAATCGGCCGAACGGTCTAGGCGCTATGCGTGTAACAGACATCCAGAGATCCAGAGACGCGGACTTTCAGCTTTATAATTAGTAAAGATGCTTTCGAAGCTTCTTGGCATTCTTTAGCAACGGATTTATTTTTTTTTCTTTAACTTTCTTCTTCTTTTCTTTTTCATTTTTTTTTATCCGAAGCTTCATTATTTTTTTTGTGTTACAATGTTTTTTTTTTTTCTGGCCGTAGGGTAAAAGTTTTTAAGATATTTTAACGTTCTAAAAAACCAATTAGAACTATTTTAAAAAGGGATTTGTGCATGTATGTGTGCTTGAACGCAGATTTTACGCTGCACAATAGGATTTTCAAAACATTCTGTTGAGTATAAAATTAGCGCCATTAATGAATAATAAGGTATCTAAGCTTTTTTTACCACTTGGATGAAAACATACTTCTCGCAATCCAATAATACTTTCTTATTATATTATAAAATAAAGTATTTTATTAATTTTTATCTCTATGTGCATTTAAAAATTAAATACAAATGAAAATATAAACACATGTAAAAGTCATCGCTCATGAATCAAATATTCTAACCTATAATCTTTGTTTATTTCATGTGTAATTAATAAATATTGCAAGAATTAAGAAAAGGGGGAATCGGTCGGAGTTGAACGGCGGGATAAATAGGATAGCGCTGCATATTATGTTGAAATAAAATGTGAAAAAATTGTCTCTTAGCCTGTCAAGTACAGGAAGAAGCAAGATGTTAAAACTGCTACATCCACTGGACAAGCTAGAAATAATTTTTCACGTTTTATTTTGGCATAAATGCACCGCTGTCTCTTTCTTTCCGATTCTCCCCTTATACAGTAAAATCCCGTTACAACGAAATATCCGAAACAACGAAATGCATTTTCAGTCCCAATTTAATTGTAATTGCATCACTTAAACTCCAATACAACAAAATTCCCGTTACAATGGACAAAATTAGTGGTCTCCATGAAGTTCGTTGAAACGGGCCTTCACTGCACTATAAAAAAAATGTGTAACCTTACTCCATAAAATCGGTGGTAGCTTAACTGCTTCTTCTGCTTTGGAGTAACTTAACTGATATAACCGGTGTAAAGTTACAAATCGCGCGTGTTAGGTTACTATTTGGTAATGCAACTATAGCATAACGTCTCAATCATTTCTGCGTAAAGTTTCACCAGTATTTTCTGTATGCTTACGCAGAAATCGTTTGAAAGTTTACACATTAGTAAAAGTTGAGCTTTCATCTAACTTTGTTGAACGATTGATCGAGTTCGTGCTTTTAGCCCCCCAAGCAATATAACCAAGTACTTATTTATTTTAATGTACAAACAAGACATTTTTATTTCACTAAGAGAGGAAAAGACCTGAGTGCGGTCTGAACACGCGACGCGAGTCTCACAGAAGAGGCCACTTTTACCACTCGGCCACCAAGGACGGTTTTCGTTGAGCTAATAAGAGTTGACCTGCTCTGCACCGATTCTGATCTTTACGCATGCGCTTTGAATTCTACTGAAACCATAGTGCAAGGTTCCTCCAAAAATTTGAGTTTCTGATGATTCACACTTCGGAATTCGTGTAACGTTACTCTCATTAATAGTAGTAACCTAACACAATTTTTTTAGTGTGCATATTGTATTCTAAAACACGTGAGAGAAAACTAACGCGTAGCAAAGAGGAAAAGCTGATCGCTTATCCTAATCTTCTAGTTACTAATATGTGCCCAAATAATAAAATTATCCTTCCTTCATTTACATATGCACTCCAAGACCTTCAATCCCGCATCTCTTTATTATGACAACATTCCTTGCGCTGGAAAAGCTTTTATTTATGAAAGCGCTTGATCCCATTGTGTTTCCTCGGGTTTTGCGTTGTAATTAAAACCCCTAGACCTCCGAATGCGTCGTCGCTGGGACCATCATCCATAATGGAAGACGGACTCATTTCGCTAATGGCCGCTCATTTGTTTCACTTTGGGGGCCTGTCTGTGGCCAGGACACCTGCCTCCATAAGCCACATGTTCAGCAGGGAACACATGGGCATGTCATGATTTTGTGAGAGTCAGCGGCAAAGAGATTGCGGGGATGCTTCAATGGCTTGGCAGAAATGATGGAGAAGCTCTTTATGAATTCACGTTTAATTCTCTCGCTTCCCTGTCAAACATTGTTGTCACGTTGGAATGAATATCTTTGTTGTAGATCTCTAGAATTTTAACATTGTTGTCTTTGGTAACTCTTTTGAATAGTTGCGGAAAGAAGCGAAGAAAGAACCCATTTGACATTTGTTCATTTTATTTCTTAGAAAAAAATAAGAGTAATTTTATGCAAAAATCTCTTGCCGCTAATAAATAAATTTTGAAACGTTCTTTTAAAAGAATGGGCAGCCAATGAGCCTAATTTCTGCCAGTTCCATATCTGGCAAAAACGGGTGAGTTTCCCGATGAATGTTAGCAACCTTCCTGAAGTTAACCTGGATTCATTCTGAAAAAAATCCAGAAAACTTTCCAATCAAAGCCAGTCTCTAGACTAACTCGAGAACCTTCCGTGAAAATTTATATATATATAAAGCGGGACGGATTTAGAGTCTATTCAAGGGGGTGGTGTTTGAAAACCGTAAAAGCCATTCCCCAGCCCCCCCCCCCAAAACCCGTTATGTAGAGGGGGCAAGGAGTCAATTGCCTCCCCCCTTTTCCTGTCTTTTAAATAGTAATCGCCTTCTATCGCCGTTCACGAACTTATCGCCCCCTTGAAATGTCAAATCTCCCCTTTGGGAGTTATCATCCCCAGGGTTGGAAACCACTGTTGTAAGTCATAGAATATATTATCATACAGTATAGCGTAATCCATGGAAGAAAAAGGTTAGAAGACACATATAGAAATATAAAAATTATTAAAGTTCTAAAACGGGAGGAGTGGCGAGCTTGTGTTTAAATTAAAAAGCGGATAACGTTGTCCAACCTCGACTACACTGTCTTAACTTAATTTAAAACAAATTTGTGGAATGTACTTGATTGAAATTAATTAGTATCGATTGTTAGTGATTCCTTCAATTCTATATTATTGGTTTAGAAAACGACGGTTACGGAAGGAGCGGTTGCCCCCACCGCCCCCTAGTAAATCAGTCACTGGCAAAAAGTAATAGCTATGCATCTTCCTGATTTAATAGGAATGCTCCGAAAGTATATGGAAGAATCTAAGAAGGAATTGCAACTTCTTCAAAGCAACAATACCTGGAGACTGCATTTCGTCCTTGGTTGGAGCTCAGTCTGTCCGGAGTGTCACAGCTACATGGAAGAAGAAACGCCTAATAAAGAGTCATCATATATTTTTACACTGGTAGCTAAAAATGTTTTCCACCGCAGAGCAAAATCGGCATTCATGAAACTTATTGCGATTCAGGAAACTTTTTCGCATAAAAATTCATTTTTCACAGGAAACTGGTGTAAACTCGAATCGTAACGCAGAAGCAATCAGTGACGTTTCGTATTTTTTTTTTTTTTTTTTTACAGTGTATAACATGATTGCAAAGTTTAGCAATCTCGGAGTTTTATTATAAAATATGTGTGTGTGTGTGTGTGACGTCCCACCTCCCGTCCCCTCAAAATTGAACTTTTCGTTTATTTTTCAAACTAGCGGTACCCGCACGGCTTTGCTCGTAGTAGAAAATTCATAGGTCATTTGGTTCGCCTCTTTTTTACAGCTAACGTCTACCAAGGGTTAAGTAATTTTTTTCCAAGATTTCTTCGTATTTTTTTCGGATTTAATAAACTTATTATTTATTATAATTAGAAAAACGACTACCTGCGACAACAATCGTATTGTTTTATTTTTAAAAAATGGAAAAGAAATCGAAAACAGTGTTGCATGTGCTAATGTATGTCCAGTCACTTTTTTGGCTCATCATTTTCGTCGTCAAATTTTTCAATATATTTCTTAGTTGTCGTACTCTTCTCCCTCATTTATGATCTCACTTCCATCCCATTGCTTCCATGATTTTGCTACCAGTCTAAGCTGAAATTTTATCATCATGGGGAAAAAAGTAGTAAAATTTTGTGATTTTTGAACTTTAAAATCATTTGTTTTGTTTACTGAATTAAATTTCGTTAGAACAACCAAAGAACAGTTAATTTAGACTGTTTAAGTAAATGTGACATTATTAATATAATCACATTCAATTAATAATAAATATAAAACCAAACCGTAAACTTTTCAACTCTAAACCAAAGAAAAAGTAAACTTATTTAAAATTAAAATTGCTTTTGCTATCTAAAAGGAAATGGTAAGATTTTAAATCAGAATTACTAGTAATAAATTTATATTGTAACAATTAAAGAACTTTCAATTTTAGTTACAATTTAATTTACAAATTAAGTTTTAGTTGCAATGTTCATCAAAAGTGTTAAAGTAAGACAAAAGAAAAAAAAACCTAATTTTTTAGCGAAACAGAAATCAGCAGAAGCCTTTAAAATATTATAACTGAGGAGGGAAGTTTTCCTTCCTTGTTTAAAACGCAAAATAAGACAATTTTTTTTTTTAATTAAACGTCATAGAAAGAACGTTGTAATATTAATATTTTATTAATTTACTGAACATAATTGAATGGAAACTAGAGAAATAATAGCACACAAAATTTTCTAAGTAGTTAAAATGTTTCAATTTAAATTCCTTTCAATAACAAAAAAGGATTTTGATCGAAAAAAAAGTTTTTAAAAATATTTAAAACAAAATTTACAAAAAAAAGTCAATGAAATAATTAAAAAGAGTGAAAAAAGTAACCATGTTAACATACAAAAGTTAATTTTCGTTTCCAAAATAATTTCCATTTTATCTTTAGGTTTTGATTTTATTCTCAAGCTTAATCGTTTAGAATAGTTTGACTCGCTTATGGTATGCCTTGGATTTTGATTTTTCAAAAACGATTCCAACAGCTTTCATAATGCTCGTAAAAACATCGAACAAATTTTATGCGATGCAGAAAATTAAAAGCTTTCAAATGATTTAAAACTTAAAAATGTGAATGAAATATTTCCCCCCCATATTATCAAATTTATGTGAAACGTGGGCTTAAAATCGGAATAGATAAAGATCAAGATCGAATTTAAAAAAAAAAGGTACGCCTTGCACACGCCTATGCTACAAACTGATTTTGTGCCAGACTTCATGAAAATCTGCTGAAAGGTCTAGACGCTATGCGCGTCACAGAGATCTAGATATTTAGATAAAGATCCGAACTTTCTGCTTTATTATTAGTTGAAGTTTTGCAAAATTAGGAAATTGTTAACTTGAACCATTTTTGCTATATGAGCTAAATATATACCTTTGAGGTAATCAAAGAGGTAAATATAAAACCAACAATATTGCAAATAAAAAAATTTCGAAATCTTCTACATTTATAAAATTATTGATTTTACATTTAATTTTGTGCTAAATTAATGTTTTTATAAATGAAATTCAAGAATTTTAAACTCACCTTTCCCAAGGCCTGTTTCCAAGGGGGCATGAGCCCTAGTGAATTTAAAACACATTTCTTTAGCTATATCCTTTTTCTTTTTCATGTTCAATTATATTAATTTATGTAAAAGATACATAAGTAATCGGCTGGTGAAAACATTTTTGAGGTAAACCGATAACAACTTAACAGTCATTTCGTTGATTTGCCAACGGTAAACTGTTATTTTAACTTACAGCATTTTCATTTAATGGTTGTAGTTTTCCAATAAAGTATTAACCGAACAACTAACTGCAAACCAGTTTCACTGTAAATAAAGTTTAAGTTAAGCATAAAATCTCTAAATTAAACTTAACCTACTTCAATAAATACAATACTTGAAACATTTTCTACTGCAGATTTGAGTTTTATGTAGTCTATTTAAAAGAAAAATTATTTATTGAAACTGCTTACTTTTGGACACATGCCAAAAAACGAAAGATTTTGGTTTAAGTTTATTACAAACAAAGCCCTCTGTGGAAAAATCTTTTAATCATCGGGAAATAAATGAGTTTAAATTAATAACCAATAACTCATTTTGCTTTCTAAATATTTAAAACAATTAATGAATTTTACCCTCGATAATATTTGTAATTGATTGTTTTAAAATATTTTGATGGATAATTTCTAAAGCTTTGAAGGAAGTTAAACTTCTTCTAATGAAGATAGCTTTCCAATTGGAAAGGCGCACACGATCTTTATCTGGAGTATGGGAACAGGCACTTTCTCCTTAATTAAAGCTCCCTTCCACCTGCTCTTAACTCCTCGCTCATATTTAGGGATTAATCTATCTCGCTTGGTTATACTAAAAAGATCTAACGAGGCATTCGCACCTTCTAAAAGCATCAAAATGGAAATAGGAACATTATTATGGGATGGCATTTACTAGCTGATGAAATTCCTTATGTGCAAGCAGAAAGAACTCAGATGCTTCATTGAGCTACGCAGAAGCAATATATTTCATCTAAAAGTGATCTGAAATGGTGGATAACTTTTTCTTTTTAACAAATGCAGTCTTATGCATAATCTTAATTCAAATAATAAATGTAGATACTAATCCAATTTGAGTTAAAAATTACAGATTGAAGTATTGTAACTGAAGAATTTTTCCTTTTATAGAAAAGGTAAGGAAGAAAACATTTGAGAGCAGAACAAGGATTCTTAACTGGAGTATCTGCTTCAGGTCGGCATTTAATGTTGAAATTCAAAAGCAGAATTGTGTTTTGAATTATATTAGACAAAGAGAAAAGTGAAAATCGCTCTATAAATAACTCAATAATCTTAATCATCAATAACTAAAAATAACATGAGTGCAAAAGGAGAATCATTAATTCCTGCAACTTGAAGTACAGTTTTAATTGTTATTATTATTGATGCACGACATGGTATTTTTGCATAGATAAAAAATGTGTATGAATTGAACATGAATAAATCGCAATGGTTTAAAAGTGATACGATAATTAATGAAGCAAACAAAGTATTCATGTAAAAATACTTTTGTGCAAATTGGCAATATTTATAAATATTACGGTTAAAAAAAAACTCATTTACTTAATAATAGACCAAATGAAAATAATGCTGCGAATGAGTTCACTTAAATGTCAGTCATGTAAGAAATTTTCAAGTTAAATAAAATTTAAAGGAGCAATTATTCATAACAATTTACTGTATAATTACTGTAAGATTTTATAGTTAAATAAAGCTCCAAAAATACACAGACACCGAAAAGGATGCAAAGAACATCTAGAAAAGGAAAAAAAGAGAAATAAATGAAAATGTAGAACAAAAAACAGAGAACGTTACTTACCATCGGAGATGCAGTTTTCCCCTCAATACTTTAGCTTCCATGAATATCATTTGTGACGAAATGGCATGAGATTTGGTGACGAACTATCTAATAATCACAAAGTGAATTCAAGGAGAGAACGATAACCACAACATTGTACAAGGAATCTTGAGAAATCTTGTATTCTTAGGGAAAAAAATGGTGCATTTTACTATAAAACTGTTTCAATTAAATTCATTTTCACATGAAATAAACAAGAGATGCCGTTATTAATGAATTTTATAGTATACTGGTGCCGTATTGAGCCTTGATGTTGTCAACTCTTTGTTAAATGACAATTGCCAGATTTTTGTCGAGCAGCCTTGTGAAATTTGTAATCGGTCAGTACTGCGCAACTTGAGTTGATATGATTTCAGAAGTAAGTTTCATTTGAAGAGTCGTATCCTTAAATAGTAATTAAAATTTTAAAGCAATTGATTGTGTAGTTTTTACATCGTAATTTAATCTAGTAATAACGTGAATATTGAGATCTAGAGCTTTTCTCTTACGAAGATTCAGATTTTTGAATTTGAGACCTACTTGGCACGTCCCGATGAAATTTAACGTCAATTATATTTCGGGAAATTATTTGATCGTCTTTATCTAATGGGCACGTTCCGATGAAATTTGACGTGAATTATATTTCGGGAAATTATTTGATCGTCTTCATCTAATTCTAAGTGAGCATTGGATTTTTTCTGACAAAAACAGTTATTTCAATTATTATACTTGTCAGTTCCACTTCAAACAAATTTCATTTCTTGCTGATTTTCATTGGATTTATATAAGGATGAAAAATTGAAAATGCTAAGACATGTATTCCTATTTTATGACCTAAAATTAAATTTTCAAAGGATTTGAACTTTTTAAAGAAAACCTTTGAGTACCGAAAAATCTCTGCGTCGAATTTGGTAAAGATACGACTTAAATGTAGACTTGAATAAGTTGCAATGCAGTACATGCCTAACGACATTTTGTTTTTGTCAAGAATGTTTACTTTCTTTTATACAGCTATTTCATCTAAAAACTTGGGTGTTTATAGGAAATATGTTAAACTTGATTTGAAACTGTAAAATGAAGTTTCAAACTTTTCAGCACGTACTACGTGCGTTTATTCTCAACTGCTTGATGTGGATTTTGATGAATCTGATGTCGAATGCGTGAATAAAAGTTAGAGCATGGAAAATGTTTTTGAAGATGACAATAGAAAGCTAGATGGCACGCTTTTATCTATGGGAAGAATGAGCACGGACCCAAGGAGGCGAGCTATTGGAGACCTCTAAGAAAAACAAAAAGAAACTAATAAATAAATATCAAGTAGCTGAAGGAACAAACTTGCAATGTCTGCATTCAAATCTGTGAAATATAAATATTAAATTATTGTGAGACCATCAGATTATCTATATATGAGCTATGAAAAGGTTGAGATGTTTTTAACACTTGCAGCAGGTGAATGTTGAGGGATTTATGAAAATAAAGGGTTGTCTTTTTCAACATTATGATGATATTCTATTTTTATTTTATCTTTAGAGTACTGATGTACAATAAATTATTTTATTTATTGTTTTCAGATAATCAGTAAATTTTATTCGCAATCTAAGCAGTGAAATAATTTATCAATGAAAGCCAAAGCACATGATACATCCCAAATTCAAAATAATAGAACACTTCCCACTTTTTGGAAAAAAGTTTATTCTAACCAAATATAAGTGCAAATTAGGTATTTAAATGAACGTTTCACCTTTCTTAGACCTTAAAATGTGCATTTCATTTCAAATATACTCAATTGAAAATAATCTTAGACAGAATAATCCAAAAGTTTATAGTGATGTAGATTTACATTGAGTCAGAATATTCAAATTAAAGGGGTAAAAACACTTTCAAAATAAACAATATCAATACTAGAATGCGTCATTTTTTGCTGGATTCAATGCTTTAATCCTTTCTCACACGGATTCTACCACCTGTTTACATTAATCGTTTCTAACACTTGTTTCCATATCCTCTTCAATGCGGCAACGAGCTCAATTTTGTTGGCAGGCACCAGGTCTTCAACTGCTTTCTTCAGATTTGACGGTACCACAAATTCTTGATCGTATTGAGATTGGTAGAGTTGCTTGACCAGTTTAATACCGAAATTCCTCTTTCTGTTTAAAACCTCCGAATTGATTTAGAGATGTGACACGGAATAGAATCTTGATGAAAGATAAAAGTGTCACTAAATGTGTATCTGCTCTGGCTTAGATGAAGTATTATGCAGTATTATTGATAAACAGCGGAAGTCACGCATTGTTTTGTTTTAAGGTAGACATAACTTCCCAATTCCAGCAGCCCTCATGCGCCCACAAACCGAGAAGGTTGTGTCAAAGTGGAGAAAACATCTTACACAAGATTTCTCATACGCTTTTCTTTTTAAACGTCAAACCCGAACAACTTTTTTTGCTTACAGATATTTCAAAAAAAGATTCACCACTGAATATAATCCTTTTCCAACCTTGTTGCCCCTGTTTGAGCTTCTCTTTGCTCCAGGAGAGTCGTGCACGTCTTTGCTTCATGTTTATCTTTGGTCTTACTTCGTAGATCCTCAATTAAAACTGCAGTTTATGCAACCGTGCAAGTGTAGTTGGCGTGGATAAGATGACTATACATTCTGTCCAACACTTATGGACGTAACAAGCATTTTTCAACAATTATTTTGAACAAATTACTTTAATTTGGATTCATCTCTTTCAGATGTTACAATTTTTCTACCTCGTTTACTTCGGTTATTTTTAGTTGGTCAGTCCTTATCTATTCCTTTAAAATCTTACATCCCATAGATTGTAAAACGTTCATTTGAATTGAGTTAGATAGTTTTTTCTAACTTTATGAAATGATATAATATGTAACTTCGTTTTTTCCTATTTATCACATAGACGACCCATTTTGAGCTGTAAAAGGCTTTTAAAAGAGCGTAAAAATTTCCGAGCGCCAAACTCCATACTTGTGACAAACTATAGGGTAACATGTATGCAAAATATTTTCGCTACTTTTTAAAATTCACATTGAATGAATAGATTATTCTAATTTTTGGACCGATATAAAAAATCTATTTACTTTTCCAATGTGTTAATGATCCATAAATTGTTAAAGTAATATCTGAAAAGTTGTTTAAATTGATTTACCCATTCATTAATAACGAGTTTTAGTCTTTTTAATTTGCATGCGTTCTTTTTTCCCGACTCAATTACAAGTTTTGTTCGAACAGTTTTGATATTCTATTATTTTGAATTTGGGTTGTATTACTTGCAAATTTTGCATACAATGCTATCTTTATTTTCTTTTTTATTTAGCTATTGACAGAATAATTTTCTGGCACTTATATACATATATTATGTCCTTCTTTGTCATGGGAATTAAAATAAACTATGTCGCAGATATTTTTCTCATTTTAAAATACAGTGAAAACTCAATAAGTAGTCGACCGGTTGAGTGGTCACTCCGTTTAAGTGGTCGTTTATCTTTGGTCCCGACAAGATCTCATTCACAGTAATGTAAAATGAACCTCCTTTACTGGTCACCAAATGTAATTTTACCCGGTTAACTAATCACTCATAAATTGTTTTCTAAAATTCCTTTTCATTATCGGTTCTTAGAAAATAGTGTCGGACTTAGCTGAAAGGCAATGATAGTCATTTTTCCTTGAAATCTCGATCCTCGCTTCTGGTCATTCAAAGCATGCTTCTTGCTGTGACTCTGCCAAGTGCCGAGAATATGGATCAAACTCTTTCCGCAAGACAGACAAATCAAATACCTGTAGAAAGTTAGTCAGTATTTAACATCCGTTCAAGGAACTACAATCACAGAATTTAAAGTTTGATGTATGTTAAAAGAGATAGTTCTTTTCCGAAAGCAACAACTTCATCAGTCAACATTGAAGTATTGTATTAATGTACCGTAACTACATTAAAATAAGTTGTTGTTATTGAGTAATGTATAAGTTAGAGGAAATAAAACAAATTGACTATCATTAGTATTTTTCCCCCTTTTTAAAATTTCCATTAATTTATAGATATTGATTACATAAGTTATTATTTTTCTTACAGAGTTTTACTGCTATTCATTAATATTTGTAAGGCTTTTTTTTTCTTCCTTAATTTCCCACTCCACATAAGTAGTCACTCCGCATAAGTGGTCAAAAATTTTTGATCCCTTGAGTGACGACTTAACGAGGTTTTACTGTAGTATTAATAGTAATAGTATTTTTAAACTTACATGTGCTTTATAGCAATACAAAAAAATATGCTTTCCATTAAAAATTAGTTAAATTAAAATTATGCCTTTTAAAGCTATCTCAAGCAGTCACTTCTAATAATATTTTCAAATACACGGGTCTTGTGTATCGTAAAATTAGGAGTATGGGAAACTAATTTTTATGTTTTTGAAATATGAAATTTTCTTTCACTTTCTCTGACAGGTTTGAAATTCTTTAGAAGCCTCGTGTTTAAAATTCTTAGGGTTTTTTAGCTGCTTAACAGTTGCTTCTTCCATGGAGATTTGATACCTTTCTCCATAACCAAAGTGGAGGCCATTAGTGCACAATTAGGGTCCGAGTCTTCAAACTAGAGCGAAGAGCACTCTTATCACACAATATTATCTTTTCGACACTGAAACGGAAAGATGACGCATTAAGTCTGAATAATGACTCGATAATTAAAAATCCTAATCATCCCTATTTGCTGAGCACAGCCAAGAATAAGTTACCTGAAATTTTTCTTCTATTCACTGAGCACATTTTTTTATTATTTCTCTCCCTTCGTCTCTCTCTCTCTTGGCCCTAATGTTACATAAAAGAAGAAATGTTACGTCATTTTTCATCTGGGTTTCCCTAATGAGTGATCGTAATAATAAAAGTAGATTGCTGGGGCAGATATTAGCAGCAATTAAACGATTACAACATGAGAAATGGGGGAATTTATTGGCGCTTAAACGATGTAAGGGAACCTATTGATAAGACGACTTTGATTTTATTAAAAAGAAATTCCTTATTCTAATTATTAATCCAGACGTTTTGTAACAAGAAAGCTTCATTTGATCGAGAGTTTCACCAGAATTGCAATCATGAATTTATAATTCATCATCTAGAGAGGTTAGCTAAATTATTATACTCAAACAAACTTTTCTGTATTTTTATTGTTTTTTATTATTGTTACATACTTCGATTATTAGAACGCATTTTACAGCTTATTTAAAAGTTTAAATTTTATTCTGGCAATACTTTATTGTTTGCTTTTTTTTAAGTATTTTAATGTGGTAGACGTCAGTGTCAGTGTCCGTTACAAGCTTCTTCTTGTGGGTGTGATTTTTGGAAAAAATTAACGATTTTATATACTGTACTTGGTAACTCAAGTAGTCATTGAAAGCATGCCACGACGCATCCGACGCATCCAAATGATAGCAGCAAAAGGCGAAGTTACTAAATACTAAATAATTGCTCTTTTACCTATTTATAGCATCGATAAGAAGGTACTTTACGTTTAATTTATTTCATTCGTGTTTTAATTAAACTTTAAAATGTTTTCAAATGATACAACTATTTAACAACAGTAAAAAACGTTAAAAATGCAGAAAAGTGTGAGTACAGTAATTTGGCCACCCTCTGCATCTATTTACACTATATCACCAAAAGTAACGGGACACTTTCAAAAATGTACATTTTTGCTAATTTCTTGAGAAATAAAATTGTTCTGTAACTTTAGTCATGTAAAAAGTATGCTCCAGTTGCCTTTTTTTAATGAAAAGTAAATCACCCATGCATTTAGTGGAAATTGGTATTTTTAAAAGAAATGGTTATATCTTTGTGACTATAGATTTTACTTTTACGAAAATATAAAAATAAATTTTACATAGCAAGTAAACTTCTTTCTGAAATTTAAAGATTTTTTCTATTTTTTCTATTAACGATGAAGAAGAATCAGAAACCTTTTTTTGTTCCCTAAAATTTTTGCTGGTCCCCAAAATTCATGGGTGATTCAATTTTTAATGAAAAGTGACAGCACACTTTTAATGTGACAAAAGTTACAGACAATTGGTCACTTATTTTCGAGAAACCCTTAAAGATATGAATTTTTGAAAGTGTCCCAATAGTTGTTGTGATATAGTGAATCTAAGGTGCTTTTAGAGTCATGAAATGACTGCATACAATTGTTTAGAAATTGCAACAGAAGATAGTTATTTATGGTAGTTTAAAAATGCGAACTCAACATCTCGTGCTACAAGTGAGCAATAAAAAACATTTTCTGCTATTTCATCCTAATATAAACACTGCATTAACATCAGATTAATCTTCATATATTACAGAAATTGAGCCATCAAATTCTTACGCCTTTATATCCCTACAGTATATACGCATGCACAATCTAATCAATTGCACAACCTATTACTGGCCTACCGCAGGCTGTC
This sequence comes from Uloborus diversus, assembly GCF_026930045.1. Taxonomy (NCBI): domain Eukaryota; kingdom Metazoa; phylum Arthropoda; class Arachnida; order Araneae; family Uloboridae; genus Uloborus; species Uloborus diversus. Next base: position 89,248,193 of record NC_072732.1, on the reverse strand, counting down.
TTGCTGTGGAATATTTCTTAATTAACGACACAACACGAATAATCTGGCATATTATCATTGAGTTTAAAAAAAAGCAAATTAAGAGGCACGGCTTCTATGGGGAAATATTAGTATGGTAATAAATCCTGAGCGTTAAACTTAATTGGATGATGGAAGGAATTGTTTTCCTGAAGTTGTTTACTCTGCTACAAAAAACTTTAAGAAAAATGCCGAGTCTCATTTATTACTTTCTGAAGGAATTTAATTTCCCTTTTACTGCGTTCCCTTATTATACTTGCCATTAAATGAACCTCTAACGGGGAAATAAATTAGGCACTTATCTCTACGGTAGATATTTTAAAGAGTAAAAGAAAATTAATTTTTCGTTTTAAAACGGATAAAATATTTTCGATTTCATTGCAGATAATGACGCATTAAAAAGAGAAGAAAAAAAGAAATTGAAATTAACTCTGTTTTTGTGACTTATGAAATACTTCAGACGGTGTTAAGGATACAATTGATAAAACGATAAAAAAGAAGGATACTTACTGTGAGTGTAAACAATTATTTTCTAATCTGTTTTTTTTTTCTTTTTTTTCGAATTAAAACAACAAAATGCGAAATTAAATTTTTGGGTTGAAAATACTGCAAACGTTTTGATTCATTGGCATTTTCTAATAAAGTCAACGAATATTTCTATAATACCTTGTAATTATATTACTTGAAATAAAAGCGAAACATTCTAGGGAAACATTTAATATTTCTAAGAAATAACCACCGTTCTTTGTGACTTTTTAGAGAGATTTTGATTAGACAGACAATATGAACTTCTAATTAAGCATTTGTTACTTACGGATACAATCATTGTACCTTTCTCATAATTACAATAATTGTAACCGTAAATGCATATGGTAGAAACAAAAAGACTATTTGCAATTTAAATGAGATTATGCAGTTAAAAAATCAGGGTTAATTTTGTATTTTCATAATGAAGAATGAAACGAAATGAATTCTTTTTCGACGTGCACCTAACAAAACTGATTGCTTTATAAAGCTCTTGCAAAAAGTTTAGTTATGAAAAATATTGGAAATCCAAAGAAACGATTTTAAATTAAGTGTATAGTGTTCCAATTTTTATTATTAAAATATCTTCATATTTGCTTATAAAGGTAATCAAACGCATTCGGAAGAAGGTCTCTGAAATTTATAATACGGAACACCGCGTAATGTTTTTAAGAGCTTAACATAATGAAGCCAAACAATAGAGCATTATTTTTGAGAATGTTTACAGTAATAATAATAATCGTAGTTTTTTTTTTTCTATGTGAAACGCACTCTATATCTTCACTTCACTCATAGCAAAAGGAAGATGTAGATTGATTTTTGAAACCATGTTAATAATGCAATTATGTAACGTGGTATGTAGATGAGATTAAAGTATTAATCATAGTTACTTTGTCTGTGTGAAACGTACTCAATATCTTTACTTTACTCCTAACAAAATGATAATGTATATAATTATTAAAAACGTGTTAGTAATGCAATTATGTGACGTGGTATGCAGCTGAGATTAAAGTATTAGTTCTTCCTTTATCTATGTAAAAAGACCTCAATATCTTCACTTCAATCATAAAAGATTCTTGGAAACAACTTTTCATTCATTGCTACGAGTCACACTGAATAACTTAATATTTCTCTTTTACAGCATTCATAGTGCGCATTATTTTTCCTATTACTTCATAATTTTCTTGAAAAGAGTTAAGTTTCTAAAATAAATTTAAAATCCCAAAGATAGTAACTACTTTGATAACAAGCTTAGTGCATGCATATCACTTTGCGGGTTCCAATATTAATTAAAATAAAAGCTCTTCATGTCTAGTCACTAAAACTTAAAATTAAATAAAATAATTTTCTATTTTATAGTTTAATTGTTGAATGCGAGTAAGGTAAAGAAAGATAAACATAATAATGCTCTAGACAATTGTTTGCTAACCCATGTTCCATATGTGACCCTCAATGTTCGAGATAGATTTATTACATTATGGAATATAAATATGTTATAAATTACAGTTTTTTTTTCTTTTTGTTAATTGAGACGTTATAATCTTAAAATTAGCAAAACAGAAAAAGTTATTGTTTAAAAAATATAAGATAATTCTTTTAGAATCATCTAACATTTCTATTCTCTACCACAAAGCTTATGGTCCTCAAAGGTTTGAAGCTAAAACCAAAATGTTGCTATGATATTTTATAAGAATATTACTAAAAACGTTAAGGTTAAAGAAAGACAAATGTGTTATCATCTAGACAATTGTTGTTAACCCTTTAAGGAGCATAAATGATATGTATACCTCAAAGTTCGAAAAAAAATTTATACATTATAGAATACAAAAAAAAATATAAATTACGAATTTACCACGTTAATTGAGAAGAATCTTGAAATTACTCGAAAATAAAAAGTCATTATTTAAAAAAAATGTACAAAAATTCTTTTGAAAACATTTCAAACTAGCATGACTCTTCGGCAAGGCTTATGGTCCTCACTGAATTAAATCTTAGACTAAAATGTTGTTATGAAATTTTACAGATAAGTTGCTGAAAATCAGTCGTTAAAGTTAACAAATGTAAAAGGGTTACAAAAAAAAAAAAAAAAAAAAAAAGCCCATAAAGCAACTATGTGATGCTGTACTCAGCCCTGATTAAAGTATTAATCGCAGTTCTTTTATTTGTGTGTAAAGCACTCAATATCTTCACTTCACTCATCAAAGATTCTTCGAAACAACTTTTCATTCATCTCTACGAGCCGCGCTGAACAACTTTCTCTTTCTTTTCCAGCATTCAGAACATGCATCATTTATGCCCGAATCCAGTGCATTTTCCCTCCAGTAATCCCTGTGTTTCTTCTTTCTCAAGTGTTCCTAAACCCTCTTCTATCGCTCCAACAAGCCCCGTGTTTGGATCGAACTAATCCATGGGAGGTGTCCACAGGCGAAGACTTATGGAGCCATCTTCAGAAGTGGCGCCGCTGTGTTAAACGTTTTAATTAGTTTTCAGCTTTTGCTAATGACCACCTGCACGTCGTTAATTAACGGACGTGCAGTTAGAGGTCACGTGGATGAATCTCGATGCTGCTATTGGCTCTGTGGTTTGATAGATGGATGATGAGATTTAGCTAAAATGGGATTTGCGAGTTAATTCCTTTAAAATGTTCTCTTTACTTGGATTTTTTCTCTCCTTTTTGGGCTTACTATCAATCAAAACAGTTTTGCAAAAACAATTTTTACTTCATTCAAAATAAGATTAATTTTTATAAAATATTACAACTAAATTAAATTAATTTTTGAAAAATGATTTAAGATAAAAGCAATTTAACTTCATTAAAAAATAACGGATTCATTAATTACGTAGCTTACTTTAAATTGTTAAGCATAGTCAAATAGTTCAAAGAAGGCTTCGTGCAGTAAAAATTCTAAAGTTTAGGATTCATGAATAACATTACGCATAGTATATTTTTCACTGAGCTCTTTTATTTAATACTAGTGGTACCCGCACGGCTTTGCCTGTAGTTGAAAATTAAAAAGTCATTCGGTTCGCCTGTGTATTTACAAATAATGGATGACGAATTTCTCGCCAATTGGCTATGTTCATTCGCTCTCCCATTCCACGTCATGATAATTTCGTAATTTACTCGTCCATCTTATGATAATTTTGCTCCGGAAAATGTTCCTAAAATTGAAATAGGAAAAGAACAAAGTCGAATCTTCGAAAAATCGCTTCGAGGTGCACAGCCGTATGCTACAAATTAACTTCGTGCCAAATTTCATGAAAATCGGCCGAACGGTCTAGGCTGTATGCGCGTCATAGAGATCCAGACATCCTTCAGACAGAGAGAGTTTGAGCTTTATTATTGGTAAAGATTGTTTGCTGAGCTCCAAGGTTTTGCCCATTGTGTCTAGCGGCAAGATTCAATGCTCTTCAAGATGTACAGTGAAATTAATTTTAAGATATGCATTTCGTTTTGTACACACAACAGATTCCACAATAGCGAAATTTTGCTGTACGTTTCATGAAAATTTTAAAAGTATTACATAGGAAATTGATGCAAAACACTTTTCCACATTTTAAAAATAAAAATGGTCTATTTTCTATATTTAACCCTTTAGTCGAATATATACTGGCCACTCTTATGTTCATCTGATCTAAAGAATAGAAGATAGAAGTCTAAAGAAAAAGTTTGTCATCCTGATTGTAATGTCCGATCTTTTCTTTAGACTGTATCAATTGAGGAAACAAAATAAGAATAGGTGTCTGATGAGAAAATTAGATCATCATAAAATTCCAAAATTTACTTTGCTATTCTCTATGAAGGAAACTATTTTTTAATTGCCTTACTGCCAGATATACCTTGTCAAAGTTTGGAGTTACAGTATGAATTTAAAGTAGCGAGGAAAATCAAAGACCGAAAATTTAGCAATCTTGCAATTTTAAAGTGATTTTGTGTACTGATATTGTTAGTTTAAGAGTTTATAAGACATTTTTGTCGTACTGAAATTTTATATGAGAAGTAATTCTACAAAATGACAAGTGTATCTGACACTGAAAGTGTTTCCAACACTAATTGAAATAAACTGATATATTTTTAAAATATTTTATTGATTAGTTGAAAAATTATTATTGGAGGTCAGGCTTAGAATTAATTCACGTAAAAATGTAATTTATTTACCTATGAGAGGCAATGCTGTTTAAGCTCAAAATTTGTATAAATAAGCACAGAGTTTAATTATTATTTAATAAAAATATTAGGTTATTTTAATTATTATTTATTTTTTTCAATGCTGGAACACCAACATTTATTTTTCAAACTGAAGTGTCATCTTTGAATTGCCCATATATCACCTTGAATAACGGTTTGCCGAAGTTAATGAACAACTGAATGATGTCATTCGAAATTTGAGGTTCGAGATACGATTCCAGTCGCACTTGCTTTCTTTCAGCTTTCTTTCTTTCTCGTTGTCCGGCCGTTCAGGCGACGTGGCGATCACTCAGTGCAGCTGTTATCAACAGAACAGTCGTTGACACACTCGTGTATAACCAACGCATTTCGAGTGTTGTTTAGTGTTCTTGTTGTTTATTTATATTATCTTCTTCATTAAAATATACATTTTCTTTTTTATTTTATTTTTTATTATGCCTAAAGCCTCTCGGCCCAGATTTGATCCGGGATCCGTTGTATTCGAAGCTTAGCTCTCTGCTGATTAAGCCATAAGATTATTCATGATATAAAAATTACAACATTGTCTGCTCACAGAATTAGAAACAACGAGAAAAATACTTGTTCTGAAGGTTATTATAACTATTTCATATTATTTGATTGTAAAATCATGAAAAAGAGCGAAGAGAGAAATAAGAATTGAGTTTTGAATATTTCTTTGAAAACTTCAATGGGCTTTTGCACCTAAGTTTTGCTGAAAAAAAAAACATAATTCTTAAAATAGTAGTTAGTTTTTTATGGAGTATCAATGCAATTGAAAGTTCGAATAAATTACCTGTAGTTACACTTGTAACTATACTTGACTTTAAATTAATTGGCTTTTACAGAGGTGCAAATAAAATAGCCTAATATGCAAAAGTACAGGAACAAGGAACTGAAAAAAGTATAATCAGACAAAGTTGTATACTCCTGATTATCGGCGGGTGGATTGTCCGCGGGATTTTCTTTTTTTTTTTTTAAACATTTTTTTTAACTGATGATTGTGTTATTTTTCTCTTTTAGAATTTGCATATATTTTTCATATTCAATGTTGGTAAATGCAATGTAGCAGTGTTTTTAGTTAAAATTAAATGTATATGAGAGTGTTGTTAATATTTTTTTTAGCTATTGTATACACTAAGTAGGGTAGACCGGAGTACGTTCACGCATGGGGCACGTTTACGAAGTGCCCTTTTTCCAAAACGAATTATAACTGGATAGCCAACTGTCTTAACAAATTGATCTTACTCCCTAGCATGTATTCTCACAAGTTTTGGAGCATTAGTCGAGTGTCGGTCCAGCATGCATAAAGAATAATCTGTTTTCTACCAAGTTGAGTAAATTTTATGTTGAACGATTTTAAGCTTATTGTGGATAGATAAAACTTAATTAGGAAAAAACAAATGTATAAAATTTAGCAGAATTTTATCTTTTTTTGAGAATTGTATTTGTATGACCTGAAATGTTAATTAATTTTTTTGCACTTTAAAAATAAATCCAAACTTGGCGACGCGGCAAGTTCACGCGTTGAACGTCGAGCACCTTTAAGATAGCTCTTACTGTTACTTAAACGTGCCTCTGACCCCTTTTTCTCTCCAAACTGTCTCAAAAATGTTTAGGATTTTACGGCTATTGAGTCTTGCAAATTACCATTTAATTTTTAACTAAGCTGCACATTCGTATCTTATAGCTTACAATCATATAGTGCTGCTGTCATCATGCCCCTTCAGCTTCAACTTTATACTTTATTCAGTCTGTAATAAATTTGCTTTATTTTAGTGATCGTAAGACATATGTTCAAACTACTAACAAAACCACATTAGGTGTCAAAATAAATATGCGTTAACGTGCTCCGTGTCCGGTGCATGTTTACGCAATCGACTTGAACTTTTTTTTTTGAGCAATCACGATTGCTTATTGTTCTCACTTGACAGTTTTGAATTCCTATGATTTTATTTCCCCCCCCCCTCCCTCTGCAGCACCACGGTCAGCCGGCTGCCTCACGATGCTGCTCCTCTGGTGAAAACCGTCTCCAGGTTGCGTCACTTACTTGCCTACACTTACACATATACCTACACACACACATACACACACGCATACATACAGACACCTACACATACACACAACTACCCACACATATACATACCCCCCACACACACATGCCTACACACACATACACATATACCCCACACATAAACAAACATGTCCCCCTCACACACTTAAACACACACGCCTACATGCACACACACACACACACACACACACACTCGTGATTGCGAAAAACATAATTTGAATTCAAGATGTCAAAGTTCATCCCCCCCCCCGGTTAAAAACACAAGCTGAGCAACAAGTGAATATACCAATTTTTACTCCATAACTGTTGATAAAATCGTAGTGTCTTCCCAAGTTCAAACATAAATATTAAAAAATTCATTGAAAAAAATCCGCGTAAACGTGCTTAGGTCTACCCTATCGTTTTTTACCTATTATTCGGATAATCCGTGGTTTTCGCTTATCCGCAACTACCGTGCCACCCTATTCCGCAGATAATCGGGAGTTTACTGTTAGATAAATGCACGAAGATGCGATACAGTGATGAGAATACCTTTTTGTGTTCTTCTACGTCGTTTATTCACCTTGCTCAATCTTTTCGTGTTTTTAAAGGCAAATTTTTCAACACATCATTTATTCTTGTTCTATCTCATTGATAAAGCAAAATATGCTTTTTAAATAACAGTAAATATAGAAAAAATCAGATTTAAACGCGTTAAAAATACAAACATTAACTATTTTGAACGAATACCGAAAATACCGGAATTGTAAGCACTGGTTTTATGAAATAGCAAAATTGCACAAAAAAACTGATATTCGGTGTACTGGAATTGCAATCACTAAGTATCATAGAGTTCATGTCGTCCTAGTTTTTAGTAATAGCAAGAAAAAAAAGTGATCTTGACGTTTAAGCTTTTCTTCTTGATTAATTGACAATCGCTCAGCGCGGCTCGGAAGCGATTACAAAGGGAGGTTTTGCTAAATCTTCACTATCCATGGATTTCATTTCTTTTCTCTCAAATAATTTTTTTTATTTTAGTTTTTTCCATTATTCCTTCATCTTAGTGAAAGAAAGAGTTCACGCCTAGATTAAAGAATCGTTAATACCTGAAAAAAGGGGGCCGGAAAGTTTTCATTACGGTTTTTTTTTTTTTTTTTTGCAGGAATGAAGAAAATACGAAAATTTGTTGGCGCTCATTAATCAAGTGGTGCACTAAAAAATTGATCAGATATTGTTGTGGTATAAAAGGAGAAAGAAACAAGATGTATCGAAAATTGAACGAGCCTACTTTCCCTTGTACCAACATCGAATTTATTACACAAGCTATTTCTCTCTCTCTCTCTTGAACAGTTTAAAATCCAATTTATGTATAAAGTATCTTTTTCTCGGTTGAAACACAAAAAGCTTAAGTTAGTTATTAGTGAACAGTTGCTGCAAAAAAAAAAAAAAATTTCACAAGTTTAGTAGGTGGAATATGCATAATGAGTTTTCGTAGAAATTAATAGCTTTTAAATAAACAAATACTTTAAATTGAAAAAAATAATTGAATTGTAAAATTATTTTTGAAAAAATTGTATCTATTACATTTGCAAGCGCTATCAGATTCATTCTCTTAAACTACCAAGCAGTATATTCAGTCATTTCTGTTCAGTTGTTCAATGCTTTTAATAGGATTTTTTAATGTTTTTGAATACTTGGTAAAATGTAAAACTGAACTTCAGCTTAAAAATTTTCCAGCTAAATAAGAATGAGGAAATCAAGTGCAAACAGTGTTTGTTATAAAATGTGATTCTTGATTTTAGTGTGGAATTTTTTAACAAATTTAAACAACTACTGTATATATATATATATATATATATATATATATATATATATATATATATATATATATATATATATATATATATATATATATATATATATATATATATATATATATATATATATATATATATATATGTATTACTTCCATCCTTCCCTTCCCAAACAATAAGAATCAAGTAAAATTAAAATGGTTAGACCTGAATATTTAGTGGGTTAAAAAACCCCGTTTTGTGCAAAACATATTGTTTAAATTTACTAAATCAAAACCGCCCGATAATAATAATAACAGTACGGTTAAAACTTTATAATGGAAAAAATCTTTCTTTGTTAATTATTTGCTCTAATACGGCATTACGCGACTTCGCGAAACAAAAAAAAACAACTAAAAGTGTAATTAGAATATTGGTTATTAGTTTGTATAGAAATTTTGTTTAAGCAATTGCCTTTTAGCTGGAAAAAAAAGTTTAAATTTTTCCAGTAAGTGTTGGAAATTTTTGACAAATTTTCTTGAAACAGTGACGATGAAAAAAATATTTCCGTTGGGATAAGTTCAACTGCATACGCTTCTTTTTCCAATTCATATAAGTGGTAATATTTTAGTTTTTTTTTTTTTTCTGAAAATTTTACTTTCAATCACGTGTCAATGTTTTCCTTAGCTTAAATTATATCACATTCTCAGTAAGTGACTTTATAACTTTGAACTTGATTTTAAGTTACGCATAGTCTGTTACAGGTAACAGCAACTCAAAATTTTCTTCAAACAACTTGAAAAAAATACCATTGGGTGTAATGTAGGGAGATGTGCTTCTATTTTTAAATTAAGTAAAGCATGCACTTTTTAATGTTAAATCCAGTATTTGAAAGCGACCCCCTTCCCTTTTTTCTACGACTATACCACTGCCCCGTGGGCATGATTTTCATAACATTTTGAAGCAGATTTTGAAGAAAAAAGTTCATTACTTAATGGTCCCAGATTTTGTTATCTACTTACTTTATCTCGGACTTTTGAAGAGAAGACTAAAATTTTCAATCATTATGATTCCAATTTCTTGAATACTGTTACTATTTTCTGTGTATGAGAACAAATAATGACAGGTGCTTCAGAGGTTCCCATGCTTTTTCACTTTATGACCCACTTTTTTATGAACTCGATTCATTGTGTCATTTATATACACTATAACATATAAATATATTTTTCTCAAAGTTTTGTTTTTAGTTGTCAAAAAAAAAAAAAAAAAATAAAGAGTACAAAACAAATAGCAGGGAAAAAAAATCAAGCGAACAGTTTTTTTTTTTCGCATACTGAAGAAACACAGTACTTTTTTTTTATATTAAAGCATGGTAGAATTCCTTTTGAAAAACTAGATTTCACCGATAATTATTAACGAAGATTTCATTTTATATAGCTTAATATATTACCAACACATAAAATATAAAATAAAGGAGTAGGAACAAAAAAAAATATCCCCCTTTCTCTCTCTCTATTTTAAAATTATGTTTTGTGTAAAACTAAAAATGTCTGCAATACTTGTTATGCTTTTCTTTTTTTTTCCAAAAAAAAAAAACAGAAGAAGAAGATGATGTCACATTGAGACGTAAAACATCCATTTAGTTTTTTTTTTAACGGATGAAAGTAACTTTACTTTAAAGAAGAATGCCACAGCCGAATGATATATTTTTGTGCATCGCACATCTCTTTAAATGATTTCGCTGATGTTGACGTCGTTCCAAGAACCAAACTTTTGCATGAAATTTTTCCTCAAAGCTCCCAACTCATTTCCCTCCGCCAATGAAGTGCAAATTGGCTGTTTATTCCTCTGCAGGAAAATCTACGGAACACGTGTTTCTAATCGTCCATCTCGTGAGGCTATTTGCTGTACGAATGAGATTCCGAACCTTGATACTGTCAATCACCAGACGCATTCGACATACATCAAATGATTCTTTTAATGACAACATAATTGCCCGCTCTTATATCTATATTTTACATTTATGTAAGTCTATTTGCACCGGCGCAGAGTTTGTTTATCTATGCCAATCACATGATTAATGTTCTAATATCGAAAAATATATCACTACAGCAAATTATGCATTAAAGAAGGTTATGAATTATGGCGGGAACAAACCGATTCATTTTGATTGCAAAATAGGGGCATTAGTAATATTTAATGGGTATTTACGTTTTCACACTGAGGGTGGAGAATAATAAAGCTGGCTCGTTTGGTGTGTGTCTCTCTCATTGTTTTAAACTTGTTCTTCGGGAACTGACAGGAGAAAAATGGAAACCTTCAATTGAAGGTTTGCTCTAAACTGTGATAAGCAAAATATTCGTGTCATGTGCTTTAGGAAAATTAATTTATTTTGTCTTAATCCTGAACACTTTCAAAATGCTTATTAATCACTCTTCTCAAGCTGGATTTATTTTGTATCTTTGTATACTATTTTTTTTTTTTTTTAAAATTTCAATGTGAATATATATTGAGCATTTGTTAAAGGCAATTGTTTTACTTCATGTTATTCTGTTATAAGCTCTTCTCTAGTATAGTGTGGTTATAGCATGTATTAGAAAAATATTCAGAAAATAATAAAGATCCTTCAAACTATTAATATCAAGAAATGTCTCAAATTTCCATCGCTTTCTTGCTTTATACGTGGAAGCAACATGCAAATGGATAAAGGAAGAAGAATCGTTATAATGATGCTTAATAAACTATTGCATATTAATATGCTTTTATTTAATCGCTGCCAAATAAGTGATATTATTGAAAAAATAAAAAGGGAGGGTTGACAAAAGAAAAAAAAGAAATGCATCCTAATAAATCATTAATGTTTAAAATAAAATTTTTACAGATTTTGTATGAAAATATAAATACTTTGAATTCATTGATCAATAATAAAATCTTTTACCTTAGTCCCTGTTATTAGTACAGAGAAATGGGTTGTGATTTTTATAGTTTTACATTTTTTCTACTTCTAGAATCAAAATGAATAAAAAAATAAAAGTACAATCCGCTATTTTTTATTTTCCCAATATTTAATTCCTAAAAAATAAGTGTTAACGTTAATTGTTTTACGGAAAGAAAATTTCAAACTTCTTCTCAAGACACTAAAGTTAACATAATGCTAATCATTACAAAAATGCGTTTTTTTTTTTTTTTTTTTGACATGCTCTACGTATTAGTTCTGCCCTATAAATTTTGTTCTAATAAGGTCTGACAGTTAGATCAGGATTCAATTTTTCCTGTAACGCCTGATTTTAATCATTTGCAGTTCAAAATTAACTCAAAGTTGTTAAAATGAAATAACGCAACATTCGAATGAGATCTCCTACTCGAGGTCCTTCGACCGAATTTTTTTTCTCTCCCCCGAATTGCAATATTCCTTCTATTGTTTCTGGTGAGGACAGACACACAAAGTTCCCTTTTTAATTTTTGTATTTTAAAATACAGTGAGATCCTATTGTAACGAACTTTAAAGGAATGTAAATATTGTTTGTTGCATCTGGAATTCAGTTGAAAGGAATCCAAGCTATGTAATTGACATTAAATCGGGACTGAAAATTTATTTCGTTGACGCGAATATTTCGTTGTATTGGCAGTCGTTGTAACGGACTTTTATTGTAACATGTTACATACATTTGACCTCCTTTTATCTTTCGCGATACATTAAGCCTTCTTTTAAGCTTTTAAATTATTTTATTTTTCCTTCATCTCCTTTCTTTTCTTTTTAACATTTACGGTAAAGTAAGCTAAAAATGAGGCACACAACATCAATATTTAACCAATAAGTTTTAACTTTTTTAATTATTTATTTATTTATTTTGAAAATGAAGAACGTAATGGAATGATGAGGTCATCCTGTTTTAAACATGTAAGTAGTTTTTTCTTTCTTTTTTATATTAAAGTCATTGCAAAGTTTATTGTTTCCAAATAGAGAATTTAACAAGCTTTTATGCCTCAATTACTGTCAATAACTAAACAATTTACTTAATCATGACTTCATTAAATGTGCATCAGTACGTACTGTTGGACAAACTGGCACAAGTTATAAAATTTGTATCCTTTCTGAACCAGTTAATATATTTTTTGTTTCAAAGAAATTGCTTTCACTCTGAGATTGCAATTAAGTATTTACTAAAAGAGGTTTGGAACCAACAACAAAGATGTTTGTAACAAAATATTTTCTTTTGTGCGTTAAATGAATGTAGCGATATAACGAACAATTGAAGTTGCATGTTTGTGCCCAATAACGTATCTATTAAGACAGTGTATTGATAAAACATTTTACGAATTTAAAAGAGAAATGTTAGATTAAAAAATCACATTTCATTTCCTTTGTTACAGGAATCAAAAATGTTCTTGTATGAAACCGTAATTCCCAATGTAATGTATAATAGGTTTTTCGCAAATAGAAAAGACCATTATGTAAATTTCCGTTTCCTTCCCAAAGAGTAAATCTGAATCTCAAAATTGAAGGAAATCAAACGGAAAATTTCTTTCGTGTTGTAAAACGCGTTCTTCGCAGAGGTTTTTTTTTTTTCATACGTATATATTTGCACGTGGAATGTTTTGAATCGTGCAATTGGGTTATTTCCGAAATTTTAAAAGTATTTTTTTCTGAAAGAGCATGCTTAAAATCTTTTTAAATATTTTGACAAAGTTTTTTAATTATTTTAAACGTGGGCAGATTGAAATTTATTTTTTACATACATCACAAGTGATCAAATGCCATTCACTGTTGCTATTAGCGCACTACGTAAATTATCATAACCTGGCAACGCGGGTGACAGCAAAGCGTAAACATTTAGCGCGACAATGGAGTAGCGCACCAAAGTACATCATTTGTGACGTCATAAAGATCACGCCTTATTTTCAAAATCTTACATTTAAAAAAAATTAAATAAAGAATGATTTTTGGGAAAATAAAAGTGTTTTCCGGCTCCATGTTATTACTATTATTATTATTTATTTTTTTTGTTTGTTTATTTTATCAAATTCAGTGACTAAAAGTATAGTACTTTTGACTAAAGGAAACAACTCCATTCTAATTTCAAATCAAACAATTCAAATACTAAATAGTTCAAATGCGTTACTCGCGAAATAATTTACAAGAGTATACAACAGATAATATTGTTTTCCCACTAAATTACAAGCTTCCTATGATTGCAAAAATTACCCGAAGAATACCTACGTGAATTATGAGATGCGTTTAACAAGATTTTCAACACTATAAATGTTTTTGAAGAAGTTTAAGGAAGTTATTTTGAAATTTATGTTTCAAATGAAATTTGCAGGACATTTAAATTATTTGAAAATTTTCCTATGCCTTTATTTTGATAATCCTGTAAATAAAATCTAGATTTTCTATAAAATAAACTTTAGAAATCCTTAAATTAATTGAAACGATTTAAGCCTACATTCACAGAAACAAATCTAGATTTTTGAAAACATGTATTTTTAAGAAACCCTGAAAAAAGAGAAAATCTCAAGTTATTTGTAACAACTCTAAAGTCTACGTTGGATGATAAATCTGAAGAAAAAAAAGGAAGAAGAAAGAGATGTTCTCCAGAGCAATCTGAAAAAATATATAGATTATTTCTCTAGATTTTCTCAAAACATAGGCTTAAGAAATGGTTCAATTCTTAAAAATTCCCTCAAAATTTGTTTTGAAGAAACTTTTCAAAATTTTTCTAGCGGAGTTACTTTTTAAAAAAAGAGCAAAGAAAAAAATATTTATGTTTTGCAAAGTGGGTGCATTTTTCAGCAAAAAACGAAAGCAAATAGAAAACTAGACAATCGATTAAACGAAGCACTTTTTTTATTTCTTTTGAATAAAAAATAAAATAAAAACTTTTTATATCGTGCACTGGTTCGATTTTTGGGAGATTGAGAGGAACAACCCCGTAAATGAACACCAACAAGTAGACAGAGACAAAATTTTCTAGTTGTTTTCCTTCCGGAAATGTATAGAAGAAAGTTACTACAGTTGAACACCTTATGACGAGCTTTGGTTTAACGAGAACCCGAACTTTACGAGGGAAACTGAAAATTTTGGTTGGTCCAAAGCAATGGTAAGAAGAAGTGCGCTAAAAGTAGCGACGCTATTGTAGTAGCTACATTTTTTTAGTAGTTTGTAGTGTACCGCCCAACCTTTAAGAAAAAGTAGAGTAGCGAAAAGTTCGATACAGAAAAAAATAGTAGTTTGTAATGATTTCTGGAAATTACTTTTAAATTAAGTTAGAAAAAAAGAAAAAAACATTTTGTCAGTGGCGTAAAAAAGAGGATGGTGTTTAGGTCCAGGCTCCTAGCTTGATGTTCAAAATTACATCCTGAAAAAGTACAGTAAGTAGATCCTACAAAATATAAGTTCCGACAAAATAATTTCCTATATAAAAATTAAAGCTTTTCTCTTCCGTTTAAAAGATTGTAAAAATTCGATTCTTTCAACTCTTTATTCCTTTCCTGCATCGAATATTCGTAAAAATGGTTTAATAAAGGAAAAGAAGACATAATAGATAATTCTTAGTAATATTCCTTTCTCAAATGAGCTAATTTGTTCGAATGAACTAATTTATTCATCTGAGCAACGTTTTGATTTTTTTTTGTTCGATCCCCAAATAGAATGAGTGTATTGTTTTTATTTATTTATTTTTAAAAAGTAGCAAAGTCGCGACTACATTTCAGAAGTAGTATGTAGTCACTGAATTAAAAAAATTAGTTGTTGTTGTAGTTAACTACAATTAGTTGTAGTTGTAGTTCACTACCCCCCCCCCCCAAAAAAAAAAAGCGTCATTTTTCCAATCACTAGTCCAAAGTTAATTCTGTGGGACTGTTAATCGCTCTAAACGAGAAAACCCAACTTCAAACGAGCAATATATTTTTGTGATTCGTAAAATTTCTAATAACTTTCAGCTTAGCTTATCCTTTCTAGGAATAATTCTTATAACTTTCTGCAGTCAGTCGAAAGTTAGTGATGATTCATAAATTATGAGAACAAGTGATGAAAGCAGGTTTGTATGCATCTTGGGGATTTTAATAATCGCGCTCCACGAACACTCGGTTATAACGAACAGGTATCTCAATCCCTTCGTACTCGCTATAAGCGTGTTCAATTGCATTGACTTCCAAGTCAGTTTATCTTTTCTAGGAAAAATTTTATTAACTTTTTGTATTCAGCCGAAAGTTAGTGATGATTCATAAACTATGAGAACAAGTGATGAAAGCAAGTTTGTGTTAGTTTTGGTGATTTTAATGATAGTGCTACACGAACACTCAGTTATAACGAGCAAGTATCGCAATCCCTTCGTGCTCGCTACAGTGACCGCCGCTTATTAAAATCACATTCGTTCTGAGGACATTTGATTTTATGAAGCGGCTGATTTCATAAGCCGCCATACCTGCATTTTAAAAAGTGAGGACCATATATCATCAAGCGCTTTTCTGACATCTATTGAAGAGATTTCCTCATATTCTGAGACCGATTCCTACACTACTTGGAGCTTCTTCGCCAATTTTTTACGTATATTGTCCAAAAGTTTGATTTTATAAAGCGACGATAGTGATTTTATTAAAGGATGATTTTAACATGTTTTGGTATTGCTATGATATTGTTCTTCAAAATTTGATTTTAAAAAGCGGCTGATTTTATAATCCAGTGATTTTATTAGAGGCGGGTACTGTACAAACGAGTTTGACTGTATCGAAACAGTCAAACTCTCAAGGAAGAATGTTGTTAATAATTTGTAGTCAGCCAAAAGTTAGTGATGGGTCATAAATCCTGAGAACAAGTAATGAAAGCAAGTTTCTACGAATTTTTTTTATTTTAATGCTTGAGTTTTACCAACACTCGGTTGTAACGAAGAAATATCTGTCCCGTTGAATTCGTTATAAGCGATTTCGACTGTACTTCCAATGCATCTAAAAAATAAGATTTTTTTTTTTTTTTGAAATCTTATTTAAAAGAAGAAACTAACTGTTCATTTGCTTGAAGAAGGGGAGGGGGAGCGGGCGCTCCTTCACTGGCGGGCCTACCCAATTACATTTTCAAAAATTTCTTTTCAATCATAACTTCTGCCAGCATAAGTATATGTTGAGTGAAGTGATTTAAATCGATTGGAGAGAGGGAGAGAAAAAAAACTTGAATTCTTCGTTTCTTCGAGTAAATGTTGCAACACTTCAACTTTAGATCTCCAGCTTGGAATCTTGTGGAGGGTCATACAATTTCCAAGTTTATTCGAGCTGTTAAGGTTCATTTGTCTCACTTCAACAAGACTCGCGGTGGGGCCTGGGGTAAGAATGGCTTCTGCAGGTGTCTGATTGAGCCTCTGGGCCACCCGATGTGATGAACTTGTCAGGTTGCGTCTTGCGCAGAAAAGTTGGATTCCGTTTTGTGTAGATATTTTGCCAGGAAACTGTAAAAGTTGTTAGAGTTAGGCGCGTGGCCATTGTATTTGGGGTGATGTGACCTGAATTTGTCATTCTTTATGTATCCAGGTGAATTTACTTTCGTATAAAACATTTCTGAATGTAAGTTTTGAGCAGTTATAATAAAAGATACGCAAGAAATAAATTTTTGCGGAGCATGATGGTACTTGTGAATGGAATTATTCGAGAGAGGGACTACCTTGATTTTGCTACAGTCCATTGTTTTATTATGTTGTAAGTAATGTAATAGGCTACCAGTTTTATGAGAGAAAAAAATCACTATGTTTCGAGTAGATTGCAATTTAGGTTCAAAAATTATCTTGTGAATCGGAATAAGTGAATAAAAGTAAATAAGAATATAAATAAATACCAGTAAATACCAGTATAACTTCGTATAAAACAATTCGGAATGTAAGTTTTGAGCAGTTATAATAAAAGATACGCAAGAACTAAATTTTTGCTGTGCATAATGGTACTTATGAATGGAATTATTCGAGAGAGGGACTACCTTGATTTTGCTAGTCCATTGTTTTATTATTAGCGAAATAATGTAATAGGCTATCAGTTTTATAAGAAAGAATCACGTTTCTAGTAGATAGCAATTTAGATACAAAAATTATTTTGTGAATCGGAATAAGTGAATAAAAGTAAATAAGAACTTAAATAAATACCAGTAAATACCAGTATAACTTCGTATAAAGCAATTCGGAATGCAAGTTTTGAGCAGTTATAATAAAAGATAATTAAGAAAGAAACTTTTGCTCTGCATAGTGGAACTTATGAACGGAAGGGGGACACCTTGAGTTTGCTAGAGTCCATTGTTTTATTATGTTGTAAGTAATGTTATAGGCTGCTAGCTTAATGAGAAAAAATCACGTTTCTAGTAGATTGCCATTTAGGTACAAAAATTCTTTTGTGAATCAGAATAAGTGAATAAAAGTAAATAAGGACACAGATGAACACCAATTAAGAGTTTTTAAAACGCCTTTGAAGCGAAAAGCAAAAAAGCCAGAATGGGGTTGTTTCTTTCAGTCAAAAGTACAACTTTTAGTCACTGAAATTGATAGAATAAGCAAAAAAAAATAACATGGGCCCAGAAAATACTTTCATTTTCCCAACAGTTATTTTTTAATTAATTTTTTAAAATGTCCGATTTTTCATACAAGGCGTGGTCTTGGTGACGTCACAAATGATGAATTTTGGCTCATCTTTCTACAGCGTTCCACGTTATGATAATCAAGAAGCGAATTAAACATTGCGCTCTACGCTTGCTATTAACCATATCGTTGCCAATACACGTGAGTAAAGATGCGAATTAAATATTTTGCTCTGTGAATGGCCACACTGAATATCATTTCAGCATTTGTGATGTCATCGGCAAATATAAACAATGAAAGGCACTGATTTAAGTAATGGTCAGATCCTACGTTTTTAAACATGCTCTCGCAGAAAAAAAAAATACTTTTAAACTTTTGGAAACTACCCCATTGCGTTCTGCGATGTTTTTTTTTTTATTATTATTATTAAAACAGCCCTTACTTTTGTATAAACTGTATTATAATTAGACATTATATTTAAACCTAGGCCTCTGGGTGGTTTTTTTGCCCCCCCCCCCCCCAAGAAAAGAGCAAAATAATAAAATAATCTTTACGTGAAATGAATAAATCCCTTTACGCCAGAAAGTAACAGTAAGAAAAACAGCGTAATGAATGCAGCAAATTGTGTTTCGGGTTATTAGGAACCCTTTTCAAATTCAGAAAATATTCTTGAGACAGTTTCGAATTTCAGAATTAGCAAAGTTGCTTCGTAAAAACTATACCTCAGAGTCAGAAAGACGTAAGGCACATTGTGGTAATTTTGCAGGAGAGAGGGAAAACTTTTTTCTAACGCGTGCAAAAGATCGGACGCGCTCTTTTAAGCCTGGTAAAAAAATTAAAAGTATTGTTTTTAAAGAATTATGTTCACATATCTCGATGCAGAATAGGCTTCGACATACTATGTACTAATAAACGGAAAAAGTTATAAAGAAAAAATTATACGTATTTAAGTTTTAAACAGTACTGTATATTACCAGAACAAAGTGTTATAATTTTCCTCGCTGTTTCGCAGAGAAGAAAATTTGAATTTAATCATTGTTAAAATTTATTATTAATATTCATTTAGTTTCGTTTTTGAATTAATTTGCATTTCCTAGTGAAAATAGCTTCATGTATTGATTTGTTTAAAATTAGAACTGGGATAAATTTTTGCTTAGTAATTTTATCTTTTCTTGCATGGGAAATCTATCAAACACAGTATATTATAGTGAATGTTAAAGTCAAAAAATCGCAATATCTCAAATAAAAACCACTTTAATAACAAAAAAAGGGCTTGGAATGGTAGCACGTGTGTCTTATTAGCTCTAATAGAAATTCTCATTTTAATGAGTGTTCAAAATACAAGCCAGGATTTTCATTCCTGATACAATCTACATTTTCGAAAATGCTTTTCTCTATCATTCAAATGATAAAGCGCAAAAAAATCAGATACAATCGCCCCGATGCAAGCAACATTCCAAACACAACGAGAATGCAGAATTTAATCACGCAAATGCAGGCAAGAGGGAACTAACAATTCTTCAAAATAGAAAAGGTGATTTTTTTTTATATCGTCTGGCAAATATGTGTAGAAAAAGAGTAGGAGGAGAAGGCTCGAGCGTTTCCATGGAAATTGAGGAAAGCCTCGATTCTATCTGTCACTGCTTATCATAACGTCCGTCGGTGTAGAAAATGTATCTTTTTATTTTTTTATTTTTAATGTAATTATTTAAACAGACGACCGGTTTTACTGGATAATGAAATGTTTATGATGCTTGAGGTAGTAGGAATGGATTTTTAGATGCATTCGTGATAAATCAATGCATCGATTATCACCGGATGCGAAAATTTCGAGCTAACTGTTATGTATTGCTTTGTTTTAGCTCGCAAGAAATTCGTAAAAAAAAATTCTTCAAATGAGTTCTTTATACTGTTTATTTATTTCTTTATTATTTTAATTTTATTTTTGTACTTATTTTTATAGTTTTTATTAATTGCTTATTGATCTCACTTTGCAAAAATATGACTTCTCGATTTCTACCATCTTTGTGATTGGGCAGACTAGTCGCATTTTCCTTTTTAGTTTCGTTGAATAACTCATTCAAATGTAAACACACAACCTTGATTTTAATGCTGAAATTCATCAGAAATTCAGCTCTATATGTTGCGCAAAAAGTATAAAGTTCTGTCAAGAGTTTCAAGATTTTGAAAAATTATCCACTTTCAAAACTTTGTCAAAAGAAAATACGTTATATCTAAAACGTTATCATAGCAAAAACAAACTTTCATCTGCAATATTTTTTAACCATAAAACTAGCTAAGACATATGATAGCTTTAAAAAAGTGTAAACATTCGATTCATCAATGCATATAATTTTTTAGAAAGTAGTGGAATGTGAGGCAAAGTGAAATGGTGAAGATGACTGAGTTTTTTCAAAATGAACAAATTAGAAATTTGTTTTGAAAATTACAGCACATAAGGAAAGAACATTGTATTTTATAATAAAACTTGCGTTGAAACAATATCTTTTATTTTTGGCTGTAAATTTGAGTCTTTAAAAAAAAAAAAAAGTGGAAAATGTTCACTCTTTTT
Organism: Uloborus diversus; assembly: GCF_026930045.1. Lineage (NCBI taxonomy): Eukaryota > Metazoa > Arthropoda > Arachnida > Araneae > Uloboridae > Uloborus > Uloborus diversus. The sequence goes on along the minus strand of NC_072732.1, from coordinate 89,227,495 downwards.
TTTTCCATGGGGAAAAGTGAAAAATAAAATATTTTTCTAATAAAATATTTTCTATTCGAAAAAAGTATTTTTTATCAAATAAATTAGTAAATAAAAGGTTGAATGAATAAAGGAAAATATGATGAAACAATGAACGAATAATTAAATGAATAGATGAATTAACATATGAAGAAAAATAAATAAGCGAGTAAAAGAACGACTGAATAAGAAGTGAATTATTAAATGAAGGAATGTAAACGAATTAATTACTAAATGAAAACGCAGGTGATTTATATTAAATGAATGAGTGAGTAAATGAAACAAGCTATTTCACTTTGCCTCATCCATTTTTCCCCGCAAGTTGTTGGCTAGCTGTATACTTTATTTAAAATACAATTAAGTTTAACATTAACTAAATTAATATTGCATTGAAAATTAGGAGTTCTCAAATAATATTTAAAATGCTAATAACAGGAACTTTATCATTTTATAGAAAAAAAATAATTTTTGACTTACAACAAAATATTACAATATAAGTATCAATTTTTTAAATTTCCTGTATTACCAAATGCTTTAATCTTCGGCGATATTTTTTTCCTGACTGGAATAGACTACATATGGTACAATATGGTTTAAATAATGCCAGATAGGTGGAGCTAAACGCAGAGTAAATACTTCACCATTTCAACTTTGCCCCGCTATTTCGCTTTGCCCGGGTATTTCGCTTTGCCCCATGTTCCCCTATTTAAGTTTGTTCTGAAGCTGTCTAAAGAATTTCGATTTTTTGATATTGAGCCATTTTGCACACTTAGAAATAGATACGGCACTTATGAATGAGACTGGCGTACTTTAACCACTGTAACGCGGTTGTTTGTCGAGATGGAGCTGTTAATGTACTTTTATTTATTTATTTATTTATTTATTTTATATGTATGGCAAATTATCTCAAAATGTAATTGAAAATTTTGGAGTTTTTATGGCTGAATTTCTTTCTTCAACGGATTTTTTTCTATTTTAAATAAGCTTTTAAAATGGATGAAATGCCAAGATTTTTGAAAACTTGCACAAATACGTTTCCATAACACTGCCAACTCTTGAAACACAGTGGTTAACCGTTTCTGGGTTGAATGAATCAAATTTTTAGGGTTTTAAATTTAAACTAGAACATTAATTTTTCTCCTAGCAGCTGAGCTACTATTCAAACGAGGCATTATTTAATGCCGTTCACTAAGCATAAACGGACCATTAAACAGGATATCTTACGATTTACTTTGAAACATATGTACTTTTGCTGAATTAGAGATAATTCTTAGTTAAAGAACAGTTTGGAGTTGGAGGAAAACTTTTAATTTGGATGTCGAGGTTTAGGTCTAATTGCACTGTACTAAAATATTTTTAACTGTGTTGCGAAAACAACTTTTTTAAACTATACTCGTGAAGATTCAAACAATTTTTTTTAATGCGATATTTTATGCGGTCCCTATCCACCGCATAAAAACAGGTTTAGGTGTAATGTGCTTATTACTTTTAATGTATCAGCGTTATTCATTAATTTTCCTTCAGTGTCTAATCCAGTCTTATAAAACTTTAATCATGCTCAAACTCATAAGAGATGCAATCATGCACTTCCCAGGTCTGTTACCATGCAAGTGTTATCTGACTGAAACACTTACCCCTACAACTTCAAAAGATTAGACCACATGGGATTGTGCGATGTACAAGTAGCTCAGTTTCTAAATTGTACACTGCTATGCCACTAGAAATAAACCAATACATTAATCAGTAGCGGATTTTAGTGGAGGTTGGCAAGGGGCCCGTGCCCCACCAAAAGGATGAATAATTTACACTATTTTATTTATTACTTTTTAATTGACCTTTCTCTTGCATTTTTTTACGTTGTTAATTAAAGAAAACACAAAACACACACAATTTCTGTTTGCTAAAGAAGTATTACTGGTGCCAGAGGCTCAGAGTTGCGCAGAATACATTTTACTCACTGGTTTCGAACTCAAGGGACTGTATTATCGCGATTCCTCCACTAATTCTTCTTTCATGGAATAAATAATTAACATTTCATCTTAAAGTGTAGGCGCACCTTTAAGAGTCATTTTGATCGAGGAACCTTTTTGCGAAATAATAGATTTCTTTTTCAGCTTTTAAAAAATGCAAAATGAAAGAAATCACATGGTAGTTTCTTGGGAAAACCATGATTTTTAATGGAAACGACATGTAATATCAATATGTTATCTCAACTGTATCATGGCTTTAAGAACAAATCAGCAACTGTTTTGAAATTCACAAATATATTTTCTGAATTCTTCAGTAAAACTTATATGCTATGAAGTGTTATGATTTTCATTATAAATTAATTTAAAAAAAACTCAAGTGAGGTATGGGAATATTTAATAACCTTGGCCTTGTGTTATAATCATTATGACAATGTTCCTCAGTAAAACCGCTCATTGTCTAGCATCTCGGTGACATTATATTGGGTTTAGTATTTAAATGGCTTGAAACTTTAAATATGTTTTCCATCCACATTCAAAGTATATTAGTGCATAATATTTATGTGCTTAGAAGTAGATTCATTGACCTAAAAAAATCCTTAAAATAAAATTTAAAAAAATGCAAAACAAGCACATTTAAAAATAAAGTCATTAAATTTTTTTTATGAAACATCGAGTGCGGTCGGGGGGGGGGGGGCTATTAAATCACCCATGCCCTCTCCAAATGTTTTTCTGTATCCGCCCCTGACATCAGATGATGAAATCTATGCTCTACTATACTAAGCAACAACGAGAATGGTCAATGGAGTAAATGTTATTACTTAACTTTTATTAAAAAGCGGTTATGGGGCATTCCACCGTCACGTGGCTATACCTACTTTGTAATGTCTCTTAATATTTTAATTTAACAGGGGTAGACGCATTTTTCAATCTTTAGATTTAATACAAAGATGCTCCTGGCACAGTTATACTTTTGCTAGATCATTTTGTTATATTAATTTATTTGCATGCGTCTCATGCGGGCATTCAAAATTAACCTCTTGTAACTTGCTCTGTATGAATCCTGATATTAATAAGAGCCAATGATTGAGTAACCCGCGAGTTTCAACAATGAAACCCGCGCCACGGCATGTTAATTTGATAATATGTTTTGGTAATGTATAGCTTGCACGGAAAGGCTTTATTGTGACAAGGCTAAACTCGATCCGGTAACTTAACTGTTTTACTGGTAAGACGGTGTCATTTTAGGGGTTTGAAGAAACGAAAAAAATGTTCAACAATGAACGCTACCTACTGGAGTTTAGGGTTCATTCACTGGAGTTAAGGTTACAATTTCAAGTATCAAAATATTATCAAACAGGCTATGGCTTCTTCCAAATGTTAAAACAATTTTCACCCGTCATACCTTGACGGGCAATTTTCTAGTTGGTTAATATTTTGATCTATTACTATAGCAATGACGGAAAAAAATGTAGGTTTTGAAAACAAGGTTCCTTTGTTAAAGAAACGTATCTCTTTTGTTGACAAACAGTTGTTTAAACCGTTAAAATAAAAATAATTAAAAAAACCATGTATTGAGCCCTTTCACAAAAAAGTTGACACTTTGTCCCGCACATGACGGTTTACATATTTCATTAAAACGTGATAATTTTAAAAGGTAATGACGAAATACGTCACACATACGTTTGCAATTTGCTAAGCAACAAAATTTTTCACACCCTTTTAGATTATTAATTTTATTGAAATATATGAGGCGTCACGTGCGGGTCAAAATTACTGTTTTCCATGGAATGGACCTTTATACATGAATTTCACGTGTCCTAAAATAATAAGCTTTAAAAGGCCACCATTTTTTTATTTTGACTTTGCAGGGATAGAAAAAGTTTTAGACTTAGATAATAACTTCTGCGCAGCTAAAATAAGCAGATATAAAAATTTGTCAATGATTATCTATTGCTACTTCGCTTCTACACAGTTTAAAAAAATCCTAAAATTTTACTGTTTAAGTTACTGGCAACATGGATGCCAGTAACTTAAACAGTGAAATTTTTACCGTAAAAACTTTTACCGTAAAATCCTACTTTACAGTAAAGTTTTACAGTAGAATAAACGAGAGTTAAAAATTGTAACATTGAGCAGCAGCTTCGATCGCCGGACCTTCGTATTCGGCGGGCGGATTTGCTGAACTCCAAAGCAGTTGACACTCATCAAGTGAAGGGAAGTAAGGTGTTATCTGCTTTGCACGGTAAGTCACGTGGTGTATCAATTGGCGCTGCAATCATTTATTTTTTTCTGTACATTTTACGGTTAACTTTTTCTATTCTGTAATCACTCCATTTCACAATAATATTTACCGTAAAAGTTTCCTGAGTTTTTAACAGGGGTTATACGTGGATTTTTTTTTTTATTACTATTGAATCGAGAGGTTAAATCAAAGTCAAATCAAGCTTAAATAGGAAACGGCTCTAATGCTGCTGAAACAGTGACCGTTCTTGCGCAATACATTATTAATTCAGGTAAGTTGATTGCTACTAAATCGTAAGTAAATTGCTAAATTGATAATTATAGTTAAATTATTTATTGGTAAATATGGATCTTTTACCAAGTTAGAGGTGAATTTTGTACTGATATTAAGCAGAAACTAAACAGACTATTAAAGTGAACAATGATTATTTTACTGCTAATTTCCGGGTTACGAATATTAAAATACAAATTTGAATCAACATTGGGGCGATTCCTGAAAAAATGTCCCGTGCATAACGCTAAGTTTTTCATTTTTTCCAGCTAATTAAAGCCTTAAAAAAATAATGCTGTTGGGGAATAATACATGCTTTAATATACTATCAAAGTATAACAGTTAATCCCATATTTAGTTAATAGTTTAATAAAATTAAAAACTTGGCTTTATGCACGGGACATTTTTTTCGGGAATCACCCATTGACTCCTTTTGTGCAACTTAACCAGACGTGAGATACAAAATTATGTGATCTACCGGTGAAATCTGTGCTGCTGCTAAACAAGGAATCTTCCTTACAACAAATAAGTAATTTACTAAACCAGGTGACGAATTCGCTGCTGTCTCTAAAACAAAAATGGAATAATAAATTCAAATTTTTAATGATAAATTCTTTACTGTTAGTTTACTTGCAACGAAATAAGTTGATAATGTTCAGTTCATGCAGGGCCGTCCAAAGAGGGGTTTAAGCGGGGCGATCACCCCGCCTAAATGATGATGAAATGCCCCCTCATATCAAATGAAGATATGAGGGGGCGTCATAAACTGAGCTGTTTCTGTATTACTTTTATTACAGCTTGCACTATTACGTTTTAAAAATAGTTGTCTAACACATTATACTTAATTCTTGTATTTTACGATAGCGTAGATTTCAGATTACATGTTACGAACATGAATAGAAAAATGTTCGGTACATTTCCATTTTCCGCCCACCATTCTGCATGTGCGGGGAGGGTGGGGACATCAGAAAATATTTTCCCCGCGTGCTGGCATCTATTGTGACGAATCTGAGTTCATAGATCTTCCTTAAATTGATCAAAATTAACTGGAATAACGTCATACTTCTGTTCATGAAATTTTGAGATGAAGAGTTGAGGTAAAATCACTAGTAGCTGCCACTGCTACTAGTAGTTGACACTGCTGAATTTGTAGCTGACACTTTATAAAGAATAAAATGAAAGGTAAGCACTGCAAATTAAGCATCATATCATAATTTTGATCAAAAAGGCATTTAGTTCTTAGTTTTATACCTTTTTGTTCAAGATTATAAAATGGAGTTTGAACGTGCAATGTTTATTTCTAAGCTTAATTGTAATAAGTCAATTACTCGTCCAGTGTCAACTACTTGTTGCATTGCCAGCTACTGGTGGCTTCACTTTCATCATAGGAAAATAATTTTCTGGGCTGAAACAAAAATTGCAAAATAAATTGCTTCAAGGAAAATCTATTTACGTAGTCATCTGTCTTCTAATAAGTTACCATTTTCTTTCGCAGAGAAATAAAAACAGAAACCTATTGAGTTTGAATGTCTCCTGCTGCGCTGGTAAAAGAGATGAAATAAAAATAGATAATAGGCTCCGAAAAAAATGGGAAAGCGTAATTTTTAAGAGAAAAAGAAGTCTATTTAACAAGACGGAGATGAACTACATCTCGGACTTGTTTATCTCTTGTTGCCGAAGCTAGATCTGACGGCATCATAGAGATGCAGGGGCACCCCTAGTGGCTACCGCGGGACCCTGCGAGAAGAAGGGGGAACCCCGTGGCGTGAAGCACAAAGCGAGGCATCAGTCAAACCGCTGCCGAAATCCCAGGTTCAAAGTTCACCTGTGTCGTCGAAGTAAAATGCGTTAAATGTCACGGCTTTTCAAAAGGAATCGAGCGGATAAAGTCCAAAAGGGGGCAGTGCCCGAGCACAATGAATATGCCGGAGTGGAATATATACTTCTACTTTCACCCCTCTTTTTTTTAACTGCCTCGGGGTACCTGTCAGTCAGTGGAAATTATACCTGACGTGGGTCCTGATTTTTTTTTTTTTTTTTTTCATTCTCCTCCTTCAAAACGTATCGTTTGCATCCGCTTCAGTGATGCAATTTTTAAGTTGAATGCAGATTTTTCTTTTAATTCGGTCAAAGAAAAAATATGTTTAATTAATGCCGTTTTTCTTCCATCTTTTCTTTTTTTTTTCTTTCTTTAACCTAGTTAGGAACTGCTTTGCTTCTTAAGGCTGTGCGAAAAAAAAGTCTATATGAAAGCCGAATTTTGTCCCATGTGCATGCAATTTAGAAATTTTAGGCCTATTGCTACCTTGCATCTTAAACAAGTATAAAATGAACAAAAATAAACTTTTAAAAATGCTTTTAAATCAAGAGTTAAAACCTGATTTTTTGGGGTCCTGATTTTTTTTTCTCTCTCCTCCTTCAACACGTATCGTTTGTATCTGCTTCAGTGATGCAATTTTTAAGTTGAAGGCATATTTTTCTTTTAATGGAAATGGATGGAATTTTATGAATTTTTCTTTCAAAGGAAAAAATGTGTTTAATTAATGCCGTTTTTTTTCCATTTTTTTTTCTTTAACCTAGTTGGAAACTGTTTTGCTTCTTAAGGCTATGCAAAAATAAAGTCTATATCAAAGCTGAATTTTGTCCTATGGGCCTATAATTTAGAAATCTTAAATCTAATGCCACATTGCCTGTCAAACAAGTACAAAGAGAAGAAAACTAAACTTCTTAAACTTCTTTTAAATCAATAATCTTAAATCGACTTGAATCAGTATCACTTAAAAAGTTTCAAAAGCTCAAATTCAGCAAATCTATGCTTGCTTAATGCTTAAATTCTGGTTTGTCAAAAACTTGATAACTTTATTAAAATTAACTTTATGATTATTAATTTTTTAACAACGATTAAAACGCCTGTCCTAGATATAGCAAGCATAATCAAAGCTGATAAAAAAGATACGGAGCTGTCTTGTCTTTGAAAACCCAACTAAATCGTCGAAAAAGACTGTTCTCGAAATTCAAAAATTAAATTTATGAAGAAATTTAGTGTTTTTATATTGTTCTCCCCATTTAGTTTTAGTTATTGGGATTAAAGTGTCAACTATCGCTTGATACTATCACATTTCTTCCTGTTTCACATTTTGCCACATTGCTTCGCATTTTGATAATACGCAGTGAATTACGTATTGGTTAATTATAAGATAAAAATGTCGCTTTAGAAAACAAAGAATCACTGAAATTTTTTTAACAATGAAGAAATGTAAAATATAAAGCCTGTCGCCCCTATGATATACTACCTCCTAAAGTTTTTGCCTATTCTATCTTACAAGAAACTCAGCAATAGTTAATATAAAAAGTAGTGATGTGCCGGATCGTTAAAAAAGTAGATCCGCGGATACGGATATGGATCCGGATCAATAGTGGCAAGATCCGCGGATACGGATACGGATCTCAAAATGTTTTTACCCATATCAACTACCCAAGTGCAGAATTTGCTACGGAAGGTGTTCCCGTTAGGGTAATGGTATTGTTTCTTCAAAAAATGTCATCTTCTACGAAAATATAATCAAGACTATTATTTACTCTTTAAAGAAATATCCGTTAAAATTGAGGGAGAGTAAGCTTATTTCTAAATAACTTGAAAGATGTAGGATACAGGAGCAAGAATGTAAAGCTGCTTCTGGACAGGCTAGAAATATTTTTCGCATTTTATTTCAGCATAAATGCAGCGCTGACCCATTCCACCGAACTTACCAAGACCGACGAAATAGCTGAGCCTGGAACACCTTTACAAACAGTGAATAGAGAATTTAGTCTCACTTTTTTGATGGATGCCGAGAAAAACCAAAAGGAAGAACAACAATAACAAAAACCAATATTAAGTTAAAAATTTAAAAAAAAAACATATCCCAGAGGGCCGACATCAGATTGAGATGAATTTCGCGGGTCAGAACACGCATTACTGACAAATATGAACTAACAGCAGATAGAAATTTTAAATCATTGAGTTTTTTTCTCTTTATCTTCTGACTATGAAATCGCTACCAATCACGCGTATAAAGGCTTAGAATAGCATTTAAAATTTACTTATCAAGATAGCTCCTACTGTATATAACTTGAAAGTTCCAAATAAATATGAAACGCAGAAAACTTCGTTCTTTCAATTAGGGCCAATATTTTTACGTACCGGTAGCTTTAACTACCATAATTGTAAAAGCTGTTAAGTCGGGTTTTAATTAATATCTTCAGTAATTAAAGTTCTACAAAAACGAGGCCAAGCTAAGAACACTTTCGAGCAAGTCACCTTTTGAACGAAAAAAGCAACTATCAAAATTGGTTCATCTGTTTAGGAGCTACGATGGCCACAAATAGACACACAGATACACACTTTCAAAACTTATTACCCCTTCCTTTTTGCGACGGGGGGTAGAAATTGGCTTCGGAAATGATCCCTTATAATTTAAATAGGGAATAAAACCTAACTTAAACGGAATTAGAGTCCTTTATGAAAATATTAAAGAATTTTTAGAATAGAAAAGATCCGTTTAAGATCCGCCAAAAAAGTAACGGATACAGATACGGATACGGATCTTTATTTTCCCTCGGATATCCGCGAATACGGATATGGATACGGATATCCGGAACATCACTAATAAAAAGGTTGTCTATGTCATGAAGAAAACAGTAAAATAAGTAGTACAAACAAATAACTACTAAAAACTTCTTTTTAAAGTAAAAACAGCAAATAGTCTCAATCTTGTGACACGTGCCAATTGACAAAAAGGCAATTATGTAGAAGAAAATCTAATGCAGGGGGAAATGTAAAAGTACAACTGTCTGAACTTCAAACGTTTCAATTGCCAATGAGCATGAAGACATACAACATAATACAGACATTCGTGATTGGCTGACAAACGCGTCGTGAAACTGTGTCACGAAATGTAAAAGGGAAAACAAAACGTAAAATCTAAGCTAATTGATGGCTTCAACCTGAAAATGATCACTTGAGTGAGTTTTAAGGTAAACATGTATTTTAGTGATAGATCTTCATATGAAGAGGTGAATGAAGAGGTATTAAAGCACAAACAGTTGTAGCTCGCATCTCCCCCCCCCCCCTTTTTTTTACTTGAAAACAATAAAGCAGGTTCAATGCGTGAAACGACGGAACTGACAGTTCTAAAAATAAAATTTCTTTCCCAATGCTATAACAGACGTATTCTCGAGATGATTCGACACTCCGCCAAATAGCTAAACCATATATCGCTTTCTTCAACTGATATGAAAGCTTCAATCAGTAGTTCAGGCGTCTAACCGGGCGTCGAAAATTCTGGTGAATTTGAGCATTCTAAGGTATTTATGGGCTTTAATCATAACTAAATTATGAAATGGGTGATGTCTAAAACTGAACAAATAAAAACAAACGTGTATCATCTACCCTTAGGTTTAGGTACTTTGTTTTTGCCTTTTTCAACCGTTGTTAAAATTATAGCTCATGCTCCAGATTCTTTCAGATTTTTATTACTTCTGTCCGTTTTGCACTTACGCTATTGGGTCTCTGCAGTGGCGCACTGGGGGGGGGGGGGTAGAAATACTCTCCTGAGACTTTGGTTTTAACATTATTGTCAATCTTTACAGATGTTTATGCACATGTCAAGATTGCTGTTATCAAACAAGCCCCTCCAGAGGATAGTTCTGGCTGCGCTATTAAGTCTCCGAAAACCATGCAATGTAAATAGTTAAACACATAATGAATGACAAAACTGCAAATCATTGCTTACATATGCTAAGCGTTTACTAGGAAACATATTGTGTTTAGAATCTTTAATTTTAGAAGCCGAATGTTAATTTATCACTGAAATAAAAATCTGAACATTGAAAAAATGCTTATCTACACAAACATTCATTATTTAATTTCAAGAACAGATTACATTGGAATTTCTTTTGAGTATGAAATTTACTTTTTACCATTTTTCTTTACTCAACATACTGTATTGCGAACTGTATGTGTAATTTATGAAATAAAAACTTCTTCTTAACATTCTTTTGAAATCAAACGGATTATGCTTAAAAATTGGAAATATTGCATAAGATTACTTCATGCGACCGTAATAAGAAATTTAAAAGCGTTGAGAAGGATGGAAATAAGAATGAGTGAAGAAAAGCAAACGTGAATTTTCAAAATGAAAAATTAGTTGAATTTTTATTGCAATTATTTTACCAACGTTGCTTTAAGCAATAAGACCATTCCACGAAAGCACCGCCATTTTCTCTCATACGTGACAGTCCATACATATTTTACAAAATAATAATCAAAAAACTTATAAACAAAATTTTTTGCTTAAGAAATCCAGCATATGTTTGTGATTTCTTAAGCTACAAAATTGTGCTAACTCTTTTAAATTATTTTCACAGAATTACCCTTTTAAATTATTTTTTAATGAATTATTTGAGATGGCACGTATGGAACAAAATATCCGTTTTTCCGTGGAAGGGCCCAAAGGTGGATTAAAACTCAATACAAAATTCAAAGGATCAAATAGATTTTTGATCATTAAATAAGTTCGTAGAAATCACCGAAGACTTTTTTTTACCCTCAGTAGGAATGAATGAATAAATGAATTCTCAATTTTAAATTATTTTCCTAATGAAATATATGAGTTGCTACGTAAGAAAAAAAATCTATCCATTTTTCCGTTGATTGGCCGAACAGTCAGTAAGAACTGAACACAAAATTCAAAGAACCAGATAGATCTCTAATCACTGAAGAAGTAAGTAGAAATCATCAAAGACTTTTTTCTAACTTTTGGTATAAGTTGAATGAATAAAGAAAGTCAATTTTAAATTATTTTTTCAATGAAATGTATGAGCTGTCACTATGGAACAAAATTTCAGTTTTTCCGTTGAATTGCCCAACAGTGGATTAAAAATCAATACAACATTCAAAGAATCAAATAGATTTCTGATCATTAGGAAAGTGCGCAGAAATCGCCAAAGACTTATTTGGCGATGGCTCTTGGTATGAATGAATGAATAAATAAATTCAATTCGAATATCCCCTGTGGAGAGAGCAAGGGGTGCCCTTTCTCAGTTTGCCACTGCCTAGTTTCATTAAGACCTGAATATTCATCAGAGGCATTAAACACTTTTTTTTATTCTTCGGGAGTAGTGTTCTTTCGGCCGAAAAATCCACAGCCCATAAAATTGGCGAGTAAATTTCATTCTGAAGCTGTTGATGTCTTCTGTAAAATCGCTTTTCGATTCAATGAGGCATAGAAAAAGAAAAGAACTGGAATGCTTGATAATCAGTACGAGCTTCCCTGACCATTTTTTTTTTTTTTAAACTGGGCAGTGTTTCTTGTCTTTGCAATAACAAAGACTTCACTCAGAAACAAGTATACATCACATGTTGAACTATTTGCACAAACATCTATGAAAATTCTATGTACGTGATTCGGAAAAGTTACGAAGAATCTCAAGAAATAATCGAGTTATTTGATAAAATATTAAGGACTTATATTTTTTTCGAAATGAAAATCTTGTAATTCTGCAACGGTGTGTGTATGATTTTTTTTTTTTTTTTTTTTTTTGTAGCTGCTTTCTTTTGGGTATTTTAATTCGAACAAAACTTGTCATATGATTCGGTTTGATCTTAGAGTCTTATTTTCAAGGTTGTTTATGAAAGTATGAATTTAATATTAATTTTGACTTAAAGAACTTATTTTCAAACTTTATATTATTATTTTGTATGAAATATACCTGGAAGTGTTGCTATGAATTGTATGCTCTGTCTCATAAGGCGAGACAAAAATGCAGAAATATTTAGTTAATTTATAATCAAAAATGTGATGATTGAATTAACGTTAAATTTTAACTTAGATTTTAAAAAAAGTATGGGAACAAACTATTGAAAGTGTCATTGAAAGTGTTATTTAATAATAGCTAAAAGTTTCTTTGTTTACTTATTTGACACTTTTCTCTGACAAAGACTACGCTGTTTACGTGTTGTATCAACAACATCATGTCCACCATGGGGGAAAAAAAGCGGCATTTGAACCAAATGTGGATGTGTTTGTACTGCTTTGACGCACGTATGCTTGCCAAGCGGTTTAAGTTAAATAGTTTCGTTTTTTCTAGCTTGGGGGAATGAATATACACTGTTTAGTTTGTGTTCGCATCCATTCCGTACACACCATGTGGTGAAATTTGCTGCACTGCTTAATAATAAAAGGGTAACGCAACAAAGCGAATTTCTTCTCTTAACGCGACTTCGTTTACTTTGTATCTTCTTATATAGTGAAGATCGTGTTTAGTCTTTTTTTTTTTTCACAATTCTTGATTGATTTCAAAACATATATATTAAGGGGTTTTAAAAGTTAACAGGTTGTAACTGTTTTTATAAATATTCAAATGTACATTGCCTCGAAAAAGACTAAGTTTGTCTCCTACATCTAGGTTTTCAAAAAGCTGAACTTTAAAAAGGGTCAATCTGCAAACATAATATTTGCTTAAATGTTCTAATTGCTCGTATTTTATGCATAAACATAACGTGTCATTGTCCAAAAGTAACAGCTTCTGTTTTTTATGATTACAAAATATGACGCATTATTTCACTTTTTTTTTTAATTTAGAAATTATTAAGCTTCTGGAAAAGTTTTGGATGTTTTTAGAAATTGTAGGGTTTCAAAATAGTTTAATTTATTAGGTAAATAATAAATTTAATAAATAAATAAATAAGATAAATAAATAACAATAAGTTACAAGTGATTTTTCATGCACAAGTATTTTATTTTTCTAAGAAAATACAAAACTTTGTAACATTCACTCCATGAACAATGTATTAACTAGTAAATAAGCACTTCCCACTGAAATGATCATATTGAATTAAACAATGCGGGGGAAACTTCGTGTTTTTGCTGTAGAACCTTAGAGGAAAAACGTTTTTGGTTAATGCTACAGAATAACAAGACAATGCAGGTTCTTGAAATTATCTGTCACTTGTTTCACAGAAAAACGTTTCCTATTCACTGTTCAAATTTGTTTAGTTCAATATGAGTAACAGTGAAGCTGAAGCACTCAATAACATTAACAAATGCACATAGTTTTTACAGACACATAACTGGCCAACAAATGCTTTGCCCCACGGGCGACATCAAACTCTGTTTATTTCGCTTGAGGTAGGGAAAAAAGATTTACTGCATTTTATGGAGCAGCGTTGAATCTCTAATTGAAATGGTGCAATAGAGTAGGTGGTGTTTTGCCGTCTGTACGTCATTTATTTATCTTTCAGCGTATACTAACCGAATATAGCGTGCAGTCTCACAAAAAAATTTATTTTTTTGCCAGCTAAAAAGTTGTGGAAATGACTTAAATTAGTAAACATATTTTATCCAACAAAATCTCACGCATTCGATAAATATCTCAATAAAATACAATCTCAAAAGTAACGGAATGTATCTTCTGACAAAATATGTAGACTGGTTGAAGAACTTGACTGTTATTATTTTTGTAATGAAGAATTTTCGAAAGTTGTTTTCATTTTTGAAATTTTTAAGATAACTTAATGTTTCGCAACCCCTTTTCAGCCTAACCCATACAACAAATTGTTCCTTTTATCTTACTACTTACGTAACAAATATTTTAACGTCAATGTATTTGCACACTAACTTTAATATAAGCAAGTAGAAGGAAAGTTTGTTGGTGAAAGAAACAATTGTTGCATTGAAGCTCCAATACAAGCACATTAACGGAAAGTTTGGTGGTGAAAGGAATAATAGTTGCAGTGAAGTTCCAATGCAAGCAAATAAAAGGCAAGTTTGGTCGTAAAAGAAACAAATGTTGTAGTGAAATTCCAATGCAAGCATATAAAAGGAAAAGTTTGGTGGTAAAATACGCAACAGTAGCAAGGAAACTCCAATGCAAGTAAGTAAAAGGAAAGCTCGGTGGGAAAAGTAAAGTTGTTGCAGTGAAGTTCCAATGCAAGCACATAAAAGGAAAGTTCGGTGAGGAGAAGTATCAGTTGTTGCAGTGAAGTTCCATGTAAGCAAATAAAAGGCAAGTTTGGTGGTGAAAGAAACAAGAATTGATTTTTCTGATTTATTGGTAGAAATTGCGGTTACAAATTTTAAAACTCAATACCACTACAAATTTAATTGGTGGTGAAAGGAACAATAGTTGCAGGGATGCTCCAATGCAAATAAGTAAAAGGAAAGTTCGGTAGGGAAAGTAACAGTTGTTGCAGTGAAGTTCCAATGCAAGCAAATAAAAGGCAAGTTTGGTGGTTAAAGAAACAAGTGTTGCAGTGAAATTCCAATGCAAGCATATAAAAGGAAAGTTTGGTGGTAAAAGGCGCAACAGTTGCAAGGAAACTCCAATGCAAGTAAATAAAAGGAAAGCTCGGTGGGAAAAGTAACAATTGTTGCAGTGAAGTTCCAATGCAAGCACATAAAAGAAAAGTTCGGTGGGGAGAAGTATCAGTTGTTGCAGTGAAGTTCCATGCAAGCAAATAAAAGGCAAGTTTGGGAGTGTAAGAAACAGTTGTTGCAGTGAAAGTCCAAAGCAGGAAAATCGGAGAAAATGTTTGGCGGTGAAAGAAAATTGCAGTGAAGCTCCAATTCAACCAGATTGAAGGAGCGTTTTCTGTTGAAGGAAACAAATATCCGATTTATTCCTCATTTAATGTGAAAAAGTTTTAACAGAACATTATCAATGTATTGCTTTCAAATCCCATGACTAGCACCATTTACGTAAGATCGATCCGTGAGTTTGCGGCAAAAAAAACCATCTAATTTCTCTAGGCACCAAATGAATTGGTTGTTTTGATTATCATTCAAAGTAAAGCAATTTCGGCTTTATAATCTATATTGACATAAAGTAGTTTTTCAATTTAACCTTTAATGTGCGTTAGCAAATATTTTATGGATAAGTACTATTAAACAATAGAGTGCAAACAGTTTTTTTAGAGTGCAAAGTTTTTCGTTGGAAGACTTGAGTAAGTCATGTGATTATTTTTAATCAATATGATAACAATAATAATTCACAATTTAATTAATGTGCCGAACAAATACTAAGTTTCAGTAAAATACTGTTACGGAAATCTATTACACCAAATGCTCCGGTTGCAAAAAAAAAAAAAAATCAATTAGCAATGAACAGTTTACGCATTCAAAAACGCGTACAATTATTTCCATTCAATCTTGAGCACTAATTATTTAGTTTTGATTATACAAAAAGTTTAAATAAAATACATTACTGACAAAGCGATTATAATAATGACAAAAAATTAGTTCATAACTTTTGTTTTATTCATAGGAAAAAGTAATTGAAGTTTAGAAGTTTATGTCTTAGTCAAATAAATGGCTTAGTGCATTTTAAACTAAAATTTACTGTATTCACGAGAATTCAAAGTTTCAGAAGATTTACAGGGAAAACAATATTTTATTTTGAAACAAGAATAAATTTTTCTGATTTATTGGTAGAAATTGCGGTTACAAATTTTAAAATTCGAAAATGTGTTGAACAGCAGCCCTGTTATTGGTCTTTATAAAGCATTTTTTACTTCGAGGACGAAGGTATAATGTGTTTTTCTAGGTTTATTCGAGTCTCCTGATAATGTGTTAACTCCATTGTGTGTTTGTAATTAATTAACTATCTTTAACCGCCCTGTACTAATTTTATTGATAAATTATCTTGGTCTGCAAAACTATGATAGTACTCAAATTTTAAGTTTTGACTAAAATAAATAAAGGAAAATCGATTTTTGAAAAGGAACTTTAATATGTGCATTTAATGCAGAATCAATAAAATTATTCTCAGCTGTTGTAATCAGTTTTAATTTCATGCAAAATGCAATTGATTTTTGATAGTTCAAATTTTAAAACGATAGTATTTGCATCAATTGTGAAACAAAGGTTTTTCTTTACACAAATTTGTTCAGTTCATTTTACAATTGTTCACCAGTAACGTTTTCTCTCACCGGACTTCACCATTCTTCTACCTTCATCTTTCAGTAAAACATTTCATTCAAAGTTGACTCCACTCTTCCAATGTGAATCCTTCACAGCTTAAGTCCTTGCTACGTGCAAACCAATCTGGAAAACAAATTTTTGCTTTAAATTTTTCATTAACAAAAAAAATAATTACAAAAAAAAAAGGTGCAATCATTTACTAAAATGTAAATACTAACTTACATGGCACTGACAGTTAACATTTTAAAACAATAGTTAATACTTTTAAAACTTCAAAGCTACAGTTTCAGCAAATACACTATTGTCAAGGATTAAAATATTGGGAAAAGTTTGCTTACCTGTTGGCTAGCCAAATATCTGAAGCAGAATCATAATTTACCAGCTCTAACTACGATATCAATCAAATACTTATTTTGATAAAACTATTAGGTTTTGAATTTTAATCTACGATAATAAAACTGTCGATGGATTTGGCGAGCAAACAGGTAGGTAAGTACACTTTTTCCTGGGCTAACCAAAAATCGCTTTCACATTTTATTTGTAGATGTTGGGTTGCAAAAATTGACTCATTTTTGGTTTCCGGCATATTTTTTGCGAAGTCAGGAAATTTAGTAGAAATACAAATGTGACGACCAGCAACAGACTCTTGACCCAGCTAGGCTGGTCCTAGTCAATTTATTAGTTCAATTTATTACATACGAAGTAAGATAATATTTCTAAATTTTTGTTAGATTTATGTTCGAATAAACATCTAGCTACAAAGGTCACCAAAATTTGATGAAGACACCACAGGATTTTTTTTTTTTTTTTTTTTTTTGATTGTCTAGTTAAAGACCTTGTATTGAAAGCTGCAAATAAGAACCGATTTCAAAACCAAGATTTCTAGAACTACATTGCTGATCATTGCTGCATTCCGATGATCATTCATCAGCAAACTCAACAAAATTTGATGTACACGCCACATGATTTCTTTTTTTTTTTTTTTTTTTTTTTTTTGTGTGTGTGCCTAACTAAAAAAATTATATTGAAAGCAGCAAATCAGAATCGTTTGAAAAACCAAAATTTCTATGATTACATTGCAGAATCTATTTGCAATGCAGTTGAGACCTTTTTTAACGCATCTATTTACTCTTTATTTCCTGAATTTTAAACTTTGGCATTTAATTGTGGTACGTTTGAAGCTAAGGAATCATTATGCATCCTAATATGAAGTATTAACTTTCTGAACGTTTTCTTTTATTTAAAAAAATAATGATTTGTACGTGTTGCAGGCGTAACCATACGGTCACAGCCACAACACGTACAAGTCACTATATTTTAGTGCAACGATTGCACACAATGCACACAAGTTATTTATTATAACAAAAGAGAAAGAGAGAGAGAGAGAGAATAGATAAAATCTGTACCTCAGAGCCAGACGGACGTAAGTCCAAAAAGGACGATTTTCCGTTTACTAGAGCATTGTGCGCAGATGCCTGTTCCGCATCGAGCCGCGCCAGAAAAACGTTTTTCCTCTCTCCTGTAAAATTACCGTAATGTGACTTACGTCCTTCTGACTGTGAGGTACAGAAATTAGGCCAAACAACTTGAAGCAACATGTTTTCTTGCGCCAAACGTAAAATTAAAGGATAAGAACGTAAAAAGACTTCAGCATAAAATACTTAAGCATTACAAAATGCGTCAATAAAAACAGTAAGACGTTGTTTTAAAACGCCAAGCAAATTGTTCAAATAGCATAATCTTAACAAGAAACAGTAACTATTGGCGTCCGCGGGGTTCTTCATTACTTTTTTTAATAGCCGTTAAATGTTTTTCAAACTTTTGATTGTGTTATTGTTCATTTTTAGCTTTTACTTATGTATATATTTTTACATTCAATCTTAGTAGATGGAATGTGGCAATGTTTTTAGTTATAATTTAAATGTATTTGTGAGTGTCATTCGTATTTTTTACCTATTGCATAACAGTGGTAATAGTTTTTACCTATTATTCGGATTATCCGCGGTTACCGTGCCACCCTATTCCGCAGATAATCAGGAGTTTACTGTAGTTCAGATATCGGGCAACATGTTTTCTTGTGTCAAACGTTAACTTAAAATATAAGAATTTAAAAATATTTTAGCATAAAATGCTTAAATAACTAAACGCATCACAAAATGTTTCAATAAAAAGAGCAAGATATTACTTTAAAAAGCCAAGCAAAATGTTCTAATGACATACTCCTAACACGAAACAATAACTATTGGTGTCACAAAATTCTCCAAGTAGATAAAATATGGAACAATCAAATATGTCCAGCAAAATGCTAAATTAAAGCCAAGGATTCTCACATAAATTTTAAACTAGTTCAAATATTAAGAAACGACTAGCATTGAAAATAAAATAGCTAGTAATAAAGAACTGTTCTAACGACTGTAGTCAAAATGTTTCAAATGAAGGAAAGTTAATAAATTACGAGGTAGAATCCATGTCAATTCAACAAGGGCTGTAACATGATGGTATCGGATTTTTTTGAATTTAACATATGTTAAAATTCATAAAAAATTAAGAAATATGTTTTTTCCCCCAAAAAAATTCCTGGGCCGAGATACAGGCCACCAAAGATGGCGGTCCTGTCATGATTTCACACTTGGGATTTTCGTCAAAATCTTTAAAGTACATTATCTCAGGAACGGTAGAACATATTTTTTCGGTTTCTTTCATTTAAAAGGATATTTTTCTTGTTTAAAAAGATATGCAACGTTTCGAAATATGTGCTTTAGTTTTTTTCCACAGTCTTTTGAAAAAAAAAGGTTTAAAATAATATTTTTGATTTTTCTCAAATATGTCAATTTCACTTTTTTTTTTTTTGCAATTTATTAGTACTACTGAGCACTGCGTTCCATGAAACGGAGAGCTTCCACTTTTTCGTTTAACATATTTTAGAGGCATTTGAAAAAATGAGGGTTTTAAGGGAACTCTTTACGTAATGGCAGACCTGAAAATTCAAAAAAAATTCGCAGCAAGTGGCCCGAAAACACTTTTAAGTTATATAGCGAAAATTTCATTTTGACTCTCTACTTTATAGAGGAGTTTTATTTTTTATGAAAACTAGAACGCGGTACTCCAGCCAATTCGTTGTATTTCCAAACGAAACCTTTCAGCTTAGCCCCGAAAGAATCGTTAAGCGCAATGTCATCTTTGTTCTCACTAAATTTCATATCCTGAATAAAATTGAGACTCAAAATGAAAGTTTTGCTATATGACTGAGTTAAAAGTGTTTTGTGACCACTTGTTGCGAAATTTCTTTTTTGAATTTTCAGGTCTGCAATATGTAAAGAGATCCATAAAAACCCTTATTTTTTTTCAAATGTCTCTAAAATCCGTTAAACGAAAAAGTTTAAGCTCTCCTTTTCAGGGAACGTAGTGCTCAGTGGTGCTAATAAACTGTAAAAAAAATGAAACTTTTTGAAATTGACATAATTGAGAAAAATCAAAAACATTATTTTAACCTTTTTTTTCAAAAGACTGTGGAAAAAAGACTAAAGTACATATTTCAAAATGTTGCATATGTTTTTAAGCAAGAAAGAAAATCCTTTTAAATAAAACAAACCGCAACAAAATATGTTCTACCGTTAATGCGATAATGTACTTTAAAGATTTTGACAAAAGTCCCAAGTGAGAAATCATGACAGGACCGCCATTTTGGCGGCCTGTATCTCGGCCCAGGAATGTTTTTGGGCAAAAAAAAAAAAAAGTATTTCTTAGTTTTTTATGAATTTTAATGTTTGTTGAATTCAAAAAAATCTGAGACCATCAGCTTACAGCCTTTGTTGAAATGACATGGATTCTACCACGAGTATTTAACGTTCGACAAAACTTACTGAAACATTCACGGTAATGAATTGAAAAAAATATAGGTCTACTTAAGTACTTTCTGCTTATTAAACGTAATGCTATTTATATAAATCGCAATTTCAGTACACCATGGAAGCAAAACACAGATTGTCATAAGCGATAATTATGCTACAGTGCCAATGTATCATGATTTTGCACTTTAAATCCAATTGTGGCAGACTGAACAGGAAGATATTGGTAACAATGAATTCTGTCAAGGTTTTGAAGTTTGAAACGCTGCTAAATATTTGAATTGATGTTCTCAAATTTCGCTGAAAAAAGATAAATTTCACAACCTGTATATGAAATAAACCTAAAACTAATGTGTTGAAAATAACTAAATTCTTCTTGTCAACTTTTTTGGGGCTTTATAATGTTAAAAACATAGAAGTGAATCTAATTAGATTTTATTAGATGTCAATCTGTTTAGAGAGGTTTGACGCATTGAAAAAATTAATTAACAAGAAACTAAAAAGTTGATGTGATTTTAAATTATATGTAAAAGTACTGCTACTCAAAGTTTTTCTTTGAATTTTTCAACTGCGTATATTATGCAGATTCTTTAATTTAATTTCTAAGTAAACAAATACAGTGAAACCTGTGTAAGTTGACCACTTGCGGTGCTCTACTTTAGTGATCAACTTATACAGGTGGTCAGCTTATAGAGATTGAATTATATGATATAGATCTAATTCTGTGCAAAAAAATAGCGTTCAATTTAGACAGGTGGTCAACTTACAAGGGTGATCAACTTTACAGGTTTTACGGTACTAGCTATAAAAAGCAAGTTACATATGGTACCAACTTCGTCTTTGCTACGTTTTATGTTACTTACGTAATTTATAATTTGGTTGCGACTAAATTTCTAACTTTTGCATAGCTGTAATACACAAAGCTATGAAGTTACCATAATTAAAATTTAACCACTCCAAAAAAATCCTGTACCAATCTCTAAATTTTTATTTAAACAGAATCAGTATCCCATTTCATGACAGAAAATATTTTTTTTAGACACATTCATATCGGGCAAGCCTAAATAAGACATTTTCATCCTTTAAGCTTGTAGATAAAGTGTCTTCTTTAATATTTTATACTTAAAATATTTAATATCATTTCTAATTACTATCGATTCAGCATTCTGTGTTTTATTGCATTATCTTATCTAATTGGTAATAGCTTTCTTGCCTGCATAATGTCTCTTTATTTGCATTATTGCTATGTTGCTATACATTTTTTAAATAAAATTGTAATGTATTGATGTTGTCAAAATCAAAGTTTTCTGTTGTTAACGGCGCAAAATTTGTAACTAGTAGTCATTTTTGCGTGCGGACAATGTATTTATTGATTCTTTTATTTAAATAAAATTCCTTAGGGACCCACTTGCTCAGATTTAGCTGAGCATTTAAAACCGATGAACGAAGCAATTTGTATGTGCGGGATCTCTGAAAGTGTCAATTGATGCAGTGAGCAGCAAAGGGGTGTTGTCGGGCTTGTAAAAGTATTGAGTAAAGCGTGTTTAAGTTCAGACCCTTGGTAGACTTTTATTGAAATTTTTTTCTAAATTATACTGCATAACAGCATCCATTAAAGCTAGTAGTAGCCCTAAATCACCTAAGAGGCTATTCTATCATTTTTACTCATCATCTTCAAATTTTCAATTTTGGCACTTTCTTCCTTTTGCTTCTCACTGCCTCAGTGGGGTTGTTTCCTTCAGTCAAAAGTACTACTAATAGTCACTGAAATTGATAGAATAAGCAATAATAATAATAATAATAATAATAATAATAATAATAATAAATTAGACCCAGAAAATATTTTTATTTTCCCAACAGTTGTTTTTTAATTATTTTTTTTAAATGTTCGATTTTCCAAACAAGGCGTGGTCTTGGTGACATCACAAATGATGCATTTTGGCGCATCTTTCTACAATGGTTCCACGTTATAATAATCAACAAGCGAATTAAAATTGCGCTCTACGTTTGCTATCAACCATATAGTTGCCAATACACGTGAGTAAGAAGCGAATTAAATATATTGGTCTGTGAATGGCAACACTGAATGGCATTTCATCATTTGTGATGTTTTTGGGCTAAAACATAAACAATGAAAGCGCACCGATTTAAGTTTTTTTTTTAATATTAAACTTAAATTATTTAAAAAAAATGGTCAGATCCCATGTTTTTAAGCATGCTCTTTCGGAAAAAATTACTTTTAAAATTTCGGAAACGACCCAATTGTCAATTTTTATCTTAAAAAATAAGTTTTAACATCAATTCTTATTTATAGAATCGTTGACGCTAATACGCTCTCGGATACCTTCTCTGTGTTTGTTTAGTGTAATATCTCCTTGAGAAATTTCGGGAGTTATGGGTCAAGCCAGGTGTTTAAAAATATCGAATTATTAAAGGAACCCATTTCGCTTAGTCTCATCTTTGTAGGATTGCACTTAACTGCCACATTAATAGTTAAGTTATGACTTATATTATTTGTTGCCGATTTGAAAATTAAGAGATTATATATTCTCAAATATAAAATAATTGTAAAACGGAACCATGAGGATCGGGATCTCTCCCCCTCCCCCCTCTCTGCGCCACGCACGCACACTCACAGAGAAGGAAAACCTCTTCGATTTATAAACACATTGAAGAGATGAGGCTTTTTGGATGTCATCAAAAACAAATAAGTTGATTTTAATTACTATTTCCGAAAATTATACAATGTAATGCTCTTATTGTTTTTAGAGAAATTGCTTACATTAGAAAGAAACCCCAGAAGTTTTCTCAATATTTATAGAGTAATTATAGCACAACAACACAATATTTTTTCAAAAATCAAATCACCAAAGCAACGAAGGAACAAAGCAAAATGAAGTAAAATTATGTTTAAATAAAGAATTAGACTTTTTTAAATCTTCAAAGATATATAGCATTCAATGATAAAGTTCTTATTTTTTGGGAAAAACTAGTTTTTTCGTTGAAATGATGCATTATTTATTGGACGCAATTTTTAATCATTCATCCAAAAAATAAAATGATTTCTAGTCATAAAAAAAGCCGAAAAGTTTAAGAAAAATATTTTTAAAAAGAAAAGCTATAACTTTAACGCGTAGTCACGTAGTGAGCACGAACTTTATTTTGCTATTTAGCGAACCAAAAACAAAAGGTAAAGTTTGAAGCCATTTTCATCAAAAACTTCTGTTACATAATTGAGAATCAAATGTGGAGTAAACAACTCACGACCTTTCCTCCAATTACCCAATGTCTATCATTATCGCCATTAACTCTTAAAGTTATCGGTTTCTCTGTCTACAAATTTTAAACACAGTATATTTAAAGCTGTTATTACTGTGATTTGATAAGTAAAAAAACTTTCCACCTCTGAAGCTTTTCTTTTTTATCTTCGGAGATGAAATTAACGTGTAACAAATCCGCTATTTTGTTGGCTTTGAGAATATTGAAATAGATTTATTTAGCTTTGTTGGTGGTCAGGAAATGATTCGAAATTTTCCGAGGAAAATAGCGATTTGTATCATGTTTAATTAATGGAGTGTATTCAATAAGTAGAAAGTCGCCCGTCAAGGTATGCCGGCCAAAAATTGCTTCTACTCTTCTACATGTGAACGAAGCCATTGCCTGTTTCGTTATATTTTGATAGCTAAAATGGTAACCCTAACTCAAGTGGATTAACCCTAATCTCCAGTAGGTTCCCCATTTTTTCGTTTCTTTATTCCCCTGAAATGACAAAGCCTTACCAGTGAAACAGTTAAGTTACCGGATCGAGTTCAGCCTTATCAAAATAAAGCCTTTCCCTGCATGTTGAACATTACCAAAACAAATTATTAAATTATCACGCCGTGACGAGAGTTTGATTGTTGAAACACGCGGGTTACTCGATCATCGGCTATTATTTATATGAGGATGTATTTTTATATGATACTTTTCTACAATTAATTCCATCTTTAGAAAATGAATAAAATTAAAGACTGCTTACAATAGTTACGAGATGAACAGGAAATTCATTATGTGTATATATATATATATATATATATATATATATATATATATATATATATATATATATATCTTACTGAAAAAAATCCGAAAATTAGTAAATGTCGACATTTGCTAATTTATGTCCACATTCACATGGCAAAGTCATCGGCGAAAGACTGATATTTTCCAACGAATCATCGGTGAACCTCCAATTTCGGTTTTTCACAGCAATATTTGAATGTATAAGGTAAGGTGGTGTACCTTGATAACAACTTTGGAAAGCAGTTTCTGAAATCCTAATTACTTATCATCATATTTTATATTTAAAAAAAAAACTGCTTAAGGCTTTCACGGCCGAAATCAATGTGAAGAGATAGCGTTTCCGGGCTTGTTAGCCGTGGTCTAAAGGAAAAAAAAAATCCAAACGTTTCGTCAAACTCTGTGGCTGACATCATCAGTGGAAGGGTTCGATGTGACTGATGGGCTGCTTCAGTGTACCTGAGTGATTGGAGCGATTTCGTTGGAGATCTGGACAAATGACCACGTTCAAGCTTGCTAATAACTTGGTATTACGTCAAGGGTTGAGATGTTTATACATATTCTCTGACTAGACGAAACAAGCTAGGACAAGTCACTTTCTACAAATCAAATATTTTACAATCTATTTGAAATTTAATTCTATTTTCAAACAATACCTATATTTCAGCTGACATAGAGTGATGTCATTTAATTAACTTTCAGTAAAATACAAAAAGCCAAAAAAAATTTATAGCAGTACAAATTTAGGCGAGGCATCCTAGAAGATTCCAGAAAGATCTATAATCAGATGTTTCAAAGCTTGTTTCCGTTACACGCGGAAACATTACATTGGTTATTGTTTTCCTTAACGGCACAATTAATTGTACTATGCAAAACATTCCTCAAATAATGGCATCAGAGAATTATTGCCTGCAGATATTTATTTTCCAAACGAGTACATTTCGCGCTTCCTCAGAACTTCGGAAAACTTCGCAATTCATAAATATGTCTTGTCACTTGCATTTGCAATCAAATATATTATTTATAAATTAGTTCTTTCCTACATTTACTTGCAAACTATTACAATAATAAAATCTGCGCCTCAGAGCCAGACTAACGTAAGTCACATAATCGCTGCTTTACAGGAGAGAGGAAAAACGATCGCTTGGTGCATTCAAAAGACTGGACTCGAACTTTTTTAACAATGGTAAATTATTACAAAGGATTTTTTTTTAGGATTACATTTATATTGTTCGATTTGGAATAGGACTTTACACGCAGTGCACTTATCAACGGAAAATGGCGATTTTTCGACTTGGTACAGAAATTTCAATAGTCTCGGGGTTTTTATTAAAAATTTTCTATGTTCTTATTTCTCTTTCTTCCATTAATTCATTCACTCTCATGGACGAGCTCAAAGAAATCAGATTTATCCAGTTCTTTAAAAGCCAGAATATAATTTTATGATATCTGCATTCATATACAATTAGCTAAAAATGAGGAAAACGTTACTGACAGGAGTGAAAATCATAAACTTTGTATGGTCAGCGAACATTTTGCAAGGACCAGTCTATGCTTCTTTACCTGCGTGAAATTTCAACAGGGCACCGCAGTGCCGCACGCGCAAGGTATTCTCAAAAGGGGAGGGGGGATCCAGGATCAAAGGTCCACCATTCTCATATCATACTCCAACACGCATCCACACATTCTTTTAATTTTATCGATTGTCGGGGGATATAACATTTAAAAAAAAACTATTGAATAATTACTTAGCATTAATTAATAAAAGCACCTTTTTGAATAACGAATACTTAATTAAAATGCCAGAAAGCACAATAATGAATGTATTTACTTTTCTCATGGTTAAAAATAAAAACAGCGAAGCAAAATCATCATTCTAGAACAATTTATGTTCACATGCAGTTCGATTTTGTAGGGGAAGAAAGAGATAAAATTAGTTTTATTTTTACTCATTTATTTAATCTGAAAGTATTGTTACTTTTGCTTGGAATTATTTTACGTGCTACTTACATAGGATTATAGACAATTAAAAAAACTCTAGGCCCATGGGAGAGGTCCGGACCCCCTGTACCCTCCTCTTATGTACGCCACTGATGCACCGGAATTTTTTCTGTCGTATTCAAAGAAGGATAGAATGCCATATCGCCCCCCAGCAAGAAGAGGAACGCAACTCAAAATTTGAAGGGAAAAAAAACGTGCTAAATGTTGAGCTGCTGAAAAATCTAAATTTAATTATCTTTCTTAACTCTCACAAAGTTAGCTTTTATAACTCGTGCATGGTGGCGTCAAAACGATTTAATCAATAGTGACGCAACATTAGATTTCATAACTAAGAAGAGATATTTTCGAACTTCAAGTATGCATTATTAATCTAGACAACATAAAGTAACCGGTTAACATTCCACATTTTTTGCACGCGTTGTAATATTTGAGACGAAAGAGCTTAAAACTGCTATTGCTTAAAACCTTGATTTTTCTCCATTGCTGTTTTTTTTTTTTTTTTTTGAAAAAGGGGGGGGGGGAGAAATCATCTGTATCACGACATGGATGGTGCTTCACCGATATTTATGACTCTTCTTCTAGTTAACTCTGTTACAAATATTCTGCCATAACAAAACATATGTTTTGCGGAATATCGGGCATTCAAGGATGTTTTGCCGCAAAACATCTGCAAGAACAAGACATAAAATTCAGCTGCGTTACGACATGGATGGTGTTCTATCGATATTTACGACTTTAAAGACTTCAGGGCGACTGTGTGTAACAAATATTGAATTAAAGCTAAAACAATGATTAAAATTAAAGGGGGTACGCTCCCGAGTCACTGTGCAGAAAAAATCCGATAACATTTGCCAACAGCATGTTTTGATAGCATTTCGATAATTTTATAGCTAACGTCAAATACCAATTTTATATGACACGCAACTATTAAAAAGCACAAATTTCTTTATCATATTGCGCATAGAAAAAATTATAATAGATTCAGTTGTGCTTTAAAATTCCTAAGTATCATTTGAATTTGGTAAATAGCAAAAAATTTGATTGTCAAACATCATTTTTTTCTTTATTTTCATCAATCGTTTCTGCTCAATCTTTTAATTTATTCTTCATCATTCCATTGATGCCTTGCTGGTGGTAACAATTTTACACCTGATATCATTTTATTCAGAATATTGTAAATGCAGAGAAGAATAAAATGAAAAGGATTTAAGATGCAGGGATTCATTTCATCAGTAACATTCCAAAATAAAATATTAATGTCATCTTTCATTTTTAATGGTCCAAAAAAAATCGAAAACACTCGTATCCCATTAACAAGATGTCTCAGTAATTAAAAAGCGTAATTAATCACTTGAAAAAACGACTCAAAAAGACCAGTTGAAAAGTTGGATTATTTTCCTTTTCTTTCTTTTTTTGGGGCATAGTCAAGAACATCATCCTCTTTTTTTTTTTTTTTTTTTTTTTTTTGAGGAGTTCTTTTGCTTCTTTACAAATTTCAATTTATTTTCACGACCACTATTTGTCACCGTATAAAACCTCTAAAAGCTTCCCCTTGGCGGCTCTCTCACAACACTAATCGATATTTTTCAAATGTGTCTTTTAGCTTGATATCATCTATTTCGCTCGTAGAATTTGCAACAAATGATACACGAGAAATATTTACAAAAGTGATAGAAAAATTTTTTTGAGAATAAAACGAAAAAAAAAAAAACAGAGTAATAAAATTTTTCCAATGCAACTCCATTGTTTCGAATTATTAAGAATACAAAGTAAAGATCAACCTTTTCAAGGTCTTTGTGGTATAGAATACGGACATTTTTATAAATTATTTAAATGGCAGCGTAAATAACATTTATGTGTCAAGTTTTGTGAAAATTGGTTTCCTGGATTTTGTGTAAATGGAGGGAACATATATGTCTATAAATGAAGGATTAAAACTACAACAATTTTCTGAAATTTAGTTAGTTATAATTTAACTCACAAATATTTGTATAATTCATGACACTACTTACAATAAACTTTCAATTAAAAAACAATCTTGAATAATAGTAGGAGCGTGAGTCAGTATGACTGCGATGCGTTTAATTGATGTATTTCATTTGTGATGTTTCTTTGCAAAATTACCGATTTTATTACACTTCTTAAATTAATTTTTTTACCAATACATGTATATTTTAACTAATATTAAAAATTTTGTTGTCTCAGTCACATGAAAAATATAAAATTAATAAATTGTTTGAATTCGATAATTTATAAAATAATTTTTGAGCTTCTGGGACACATACATCCTACAGTCTCTGAAAGGTTAATGTACTTCTTTGAGCATGTTCCGATTTCTTCTAAAGTGGCGGATAGTTTTTTTGAAATCTATTATGTTATGTAAACATGTTCGCATTAGTTATATATGTATTTTTACTTTTAATCTGAGCTATGAATTTCCGTGAAAAAATATTTATCTATATTGTTTTGAATCATAATATATATTTTAATTTTATGAGCCCGCATCGGTGTCTAGCAATGCAGAATCTATGCATGATAACCATCTGGAGTTTTAGTATATTTTTAAACTGGATTTTTGTTAGAATAAGTTTTACCATTGCCAACAATTAGATCGCGAGAAAGGCGCAGAGAACATTTTGATATACTTTATCTTTCTTATTGTTGCATTAATTAAGCTATTCTTATTCGCACAAAAAATGGCAAAAATCATCACCCCTCGGAGTGATTGATGCTGAAAAAGCATTAGCGTCTGTTTTCATGTAGGTTTACATTATTTTTCCAAATTTCATCAAAAACGCAGCATTACTTCTTGATATATAACGCTCGCAATGAACAAGAATGAATGTTCGATTACACCACCCTCTTTTGAGCTATTGCCTCAAAATTGAATCAACTCTTACACCTTTTAAAATTTACCTATCGATTAATGTTTGTTTGATTCCTTTCGTTACCTCATGAGATGTAGCAGTCACAAGTAACGAGAAAAAAAAGAAGAAAAAAAAGTTCGATTGCTTAACCCCCTTTTGAGCTATTGGCACCAAAATTAAATCAGCGTCTGTCCCCTTTGGGATCAACGTATGAACCAAATTTTGTTTGATTCAGTCCTGAGTTATAGTAGGCACGTACAACGGAAGAAACATGCAATTGCACCACCCCCCTTGGGGGAATTCGCACCAAAACCTAATGGGCACCAGTTTACATGGGGGGGGGGCATATGTGTACCAAGTTTTGTTCGATTTTATGCAGTAGGTTTTGCTCTAGAGCTGGCACAAAAACTTTTCACGCACATGAAGACGCACACCGACGGACATTTTCAGAAATTGATCGAAATGGACTCACCAGACACTTTAAAACGTGCAAATCCG
The DNA here is from genome assembly GCF_026930045.1 of Uloborus diversus. Taxonomy (NCBI): domain Eukaryota; kingdom Metazoa; phylum Arthropoda; class Arachnida; order Araneae; family Uloboridae; genus Uloborus; species Uloborus diversus. The sequence continues at coordinate 89,197,762 of NC_072732.1, read as the reverse complement.
TCAAAAATCGAAAATTTTAATGAAACCAATACTTTCTTCTACATATTAGATTTAAAAAAAAAGTACATAATACCAAGTGAATGTTTAGCGTACTTATTAATTGTACGTTTATACTATCATGATTTTTCTATGAAGTTCTTTTCTATGTGAACACAAAATCATAAAAATAAAAAAATAAAAAATCTACAAATTTGATCCGGGATTTCCAGACATCCGGAAAAACGAGGGTCGTTTAAACGAGGTTTACTATAAGCAGGACAAGACGGATGCAGTGCTGTTTTTGATTTATATATCCTCCCTAAGTGACGATTAGGGACGAATAACAAAACTCTTTGGTTTCTCTAAAAGCATCAGTTCAAAATCCATTTCTCTCTCCGTAAGCAGCCTGGGTGGTCTCAAAGGAAGGCTATTTCAATTTAAAAGCTCGCCGACTGAGAATGAAATAAATGACCACTTCCGGTAGTGTGCGCTCGTGTGAAGTTTCGGCGCGATAAAAAATGAAATAAACAAAATTCTCGCGTTGCGCTGTCATTTGTTTTCAAGCACCGCTTCTCTGGCATTGTGGTCTTCATTTCCCATTTTTGCGCTTTTGAATAAATCGGGAATGCGCGCTCAGCAAAAATTCGTTCAAAAGCGCGAATTTTCGATTTTTTTTTTTTTTTTTGCTCGCGTAGTTTTGACACGTGATGGTAGTTTGACGTCCGAGACGTAAGTAAAGCAAATAGGAATTTCAAAAACCATGTAATAAGACTTAAAAAATACATCAAGTAAAAATAAATTGCAGAGTTTAAAATTAGAATTCAATTATTTCTTAAACTAAATAATCGAAAATATAATCTCTTTAAGCAATAAATAAATGGCTTTGAGCAACAAATTGTAAGGAAAACAACGTTACAAGCACAATTTGCAAAAAAAGAAAAAAGTGCAAATACATGTATGAGCTGATGGATGTAAAGTCATCTGACAGACATTTCTATGTGTAAAGTCATTCAAAAAGATTTTTCTCATTATAACAATATCGTTGTTCGAATCAAATGGAAATTTAAATGTGTTCATTAGTGAACGATAGACCGTTGGCTCAGTGGTAGGGCATCGTGCTTCCACGCTGCAGACCCAGTTTCGGTTCCCTGGTTGGGCACGGTCGACTCGGCCCTTCATTGGGTCGATAAAATGAATACCAAGCATGCTTGGGAACTAAACCCTTGGGGTTCCGCTTTCAGCAAATGAGGCAGTGAGAATCAAAGGGATGTAAGTGAACGTTTTCAAGTTTTAAGTAAAACGTGTTTTAAACTCAGATCCTAGGAAAGCTTTCATTGAAAAGCTTTCTCTAAACCATGCTATAAAGCTGCACCTATCAGGGCTAATAATACTTTCTCTAATCCCAAAACAGAGGAGAGGTTCACCTATCATTTGTACTGGTTGTCTCCAAATATTTGATTTTTGCACTTACATCCCTTTGCTTTTCACTGCCTGATTTATATAAAATATATATATTTTTTTTTTTGTATTCTTTTTGCAGTGTATTTATTAAGTAACCCACGAAAAAATATTAACAAAGAATCTTTAAATTTGCACACAAAAGGTTCAATCAATTTGAAGTTCAGCGTGAGTAGTTCGATTAGATTGTATTTGTCAAGAAGGAAAATTCAAAAACCCTTTAGTGCACTAATTCGTCAAGTGAGAGCATTTATTTATTTATTTTTTTTATTTTTATTATTTTTTCAAGGAGAGAAAAGTATGAGCGTACAAGATGTGCACTAATATCATCATACAAACTTACATACGATTCAAGCAGAAATCGTTGTAAGGCTGACCAGTCGATCACGATGAACCTGTTGGAAAGTCCTGGCATCTAACTTTTCCCACTCAACTATTAAACTATTCATATATTTGCCCGTTTAAGGCTTAGAATGCTAAGTTAGCAGTCTTTCAGCGATCATTCTCTAGTGTAAGTTTTCGTATGAATGTAATCATACCGTATTCAAGCTCAAGGAATGGCATTCATTGGATATTTTTTTACCAATATTGATTATCAGCAATTATTTAAACCTAAACCTAAGCGAGATCATTTGAGGCAGAAGCAAAGAAATGAAGCAAAGAAATGTATGTGCCAAGATTAAAAATTTTGGAGATCACCTTTTGACTGTAGTGTATAATAAAAGTTTTTAATAGAAAGACAATATTTTAAACAAATCTGTGAAATGTTTTAGGAATCTGTACGTTTTTGGAAAATAAAAGATAAATACAAATACAAATACAAATGTGACGACCAGCAACAGGCTCTGGGCCCAGCTAGGCTGGTCCTAGTCAATTAATTAGTCCCCAATGAAGATCAATGGCCCTCTTAAAGCTATCCACTCCCTTGCTCATTACCGCCTCTTCCGGTAAGCTATTCCAAGTGCCCACGACCCTGCTAAAGTAGTAGTTTTTCCTGATTTCCAAGTTAGCCTGAGATTTAAATAGCTTAAAACAATGACCCCTTGTCCTGCTTTCCCCACAAAAATTTAATCCATTTACATCTTTCATTTTGATAAATTTAAATAACTGAATCATGTCCCCTCTGACTCTCCTTTGCTCCAGGCTGTACATGTTAAGCCTATTAAGTCTGGTATCATAATCTAAATCTGAGAGTCCCCTTACTAATTTAGTTACCCTTCTTTGAACCCTTTCCAATACAAAAATATCTTTCTTCAGATAAGGCGACCAAAACTGAACAGCATACTCCAAATGAGGTCTTACTAAACTCCTATATAAAGGCAGAAGAACTTTCTTAGATTTGTTTGAAATAGATCTATTGATGAACCCAAGCATTTTGTTGGCTTTGTTACTAGCAATACTGCACTGTTGACTAAACTTGAAGTCCTGATTTATAAAGACACCCAGATCCATAACATTTTCTGCCTGATTTATGACTGAACCCTGTAAACGATATCTCATACGCTTATTTCCATGACCTAAGTGTAGCACTTGACATTTCCCTACATTAACTGCCATACCCCATTTATCTGCCCACTTAGTAATATGATCTAAATCCTCTTGCAGCTGTTTTACTTGTTCTTCATTTTCGACAATCCCCATAACTTTTACATCGTCAGCAAAACAATTCATGCTTCCAGAAATATTTTCATTGATGTCATTCATAAATATAATAAACAAAAGAGGCCCTAAAACTGATCCCTGAGGAACCCCACTTAAAACATCACTCCAATTAGAATGATTTCCTCTCACAACTACTCTTTGCTTCCTACCAGTAAGCCAATTTCTAACCCAAAGTAAAGTTTTTCCTCCTATTCCAATGTCAGCTAACTTGCTGAGAAGAGCAACATGCGGTACCTTGTCAAAAGCTTTTTGAAAATCAATATAAACAACATCCACACATTTTTTGTTATCTAAAGCTGAGGTAACCTTGTCGTAGAAATGCAATAAATTAGTAGTACAGGATTTACTTTTCCTGAAACCATACTGCAAACTAGTCAACAGGCTATTAGTCTCTAAGAACATCATGATCTTAATTTTGATCAAAGTTTCGAAAATCTTACAAATCACCGAAGTCAAACTTACAGGTCTATAATTCCCAGCAATACCTTTAGACCCCTTCTTGAAGAGTGGCGTTATGTTAGCCAGCTTCCAGTCCTCTGGCACCATCCCCGAGTTATAAGAAGCATTGAAAATATTCAAAATAACATCCACTAATTCCTCTGTACATTCAACTAAAATTTTTGGATAAATATTATCTGGTCCCGGAGCGTTAGTTGCTTTAATCTTTTTCAAATGAAATAAAACCTCCTCCCTGGAAAATACCAAATCCTCAAGCTGTATAATAGCTTGTGTCTTGTTAGTGTCAACTGTTGAGATACAGTTATCGTTAAACACACTGGAAAAAAAGTTATTTAGAACATTTGCAATATCCCTATCGTTTTGGATTAAATTTCCATACTTATCAACCAAAGGCCCAATTTGACTGTTTCGAGCTTTCCCAGAATTAGCGTAAGCAAAAAACCTCTTAGGGTTCCCATCAATGTCATCTGCCAGCCTTTGCTCCAATTCCCTTTTCTGAATCCGTACCAAATACTTAAAATTTCGCCTTGCCTTACCATACTGGAGCCTCTCCGCACTCTGACCAGTTTCTTTAAACTTACGAAAAGTGGCTTGCTTATAATTAAGAGCTTCTTTAGTCTCCCTGGAGAACCACATGGGCCAAATTTTGGTACTAACACCTTTTCTCCTAAATGGAACATAGTCCCCAACGGTTTTAGCAAGTTTATCCTTAAATTCCGTCCACTGCTGATCTACGTCGCTATTTTCCAACCCTGACGAAAAAACCTCTTTCAAGCTCTGCCTAAGTGCAACAAAATCAGTGTTTCTGAAATTGGGCACAAACCTAAAATTATCATCTTTGCACACTTCAAATTTAACCCGGAACCTAATGCTGTTATGATCACTATCTCCAATATGCTCCCCTACACTCAACCCCTGAACAAAACTACCTATGTCACAAAAAACTAGATCCAAAATCGCCTCCTCTCGAGTTCCCTGAGTTACAACTTGATCTAAGAAACAGTCACCAATTACTTTTAAAAATTCCTCTTCTTTGCCATTACCAGGGTAAAAATTATTCAAATCAATACCCGGAAAATTGAAATCCCCCATTATGATAACGAATCCCTTACTGAACATGTCACTAATAATACGGTACATCTGTTCATCTTGTCCGTGGTTTGAATTAGGTGGCCTATAAATGTTTCCAAAGCGTAGCTTTTTGCCCTTACTGCTCATCAACTCCAGCCAAACCATATCAATATCAGTAGGCTTATCATTTATGATCAACTCATTGCAAATAAAATTGTCTCTAACATAAAATAAAACCCCACCACCTCTTTTACCTACTCTATCCTGTCTGAACAAATTATATCCAGCAATATGTAATAACTCTGCATCAGATTCGGTAGCCCATGTTTCTGTAATTCCAATAACATCCAACTTCTCATCCATAACTATGCTTTTCAATTCATCCATCTTGTTCCTAATACTGCGAGCATTGGTATAGAAAACTTTAAGCATGCCTAAGTTGCTTTTATTTAACACCCTGAAATTTCCTAAATTACAATTGTTAACATTACTACTCTTGTTCGTCACTTTATTTCCATTTCTAGCAATACTCAAAAAAATTTCATTCTCTCGATACCTGATGCTTGAACCATGCCCCCCATTCCAACTTAGTTTTTTGACTCCGACACCACCTAGTCTAGACACCACTACTTGACTAGACACCACTACTGATAAAACACCAGTAGTGGCCAGTGCTTCGGTAGTGGCCATTTCAAGTTTGCTTTTGTACTTTGAAGAAAGAAATGAACAATAATAATATGATTTTTTGATGGTGCTTATTGTAACTACCATATTGAATCAATTTTATTCATCAGTTATTTGAATTTAAAGTAAGTAATGTAAACACTTCGGACGAGAGAATCTCAGATGGCCACTAATGAAATTTTCAGATTTTGGAGTAGCCACTACTGTATAAATTTGAGGTTTAAGAAAAAGTTGATAAACATTGAACAACTTGTAATTTTGACATTTTTGGAATTTGGGAAGATTTAGAAGCGTTGGGGTATAAAACACTCATTGAGTTTCAAGAGGGGCAATTAATATTATAGAACTACAGTTTAAAATTGGACTTCACTGTGGCCACTACTAGTGCGCTTTAAACCCTGAAGTGGCCATTACTGATGTTTTACCTTACCCACTCCCCTTTTTTTCGTATCAAATTTTCTCTAGAAATTTTGAAATTTTAAAGGAACCGTAAAGATATTCTAACCAAATGAATGCACAAGCATTTTAAACTAAGTATATAGTAACCAATAACAAATTTTAAATGTCCAGTTAAAGGTTCTCATGCAGCGATACGAGTTTTTTTTTTAATTATTTTTTTAATGTTATTATTATTAGTGTTTTGAATCTAAGTTTTTTAAAACCGTAATTTACCTCATTCCTTCCTGTAATATTCTACCATAAAACAAAATTCCAAATATAATTAAGATTTCAATTAATTTCTCCTATTTAAACAACAAATATAAAATAAAAGGTCGAAGAAAAGTTAATCCCTCATTTGTCCGTCAAACATTGCGTGACGAAAATCTTACGCCATGATGAAAAAATAAGCGAAGAGTAATAAAATAAATATCAAAACCTACTTTCCTCCGAATTCAATTTATCTCGTTATTTAATGGAATGTTAGTTCATTTCATGTATTAATATAAGAAGGGAGAGAGGGAGAAGACGAAAAAGAAGTACCCGTACTTCGAACCTTCTCCGTGATTGGGACTGAACAAAAAGTGAAGAACCCTTATAAAAACTGACACAATGAAGCATACGGAATAATATATAAAGGTGAGCTCGCCGCAACCATTTTCCATTTATTACTGACCACAAGAACAAGAAAAAGTGCCCGGGCATTTTCAAAAATTCATGCTTGCCCGTCAGAGACTTTCACTACAAATCTGTCACACCGCATCACGTTGAAGGCAGAGAACGAACGGTATATGTACGCTGCTCTCTGTGTGGCAAGTTAAAAAAGATTTGACGTATTTGGGAAGAGTCAGAATATTATACCTCATCTCTTCTGTTCTCGCTGCTTTAAATTGATGCTTGAAATTATGATAGAAATGGTTGAAAATTTATGCTAGCATAACGATAAAAGTATTAAAGTACTTATTTACTTTTTTTGCGTGAAACATATGTGTCTAATTAATTTGTTTTTGAAACCATTTAGTTGTATTCTTAATTCAAAAGATTTGATGTAGTTCGAGGACTTAGATTATTAATATTATACCTCTTTTTTTTTTTTTTTTTTTTTTTTTTTGTTCTCGTTGCTTTGAATTGATGCTTTAAAATATAATCAAAATATTTGAAAAATAGTGCTAGCAATATGATAAAGGTATTAAAGCATTTATTTATTTTTTCTGCGTCAAACATATGCGTCAATATCAGATAGCGTTTCTTCATTTTAGTAAAAGTCTATATTGATTGATACAAATGCTTAAACTTCGTATCAGCTATTGAAATCATATTTCATCATAATAATGAAAAAAGTTAATTTTCTGTTAATTATCTATTTATTTAACCGCCTTCTGTATATTTGCATGCTTCGTCATTTTTATTATATGCTTCTTACGGCAAATTGATACTTGCTTTCTAATAACTCAAAAAAAAAAAAACAAAAAAGCGCCGGCCTCCTTTGCCACACATACAATATACACATCAAAAAATGCCGTCAAAGCTTAAGTGCATTTAAGATATTTATTGAGCTATTACACATTCATAGTCAATATTACATTGTCAATCTGTAAGAAATCTAGTTATCTATAAGAAATAAAAATAATTAATTTTAATTATTGTATTCCCGCAGTGTACATGTATCAAACAAATTTGCAAAAGTATCGAACCGACATCAAAACATAATTTAGAAAAAATATAAGTGTATGCATAATAGGGTGGAACGAAAAAAAAAAGTTTTTGATTTTCAATTTGCCGTAGTGCGGAAAAGTTGCCTTTTCGTGCAAACAACATTAAAAAATATATATGAAAAATATTGAAGCACGTCTTGAGGTGCCGCAAAGAGCATAAAGTTTTGCAAAATTGCAATTTTCGCTACATTTAAAATTTTTTTTAAAAAATTTCAAATTTATCTTTATATTTCAAATGCTGTCGAAAAGCAATTTTTATGCTCAACAGGTCACATAATAACTTTTTTTTTTGTTGTTCGGATTATGTCTTGAGGTGCCGCAAGAGCAAAGTAAGTTTCGCAAAAACGCACTTTTTGCCGAATGCACTGGCATCTGGGAGCTTGAGTCATTGCAGCAGCGGATGTTTAAATGAGGCGGAGCTGGTCAGCAGTGATTTGCGTGAGTGGGGCCAAGCTCAGATCAGGTGTCAATTTCTTTGTCGAGTTGAGTTAGTGAGTAACGTAAAATTTCGTTAGTTGATAAGATACTTCATTGTTGTGAGTTGCAATGGCTCAGTCTAAACAAGTGCAGACGAGACAAACATCAGAATGTCCTATTTTTTGAATCTTTAGCGATTTCAATGAAGTTTTACTATCTACTTCCGAAGGTGTAATGAAATGCTACTGTTTTATTAGACACTGCCTAAAAAATGCGGCTGGAAAAGATCTTTCTGCAAGTGAAATATACATGACTTTTTAGTTTCCAGAATAGATTACATTTGGTCAAGAGCTTCTTTGAGACAACAGGAATAGAAAGCCTAGTGGATTCTTAGATGGTAAAACAAATGAATCAAACTAATTTAAAGACAAAATAGGTCAACAGCTGGGACCCTGTTCTAATCTTCCTGTGGTTACTTCCTTACCTATTGAAAATGATCTTCTTTTTGAGAACATACAGGACATAAGTACCAATCACAAATATGTATTGGATATGTGTATCACTATATCAAGTGGGACTTGCTCACTAGATTTATCTTCAAGGAACCTGGGAAAACTTCCCCACTCCAGATGACTCACATTTGCAAACTGTATATTTCGACTGTACGTGGCAACTAAAAATCCGACTGAAAATCTCAAGACTCTGACTCAGTACATTGTTAAAGTGCAGTAAAGTATAATTTCCTTTATATGGGCGTGGCATTTCACTAAAATTGTTTGAAACAAATAATAATACTGAAATATATTAATAGTAATCATTATTCATTCAAGTAGTAGTCAAATGATGACTTTCAGATCAAATGTGGTGTTTTGAAACTATAGGTTCAAGTTGGGGAGCATTCCATCCAGACCCAAGAGGTTGCTCAAACCGCTGGATCGTTGTCCCGAGGGACATCACCTTATCTCAGAAAGAAAATAATCTTTCACTGAGATAAAGTCCTACTTTTATAATTTTATTTTTCAAAGTTGATAACAGTGTTACACAAAACAGTATTACAGTAACCCCCTGATTATCCATAATTTATTAGCGAGTTAATCATAAATCAGAAACATGTATTTTCTCTATGAAAAACTAATATCAAAAATTTTTTTTTGTCTAAAATTTAAATTTAAAGTCGTTTGATTTTTGGTTTAAATATTTATAGATTTTTTGTGCTATTTCACATACTTACATTTATTCTTTATTGATGTTAAGTTCTCTTGTACGAAACTACAAGCATTTTTACTGTATTGTATGTATTTTTAATTTTGAAGAAAGTTTTGTGTATCAATACAGTCTCGTTTTCGAGAAAAATCAATTTTACCTTATTTGACGCCGCACATTTAAACCTTTTTGTGGTTTATCCACAATTTTTATTATGTGTGACATTTGTGTCATCCAATACCGCGGATAATCAAGAGTTTACTGAATTATATATTCATAACTTTTTTTTTTGCTGATCAAAGATCAGTTTTTATATTTTAGTGTATAAAGTTTATATCAATAATACATAAATAGTCTTACTATTATACAGCATATATATTTTTTTTTGCTGATCAAAGATCAGTTTTTTATATTTTAGTGTATAAAGTTTATATCATTAATACATAAATAGTCTTACTATATTATACAACATATATAACTTTTTTTTTTTTTTGCTGATCAAAGAACAGTTTTTATATTTTGATGTACAAAGTTCATATCAATGATACATAATTAGCCTTATTATTATACAACATTTTTTTTTTTTTTTTGCTGATCAAAGAACAGTTTTTATATTTTGATGTACAAAGTTCATATCAATGATACATAAATAGCCTTATTATTATACAACACAATTTTTTTGTTGATCAAAGAACAGTTTTTATATTTTGATGGACAAAGTCTATATAAATGACATAAATAGCTTTAATATATATATCATCATCATTTTTTGTTTGTTCTAAAATCATTTTTTTTTAATACTTTGATGCACAGTGCTTTTTAAAAGACAAATAATTAGGCTTGTTACAACACTAACGTTTCTGTTCAAAGATCAGTTTTTATATTTTTATGAACAAGGTTTAAACAAATGACTATAAAATACCATTATTTTACAACAATAACTTTTTCTGTTCAATGATCAGTTTTTCTATTTTTATATAAAATTTTTCCAAGCATTATTGATGTGTTATTTCATATCAGTGACTTGTTAAATTTTTCCAAATAGTATACATTTTTAATTTTTGAAGTATTACAAATGTTATAATAAAACTTAATTTTTTAAATTATTGTGAAAAATTTTTATATTTTAATACATGGTCATAGCAACTCATTATCACTGTTGTTTTCCAAAGAAGGTATAAGAAAATGACCGTATGGTAAACCATTGATTCCATCATTAAACAGATATTTTTTGTCATAAAAACATGACAATCCTAATTTGTTTTGAACAACCGTTTCAATGTTATGATTTTTTACGCTTATGTTTTGTTGGTTATGTCTTAAAAAAAGATTTTTATCCAATACTTCTTTGTATAAATCAGAATTAAAATTTTCAGTACATGATTTTGTTATACCTTTGGCTGTTTTCTTTGATCCATTGCTATAAACTAGTGAATACATTTTACATTTTAACCCAATAAATTCTTTTATAGGATCAGTGGATTCATGTTTTAACGCTCCTAATCGACCAGAATTTTCTGAGTTGAACAAGTAATGATCTTTTGGAAAATTACTAGAATCTATTATGGGCTTAAATATTGTTTGTAAATCTTCAAAAACATGAGGCGCAACAATTTCCAAGTACAAACTATCTGTATCTGTATAAAGCAAAGAACAGTTTTCTTTGTAATATTTTTTAAAGTATTTATAATACATTCTGAAAAGGTGCAATTTACTAAGTTCAAGAACAGTAAAGCCTAAAAAATTCGGCTTGTTAAGATGTAAAGTTTTTTGTTTCATTTTAAATAAAACAAAGTTATCATTAATTATTTCAAAGTGCTCTAATAATGGATTGGACAGTTTTTTTTTACACTGATGTACATTGAATGTACCTTCAACGTTAATTCTGTTTCTAGGATTTTGTAACGTTTTCCCAAAAAATGCGTTGTTTATTAGTTTAAACACCGATTTTTCAAATTTGTATTTGGATTTAAGTCTTTCATTGTTGTTAAACTCGATATAAGGTTTTAGCCATGGTTCTTGTTTAAAAGCTAATATTCTATGAATTTTTTTTAAAATTAATCCATTTTTTAAATAGAATTTTAAATTTTGATAGTGAATTACATAGTTTTTTTTTTCATAAAAGTTAGGAGTTAATTTTCGATTTTGTTTTGTAAGTGTGAAACCTCCACTTTTCAACAACTTTTTTTGATAATTGGAAAGCATGTCATAGTTTATAGTTATGTGATCAGGAGCAAGAGGCCAGTCCTGAGTTATTTGAGCTTCATTCGAATAAGTAATATCCACCTCCAAGATATAGCCTACTTCAGAAGTTGAAATTGTGTTTAAAACATTGAATTTTTTAATTTCATTATCAGATAACCATTTGAATGCTCCAATTGGTAGATATTGACTCATAGAATGACCATATAAGTTGTTAGCATCTAGAGCTAAAATATATGATTCTTTTTCATTTTCGTTATAAGTTTCTGGAATGTATCTATTATTTGCACATGCGTATCTCTTTCCTAAAAAACATATACCTCCTCTAATACTGTTTTCTATCCATATATACATATTAACATCTGTAAAAAGTTCTAGTTCTGCTTTAGTAAATTTTAAACCTGCGTTCCATGTGAAATCGGCAAGACTTATAAAATGAAATATGTCTAACCCATAACACAAAAAACACTTCCGGCGAAAAAAAGAGACGCATTCTGCTAAAAGCAGAACATCTAATTCTTGATATAACTTTAAATAATCAGAAAAAAATTTGCAATTAAATGTTCTAAATACTAATAAAGCAAATTCATAATCTTCGTCAGCAATTGGTTTATTTGTTAATTTGTTGAAAAATTCGTGTTTCGGAGGAAGTCCTGGTTTTTTTAATATTTCTGGATTTGAAAAATATGAATATGGAAACACACCTTTTCTTTTCAATAAAAATCTGTTTTTTTCATTCGCATAGTAGGAATTAAAAATCTTAAAATCATGGTTTGAATTATTGAGATTTTCAACAAGTGTAGCTAACGATGAGTTTAAAAATTGCATACTATCTATAAATTTAATTTCATCAATTTGAAAGGTAGTAAATTTTTGTGTATTTACTGGAATGATGCGAATAGATTTTCCATATTTTCCACTTAGATGTTTTAATATCAAGTGTGAGTCATATCCTTTAAGGTTGTGAAATATTACCGGAATGAAATATCGAATTCTATAATTTAAATTGCAATGATTATGAGCAAATCCGCGAAATATACCAGTAAAATGACAATGATCTCTGACAACTTTATCTGTTTCTGTAAAAATCTTATCACATATGTGACACTTAGAGTTCTTATGAAAATTGGATTCTGATAATGGAACGACTAACTTCATTTTTTTAAGTAAAGTTTTGCAAAGTTTTTTTAAGACCCCAAGAAAATTTTCTACAGCATTTTCACCACAATAATATTTTTTGAAAACAATAGAATCATGTTGATCCAAGCATAATATGCTATAGCTATATGCCACATGTTCCTCAGTAGGTGTGGTGAAACTTTTAGATGTAGAAGGGTAACAAGTGGAGACTGGTTTAACCATACATTCAAAATCAGAAAATATAACATATGGATGATAAACCATTTTATCAAATCTATCAAATCTGATATATTTTTTATCTTCTGGTGGCATTACAATTTTTTGTGACTCATTTTTGAAACAAAGTTTTTGATGTAGTAATAATGTTTGTTTCCTCTGAAATCCTGCCAAACAGTTGAAACAAAATTTATTGATACCTTTTTTTGTTTTCATAAGACTATTAAATCGTCGTATCACAAAAAAATGATTTTTGTACAGTAACAAATTTACCAGTTTTCCAGCTCTTTTGCTTACATAATAAGGAAATATTTCATTTTCATAACCATATACATTAATTTGTACTTTATTTTTTTTTTCAAATTTTTGAATTTGATCTATTTTTACAGGAAATTCTAAAAAATTATAATCAAATCGTGAAAAATATTTCTTATAATTTTTTGCTCTATTGGAGTTAATAATTGAAGGATAAATCGAAGCTATAACAGAGTATAAAAAACAACGGTTGCCTTTACATTTGATGTTTAATAAAGCACGTTTACGTTTTAAATAAGATGGTAATTTTATGTTTTCACACCCACCAAAGAGTCCTGAGTAGTTTCCTTTGTGCACATCTAAATAAAGAATATGTTTGATAATCCATCCACTTCCATTTGATACAAAGTTTTCAATGTCTAATTTTATTTTTCTAAACGCCGAATCTATTGCACTGTAAATTTGGTATCTACTCAAAATACGCTCAGCACGAGAACAAAAGTAAAAAGTTTGTGTAACTTCTTCCCCTTCAATTAATTTTGAAAAAACAATGTTTAAACAAATAATAATTCTTATTCTCAAAGATATTGAGCTATTAAGCAAGTTAAATATGCTTACTCTTGCATCTCTGTGCAAGCTATCAATGTCATAATAATTAGTAACTTGAGCCCTTACACTTCGGATATATCCTCTAAATGCTGATCGGATAGTATTAAACTCCATGATTTATAGTGAATGTTTTTTTTCAAACATTACTCGCTTTGAAACACATAGTAGTAATAACTTGGTAATAATTATTAACTTGTGTTTTCGCTCCTAAATGATGGTCTGAAACTCTACCATTCACTGGATTACATAGTAGTAATAACTTTAATAATTATTAACTAGTGATCTCATTATAATGGTATTCATGATCACACATTTAGGTTTAAAAAGAATTTAGAAAAAAAGAAAAAAACATTATCACTGGTTTTTTACATACTCTGTCCACACTTCAACTGCTTTTTTTTAAGGTTAGTAATTGGTCCAGATTTATGTTAAAACGTTTTTTTATCTCCTCAGTTAAAAAATTATCAAATCTCCGACTGTTACACTTTTTTTGTAACAATGAAGAGATAACGAATAAATATTTCAGAGAAACAAACTTATTACCGATTCTTGATCAACTTAAAAAAATAACAAGTCACTGAGTGTTACATATTTTGGTTAGTTACAATAAAAAGATAACTGTACAAATTTCAAAAAGAAAAAAAAATCATTACTGATTTTTTACGTACTCTGTCAACACTTCAACTGCTTTTTTTAATAAAAGTACCATATTTGTTTTACCTGACAAAAATTTGATGGGAGTGCCACTACTTGTAACTAACTCAATCTCAATAACGTCAAAATAGTGTTTTTTTACTGGGAAATATAAAGGTACTGTAAATTGTTTCACAATTTGTTCTTTATATTCATTAGCAATGGGTATTATTTTTAAGATAGGTGCGGATACATCTCCCACTAATGAGGAAGAAACAATATCGCAATAAACATAAACTTCAGTAATTCCAGCTCGTAATTCCAAAATGTAATCCGATTTATAACGTCCTTCTGTAAAAGTGTTTGTAAGAAATCCAAGCATATTTGAAAGTTTTTCGTTAAAAATGACTTTAGTATTTTCGGGAACAACCAATTCAACTTTTGAATCAAATAATTTTTTTAGAAAAATATGATGAAATTCTTTAAAAAAATCTTTAGGTTCTTGGTACATGCCACTTGGAAGGTTTAAATAAAATGTATTTGGTTCTTTACGATTAACTAAAAAACTTTCATATTCCATAATTTGAAATTTTTCTCCTTCAAATCGGTCAATTAACTCTGAATACTCAAATTCATTTTTACCTTGAATTATGTGAATTTCATTTTTAAGATTTAGTGCATCCATTAATTTGGGACATGAGTTACGTTTCATTGCGAGTTCTACATTTGATTGTAGTTGAAGAATCACCTTATTCTCATGCTTTTTAAAAAAAGCTAAATTATTTCTAGTTTCATAAATAATTTTCTCTGAAATTTGATCAAAAACATCTCTTTCTTCCATTTCACGAAGTAAGATTTCATGTCTTTTTTTCAATATTGGTTTTTTAACTGTAATTTTAATTTCTTGATTTTTAAACATTTCAACATTTGGAGGATTATATTTACGTGTTATTATGGTTGCTCCTCTGTCATATGCCGGTGTAATATCATCAATATTTGGATTGAGATTTAAAAGTCGTAAAAAATTATAACCTTTTTCAGCTGAAATATACAACTCACAATGAGGTTTTAAGGATATTTTTAATTTTGTGTTGTTCTCTATGAGTGAAAATGATATTATTGGAACTTTAGTAATAGCTCTAATATTAGCGGTTACACCCTGAACAAAATCTGAGAAGTTTTCATTATACAATGGAATGACAAATTCAGGTAATAACGTAGTATCTTCAACATCTTCGATGGTTTCTATAGTATAACTATCGTTGTAGTTAGGGTGAATGGTAAAATATTTCCCTGGCAAAGTAACTTCGGACAAACAACACTCCCAGTCACCAGTCAACGTTATTGGGTGAGCTAATTTGGTTTTAAAATGATCAGGAGTGTTATGGGGAAAATAATTCATGCTCGCATTGGAAGGTAACAAAATATGAAAATCATTCACTGATTGATCCATTATAAATCTTTCACAATCTGATCAGCTTGTATCCACGAGTTTTGAGAGCTTGGAAAGCCAACCCATTTAACAAACAGCTGACAATTTTTTCCCCTACCTCTTGTTCGAATTACTTTTTCAATTGCCCAAAATTCTTTCGATGATTTGTCTATTTTCTGCAATTCTTCGTTATAAAACCGCCCTTCAATTTCTTTAGAGTCAAAATCTTGTAGAACATAAGTAGCTGGGATTGTAGGATATCTTTTGTAAATGCGAAAAACTTCTTCCGTCCACCTCGGCAAATAGCCTTTGCGAAAAACTTTGCGAGCTTTCGATATTCTAACTACATCTCCTACTGCAAAACGGAATTGTGGTAGTGAACTGTAACTGTACAAACGTTTATATAGTTTTGGTTCATCGTCTACAGTTACTTTAAAAGGAGCAAATCCGTGAGCGCTGTGAATAGAATGATTATATGAATCAACTAATGCTGATAAAACATCATAATATCTATAAGAGTTGCGAAAAGTAAAAACTTTGTATAATCTTTCTAAAAGTGTTCTATGAACACGTTCTAAAATTGCACATTTTGTTTCACTTTTTGTTGAATAGTGGTGAATATTATATTTTTTTAACACCTCGTTAACATTTTTGTTATAAAATTCAGCTCCCTTATCTGTTTGAAGATTTTTGGGTTTTGTTTTTTTAAATAATTTTTGAAAAACTTGTGCTACTGTTTTTGCTTTTTTATTTTTAACAGGAAATACTCTCAAATATCTAGAGAATACATCGATAATTGTTAAAATGTAACGATAACCTTTGTTAAATCGAGATAACTTTTTCACATCAATTAAATCACTTTGCCATAATTCATTTATTCCATATGCAATTGTTTTGCATCTCTGAAATTTGTAACGAACTGGACGATGAAGTGTGTAAACGTCTTGTTTAGAAAGCCATTTCTGTACAATATTTTTATGCACTCCGCTTGCTTTAGACAGTCGTTTTACCCCTCCGAAAGACCCTGGTTCTTTTGGATTGAAGTATAATTTTTTCAATCTGCCCAAGTTTGCCATTTTAATGGAGCTTTGTCTTCCTGAGATGAATGTGAGCTTGTCTCCTCAAATTCTGTCCATTTTGGCAAAGTGACTTTTAAATTTGATTCTTGGGCTCCATTTTTTTCAAGGTCTGGGATTACTTTTTCTACAGATGATTCAGAACTTGACCTTCTGAATGCAGGATTTGTATCTGTTAATGCCAATTGTTCACGCAGATTTGAATTTCCTATCCACTGAATTGGAATGTTACTTTTTAGTATAGCATCGAAAAAGGCATTAAATCCTCTAGGAGGAGTTACTCCTTTTATATCTTTCATCATATAACTAAATAAGTCTATTATATTACTACGATATTCTGGTTTGCCATTTACTTCCAACTCATTTTGATCATTAAATGTGTAACCATTAGTATGTAAACTTTCTAATATTGGTAAAATGAATTTTTTTTTATTTTTTGGTACAACATATCCTATATATTTTGACAAATTAAAGCTCCTAGATAAAGTTTTAGGTGCTTTTTCTGCAATACTTTTCATCAAAATGTCTGGAGTCTTATCTGGTGACAGTTCTGCCATCAGTTCTTTTGGAATCTCAAACGGTTTGCGAGGAGGAGGGGGTTGCATTACTCTCTGATATTTGGGTATTAAATCTGATAATAGTTTTGCCTTAATATCATCAGATGTTAATTTTTCATGTAGCACACTAGCAATGTTATCCTCCAATCGAATCTCAGGTTTGCTTAGTTGATAATATTCTGAAACCAATTCAGGTGGAACCAATGCCATCTTCTTAGACATTATTCTATATGCGTTTGCCAATTGCTTTGCCCGCAATGCCTCCTAAGAGACTTAGAACAGCAGGTAAAATTAGAGGAAGGAAACCACCTACTTGACGATTTGTAACAAAAAGTTTACGCTTGCGAGAAAGTGGAACTCTTCTATCAGCTAATAATCGTATTACCCTTTTGTAACTACACAATTTTTTAATTTTACTCGTTGCTATGTTTCCAGCTAGCAAATTTTGACAAATTTCACACAGAGTTTTTATTTGATCATCTGATGCGGTTTTTAGTATTGCTTTTCGCTGATTAGGATTTGCATTGGCAAGTACGTGCAACAAATGAACATGACGATTTAGTCGCTTCATTTTGTAGCAGGAACAAACACCCAATTAATCATGTCACAATCAGGAAATATAGACTGACGGAGACGATGTTCCTCTGGTGTTCTTGGGTGAACATCAACTAACAAATAACTAAACGGAGCCTTTGTCGCTTTTTTATAAGCGTCCATAAAGTATTTTGATTGTCCCGGAAATGCCTGTCTAGCAAAACACGATACTTGGGACAAATCACGGTTGTTACGAAATAAAACAATGTAATGTGTATTCAAACTTATATCTCTCATTGCTTTTACTCTTGGAAAAAGGTTTTGCGTTATAAGTATTATGCTGTACTTTTTGTGATGAGATCCAACAGTAAACATTTGAGATATTTCAGGTGTTAAACTATTCATCATATCATCCAAGACAATCAAATCATTTTCTTCTTCTTCTGACGGTAACCCACATACAAATTTATAGGTTTTCTCTCTTAAAAACCATGGTTGCCAAACAGTGTAACACCAGACAATTTGTTTTATAGGGTGGTCATAAACTTGTTCAGAAATAATTTGGCGAGCGAGTTCGGTCTTGCCCGATTGGGAAGGACCAGTGATCATACAGGTAGAAGGATGTCTCAATTTTAACATTTTAACTAATCTAGCAAATTTCACAAATTTTTTCAAATTCTTCTCTTTTTAATTGAACACCAATTATTTCGGGTTTAAAAGTCTTAGTTTCATTTGACCAAAAATATCTTATATCAACCACTTCTTCGTTATTCTTTCTACAAACATGAAGAAATATCTTTCGTCCAATATGTTTCGATATTGTGCAAGGGGTGTTAGTTATGTTTATGATTTTTTCTTCATTTTTGGTACTCACGTGAACGTAGCTTATGAAAAAAACAGTTTCAATTACAATAGCAACTAATACAAGTATAATAAAATAATTTTGCTTCAGCATTCTAAATTTGAACAACTGTGTTGGAAACTTTTCCAGAAATAATCTAATTCTGGAGTGCAATTAAATTTATAGTTAAAAAATCCAATTTATTACATTACTTTACCTTTGGATTGGACTAAAGTTCAACCGTGCGAGACAAAATTGATTTAAAATCAAAAAAAAAAAAAAAAAAAAAAAAAAAAAAAAAAAAAAAACATGCTAAAACTTTTGTTTTAACCTCTTGGGTCTGGATGGAATGCTCCCCAACTTGAACCTTTAGTTTCAAAACACCACATTTGATCTGAAAGTCATCATTTGACTACTACTCATTCATACATTTTAAAGAAAGGATCCATTTCTTGTACGGATCAAGTGGGCAATGCGTATGCTCCTTTGTGGTTTAACGTCAAGTTAAAACCTTCTCGTACTTACGGCTCTAAACATTTATTTGAAGATATCTTACATTCACGATATCTCTCTCATGATTTTAAGAACATTATAGACCGGGTTATATAAAGAAATGGGTGTTTTGATGCAACAGAAAATCTCCATTTAGCTATGTTATGCAAAGAGCGTAGAAATGTAAGAGAATGTCTGAAGTCCAACTTCTACAGTACACACATGCCATAAGGACCCGTTCATAGGGCAGGCAACCATTCACAGCATAACAACACATTCACACAAAGAAAGGGCAAGGACAGGAGAGAGAAAGTGCGTCCATGCCCGAGCCGGGATTCGAACCCGGACCTTCCTGTCACAGTCAGACTTCACTGACCACTAGACAAGGAATTAAATAATACTTTAAATCTTATTAAGAATACTTTAAATGGTAAAAATGGAATAGTTAATGTCTTGTATAGTATACTAGTGATACCCGCACGGCTTTGCCTATTGTAGAAAAATTAAAAGATCATTTGGTTTGCTTGTATATTTACAAATAATGTAAGAAGAATTTCTCTCTAATTGGCTTGCCCATGTTACGGTTCCACGTTATGACAACTTAGTAATTTACTCTCTCATCTTATAATTTTGCTCGGGTAAATGTGATTAAAATTGGAATAGAAAAAGAACAAAATAGAATTTTCGAAAAATCGCTTCGAGGTGCACACCCCCCCATGCTACAACCAAACTTTGTGCCAAATTTCATGAAAATCGGCCGAACGGTCTAGGCGCTATGCGCGTCACAGAAATCCAGACAAAGATCTAAATCTTCAGACAGTCTTTCAGCTTTATTATTAGTAAAGATTATGATTTTTTTTAAAAACTGTATTTTGTAATTAGTATTTTTTTTCCTAATGTATTGCTTAAAAATGTATTTACAGTCATATTTTGTGCTGTTATATACAGTAGGAAAGCATAAAAAGGAATTTTTGTTAAATGGAAATTTCGGTTATTATCAAACCTTAAGCTCGTTGCGGCACCTAAAGATGTTGTAGTAAAGCAATGAAATTTCTTCTGCTTCTTTTTTAAACTTAAATGACAACTTTTTCCCCTACGGCAAACCAAAAAAATATAAAAAAAAATTTAAGGTCATTTTTGTTCCACCCTAATGCATAACTATTATTCATTCAAATTGCTTTGAAAAGTATAAACAATGAACTACTTCGTTAAACAACATCCGTCATACCATAAAAGCAATTTTTTTTATTGAAGAAGTAATTGCTTCAAAATTTGGGCTTAGCTAAGTTTTAATAAACTATGATAGATTCAGGTTACGAATGTTAAACATCAATTTTTCACTTCAAAAATTATGTTTAAAAGTGATTGCGACGATACTTGGGTAAGGGAAGAAATTTACTTTTAACTTTTCAGCGTCATTTTTTCAATGACTTTATGTACTAAATATTAATTTTAACGTTGCATGGATTAGTTAGCATATAAATAGCTTGATAGCCAACTTATTCGCCTTTAAATAATTACTTTTATGTTCAATCACCAATGTAATCGCATGGAATTTTAACCCTTTGAGGAAAATAAGCTCTGAAGTAAAATACTAAATTTTCGGGGGCTAAAAATATATAAATAAATAAAATTTAAAAAAAAAACAGCATTATACTCATATCTTTTACACAAAACCTTTTTTTTTTTTATAAAATTAAGATTCTGATGCCTCAATAATATAAAAAAAGACATAATTTATATATATTAGTTGAACTCGATAACTTCCAAAATGTTCAGGAAATTTACACCCCTTAGGGGACACAGGACAACACTTAATGATCCTTAAAGAGTTAATCAGCAAAATATCTAGCTAAGCCTTCAAATTTAAGACAATATTACTGATTTTTCGCCCGAAACAATCCTGCTAATAAAGAAGTCAATATAACGAAGCAGAAGTACGGAGAGTGGTAGAATCATATATCATATGTACTGGTTTACATATGTATTAATACATTTATTAATTTATTCATTTATTTCTGCTTACATTTAATTTTCTTACTGTACTAAGTCAAACTTGTAAAAGGAAATACTAGCACTATCATATACAAGGTTAAATGCCTTTCTTTTTTTTCATATTCAGAAAAATTAAGTACCTATCTTACTTCATTGAGCAACAAATCAATTTCTACTTAAGTTAAGAAATATACGGAACAAATCATTACAAAACTTAAAACACTTTTCTTCCCAAACAGGTACTCTAACAATAATTGCTCCACAAAACTATTAAGGTATCATTATCACTGCTGTTTTAACTGAAATTAAATACTGAATCAACATGGGATACAGAGGAATATATTTTAAAAAGTGAAGGACATATTTCTGTGCCTTAACTTTAAAGCCAGACTAACGTAAGTCCCGTTATCACTACTTAGTAGGAGAGCGTAAAAATGTTTGTCTGGTGCATTCAAAGTTTGAAACTCGCGCTCTTATAACACTGGTAAATAATTATGAAGTAATTTTTTTATAGAATTAGATTGTTGTTGCTCAATGCGGAATTAGATTTTACCTAAAATACAGCAATAACATGAAAATCGCCATTTCTGGACTTGCGTTAGTCTGGTTCTGGGATACAGATTTTATCCCAACTATACTCAATTTTATAACAACTGTACTTTGGGTCACCAGAAATGTCACCAACGTGGGGTTTTAACGATAGTGCGAGAAAAACCGCATTGACAGTCCCAATAGGGCACTTGGATGAACCTGAAAAATCTTACAAAACTTTTTCAAGTGCGAACGACTTCCCGGCAAGCTTTTAAAATAATAACAGTCGAAACATATAGAAAGAAGATCTCGCAGCAAACTACGGTCTATAAATAAGTGCGATGTTGGATGTAAAAAGACAGTTAATGGAAAGTGCTAATCTGATGTAAAAGTGGGAGTTTTATTGCTGGCATTAAATCAAGTCAGCCGGGAGTGCCACATAGGTTAACGGAACAAAAAGGCCCTCCATATCCTGTAATTCTTAATTTTTACGTTCATTCTTCTTCCTCTCATCACGTTGGTAAAATACTTTCAATTAGAATTTTATTCGACAAGAAAAGCATTGGTACGTAATCTATTTTCTTTCTTTCTTGTTTTTACTGTAAATGATTTTTTCCTCATATTTAGCATTTGTTAAGTAAATATTTTTCTCTAGAGCCGTTTTCACGCTTCAGAAAATATTTTTTAAAAGCCTCATGGAGGTAATGTTTGTATTAGTAATCATTCACATAAAATAAAATAGTTAAAAGAAGCTGGTGTTTTTCAAGGGTATCTATATGCTGACGATAATTAAATTAATCTAAATTTGTGAAACACAAATTTTCTACAAAAATCGCAATTAAATAAATTTGCGGAAATTTCTTGATGATTTCAAAAACAAGAGAATTCGAAAAGAACGGTTGGGTTTCGTAAGGCTAAATATTTGGGAGTATTGGACCTGTTGCTCTCTAGTGTAGCTTAAATGAAAGAGCATTTTGTAAATTTTTATTTAGCTACCGCTAGATGTTTCTGCGAGTTATCGTATGTGTCCCAGTTTGTGGTCGAGGTGGCCTGATGAGTAAGGCGCCGGGCTCATAACCGAAGGGTCCCGGGTTCCAGCCGGTCAAAGGTACTCCGTGCCCGTTAATGGTGATTGGGACACGTTAAATATGTCGTGGTTTACAAGCCGTCCTAGTGAATTAATACCTCTAGGAGTGCTGGACCAAGTATTGCTCGGTTTCTGGTATAGATTAAAAAACAGAGCTGTCTTCAGGGTTCCATCCCACTGGTTAAACCCCAATAGTGGTAGGTGGGGAACACTGGAGCGTCCCGCTTGTTTTTTATTTTGCACTTAATCAAAATGGTAATCAGAGGTGAGGTGATTTAGCACATATCACTGACCCATAGGTTACCAGATCTAACATATTATTTCTTCCTGTTGGGATATGTAAAGGGTACTGTGTTTATACGCCCCTTACGTGATCATCTTAACGAACTGAAAAATTGAATCAGTACAGCAGTTGTGCACGACATGCTACGTGTATGGCAGGAGTTTCAAAACAGGTGTGATATCGCTCAGGGTGAGGAGGAGGGTACGTAACATCATTAGAATGAATTAATTTACACCATGCCATTATTTCAGAATTACCCTGTATTGCTAAAATATATAGTATTGATAATATATCAGTATTCTACTTGACTCATATGTAAAGTTATTTCTAGAAGCTACTCATAATTTGGTTACAAAATACATGTTGTTTGAAATACTACCGACGATCCCTGCTGACGATCATGTTCATGTATAAATAGAGTATCCCTCAGGCTGCTCTTCGGCCAGTAAGACTGAAATTTTTGCCCATTTTAATGATGCTTTAGAGCTTCAAAATTAACATAACAATATTGATATAGATTTTAGACATCCGACAATTGTCGACATTGACCGATTTCTTTTCATCCACAAGCTCATTTCTTTTGCCTTGAAAAAGGCGTTCCTTATAACACCGAAACACGTGTCTGCAGTAATCTGCAATTTGTGCTTTTTGACCTTGTTAGTTCTTTCTTTACTTTTCAGCACAAAGGTAAAAAATATCTTAAGCAGTCATTAGTTTTATAAATAATTACAGTAGATCTA
Organism: Uloborus diversus; assembly: GCF_026930045.1. NCBI lineage: Eukaryota > Metazoa > Arthropoda > Arachnida > Araneae > Uloboridae > Uloborus > Uloborus diversus. Next base: position 89,174,053 of record NC_072732.1, on the reverse strand, counting down.
AGTTGCCTTTGTGTTATATAACCTGAGAATATCTTTAAATGGATGCCTCAGTTGCCAAATTGATTAATTCCACTTTTTAAAAAAATCTTCATTTCTGGTTTAATAGCGCTTAATCAATACTTAGAATGTGAATTTATATTAAACTTTTCGGTTTAGTACATTTCTGATCCTGCGATGGCAGAAAATGTAACACGAGGGTCCATTCACTCCTATGGACAACACTATCTTCTTCATCACTTTTCTCGACTTTTTGTTTTATGGAGTTAAACGATTTGGCAAGTGAAGCATCCAAATATAAGTCAGATATCATAGCGATAATTTGAATTTCAAGAGAACTACCGAGATATTATCATTCTGAAAATGCATTTGTACATATTACAACTGAGTTGATTTTACAGGTAATAGTTTTTAAATTAAAGTACAAAAATGGATTGAACTTACCATGCTAAACAGAAGCACGAAGCAACTGATGAGGTTTGAACATCAAAGCAGGATCCGCACTCAATATTTCCTTCACTCAGAACAAGATCAGCATTCCTTAATTCACTATCACTCGGTGAGATTAAATTGGTAGTTGCTCATAAGCACTGAAGGGAAATTTTTCATAGATTTCATTCTATTTCGTCGCCCTCCACCTCATAATTAATTTAAACTATAAAAATTTTTGGTCAATAATTTAAAAAGGCACTGGACCCATTTATGAGTTCCAGGAACTTAACTATCATACAATTTCAGAATGACGTTTCATATGTAAAGACAAATGGTCCGATCTAGAAAAAGCTCTTTCACATAACCTGCACTGGAACGGTCTGTCACCAGTGTGTTTCCTGTAATGCCTAGTCAGTTCATCAGATCTCGCAAATTTCCACCCACATCCTTTCCAGTTGCACTGGTATGGCTTTTCGCCCGTGTGTGTTCTGAGGTGAGCTTTCAAATGTGAGCTCTTTGAATATGTCTTGGAGCAACCAGGATATGAGCAAGTGTGGATGGTCACTTTCTTTGGTCCACGCGACCTACGACCTCGCCGAGGTTTCGTTGGTGGAGGGGGTGGAGGTATCCCAGTGTTTAATGATTGTTCAATCCCTACTGGGCCTGTAGTAGGTAAAATTGTCATCCCGGCACTACTACCCCTACCAGACAACAAGTCCACTAAATGCGGTGAGTTTGGTGGGGTAACTATCCTTCCTTGAGATGGATAAGATGTCGTGAATGAAGGTTGCATTAGATGGTTTGAAGATAAATGGTTTGGCCTTGTTTGTGGTAACCTCTGCAGAGAAGAAGAATTGAAATAAGAGTCATATTGGTTAATGTTGTGAGGATACCTCATGCTGGAAGCATTGTCTGGGGTTGCTGGTGGGGATGAGTGACTAGCGACAATTGGAGATGGATATGTATTCCAAGGTGACATAAGATAGCCACTGCTACCTGTAGAGTTCGACAAATCTCTGGAGTGAATTGGCGGAGAGCTGAACATTCCACTACCGATGCTTTCCGGTTTGACATCAACGATGGAGGATCCATACCTAAGTTGCTGTGTGTGTCCAGTTTGATAATCTTGGGCACCAAACATAGCAATTGGCTCTGGAGTATGATGCTCTATTGCGGAGTTATTTATTAAACTTAAATCATATTTGCTCACCATCGCCTGCTGTGAATTAGATGGCGCAGAAGAATCGTCATTATAAAGTTGCTTAGGGGTACTTTCATAAACCACCCCTAATTCCATCTCCAAGCGCAGCATAGAGGCATCTTCATTTCTTTTATTGACTGGATGGGGTTGTTGTATTGAATTTGATTGCGATGAAAAATTTGGTGATAGGGCTTGATTGTAGGGTAAACACCGTCGTGGAATAGTGCTGCTGTTGCCAGAGTAACCGATGGAAGACATACTTCCTCCTCCACTGTCATCAGTAGTTGGAGTGAAAGAGCCGTGATTCGATGATATCGTCCTCATATCCCCATATCCGGAAGCTGTATTAATAGTCATATCACCAAGTAGGACACTTTCAATATCTTGCCACATCTGAAATTAAATTAACTTGATTAGAAAAAAAAATTATAACTTTGCAGTCAAAACGTTATACGTTGCGTTCCATTATTACATAAACTGAATTGAGTTCACAAACATTCTATAGCATTAAATGTTATTGAAAAATATATGCTACTAATCAATAATCTAATTTAAAAGCTTGGAAGTGTTGTTTACAAAAATATCTTGACTTATTAAAAAAAAAATAGATATTAGAATAGAATATTTTTAAAGACCAAAATATATTAAAGCTTTTCTTAACTTTTAACTGGTGAAGAAAAAAAAGAGTTGTTGCTTTTATAAGTAAATATTAATTATTGATAGTCGCAATAATTTTATAATTTGCAAGTGTTCATGGTGGTTCGTCTTCGGAGGGAAATTGCAAGCGCATAACATGTGAAACGCATAATTTGGTCTGGACACTTTCTGTACTGTTAACGTTCAATAGTCATGTTGTAGATGAAATAAAATACGCAAAACACTTACCAGAGAATTTCAAGGAGATCTGAATTTTTAATTATGTTTTGAAAAATATGAAAAAGTATTAGATTATTTATGAAGGAAAAATCATAGTTAACGCTATCATCTATTGATGAGAACGATCTACAAAAACTTCCTGTCATATTGAAAATATGATATTAAGAATATCATAACGGCAAAACAATAATTGTGATGCATGACACATACCGGAAAAAATTAAGCAGAAAAAACTGATTACCTTAAAACTTTCATTATCTAATTTCCCGCTTAACAAAAATCAATGCTCTTGCAAGAAATTACAAAATAAATAATGCTTAAGTATTTTTCTTTCTGCTATTATGACTTAAACAAGTATTAAAAAAATGAAACTGTGTTCAGCTTTAAGAAAACAATGTCTTAAATGGAGATAATATATGAATTTCGTGACTGTTTTCAATATTACTGCTTTCACGCTACTTGAAATCAAATACCCGTGTTCAGTGAAACAAAAAAATCATATTTCAACCATAGAATAAATTACTAAGGATTTATTTACGTGTTTCAATTTTGAAATATATTACTCACAAAAAGTAACAAATTCCTAACTGCTCAAAAAAATTAAGCACATTTCTATTACCTTTATTTCTTAATAGCAAATATCGGATACAGATCTTCATCAAGGACCTCAAAAAGAAAACACAAACACAACTTTAAACTGAATATCCTCTAGAAATATGGTGGTAAAATATACATTAAAATGCAGAATATTTATATACGTAATTTTATCACAATAAATTAGGCAAGTTAAATAAAAAGTCGAATTACGTAAAACCATGAAAATAAGTAAAGAAAGTGTGTAACAGTAATAACCTCGAAACAATAAGAGTATAAGTATTTACTTCAAGTGGGTTTAAGATTTAAGATCGAGTATTGGAAAGAAAAAAAAGATGCTAGCAGTTTGTCAAATTTCTACAGTCGGAAAACAGAAACTCATTACTGGCGAAATTTCTTTAAATAGGTAAAATAAAGGACATATTAAGCTATTGTTCTCACATTTTTCAAACGACAAATGGCACATTCCTTAAATCATTGTTGAGAAAAATCATCAACGAATAACACTTTATCCGAACATATCGTGTTTTAAGAAGCACGATAAAACCAATCGCGTAATATGAAAGCTATGTTCAAATTCTATATCACTATGGTAGTTTATAAAATATAATCATTGTAAGTTATAGGTAGGGAGTAATCGCTAAACAGTGAATCTAATGTATACAAGGTGTTCCATCATCAATAACGGATAAGTTAGGCACTGCTTAATTCCTTGTTAGAAGTACAAAAAAATCTCCCAAAGAACTGCAACTCTACTAACCATGATTTCGAGAACAATGTAAGATAAAAGATGGACATTATAAAAAAGGCTTCAATGGAAACATGAGTATCGGTATTTGCATAAGTTTACGTAGGAAGATGTGCAAAATATCTATTGCTCATATAGAGGCATGAATGTGCATCGTGGAATAGCTGATTGCTCTCGTTTTTCCTTACACTCGATATGACGTCAACTTTCCTGTCGCATTTTCTTGAAAACTATGAGTAGTAGACACCAGCGCAGCCAGCTGGAAGGGGGTTTTGATCAAAAATACCTTCTGCAAGGGATTTTTTGATGAAAAATACCTTCTTCAGAGATTTTTTGATCAAAATAGCCCTTTCATATGCATAAACTGCTGTATTAGAATTTGCATTTGCGTAAAAATTGCGTCATTGCCTCTGGGGGCTGTTTTCACCCCCCCCCCCCCCGATGAGACACCCTGTTATTAATTCTAGTTTACTGGGTACGCATTTAAGAGTTTTCTAAAATTCAATTTTGTTTCATAATAGCATAATGATGAATGATTTTGCCTACTGGCATAATGATATTTGGGAACTACTTGTTACCAGGATACTTCCGCAGTTGGCGAAACATTTCTATGAAAGTAACAAAAAGAGAAGTTAAGATGAAAAATTTCGGTTTACTGTTACGCGAAAACTAAACTGATTAAATTTAAATACATTAGGAAAGTGATAAAAAAAAAAGAAGTTAAGATGATAGATCTTGTTTTTCTGCTATGTGAAAACTAAACAGACTAAATTTAAATAGATTATGAAAGTAATGAAAAATTAAGATGATAGATCTAATTTTGCTGTTACGTGAAAACTAGACAGACCACATTTAAATAGAAACGGCAATATTTCCATGCGGATCCGCTTTCAACCGCACTTTGTGGAATGGTAAATATGCAGCATGATGTCTTTCACTTATTATACTGTTTGGTTCGTGATGACTAAAGCAAAATAAAGTCATTAGCAGGAGAGCATATTCGTACATCTATGACTTTTTTATGATTGCATCACATCGCGCAGCAATCACATATTTACGTTACAAGCAAGACAGTTGGAAAACCGACGAACTAATCGTCGGCCTCGCTGTGGGTTCTCCGACACTGTCCCATAAAACAAGACAAATAGCAGCCGAGAAGACATTGATGATCCAAAACTGTCATAAAAGCGTGGGAGACGAAAATCTTTGACCACATATCCATTGGACAGCTGCGCTTCTACAGGACCCCCCTTGCTCAGTATCTTGGAGATAAGAGCAGAAGAAAAAGTCATTGTCGAGCTTGCAGACGGGTCCTTATCTGTTGCTCTTGAGCAAGAGTCAGCAGTTATATAAGGAGAGTGAAAAGTAATTTTATGCATAACTCTCTCAAAATGTAGGTGTATTCAAATTACATTCTTGACTTCTGTTAAAGGCTCTGGTGAGCAAAAAGACATAAGCAAGCTTCTGTATTTTTAAAATTGCTTAATTGTACGAAATTCTTTTGTTATTTTCATTTGTTTCATATAATAGATGAAAAATAAATGCGGTTTACAACTTTTCAGAGACAAGTTAATGTTAAGCACGACCTAGGGAGGCTAAACGATTTATAAACATTGAAAAACAACGTGTTTTGAATTTTGTGTGAAGAACTTTCTGACTTTGTTTTACAACCCAAAATTATACTTCTTACTTTTTTATTTCTCTACACTACACACCTTGATCTCTAGTACCTGGAACTACACGTGGTACAAACAATTGTTTAGGATCTGGAAACAGTTCTATTCTATTTATTTGATTCAGAGCAGAAGCCGAGAAACCCCTGATTCAGGAACGCCAGAGGTATTCATTTGCAATAAAAACTTGGAGGATTTCGTAAATATGAATAAGATTTAACGTTCACCATTCACATTTCCCGTTAATAAATGGAGGGTCTTCAATCAACTGGCAACGAACCCTCGACTCTTCAGTTCAGAATCCAATACCTTAAAGCAAAAAAAGTAAAGTTTATAAAGTAAGGTTCTTTAAAGTTCGTCATGTACAACGCCTTAAGCTCTTTGAAGTTACTTAAAAATTTAAGTGATATGATCATAGATCCTTTGCGGGAGGGAAGTGGATAAGGTGTTAATTTCATAAATAATATATTGGTAGATCATATAAATAAAAATAACGTAAAGGAGTGTATTTACTCGCAATCTATTGTTTTGTGAAAATTTCATAACTTCATGTTATTTTTAACGTCTGAAAGACTTTTCTTCTTGAATTAAAATATTTTGATTTTTTTATCTTAAAAGCAAAACCAAATGTATCAAGCATGTCCCAAAAGATCGCAAAACTTTGTGCATGTACATTGAAATAAACCATACATCACTCTAACAAATTGTAAGTTTTTGCCCTAAATACTTAATATTACAAATAAGTTTCAACAACAACAAAATAAAAAACATATGTTTTGAGCAGAGTTTATAATTTTTATTACAGTAATTTTCTAAAACTTCAATCATCATTGAAAAATCATCAAGACAAAGTCAATTGAAATGACCAGGAAGTTTTACATTCGATCGGTCATTGTTAAAATCTATATAATAAGTACCTAAATGATTTCAAATAAGTAAATGAGCCCAAACATTCTCAAGATTTAATCTAAATTTAATTTAAGCTCACATTTTAACTGCACGATTTTTCGTTCATTGATTCTTGGCATTTTATTAAATTGTCTTTTTTTGCTGTTTTCACTTACGATTTAAACTTTGATTTTCACCAATAGTTAGTCAAACCACTTGAAAAATAAAATAAAAATAAGCGAACAAGTGAATGTCTTTTTCGCCGCATACTAACGTCATTTGGGAGTAGTATGAGACATACCTCAAATCACAAGTTGGGTAATTAGAAGCAAACCTGAACAATGAATTTATATAGAATACATTTAAATTGCTGAATAATATTAGATCAGTAGTCGCACTTTTGAGCTTAAAGTTAGGCGCAAATAATGTAAAAGTGCAACATAGTTACTGAAAAAAAAAATCTACGACCATCAGGAAACTTGCCGATAAAGTCTCGCAGATTTTATTTTCAATGAAATAGGGGAGGGGGGATGCATACACAGTCTCTTAATTAAAAACGGGTGAAGTTTCCTTTTTATTTATTTATTTTTTTAGGCTATCCACAAGACTTTAAAGATTAATTTAAAAAGAAAAAAACAAAAAAGTCATGCATACAAACAAAAATTACTAGGCTTATTAGCATTTTTTACGCTACGGCGTGCGAATGTTTTAACTTTTTCATCCGCCGTTAGACGGTGGCTGCAGTGCGTCCTATAGTTTGTTGGAGTTGCGAATAGCACCTATTATACGATATTTCAATAATTTACTGACTATAATTTCGTAAAAACTGAGAAAATAATAGCAAAAGACTTTTTAAACAGTCAAAAAATTTTTAATTTAATTTGTTTTTCAATAAGCTGAATCATTTAGAATCGTTTAGCTTGCTTAAGGTAAGGCCTAGATTCTGGTTTTATTAAAACAATTCTTACAGTACTTCTATTTCTTGTAGAAACTTCGAGAAAACTTCAACTTATGCAAAAATCTCAAGCTTTGAATGACTTAAAACTTCAAAATGTGCATGAAATATTTCTCCCCATATTTTAAAATTTATGTGAGACATGAGCTTAAAATTGGAATAAAAGATGAACAACATTGATTTTTTAAAAAATTGCGTCTAGATGCAGGACAGAAAGACAGAGATCCAAACTTTCAGCTTTGTAATTAGTAAAGATTTATCTTTTAATTAATACCGAGTGAATAAAAAACTCATTTCGGAGTGAGATTTTATCATGTAACAGTTGATACCAATTTGTGGAAGCAATCATTTTCAGTAGTGTTTGTGGCAGCATTTATTTTAAAACATTCTCTCTCCATCAAACTTTGTATAGATTGATTGAGATAGAGTACGAAGAAATGAAAACAGAGGTATAATGGTTCCTCTAATTACAGGACTGCCAGCTCTGCATATCAAGCTGTAATCGAAAAAAAGTATGTCAAAAGATTTTTTTCACACCCTCTAGTTTTTTTTTTTTTTTTTTTTCTAGACTGTACATTGTCCTACGTTGATTTCATGAAATATGTAAATAAGGAAGACGTTTCAACTTACACTAAAGTTCTCGATCGTAATTTGTTATTAAACTAAATCTTCAGCTTAAATTTCTTTGATTTCGCAATCAGGCACATCCTACCAAAACTAATCTGTCATCATTCTTCATTCACATCCATTTATCATGGTTTATCATATTTTCTTATCTTCGTAATGGTTTTGAGTTTGATTTTTAAATTTTGATTTTGATCCTAATTTCGGGAAAAGAAGCAGTCAAACTGTTATCGTTTTTACACAAATTATTTTCATCAGTACCCAATTCTGCTTATAATTAGGTCCTGCTAAGCCTTGATTTCAGACATAAAATATTTTTACATTATTAATTACTGACACTAACCTATCTGATGATTTTTGATCGATCCTTTTAAGTACGAATGTAAAAGCACCAAAAGTTATCACCAATGGTTTAGCCAAGGGGGGATAGGGGGATCATAACCCCTACACATGAAGCAGTAAATTATATATATGCACACATGTATGCATGTATATTTAGTGCCTACAATTACATTTTCGACCTTTAATTTTGGAAATTTCACTGAGAGAGTCATTTCCCTATCTCCTACCTAATAACACCAAAGATAACATAATGCTCATTTCTAAAACATCAGTTTGGAAATTTCCGGAGGAAACCCGTATACGCTCTCTTCTACTCTAACTTGGCCTAACAAGGCCAAAAAAAGTGTTCTCGGGACTTTAATTTCAAAACTTTCCGGTAGGGAATCTAACCCTTATCTCCTTGTCAAATGTCGCCAAAGCTAGGTTTGAAATGCACTTTTGGAGAGAGTTTCAGAATTTCTCACCACCTCTTCTAGAACCCCCAAAAGATTGCCTAAAAATTGTGCTTTTAATGCCCCATGTCAAAGAATATGCGGGAGAGCCCGACACCAAGTCCCTTCCCATAACGTCACCAGACATTGCTTAAAATGCATTTTTAAGCCTTCAATTTAAAAAAAATTTCCGAAAAAAAAGCATCCTTCTCCTAAACTTGCTGTCTCAACGTTTGGCCTGAAATTGCTTTCTTAGAACTTCAATACCAAAACATTTTTACCGATTGCCTCCGAAAATTGACTTTTCTAGAAACAATACAAACGATGGCCCAAAAATCGTTCCAAAGGCTTTAATTTTGGAAAATTTAAACGGTAGAGTCCTCAAACCTCCTCCCTTCTCCCGGTTGCGGGTCCAAAGAGGGGGATAAAGGGGCTATAACCCCCCCATGAGGTCTGAACTTACGCTAGATAAAATCGAAAATTCAAAGATTTTCAATATTGCAATACTTTTGCGAATTAAAATATGCATTACATTTAAATGAATATATACACCATGCATAGTAAAGTTAATGAAGGGAGGGAACTGTAACCCCTTCTCCCATTTGGTCAACACTTAAAACAGATTAAATTATGATCTGGCAATGAAATGGAAATGTTTGAAGGAAATAGCTTCGTCCTGCTAACGGTGTTTTTTTTTAATCTGAAGTTACTACACAGTCATATATTTTTCTTTGTTCCCAAGATAAGGGGGATATATTCCCCCCTTCCCCCGATGAGGTTAGCATTTACACTATAGATAAAGCCGAATTTTCGGAGAGATTCCAATTTACTCAAATCTTCACCCCTAATTTGGACAAACATACAGAATAAAATATTATTTTGGCGCTTCAATTTCGAACTACTTCTGGTGTGATACTTCTCTTCCCTATCTATTTTATCGTCGGCTAAGTTTGATTTAAAGTATGCTTTTAGGACGGAGAAGATCACCCAACTTTTCAACTCCTTCCTCTAACTCTAACATTACCATAAACAATGCTCAATATTGCTTTTCTAGCCTTAATGTCGAAAGTTTTTAGGGAAAGTCTCCAAACACTCTTTTCCCTTAACGTGACAAAGAAAGGTTCATTTTTTGGCTTTCAAGCTTGAAACATTTCCTTGTCAGACAACCCATTTCATCAAAATGTAATCTAAAATTGTGTTTTCAGAACTTCAATGTCAAAAAATTTCAGAATTCCCCCCCCCCCCCCCCCCATCTCCCTCCGAACCCTGACGCCTCTTCTAAGCTGTTTAAGAGAACCTGAAATGCGTGTTAAAGACTTCGATTTCGAAAAACTCTCCTGGTCTTTGTGTCTTTCTGATTTCGATTAACAAATTTAGCCGAAGATCATTTATAAATTCCTCTCTACACGCTTAACGTCCTTAAACGTAGCAGAAAATGGCACTTCTAATACTTTAACTTTGATAAATTTCCGGGGGTTTCCCCGAACACCTCCGCTCTAATATTAGCGCATATTTAAATTTCGGTTTAGAAAATTCCGTGGGGGGATCCTTGAATCCTTCTTCTTCACACACAATATTTTTCGAACATTAGGGTTAAAAACTTCCAGAGAGAGCCCGTGAACATTTCCAATTTCTCAAACGTCACCAAGGACAGCCTTTACTTAGTTGTCGAAATATTTTCATTGGGAACCAACAAAACTTCCCATTTTCTAAACGTCACCAAACATAGACTACAATTGCGTCTTTCAGACTTCACTGACAAATCTTTTCCCAGAAACCTTCTTTTTTTCTAAAAGTCACCGGTTATAGCCTAAATTTGAGCTCTCAATGTCAAAAAATTTACATAGAAGACCCGCCTAGTAACGTAGCTTCATCAGAAATTGCTTAAAATTGCTTCTTAACGACTCCAATTTTGAAAATTATTTGCCTAAGTATGGTTTTGGCTACTCCAGGTATAGGTTGAGCACAAAGCTAGAACAGAGCTGCAATTTTTGGATACTGTAACTGGCCTTTTCGGTGTTATCTTGCAATTCCGCCTTAGTTAGTTTTGGGGCGGTAATTTGTAGCTTTATATATATTTGAAATTCATAGTGTTTTCAGACCTTTAAACCGTTTACCAAAGTATTTATATTCTTCAATATACTATATAAGTTGATTTCATAAGTAAAATACCTAATACGTATTTAAAGTCCTAAATTCTTCGGGAGAGGGACGAGGGTACCCTTGAAGAGAAAATTTCATATTGTTTAAACAGAAGTGTCAGTCCCTCTTAAGAGCGATGGTCACTTCCGTCTCCCAAAAAGCTTGCAGATCAGAATTTCAAAGTCCTCGCATAAGATGTTTCACTTCAAAATATTTGCATGGAGCTCTGGGATGGGTGATCAGATTACGAACTAGGGCTCACACTAAGTTAGTGCCGGATCTACACCTTTTTCGTGTCGGGACAAATCTTAAACTGCCAACAAATCTTCCTTCACGTTTATACATAGCGTTTCAACCAAAAAAAAAACATTCTGAAATTCAATGAATTTCCCCCCCCCCCCCGAAAAAATTAAAGCTCGGAGTTAGAGTCCCATCTTAACCCCCCCCCTCCCCCCGAGATCCGGCATTGCACTATGTTAAACATAAGATTCACGCCATCTAACAAGTAAAATATTTTAGGATAAAAGAGATACACATAAGAGCTCACACTTGATTGACTAATTACAACCAATTAACAAGCTCACTGTTTTCGTCAAGAACAAAACAAATTAATATATTGATAATTTATTAGCAAATGTTTAACAAGAGTTTAAACTAGGGTTTATTAGAAAACGAGTAATTTACAACAGCGGTCTTGAATTAAATAAATTTGCGAAAGCGAAAAAACAATTTGTATCGTACTAAGAAAAAATTAAATCACGGCAAAATAAAAAAAAATAAAAAAAAAAAAACATCATCAAAACAGATGCAGATGCCTAGAAAATTGCATTGTAATATATTTATTGTTAAAAATCCAGTTTGCATTTTCACTGCCGCATTATTATCAGCATATTTATAGATTGGGGGTGAAAGGGGAAAGGAAAACCTGTTTTATGTAAAATATCTATGATTAAACAGTTAAAAGAAACTTTTTTTTTCTTCTAATCATTGATTGAAATTGTAGCTTGAATTGGTTTGTCAGATATTTCTAAAAAGCTGTTTCTTTTTTTTCCTCCAGTAAGAATGAATTTACATAAAATCAAAAATTTTATAGCTTAGTGCACTGCTTGACACTTGCTAAGGAACAAGTGATTTATGCAAATTTGTATCTCAACCACCTGACCAATGGAAATAAATTCATGTTCAGGTGGCGTGGTAGACCAAATATCTGTATAAAAGACAGTGCGTACACGCTCAAGATTCGTACGAAAATTCACGCTGTTTGGTTTTTAACAAAAATAGTGCTAAATGTAAAAAAAAAAGTTTTTCTCTGAAATTCTGTTTGGTTCTTGAAATACTTAAGAGTAAAATGTCAGCAAGAAATCATTTGAGTATCTGCGATCGTGGACGAGCGGTTGGACGACTGAAAGCATGTCAAAGTGACACCACTGTGGTTGCTGCAATGGGTGTATAAAAAAGTGCCATCTCCCGATTAAAGACGGTCATTGAAGGTGAAAATGTTTTGCGAAATCATGCCGGGGTTCGTGGTAGGAACACCACACCTTCAGAGGATCGCTATGTAGCCCTCGTGCCAAAAAGGAACAGAAATTTCACTCTTGGACAGATAGCTGCAAATCTAATAACTGCTACCGGTACGCATGTTTCTGCAAGAACCATCTCACGGCGAGTAAATAATGTCGGTTTGTATGCAAGGAAGCCCGTACGTTGCATCCAAGTTCAACAACGCCATCGTCGAGAGAGATTACGCTGGTGTAAGGAACATGTTGGTGGGATCATTAAAATTAGTCTAGAGTGATGTTCTCTGACGAATCTCGTTTCAGTGCGACAAGTGATCTGGTCACCAACTACTGTGGAGAGAGCTTGGAACACGTTATGCACAAAAATTTGTTTGCGAACATGATCGGTACGGCCCAGGCGTCATGGTGTGGGCAGGCATCATGCACAATGGCAAAACACCGCTTCACATTTTTTAATAAGAAAGCGATACGTAGCAAATGTATTGCAGATATGTTATGCTGGACCTTGTTCGTCTTTTTAGGGGGGCTGTAGGTCCTGACTTTCTTTTTATGGACGACGATACACGGCCACACTGGAGCATTGAAGTGTCAGACGCACTGCAAAGTGAAAACATTCTCCGTTTGCAATGGCCTGCTTACTTTCCCGACTTAAATCCAATTGAACTTGCCTGGGAGGCTCTTGGCAGACGTGTTGCGCGAAGAACCGTCTCTCCCAGAACAGTACAAGAACTCAAATCCGCATTGAGAGAGGAGTGGGAAAACATCCCCTAAGCAGTCCTCAATAATTAGTGGGGAGTATGGAAAACAGATATAAATTGTGCATCAGTGTAATCATACATCATATTAAGGTACTCATGTCTCCATCATTCTGACCTAGATCATTTTTTTGTGGTTGTATGAAAATCATTTAAGTAGGATTTTTTTTTTTAAGTTTTTACTTCATTGATGCAGTAATATCTATTATTTTGTACTTATAATAAAGGCACATCCTCCCTACTAACTATACATTTCGTTCTGTTTCTTTAATCATTATCTATTTTTAACTATTCCGAAAAACGTAATTGTTCCTTAGCAATTGTCAAGCAGTGTATTTCAGACAATGCGCTAAGTTCCTTCAGTTATTTCGAATTGAGTTTTAATAAATTAGAGATTGTCTTTATAGAGCACAAAGAAAATAAGTCATGGGGGAAAAAAGAGAAGAGAAAGGAGTTTTTAGAAATAGTACTTTATGTAAATGTTTAGGCGCAAAATACTCTATCGATATTTTTTCGCTCATTCATAAGACTAGAACGATGAAATTGTTGACTCCGAAGTTAGAATGTTTTTGAGATATTTTCAGCGCGTTGAAATTAATTTCGAATCCAGAAAGTTCCTATCACGAACCACTTATTTTCTAAGAGGAGAAGAGGGTGTTAGGTTAAATCGATACAAAAAAATGCACATTTTCGATAGTTTTTTTTTTTGACAACACAGCTAAAAAATATCTATTTCTTTAACCCCTATATAATAAAGTAATACTTTAAGAATATTTTGTGAGCATTTCATGATTTTTTAGGAAAATATTAGCCCTTGACAGCGATTCTCTGCGGACGTCTCAGTAGAAAAAAAGTTTCCTTATGTTGCTCTCAGAGCGCCATGACTCACCACTGGGTTATCTGAAATGAATACTCACACAAATTGAATTCATTCTTCAATACGTTTCTACAGGTAACAACGTCGAGTTTTATTTTTTATTTTTTATTGATTTTTCAGTTTTTTACAGTGCTTAGAATTTGAAATAGTTTTTCATTAAAAAGAAAAACTTTAAATTTTTGCCATTATGAAATTACGTTAATATTTTCAATAAAGTAATAATAATCGACGTTGTTACCTAAAAAAAACTAATTATTAACAATAGCATTTTGGATTTCGATTTCAGATCATCTAGTTCTGAGTTATGAGGGGCACCGCAATGAAACTTTCTCTCTCTCTCTCTCGAACCGTTCACGGAGAATCGCTGTCATTGGCTCATTTCTACATAAAATTAATGTCAACTCCACACAATATTCTTCAAATGTTTCCTTATTATGAAGCATTTGTAGAAATAAATAGATATTAACTGTCATCGAAAGAAGTTATCGAAAATATACTTTTCCTTTGGTATTGGCCTAAATGTACCCCCCTCCCCTTTTAATTTAATTTAATTTTTCTCACGGCCACTTTCCGTACGTCCAAAGAGAAATATTTTTCTACTCTCAGTAAGCTGTGTACAATTTTTTTTTTAATAGAAAGATATTATGAAAATGTTTATGATTAAATTCCCGTAATTATGCAACGCATGAAAAGTGATTTAGGAAGAAATAGGAAAAATCCTTACACGATAGAAATAAACGGAAAAAATTTAAATTCCGCATATCAACATTCATGGGCGACTGGCGTACAAAAAAAAGGGGGGGAGGAAGGTCAAAGGAAGAGTATTAGTAAGAGAGTGTAATTCCTGAAGTTGTTCCTTTTTTTTTTTTTTGTAAATTTAAACTACATTACTGGTTTTTAATATTATGTGGAATATGGCGTCAAAAATTAGGCCGGATGGCCCACTGTAGACTTTCCCCTTCCATTTTTATGAGATAAGATGAGAAAAACTCATTTCTTTGGAATTTTTAGCTTTTACATTCGTAAAATAAATCATTCCAACCTATCAAAATCATTTTTCAATCAATCATTACTTTTTGACTCTGAAAAGAATATGGGTGAAGCCCCTTAACTTTTGGAATTGAGGTGGAAGTTGTCCCCCCCCCCCCCCGTGCGAGCCGCCTATGTCAACATTATAGAGAATTATATTTTTTACTTTAGGCCAGGGGTTCCCAACGTGGGCACCCGCAGGCAGACGTGAGGGGTGCCGCGAAATACCCATGGTATCAATCTTGGAGCAGGAATTAGTAAAATGGAGGGACGCAATGGCACACACAAGGGGAGGGTCCAGGGGTCCGGACCCCTCCCATCGCCCTTGGGTGTTTTTGATTGCTCATAATCCTTTGTATCGTAAAATACCAAGCAAAGGTAACAATAATTTCATATTTAGTAAATGAAAAAAAAATCTCTTTCTTCTCCTGCAACATTGAACTGCATGTGAATATAAATTGTTCAACAATGATGATTTTGCTCCGTTGTCTTAATTATGAGAAATGTAAATACATATTATTTCCTGTGCTTTCCGGTATTTTAATTCATTATTTGTTTTTCATAATTTAATTTTAATGCTAAGTAATAATTCAATATATTGCTTAAATATTTTTTGTTCCCGACGATGGATAAAATGAAAAGAACATGTTTGTTCAGATGTGTGTTGGAGTATAATATGAGAATGGTGGACCTTCGATCCTGGACGCCCCCCCCCCCTTTGAAAAATTTCTGTGCGCGCCACTGGAAGAAAGTAAATCCAATCTTTGGCTTAGCAAAAGATTTTTGCTAAATCTTTCTGCTCCTTGCTTTAAAAGTTCAATATTATCACTTTGCAGCATCGTTTTTACTTTATTTTCATTTTTATTTGTGTACAAATTCTTTATCATATCCTTCGAGTGTGGAAATCACATAATTGCGTCAAATTAGCGTCTCAAGTTTTGTCAGGGAAGTGGAACTGATTGCATGTGTGAAGGATTTAAACCGAGATATGGAGATGACAGTCGAAAGATCATAAGCTATTCGCAGGGGCGCAACCACTGGGTTTCTTCCCTTTTTTTACGTTCAATATTTTCAGAGCCCTTAGCTTCAACAGTTTTAAAAGGTAACTAACAAAATGTTTTGCGTTTGAATTTCCATATGTGTTTCTGGCTTTTTAAGCAACAAAAATTTGATCAATTAGTTTTTAAATTAGTATTTTTAATGAAATACATGTATGCTGTTATGTTAATGTTCGTTTTCCCCTGGAATAGCCCCAAGACATTTTGCATGCTTTGGTTTAAAATATTTATTAGTGTCAAAGCTTTCTACTTGAAGTAGGTATATTAATTTCATGTAAATTTGGGGGAAAACTTTTCATGTTCAATTATATTTTAATTTATGCATGCAAGAGTGCTTTGTGTACTTATAAAAACGCAAAAACTTGGGATTCTTTAACCGACAACAGAATTTCTTCACACTATGTTAGGCGGTTCTTTATTATACTGTTGAGAATTTAGGATATTTTTAAGGTACTTTAAAATGGCGTGTTTACAGTACAGAGAAAATTTTGTATTAAATTGTACCGGAAGGATTTAACGATCGCTGCGCCAATCGGTACTCCACAGGCGCTGCAAAGTTTTCACTTTCTTTCCTCAAGTTCCATTCAGTGTAGAGGTCTGCGCACCGTTATCCGAACAATGAGAACACAGGTTTGGATCCCATTAATTGTATCTCGTTCTTTTTAATGAATGTAACTCTAGCCACATTGATTTTTTTTTTTTTACCGCAGAATTTTAAAGTTAAAGATAATATTTTGGCAAAAAGTATTTTATAACCGTAAACTTTCAGGGTTTTTTATTTTTTACAGTGTAGCCTAGTGACTAAACAGAAACCCTTACATGAAAGCCACATGACGGTCACGCAAAATCACACCAAAGTCATCAATAAGTTGCATCAACTCAACATGTCAGTCCCCAACGACGTCAAAGTAACGTTGCAGTGACGTCAAAAAATGACCGTTCACAAATTGTGGCGTCGCAATGAAGTCAAATACGTCACAAATGTGCCGCAGTGTGACTCCTGTGAGTTGTCATATTTTTGTTTCTTCAAGACTGTGACCATTGTGACTCCCAGTCGAGTTGCTATAACTTAGTCGTGATAGGATTTGCTGTCAAGATGGTAGGGTCAGGGGGGGGGGTTGATCAAAAATACTTTCTGGGTGGGTTTTGTGATGAAAAACACGTCCTGGAGCCTTTATTTTTTTTAATCAAAAATATCTGAACAGGGGGAATTTTGATCAAAAACAGCCCTTTCATATGCATAAACTACTGTGTTAGAATTAGCATTTATGTTACAACCAATGGCTCTAGAGGGTGTTTTCACCCTCAACCTCCTCCCCCCGCCCCTCTCCTTTTCGCTGTGCCACTGCCTTTGTATGGTCTACCTGTTTAAAAACATATTTGGTCATTCGACTAAGAAATAAATGTCTGTTTACTTCACCGAACTAAATATGTTTCCTAAATATTTTAACAGTAAATAGATATTATGAACTTTTGAATCGACGACTTTCATATTCTCTTATATTTTGAAAAGATCTGGCTAAGAATATTTTCCAAATCCTCTGAGATTCGGGTTTGTCGTGGGGAAGGGACTAATTTATCTTCCAGTCATATCAAGGAAATTGATAATATCTTAGCAACCAAGCAAGCTATTAAATACATAGATAGAGGAATCACATCAACACATTCGTAATTTTTTGTGTAAAATCTCCGATTTGGGAAGCATCATTTTTCCTTTCTTCAGAGTTCAGAGCATATGGAGAATCTACTTAATTTTTATTCGAATTTCAGAGGACTAACAAAATGCAATTTAATTTCTCTCTAAATCAAACAGCTTTAGCAAAATAGTTATAAACCTTTATCTTTTTTTTTTTTTTGGAGAAATGGAGAAGATAATTAAATAGTGCGCCTCCCCTCCCTCCCTCTCCCCAACCTTTTACCAAATATAAACATTTTGAGCTGTTTTTAGACAAATCTCAGAGGATTTTTGAAAATATTGTTGCCTTTTTCATAGGGATTGGTAAAAAGTTTCGAGAATTGGCAGAACGTTGGATATAATAAAGACAATTTGGTATAACATAAGAGGCTGTTTTTAAACATATCTCAAAGGGTTTTGGAAAACCCTTTTTTTTTCTCTTTTTCTCCCCCCTTAAATCTCAAAGAATTTGGAAATCATGTGAACCCTTTGCCCAAAATTTCAGCTTTTGGTAGAAAGCTACGATCACTGACAGTGAGGAAAAAACAACAATAGACCTCGGTTTAAGAAGAGGGCTTCTCCATTTTTTTTGTCGGTGTTGCGTTTTACGTTGAAATATGTGAAGAAAAAAAATATGATCTTTCATCCTGCACAAGAACAAGACATCTCCAACCAATATTGCAAAATATTAATATTTTCTATAGTTATCTTTATAGAGTATCTTTTATAGAGCTATAACTTTTGAGGAGAAAAACGACATATCTCTACAATATAAAACAATGTATTATTTTGAAACTAAAATGTTTTTATTAAAAGATTGGTATTGTTTTCTTATTATCCGAACATTATTTGGATTATTGATAAAAATTTAAAATCTGTTTGGATTATTATGTGTATTTGAAGCAAGAGAGGGACAGCTCCAATACATTACAATTAATATACAATACAATAACCAATGGGTAACATTACATTTTATTAAAATGTCTCGATTTTGGTCACAATTTCAATATAAAGACAGAATCTTTTTAAACGAATTTTATTTTTTTTCTTTTTGATTCCAGAAAGTGTTAAAAATGTGGAGCTCTCTTCCTGCACCGAAGTCTTCAAATGATAAAACAATTTGAATCATAGAGAAAATGATTTGGTGGAACTTAAGAGAAATAGATCTAAGAAAAAACCGCAGAGGCGATAAACGTTAGTAATAACGTTAATTCTGTAAATTCAATTTCATAGCTATATTAGTATAGAATGTTACGAGCATTGATAGTAGTAGGAAGAAAATAACGATTCCTAAATAAATTGAAACAAGAGGAAAATGATTTGGTAGAACGTAACAAACCCCTATTTTAAATAAATTTCAGAGATTTTGGAAAATATTGCTGTATTTTATTGTTTTGTTGTTGTTGTTTTTATTCATCAATGTCAGAGGATTTAAAAAATCACGTTAATAATTTAACCCAAATTTGATAGTATTTGGTAGAAAGCTAGGAGCATTGACTGTGGAGGGAGAGGGGAACGATTAGCAAAAAAACAAAGCAAATGAAACTGAAAAAGTAACTGAAGAGATTCTCTTTCATACAAATACAGACACAAGAGACCTTATTTATGTCAATTCTCAGAGGGTTTTGAAAAATACTGCTGTACTTCTTTTGATGATCCCCCCACCTCCCATCTCAGAGAATTTGAAGAACCTTACTTTAACCAGAACTTCATAGCTTTTCTTGGAAAGACGAGTATTGACAACAGGGGGGGGGGGGAGAACAATTGCAAAAAAAAAAAAAAATGCATCGTAAAGAAAATGGTTTGCTGGAGCAATTGCCAAAATAGTTCAAATTTAAAGAAAACGGATTTGTTGAAGCAATTGGCAACCAAAAAAAAAAAAGAGCAAGAGAGAGAGAGAGAAACATAAATAAAATGATTTGTTTGAACTATTGCAAAAAAAACCTGAAACATTAGAGCAATTGCTCCCCCCCCCCCCCCCCCAAAAAAAAATGAAACATAAAAGGAATGATTATTGGAACAATTGCCAAAAATATTGAACTATAAAGAAAAAGGATTTGTTGGAACAATTGGCAAAAAAAAAAAAGAAAGAAAGAAAGAAATGTAAAAAAAATTACTTCTTGTTGCAATTGGGAAAAAACTGCAACATGAAGAAAATGATTGATCGAACAATTGCCATAAATACTGAACCATAAAGAAAAGGTACTTGTTGGAACAATTAGCAAAAAAAAAAAAAAAAAAAAAAGAAAGAAAGAAATAAGGAAAATGATTGTTGGAACAATTGCCAAAAATATTGAACCATAAAGAAAGGGATTTGTTGGAACAATTGGAAAAAAAGAAACATAAGAAAAGTGATTTCTTGTTGCAATTGGGAAAAAACTGAAACATGAAGAAAATGATTGTTGGAACAGTTGCCAAAAATATTGAAAAATAAAGAAAAGGGATTTGTTGAAGGAATTTTCAACCAAAAAAAAAGAAAAAAGAAACATAAATAAAATGATTTGTTTGAACTATTGCAAAAAAAATTTGAAATATTAGAGCAATTGCTCCCCCCCCCCCCCAAAAAAAAATGAAACACAAACGAAAAGATTGTTGGAACAATTGCCAAAAATATTGAACCGTAAAGAAAACTGTTTTGTTGGAACAATTGGCAAAAAAAAAAAAAGAAATAAAGAAAGACAGAAACATAAAGAAAATTATTGATGGAACAATTGCCAAAAATATTGAACTGTAAAGAAAAGGGATTTGTTGAAACAATTGGCAAAAAAAAAAAGAAACATAAAGAAAATGATTACTTTTGCAATTGGGAAAAAAAACTGAAACATGAAGAAAATGCTTAGTTGGAACTTACGTCGTGAAAATCGGCCATCTCGGTCGCCATGCTCTCGCCGTAGAACGTCCGAAGGCCTTCGAAGGTAGGGACGGTGGCTTCGACGGCCACGCACACGGACATGGACGCGGCGAGAGTCGGCTAAGCCTAACGTCCTCGAAACTGCTACCGCGCTCGCACTGACTCTCTCTACTGCGCACACGAGAATCGAAGAGCGAATATCGGAAAAAGAGAACTTCGAATTGCAGAAGGATGAAATGGATGGGGGAGGGAGAAACGAGGGACTGCTTACGGAAAATCGTTTGCCGAAGGGGGGTGCTCGTTACATGGCGATGGGGGTGGATCCGACGCGCGCCGCCAATCAAGTGTGCCGCAGGGCGATTCTCCAATGGCACGCGACGCCGCTTTGGGACTGCCTCCCTCTACCACGTGCGTTTGCTTTTTTTCTTTGCACTTTCGTTTTGCGCTTTGCGCAAGTTTAGTGAATGAACGTGTAGGAGCTACTCCGTGTCTAGACTAGACGTTGGCTACAGCACGATTTCTTTTATTCTTCTTCCAAGCTTGGAAATTCAAGAAATTTATGTTGTTTTTCTCTTTCTCCTTTTTTTTATGAGGAACTGTCATTTAAGTCGGATTTTACTTTTGAATAAATACTCATGTTTAAAAAAAGTTTTCAGTAACAGTATTTTTGGCGTGATAAGCGGGACTGCGAATATTTCATGGGATCGATTAAAGTGGTCACTTGTTTGATTCTACTGACAGCCTTGCATAAACAATTCTTATAGATTCGTTTTAAGCTAGTTGTTTTTTTTTCTTTATTTCTTTTTTTTTTTTTTTTTGTGTGTGTGTGTGTGTGTGTGTGTGTGTGTGCGTGTGTACCATTTCAAAAGTTCCAAGCAAAGGAAATGATTAGTAGCTTTATTTACAGTAAAAAAAAAAAAGAATCAAATGCAATAAATCTATAATGACACAATTATCTGATATACATCTGATTTTTTTTAGAAATAATAAGCATTATGAAGTAAATTTTAAAAAATATATTTTTTTTTTCCAGACAAAGCATACAACGTCATTGCTTGGAATTACGTGAATTTTCATTTCAACGGTAAGCAGTATAAGGAAAGCAGTATAACTCTTTGAGAAAATGCTGAGAAAAATATTTCAAAAATGAAATTTCCTTTTATTTATATATATATATATATATATATATATATATATATATATATATATATATATATATATATATATATATATATATATATATATATATATATATATATATATATATATATATATATATATATATATATATATATATATATATATATATATATATATATATGGTTGGCTGCAATACTATACTATTTTATAGTTATCTGAATCAAACTTCCTTACTTTCCATGATATAAAAATGACTTAATCTCAGGTATTTAACTAATATTTAGGTCAGGATCAGAATTGCGATTGCTAATGTCATCAAAATTTGACAAAAATATCAAGAAATCTGTAAAGATACTTGGAAGTATTTATAATAATTTACCCCCATTTGCTAAACGTTTTCGATTGAAGAAAAACCTATTTCTTTAATATTAGCAAGCTTTGAAATAAATCCATTTTCTTCTCATTCACTCCACGAGCATTTGCATAAGAGTCGCTATTTAAACGAACGGGTTGACTGATGCGTTGAGCACACCGGAAAACAAATTTTGCCGCAAATTAATAACTAATATTCTAGAGGACAAGTGTATAGGTCATTTTTTTTTTCTTGCTCTACTTTTAAACCAATATTTGGATAAATTCGCTGACATCAAAGCTGAAAAAAAAAGAAAAGAGAGAAAGAAAGAAAAGCTGAAATTTTTTTTCCTGCAATTAGATTTTTTTTTTTTTTTTTTGAAAATGCCTAATTTAATTATAACAGAAGTTATTATAGATTTTTTGCGCAGGATTTGTACTAAAGCAGTAGCACAAACGACTCCTTTGAACCACTAGAGTATTTTAGCATTATCGAGCATTCGACAAAACTCTTACCACCCATAGTTCTTGAAACGATTTATTTTTACCACAGTCCATAAATTATAATTACAAACTAGCTGATGTGTGCATCCTTTTACGCCAATTTAATGATAATAGTGCCTTGGAGTAAGCAAGGAAATACTTTACATATTTTCACTTCTAGATTGTCACGAACCGATGAAAAAAAAGCGTTTGACAGGGATTAATTTTTCCAATATCGGCAATTTTAACGTGTTTTAATAAATTACTCTAAGTCAACGGCACCAAATTGAAACAAAATTCGAAAACTAATTTTTTTTATCCAAATTCATAGCCAACTTGGCGACAAAACTTAGCGACAAAAAGCTTGGTGATATAAGTCAAACATTCACCAAATTATAACGTCGCTTGAGATTGCGTTGATAGTAACACTGATTTTCCCCCAGAAAGGTGTAAAAGTCCGCTTTTGGAACATCCAAATACAACCAAAAAAAAAACACTAGACCCCACTAGGAGTCTACATACCAAACTTCAACTTTCTATGACATACTATTTTGAGTTTTGCGAGATACGTACATACATACATACAAACGTACATACAAACGTCACGAGGAAACTCTTGATAATTCACTCGGGGATGGTCAAAATGGATATTTTGGGCATCCATACGTTCTTAGACATATATGCACCTATGCACGTTCGGTAGGATCGAAAACCCCCCTCAACATTCGTTCAGGGATGAGTGAAATTGAAAATTTGTCGATAATTTGAAAAAAAAAAAAAAACAGTTGAATGAAAGAAATTTTAATGTCATTTTAAATTTAAAGAAATTAAATTTAATTACAATTAAAATTAAAGTTACATTTTGCAGTTTTTCAACAGTTTCTGAATTATTAGAAAGGAAAAATGTAATTTGAAATTGAAAGCATTATCTTTCAAATGCTCCAGTATGAGCATTACACTATTCTGTCTTAAAGTATAACAAAAAATTTCGACTTCAAATTATCATTTTATTATAAAATCAAGCGAAATTTCAATAGCACTTCTCAAAGATTTGTTTTCAAAGAAAGTAATTATTAAGTTAAATAAATACCATTGTGCTTGAAAAGCAAAATAAGAAATAACAACGAATAAGAACAAAAATTGCAGATTACTTCAGACACGTTTTTCGGGGTTCCAATTAACCTCTTTTTCAGTGCAAAATAAGTGAGCTTATGGATGAAAAGAAATCTGACATAAGCCAGGCTTTTCTTATTTTAAAGTAATTATCATTCAAAATCGCTCAACACTTTTTTTTTTTTACAACTTTAACTAATTTTTTCTGAACAGACTTAAAGGACTTATTTTTATGTTTTGATAGGTTCGAACATTTTCACTCAGCATTTTTTGAACTCTTTTTTGAATGATTCGACAACTTGGCGACAAATGTGAAGGTTTTTTTTTTTTTAAAAAAATCTGGTTTTTATTATTGGCGATATTTTAGAGAGTTAACCATTGAATCACATTAAAATGTCGAATATTGGAAAAATTAATCTGTATAAACCGTTTTTTTGCTTCAGTTCGCAATAAACTTGGGGCAAAAATATTTAAAGTTTCCTTGCTTACTCCAAGGCACTATTATCATTAAATTGGCGTAAAAGGAAGTCATATGATGCACATATCAGATCGTTTTTTTAAACGGTGCATAGCCCGCACTTTTGCAATGAACACTTTCTTAGTGGTTAATGAAACAATGCACGCGCAACTTAGACACAGACACTGACTCAACTCTGCAGACAAAGCAATGAGGTTCTTCCTATTTACAAGTCTTCCATTATTCACCACTAAGCTGAAGCAAAGGCGTGAGGATTATTCCCCAAACATCTGAAATATGAGGCGATTTCCTTTTCCGTCCGTTTCGCGCCAAATTCTTCTCGCTTTGTATCTTTTTTTCGCCATAATTCATACCTGGAGATGAGAAATGATGAATCATTCGACTTCATTTAACTGCTAAAGAATAGAAAAGCCCCCGCAAACCGCCTTTTTTCGTATATTTACTTCGTCTTGATTTATGAAAAGAGCTAAATCGTTAATAACATCGTGAAAGGCGGAATGCCTCCCTGGACCAAATGTATTTAATTTCGCGTTATTAAGCTTTTTTTTTCTTTTGTGAGATGAATATTCATTCTCAGAAATGAATCGTGGAATCTCATTAAATTTTCGTCGTATTTGACGAGATGGCGTCGTGAAGAATATGCTCTGATTAAATTCTTCATCAAATGGAATAAATTTCTCGTCATACTGACGAAAATTTCGCGAGATTTGCGCATGAGTTTCTGATTTACCAAGGGAAGAAACTTTGTAATGACGAAATTGAGCACTCCGTGCCTCTGTGGTAGAAGCTACGTCCTCTAAGCCGGAGATCGTGGGTTCGATTCCGTCGGTGCCCTGGCTGTAATTTTCTTATCTTGTGTTTTAAAACCCGAATTCGGTTTTACGAGGGTTCGATAAAGAAGTGTGGATAGTTGAGTTTCTACTCTGTCATGGGAAAGTGAAGGGCAGTATCTACAAACTTTTCTTCTCTCTTTTTTTTTCATTTTTTTGCATGTTTGTCATTTCTTGTACTTCAACTTCAAAGATCAAGCTTGCTTATTTGATTTAGGCTGAAAATAATAAAAAAAAAACGAAAGATACATCGAATTCCAACATTTCCCTGTTGTTAGTACGAAATCTGAAACTCGTTTCTTCAAGTATCTCAATAGTTAATTTTTGCAGATACTGCGCTTTACCATCACAAGGCAGTATTATCTCTACTAGTGTAAAGCCAAAAGTTTGTCTGGATGTTTATGACGTATAAAGCCACTACCGTTCTGCCGATTTTCCTAAAATTTATCACAAAATTTGTAGTGCACCTCGAAGCATGTTTCGAAAATTTGATTTTTTTTTCATTCCAATTTTAAGTTAATTTTTCACACGAATTTGATATAACGGGGGAGAGAAAACATCAAATTCCAACATTTCCATTTTGTTAGTATGTCAATTCAACATTATGTATGTCTCTTTTCTTCAAATGTCTCAAAAACACATTTCTGCAGATGCTGTCCTTTACCTCCCCCGGCAGTATTGTACTCACATAAAAGCATGAGAAATGAGTAAATTTTAAAGTAAGTAAATAATAAATTTAAAAAAAAAAACGAATTAGCACGAAAATGAAAAGCAAATACAGAAATCAAACACTGAGATAAAACGGAAACAATTTGAATGATAATATACAAATCGAAACGATCTCAAACCCAAATGAAACATCGGGTGTGTTTCTTTTTTGTATGATCTGCTACTCCCCAGAGCAGCGGCGCAGGGCAAGTAAACACGCGGCTTCCTGAGTTGACTCAAGGCGGAGATGCTTTTCCCATTGTGGTCTTCAGGAAAAACTCGAGCGTCGTTTTCCGTTGCTCGTTAATACTTTGTGCCGCCGAATGCTTTGAAATGTTGCCGAGTTTGTGCCGTTTGACGAGAAGAGAAAGTCGCTTTTGGGATTGAAAAGGTTTATTCGTGGTAAGTACTGTATTTTTATACTTGTATCTCGCCGCGGCGACAGTAGCGGCACTCCTCAAAAAAAAAAAAAAGTATTGGAGATAATCAAGGTTTTACGTAGTAGGGGAACATGGCGCAAAGTGAAATGATGAAATATTTACTCTGCTTTTAGCTCCACTTATCTAGTATTATTTTAAATATGCAGTACCATATGTAGTCCATTCCATTTTGGAAAAAAATACCTTCGAATATTAAAGCATTTGGTAATACAGGCAATTTTCAAAGAATGATACTCATATTGTAATATTTTGTTGTACGTCAAAAATTATTCTTGTTACTATAAAAAGATAAAGGTCTTGTTATTGACATTTTAAATATTAATTGAGACCTCTTATTATTCAATGCAGTAAAAATTTAGTTAACATTTAGTTTATATGTAGTTTAAATAAATTGTACAAATAGTCAAGTACATACGGGGAAAGTGGATGGGGCAAAGTGAAAAAGTGTTTCATTTACTCATTCAATAATTTAGTATAAATCACTTACGTTTTCATTCATTAATCAATTCATTTACATTCCTTCAATTAGGAATTCACTTATTTTCTTATTCATTCATTCTTTTACTTGCTCATTAATTTTTTCTTCATATATAAATTTATTCATTTAATTATTCCTTTTTTGTTTCATTATCTTTTCATTGATTCATTCAACCTTTTATTTAATGATTCTTTTGATCAAAAATATGTTTTGTAATCAAATAGAAAATATTCCATTGGAAAAATATTTTATTTTTCACTTTGCCCCATGAAACAAATTAGTTGAAATTTTCCACTTTTTTTGAAAACTCAAATTTACTGCCAAAAACAAAAATACTGTTTCAACGCAAGTTTTATTTTAAAAAAAACACACAAAATGTTTTTTTTTATGTACTGTAATTTTCAAAACAAATTTCCGTTTTGTTCATTTTGAAAGAACTCAGTCATCTTAACCATTTTACTTTGCCCCACATTCCCCTACTATTTTTAACTAAGTTATTCTCAAACGCTACACTGTAAAATGTGCATGCTGTTATGTATATCAGTTGGTTTTTGTAGTCTAAAGTAGTGGCTTGTAGTCTAAATTAATTCGCGTATAGTTTTAGATTAAATCAGAACTGCCGTGGGAAGGTAAAGGGTAAGTATCTGCTGACATGAGTTTTTAAAATACGTATGTCAGAAAAACGTGTTTGGGATTTCATAATAACAATCGTGAAAAGTTTGAATTTGACGGGTTTTTTCTCTTACTTTACTTTAACCGGAAACAGAATAAAAAAGGTTGTTCAATAAAGCTTAAGAACAACAAATTATAAAAATGAAAGGAAAAAATGAAAAGCACGAAAAATTTGCATACACTACCTTTTACTTTCCTACAACAGAAAATTGTGATGGGTTTTTGTAGTCTGAATTAATAAGCGTTTTGTTCAAGTTTTCAGCTTTTTGTAAATATAGTGAAAATTTAATTATTAGCCAATGTCGTAGCTAATGGGGTCATGGGTCACCCCCCGCCCCTCCACAGGACTTAGTTAAAACATTTCCGTCAAATATAATACAGTAGTTTATATATATGTAAAGCCTGCTGTTTTGAACATCCCCTTCCCCCTAACCGGAAAAAAATTCTATTTCTATCGTTTTTACTCTACTTCGCACCAGTCATGGATATGTTTCGGAGTTCAACTTAAATTGCCATGCCTTTATAAGAATAAAATGTGGTGAAATAACGTGGTGATTTATCAGTTATCTTCATAGAAAAGTTGTTCTAAGAATTTGTTTTGTTTGTGCCAGTACTGGTACTGCGGTAAGTAAGAGCATCGAATTCAAGTTTTAAATCAATAATTGTTAAATAAAAAAAAAATGAATTTTACCACTGTTCTTTCCGATGAGCGATTTGAGGAATTTGATGTGCAATACCTGCATAAGAATTAAAACCTAACAAACTAGGAGTAAATACATTTGCAGCATAAAATAGCGACATGAAATTGTAGAATACTACATTTAGTTTGATGAAGAAATATTTAACAAATGTGTTCCGAAACATTTTAGTTTGATCACGTAAGTCTTCACCAGTTTTAGTCAACGCAAAGGTAATCATTAAAAAAAAAAAAGAAAAACTTTTTTCAGAGGAATTAGAATTTTCCCGAGAGATGAAATTTATCATTTTATTTTACTTATTTTATTCTATTTTATTTTTGTTTATTTATTTATTACTAGCAAAAATACCCGGCGTTGCCTGGGTCCATAATAATTGTGCGAAACAATCGCTACTTTCATTCGTTTTCTGTTTTAACTGAAAGAACTCAAAACACCCCGCTTTGATGGGAATCACCCATAAAAGTAAAATAGCAATAAGTATTAAGACCGAAATAGTATTCAGTTAGAAAACGAAAGCACGACATTTATGCAAAAAAATTTGAAGAATTTCCAAAACATTAAAATTTACTTGTTTATTACTTTTTTTTTTTTTTTTTGAACATAGTCCAAAGCTTTTTCTATATGGCTATTGAAACAAACGGTTTTAAAAAATGTAGCCGCCTGTAATCTTACTATACTTGCTTTAGTTGTTTTGGGAAATTTCAATTACTTTGGGTTCTTGGTGCGATTTAAAATGTTACCAAATTTGCGTTTTGGGATGCCTTAGATAATGCTCACTCTCCTTACTTTGTAAAACTGTCTGTTACTAATTTTCTTTAAAGAGATATTGTCGCCAAATACTGAGATATTTTTGGTGATCATAAAATGATGCTAAATATTTTCGTACGAAATAAGTAACAAAACTTGGCCAAAGACAAACTAATGGAAGTTTTTGTGTTGTTCATAGATTTGCCTAATTTAGTTAGCGGATTATTTTACATTTTAACAAAAGTTTTAAAGATTTTTAATTGCGATATTTTGGTTACATGGTGAAATGAAAGCCGAGAAACATTATTACGTAGTCTTTGGCTGCAAAAACAGCGCCAGTCAAAAATATTGCCTTCCGTTATAATTGAATCGTTATGATTAATTATTACTATGTTCTTATTTCTATGAAATTAATATATATATTTAATAATTGATTTCCAATTGTATGTTTGATGCATAAACTCGTTTGTAAGTGTAAGTTATAAACTTACACATATCTTTAAGATTCTTTCTCTCAGAATAGGAAAAAATTGTTTTTTCTGCCTTTATGCTAAAGCAAAATTGATGAAAATATCTTTATGATTGAGAAAAACAGATACTTGAAATCAGCGCATCCAGTAGAATAAAAGTCACTCAATACCGTACAATCACTTTTTCATGAACCGAATTTTGCAGGCCTATGTAAAGTGCAGGCCTTGATTCAAAATTTTTAAATGATAACTATTAATATTGCTGTTGTAAAGCACCGAATTTTTGTAGCAATGGGTTTTATACTTATTCATTTAATGGGAAAATTACATGAAATTTACTATTTTCCATTAAAACTTTTTTAAACTAGAAATAAATTATAGCCTATGTTGCTTCCTGATCATGTAGCTATCCATGGTGAAAAAATTGTTAATATCGGGCCAGTAGTTTTGAAGCTTTACATACAGAGGTAGCCATTTATGTATAAAGATTTACTAGTTGATCCGCGCGAAGCATTTGCGCTTGACAGCGGTAACTCAATATTCCAAATTTTTATTTTATTTTTTTCGGTTATGTTTTGAAAAACAGCCACAATGTGAATGGTTTGTTCATTTTTGCTGATAGCGTTGAAAAATGAAATAAAATGATGCCTTACTTTTGTAGTTTTATGAAGTATTAAGGAAGCATCCATAAAAAAAAGTGATGCTGCAATTTACCATGCTGCAAAAAACATTTTTTGAAATTTTAATGCAACAGTACAACTGTGGCTCAGAATCCTGCTTAATCCCTATTATATTCTTGGAAATTAGGATCAAGACCAACCGGAGAGGGAAAAAAAAGTCATTCAAAAACGACAAAACCCACGGTGAGATCAACATATGAGGTAGTGAGAAGCAAAGAGATGCAAGTGGCAAAATTAAAAATTTGGAGATAACCAGTACAAATGGTAGGTGAACCCCTCCTCTGTCTTGGGGCAAGAGATGGTACTAGTAACCCTGGTAGTTGCTGCTGTACAGGTATAGCATGACTTAGAAAGAAAATTCAATGAAAGCCTACCTAGGACGTAATCTTTATATGCGTTTTACTCAAAACTTGAATATATCCACTTACATCCCTTTGCTTCTCACTGCCTCATATGATGTACGTGTTTCCAGCACGACGCTGTAACCACTTGAGTTGTTCGGCTTTCCTTGTGGTGCGCTATACATTAAAACAATGCTTATTTTTTATTAAAAAAACAGGGGAAAAACGTTTTTTTTTTTAATGCTACCACAACGGGAGTTGACAATTTATTTTTTGCCGGAAACGGTGAAAAAAAATTTTTTTTAAATGAATGAAGTGACGAATTATGGACAAAGTTATAGCGTGATCACAAAAAGAAAAAAAAAACCACACACACACATTTAAGGAACAATGTACATAAAGAAAGAGCGCACGGTCTTTGAAGCTCCTTTTTGATTGGGTTACTAGGTATATGTGGATTTTAAAATAACGAGTTGCCTGTCTAAGTCTAAATACTTCAAAAAGTATAAGATACACCAGCTAATGGCCCTACACTACTAATACACCTACAGCACTAATATTGAAAAGGTCCATATCGGGATAAGGTTTTATAAATAAGTAAAGAGCTTATGCAAACGGAAGTTCTGCTGCAAAATACTTTGCCCATAGAAATCGCCTGGTAAGCAGTCAGAGGACTAAATATCGTTAGCCCTTCATTTCTCAACTTCTCTGCTCTGAAAAAAAAAATTAATAAAAACTATTCAAAAAAATGCATCATTCTAAGCACATAAAAATAGTTTTGAAAAATTACAGCGTTGAATCCATTTATTATCTGTTGAAACAAAATTGATTACGGTAGTTCTGCAGCAATAAGAAAAATCACAGTAAGTTTCCAACATTCATAAAATTTGATTTCAGTGGAATTTTTTAATATTGTTGTTACTTATGTTGTAGCCAAATCCCTATGTTACATTTCTCACAAACAATTTGTAAGAATCCTTTAGATCTGTCGGATTCAATTTTGGCATTCAAAGCCAAACGAATACATAAGGGCTCTTTTACATGGGACGATTTACTGCGTCTCGAAAATCCGCCGACTGAGGTGGCCAGTCAAACAGTAAAGTAATAACAATTAAAGCAAAAAACAAATAAAGAATGAAATATAGAAAAATTATAAAGATTGCGTAGCAATTAATTTTTTTAGATGGGGAAAGACAAATAATTCTTAATTTCCGTACTAGTACTTGTAGTTCATTAAGTTTAGCACTATGATGAAGTATTTCCCAAATCAGCAAAAGTTTAAAGTTCTCATACGCATTGTGAATGTATTATGTGTCCTTAAATTTAAAAGCGTTCTTCTGGAACAACATTTTATAATGACTTAATTAAGATGCATTAAGCACTGCATCGGAGGGATTAATGTACTAAGTACCGTTGCAAATACTGTAGATCATTTAACATTTATGCTAAAACGCTTTTCTGGTTGTGATTAATAGCAATAAATCTTCTAGTTGACAATCTTTTCCGCAGAAAGGATGAGTAACTTTCGCAAACGCTTGCAGCCATTTTAATTTGTAATCTTGTTTGTGTTTGGTTCAGCCTTGATGGAATAATGAAACTGATACTACAAGCGACGATTCGTGGGAATTAATTTTTGGGTCATTCGTATGATTTTAATCGTGGGAGTCGCCGTTTTGCATCGGCGAAGATTGTTGTTCAAAGAACAAAATTGATTTCAAGTTTTCGTCAACATGGGAAACCATTTGAAAGTTTATATGTGTCGTAAAAATATTATTTTGTAGAAATGAAATTACATAAATTTAATTTTTTGCTTTTTTTTTATTGTGGCTAAAAGTGCAAAGCTAAGAGTATCAGTAGTTGACACCCGCACTAGTAGTTGACACAGTTTTAGTTGACACTTGTAAGGAAAAAAAATTAAAAAGTGGAATAAAAAAATGTACGAAAATTGTAAAGTTATAAAATGATTTTTAAATTTGCAATACTTACCATTCAGCATGCTCTTAGCTGATCTCTTGGCACATGTTTCTCTTGTTAATTCATTTTTTCTCTTTTTTCTTTACTTGTGCAGTGCCAACTAGTAGTGCGGGTGCCAACTACACTGTAAAAAAAATTCGGAAACGTTTCTGAGTATATCGTGCAGCTGCGGTTCATGAAATTTTCAAAAACGTTTCAGAGTATTTCGGAATTCTCTTTCGGTAATGTCCGGAAACGTGTCTGAGTATTTCGGAATTTTCTTTCTGTAATGTCCAGAAACGTGTCTGAGTATTTCGGAATCCTCTTTCTATAATTTCCAGAAATGTTTCTGAGTATTTTGGAATCCTCTTTCTGTAATTTTCAGAAACGTTTCTGAGTATTTCGGAATCCTCTTTCCGTAATTTCCAGAAATGTTTCTGAGTATTCTGTGCAGCTGTGGTTCATGAAAGTTTCGAAAACGTTTCCGAGTATTTCGGAATTCTCCAAACAATTTTCAAAAACGTTTCTGAGAATTTCGGAATCCTTTTTCCGTGATTTTTTCTAAAAAATAATTCTTTACTATAGTATTGCATGCCATATCAGTTTCAATTCTTTCATATCTAAGTTCTTTCATATCTAAGAGCAATGAAACAAGCAATTTTAGAATCATTCGTGGATTTTTTTTTTTTCTGAATTTCTAATGACAAATAGCATGGTTAACAGCATAACATATGCACGAAAATTTATGAAATAATATAGTAGTTTCATTCATAATCACAAAATCGTCGGGGGAGGGAAGGGGAGTACTTTCTCAAAAGTGGGATTGTTTGTTAAACAATATTAAACTTCAGTTTTTCTCTCAATATTTTCAAGACAAAATTATCAACATATTGTCTTTTTAATGCAGAACTTTAAAACATATCTTGTATCAAACTTGATAGCTTTTATTTTCGGATATAATTTGACAGAACTTACCTACACTTTGCGTTCCGAAATTCGTTCACGTCAAGTCAATTTCTTTGACGAACAAAGTGTACCGAAAAGTACCAACAGAAAAATTGATGAATTAAAATATGACACCAAAGTCCCCCTGCTGGAACCATTCGGGTTTATTCTTCTGTTCTTGCCCTTTTCCAGTTTATCACAAATATAGATACGTAATCAAAATAGGTTACTGATTTTATTTTTAGAGTGTGCGCAAAATGCAATATATAATTTATTTATTGAATATTGATATTGACATTGAACTCTATTACATGATTATTCCATTTCATATATACGAGAGTCCCCCCCCCCACACACACATTATAAAAGTGATGGTGCACACATAAAATGATATAAAGCGCCCCCCCCCCCCTTAAAAAAAGCAACCGCTTGAAAATGTCAATGGCACAGTCTGCGTGGTGAACGCCCCTCGTCTTCTCCCCATATGTGCATTGCATATTAATAAACATAGTATTTAAAAAATGATCACTTTTAAAACGATGACATGAAATAATATTACTTTTTATTTCGGCATGTAAATACAGCTGTTCCATTTTTGCCACTGACTCATTCCTCCTGATTGTCCTACATTAAACTAGTATATCCACGAAGGAAATGTTATTTTCGGAACAAGTAATGTCAAGGAATTTTTTTATTGTTAACCACATTTAACAAAATGAATAAGCAGATGAATTAATTGCATAACTATGTTCTTACTAATAGATAACATGGTCATTTTCTAATGGTATAAAAAAATTTTAAATGAATGAATAAATTATAATAAAAAAAGATAAATTATACCGGCACATTTTTTGTGAAGCATATTACAATATTAGAAAATATTTGCATTACCATACTTCTAATGAATTAAACAATTGATTTTTTTTCTTTTTGAACCAAAATGTATGTACATCCAAGTATTTCGAAATAACTTTTCTGTGATTGCTTCTCAAATATTAATCTTATTTCTTTTGCGTAATTAATCAGTTTCAGTTGGTTACAACAAATAGTACACCGCGCACATAGTTATGTAGGATAACTTTAAATTAATTCGATAAACCCAAAAACAGTTACAATTGGAGCCTCATCAAATGCAAAACAACAAAAATATAAATGTGTATAACAACATGTTTTAAAATATTCATTAATACTTACAAGTGAACATGAGCGGAAGAAAATCTAAGTACCGCCATTACAACTGAATAAGTAATCCAAAGGGTTTCGTTTCATTAAGTATAAACACGGGTGTTGAAACTATTCACGCTTAAACACACAATACATATCTAATTATGGTCGCATTGGAAATTGTAAAGAAGCAAATGGTTATTAACTAACTTAATAGCTGCGTACATCGTCTAAAAAATCAAGGGCAGTCCAAAATGCAAAGGCGTAAAATTAGTTTCGACACATTTTACTACTCTCTAGACATGAAATAACAAGCAATCCAATGCTAAACAGTTGCTGACTGCAGCAACCATAGATAAGAAAAAAAAGAAGTTCTCGTTATTTCCGACTCATTGGCGCCTGTGTTGGAAGGATGAAATAGGTTTCGAAGCGTTGCGTCATCACTTCCGCTTCTAGATTTCTTGAAATAACAAAAAGCTTTCTGAATATTGAGGAGTTCGCTATTGGATGAAGGATTCCTACTATTTCGGAAACGTTTCCGATATATCCAGAAACGTTTCCGAAATTTGTTACAGTGTATGGTGGTTTTACCTCATAGATATAAAATCTATTACTAAAGTCAAAAATTGCAACTGAAACATTGTGTTTCTTAAAAATGTTATCTTCTTTGCTATTATTATAAGAATGGTGTCCTATACCAATTGAATATCGAAAAAGCAATTTCTTGTAAATTTTTATTCTGTAGTTCCTTTAATGAATAAATTTAACCAATTATAACTTATTTTCCAAATTTGGTTATACTATGTTATGACGCATTTTCCTTTTCATAAAAAGAAAAACTGATTCCCTTTATGTCAATGTCTACTCCAAACACATAGATAGTTTTTTTTCCTTTCTTTTTTTTAGTTTATTTTAAATTATTCAAAAATGAGCATATAAAGCCTGCAGAATACTGCCGTAAATTTTCAGATAGTGTTGCTTATGACGAAGGAGTTATAACGAATGGCATAGGGGCATGATGACTAACTTCATATCATCTTGCTCATAATACGGGGCAAGAGGACGGATTCGTTTAAGATAATACAGACGGACCCCGATTTAACAAACTTCTGTTTAACGAATTTCGTGATTTAACGGTTTTTTCTTTTTCACCGACTAAAATAAAGGCAAAAACCCCTATTTACCGAAAAATAAACCCCGAATTAACGAGTTACTTTAACAGCCGTAAAAAACTTCTTTTTTTTTTGCTAATTTGAGTTAGGAAATATTGGATTGTTCTCCAAATATTATGTCCATATTGTCCGAAATAGAAAAAGACTTTTCTCAGTATCAGCAATTTTTGACGGGCGAGGGGGCAACTAACGAATATTGATTTTGATGCAGAAAGCGATTGTGAAAATCCCATTAAAACGGTTAATTTTTGAAATGCTTTACATGGCCTGGAAACTAAAAACATACCTCATGCAGCACGCTGCAAATCATAAAGTATTTTCTTCTCTCCATAAAGTCGAAAGAGAACTCTTTCG
Source organism: Uloborus diversus (assembly GCF_026930045.1). Lineage (NCBI taxonomy): Eukaryota > Metazoa > Arthropoda > Arachnida > Araneae > Uloboridae > Uloborus > Uloborus diversus. The sequence continues at coordinate 89,138,171 of NC_072732.1, read as the reverse complement.
AGTCAAGTATCAAGGAAATTGTCAAACAGCTATTACTCAGTAGTTTAAAATTTCAAATTATCTACTGTGTAATAATAAGTTGTGAAATGCTGAATAAAAAAGTGTACACTTTCTAATTATTGATATTTTTGCGCAATTGCTTATTGGGAGTTTCAGATAAGGTAAGTGCCTTTTTTTGAAAAAAATTTCGCACCCCGATCTTACGAATAACCCCGATTTAATGTATAAAGTTTCCGTCCCGATGAATTCATTAAGTCGGGGTCAGACTGTATGAAACAAATATACTTGTAATAATAGAGCATTTAAGATGCAGAATTGCAATTTTTGCATAACACCTATATTAAAAACATAAGAATAAGTAATGCTAAGAAGCTGAGAAATATGTTTTTTCATAACTGGTTCATTTAGTAACACAAAAGCATTGCCGTAGGCAAGACTGGAGAAAAGATTTCAGTGGTTCGAAAAGGACAAAATCAACTGATTGCAATTGCTGAATGATGAGCAGTAGATGTGGATACCTTATCATGGCAGTATAATTTTCTCTGAAATAGATGACAAGTTCTTCATCTTGCCTGATTTTGGCAGAAATGTACGAACTGCCTATTTTAACCGACTTCAAAAAGGAGGCGGTTATCTGTTCATACCGTATGTATGTTTTTTTTTCTTTTTTTTTTTGTCCACTCATTGCGTCTCACCTAGTAAACAGATTTTGATGATTTTTTTTTTAATGGATAGGGGATGGTTCAACTTAGGTCCCATTACTTTGTTTGACGATATTTGTTCATTAGAAAAAAAGTTATGAGTAAAAAACAGTCAATTTCATGCAATTTCCCTATTGAGATCCAGACTATGGATTTGGGAGGAGAACCTTTTTAGAAATTATTTTCATCGAGGGTATATAAAATGTATTATGTTTTTGAAATTACAGTAGAATCTCGTTTTACCGGACCTCGTTCGTCCGGAACAAATTTTCTGAAAAAACATTTTTATCGTTACATAAATAACAATTTTAAATTACGCTAGCAATAACATAGCTATAATACGCCAAACGTTCGCTTTCTCCTTCGTTAAATGAAAAGCTCCTGTACAGATTTTACAATAAATGACGGTGGTCTGAAGAAAAGATGGTCCTTGAGAAAACTCCGAAACTTCCGTCAAAAATCGCAATTTACGCTTTTTTTTTTTGGTAACGTAAATGGAAGACAGGGAGCAATGATTTTCTGTCGAAATGTTTTTGAAAATTGAAGTCACTGGTGATGTTATGGAGTCGAGGGCCAAGTTGGTTGAAAGAGCGCAGAAAAGTGACTCTCTTTTGAAAATGTTTTAGAAATGTATTTTTTTGTAAAAATGCATTTTTAAAGTTATTCGTGGTGATATTAGAAGAGGATGTGGGAATCAGGGTTTTCTCTCAGAAATTTTGCAGAGCAAAGGAACAAAAAGTGAAGTTTTAAGCTTTCTTTGGTCTCTTAAACAGATCATGACACCCTTTTGGCACCACGATTGGGCTCTATTCGATACACTTCAATTTGCCACTCGAAGCAAATGTCCTGCTTGGTTTACCCCAGACCCAGCAGTGGTCAGACTCAAGGTATTTTGGAATATTTTTGTGTAAAGATTTCCCTGGCAGAGATAATTCACATTTTTGGTCCTTTACTGAACCGTCTTTGATAGGGTGGTTTAATTGTGACATCAATTACACAGTCCCCCCCCCCCCCCCATCTGAGACAAAACCCTTAGAATCATCTAAGATTTTGGAACGGGAACAATTTCTAGTTTCCGCTTCGTGGATCCCCCCCCCCCCCCTCCATAATAAAAACCTATTTTTTCAAGATTTTGTTACCATATAACAGTAATATTAATAGTGATTGTTATGAGAATGTTGAATGAAGGCTTCTCTGAAGCATGGATTAAGTTTATTCCCCGTCCTTGCTCTATAGTGGGGGCAAACTTTACCTGGAAGCGAGGAGAACCACCTATGTCTATAATAGATATTGAGGCTTAGTAAGGAGATGTGGGATAGTGTCACAAGCAACTTGTATGTTGTAAAATATAAATTAGTTTGGGAAATCGTTTATGTTTAAATGGTTATAATTCAATTAGCATACAAATAATTCCCAGAGAGGAACAATGACAAATTTTTAGTGCCAATTTTTTGTTTAAGGCGTGTTTATAGGGTTTTTTTTTTTTTTTTTTTTTTAGTATATGGAGCATTTTTATGAAAAAATAAGGTGAAATTTCGGGATGGTAACTACGTACCATTTCTGAAACACATTTGCACTAAAAAGAATGAAATAAAATAATTTTGAAAAGAAAAATAGAACCGACTTCAAAATTGCTCTAAAAACATAAAAATAATTTCATTCTTTGAACACCATCAATAATACTTTTAAACGTAATTTTTGAAGTTGGCGCAAAAACTACAGATAAAATTATTAGTAGCCATAATTCAACTATACAACAACTAGTACAATTTTAAATTTAACCGGTCCCAGTTTCTTCAATACCACTGTATACATTATGCATTGGTGACAGCATATTTGAGTAACGGTATACATGTTTCGCTCCTAATTTAGGATGATTTTCTTAAAAACTATGAACGAAATATGGTTACACAGGATTTTACTTTTTGTTTTTGCGCCAACTTCAAAAATTACGTTTAAAAATATTATTGATGTTGTTCAAAGAATAAAATTATTTTTCACTTTTTAGAGCAATTTTGAAGTCGGTTCTATTTTTCTTTTCAAAATTATTCTTACTTTATTAGATTGAACTCACTGGATTGAACTTCATTCAGTTACACGGTGCACCAGAGGTGCCCACCCAAAGCGGGTCATGGCGCAGACTGCGCCATTGAAATTTTTAGTGAAGGTTATTTTGAGGGGTTTGCTCTTTTTCGGGGTAGGAAGTCTTGATCTTGAGGGTGTTCTTCGCGATATTTACGGGGGTGCGCCCTTGCTCTTAGGGGATGGGCACCCCAGGGTACACTGTATAAATAAGTTATGTAAAACATTATTTAAATTAATTAACGAACATAAATGTGACTTACTTTCTACTGATGAGAACTCATTCTATCATGAACAAAAATTTGATTCAAATAGTAAACACTTGATCAACAATAGGTGAACGAAAGTCTCTACCAACATTTTAATTTGTTAGTATAGAGTATAGTCTGTCTCACTTGTTTTCGTACCAATCCATAAATCTATGGTCCGAAAGTTTAAATATGGTGTTCATCTTGTTCCGTATCATCATCTTGCCTCGGTTCCCATTCTTCCATTGCATGCTGAAATTACTATCCATCGCTCTAAAAGAAGTTAACTGAAAAAAAAAGTAGATAAATAAATAATAATAATAATTATTATAAATAAAAAAATGGCAAAAGATTTTCTTTTTCGTTCTCATCTATTCATAACAAGACAGTTCACAAACTACAAGATAATCTGTTTATGTCTTGTGTACTATCATATCTTTATCACTTTTCAAATCAAAAATGCGAGAACTGCTACGTTCGAACCCTACCTAAAACGCATGTTCTCTAAGAAAGAAATTTATCATAGAAATTACACATACTCTATATAAGGTATAACGTCCTGATCGTACTATGCGGCTGTTATTACGTCCCGGGAAGTGTTGAAAGGTGACAAATTAAAAAGAAAAGCTAAATCGCTGGTGTATTATTTTAGTTGCCTTTTCTTTTATCCCTCCGTATTTTGAATTATGTAGCTATTATTATATGTCCGAGGTTTTGCCGCGGGTGGCAGACCGAAATATTAATGGCATTTTTTTCACTGGATGAGGATGTAAGCCGTGTGCCCACTCCTCCGCATACAGATAAAGCGAGAAAGTAATTTCAAATGGTACAGCTTGTTAACCACGAGATGAGCTCGATGCTGGAACTTGATCTTGGTGTAAGTTTCAATCGTAAGGCAATTCAGGGTTTAAATTATGTTTTATCTTAATTAAGTTTCATGCAAGCGGTAAAGTTCTGAGGTTTAATTTATTGGGCTCAGAGTTTAACTAGATCTGGCGAGATAAATTTCAAGTAATTAAAATATTGTAATAAAGGAGGATTCGAGATATAAATGTTACTTAGTATTTTGTTGAGAATAATTGTATCTAAGATGGCTTTTACAATGGAAAGTAAGTATCGTATTAATCTTTTTCATTGATTTGAAATGATGTGAGAAAATTTTCTCAACAAAGATCTAATAAAACGGAGTAAAGTTCTGAGGTTTAATAGGCGCAGAGTTTAACAAGATCTGGCGAAATAAATTTCAAGTAATTAAAATATTATAATAAAGGAGCATATCCAAGATATAAATCTTACTTACTATTTTGTTTAATAATTGTAATTAAGATGGCTCTTACAACAGAAAGAAAATATTGTATTAATGATTTTTATTTATTTGAAATGTCGTGAGGAAATTTTCTCAACAAACATTTAATAAAACGGAGTAATCAAAGTAAAGATCTGAGGTTTAATTTATTGGGCTCAGATTTTAAGAAGATCTGGCGAAATAAATTTCAAGTAATTAAAATATTATAATAAAGGAGTACTCAAGATATAAATATTACTTAGCATTTTGTTGAGAATAATTGTATTTAAGTTGGTTCATACACTAGAAAGAAAGTATCACATTAATCATTTTTATTTATTTGAAATGTTGTGAGAAAATTTCTCAACAAGCATTTAATAAAACGGAGTAACTGGAGTAAAGTTCTGAGGTTTAATTTATTGGGCTCAGAGTTTAACAAGATCTGTCGAAATAAATTTCAAGTAATAAAAATATTATAGTAAAAAAACATTCAAGATATAAATATTACTTAGTGTTTTGTTAACAATAACTATATTTAAGATGGCTCTTACAATGGAAAGAAAGTATCGTATTAATCTTTTTTATTTATTAGAAATGTTGTAAGAAATATTTCTCAACAAACATTTAATGAAACTGAGTGCTGAAGAGCCCAAACATTAGCGAATTATGAAAGGATGTGCTTTTTCTTAATATCATCTGTTAGATGATTTAAAAGGTTAACTGGCATTTTCTATTTTACATACTATTATGAAAGTTAAAATGCGCTTCTTTTAAGGTTAAATACTAGTGATTAAGTGTATGTATGAAGTAGGGGAAAGTTGCGAGGAATGGGACAGCTGCATATACTGAAATAAAATGTGAAAAAATATTTCTAGCTTGTCCAGTACACTGAAAGAAAATTCCGAAACGCCGCAGATTATTTCCAGGTAATGTTCCGGGATTTGACGGGTTTCCACCAGTTTCCGGTGAAAAACAAGTATCTTTGCGAAATGTTTCATAAATTGCTACAAGTTTCATGAACGCAGCCTTGGCCATTCCGAGCCCCAAATGAGAACAAAAAGCAGCCTCTGGATACTGTAGCTTTGCAAGCAATTACAGGCAAAAAAGCTGTTCGGTATGTGCTTGTAATTCTGCTTAAGCTTCGGCTGTGTTTGCTAAAAAGCTCTAAGTTTTTCTGGTTAATCAAGGAGGTCCCAAGCAATTGCTGTAAACGTATCAAACTTTTCTGGGAAAGTTCCTGAGTAATTTCAAAAGCATGACTGGCTATTATTGTTAAGTTTTCTGAGTTTTTCAGGGAGCCTCCGTGTGAATTTCAGGAAAGTTACTGATTTTCAATTGAAAACTTTTCTATTTTTTGTTAGATATTTTGGTGACCGAAATTAGGTGTATATGTTGCCCATTTTTTTAATAAAAAGTTCTTGAATTGTTTTACAGTGTCGGTGTATATCACACTCCAGGGTTTCCCGTACCTACCACTATTTACGGTTTTACCGGTTGAATTGGGATATGAAGACAGCTCTGTTGTGTTTTTTATTTCTTATTTTTTTATGCAGACCAGAAGCGGAGCAATCCCTAGTTCAGCACCCCAGGAGGTATTGATTTACTTGGAGGATTTTGTGACAACGACATATTTAACATGCCCCAGTCACCATTAACGAACACAGAGAACATTCAATCGGTTGGAATCGAACCCGGTTCGAACCCGGACCCTTCGGTTACGAGTCCGTCACCTTGCCGATAAGGTCACCACGGCCGAAGTGTAGAATGCTTGATTCGAATCTGCTACGTATACTGGACAAGTTAGAAATAATTTTTTCATTTATTACGGCATAAATGCAGCTCTTCCATTCCTCCCAACTCCCTCCTACTCAAAGGCGCCCATATGCAAAATTTTAAGGGGGGGGGGGCTAAAATATTTTACCCATGGTTTAGCAGAATATTTTCCCCATGGAAATCGATTTCAGTACAGATTAGAGATATTAAAATTTGATATTTTTAATAACTTATTTATTAATTGGTGGAAATGAAATTTTTATACATTTTTGCAATGAAAAAAGCACTAAATGCAAGGAAGTTCTTATTACAAAGGGGGGCGTGAGCCCCCCTTGCCCCCCTATATGGGCGCCCTTGCTCCTACTACAACATAAATATCATAGAGACTAGCAATTAGAAAAAAAAATAGGTATTTTTTGAGTTATTTATTTTATGTAAACCAATATATCGCACTAAGAGGCTTTTGAAAGTCACAACAGCATTCTGAGTTGGTCCTTGGGTTGATTTGATCTTTTCGTTTTAAAAAGCTTCTTTTTGTACTGAAGTGAATGGATTGAAAACGAGAGAGAAGCAAAATTTAATAGAACAGAAACTAGTTATAGTAAGGGGTTGGACTGTTAACGTGTTTTTGAATTTTAAATAGTTATTTTATGGCAATTAAAATTAATTTAATGTTTTTCCATTGTGCTTTTCCGAAAATAGTTCTCTTCTTCCTTACCATAAAAGTTAAGATGCAGACGCTTAGAGTAGCAGCGGAAGTAAAGGGTGTTTTTTTTAGAGGTAGAGAACTTTAGGTTCAAATAAAACACAGTTAAATGTTGTTAATTGCCATGAATGTTGCTTTATTCGAAAGATGATTCTTTGCCATTTTTATTTAAATATGGTTTCTGGCATATGGCCACCTCGGCTGGATCGGAGAAAGTCCAATTGGAAAGTCCAATTTTCTCACTTTTTGCAGCAGTTGAGGCCGTATGTCAGTAATAAGGTGGCGAATGTTCTCTTCCAAAGCGTTCCTTATCGGTGCAGACCAGAGACTTCACATAGCCCAACAAAAAGTAGTCCAGCGGTGTTAAATTGCATGATCTTGCAGGCCAATTCACGGGTTCATTACGCGAAATTATTCGTTCACCGAACGTTTCTTTCAATAATCAATTGTGACAGGCGCTGTGTGGCATATTGCACCGCCTTGTTGTCTATTCATGATGAAATGGCAAACTGAACTGAACACAAAACAAGTGACAGCTATCAAAATGGCACACGTATCAAGCAGTGTTGCCAACTTCAAGTTCTATACCTCTAAAGAAAAACACCCTTCAGGTAGGATTTACCAGCATAATTACCAAAAAAAGATCCGTTAAGCACATCAACTGCACTAAATCAACCACTGAATACATTGAATCAATTCATCTTTAGTAGCAATAGAATGTACACGCTGTAAGTTCTTTAAGTTCCTTAGTTCCGCGATTGAAACGAGCAAAGTTTAGTTCTTGTTTAAAGGGCGTACTTTAACTTTTTTTTTTTTGCCTTAAGTTACTATAATAAGTTATCAAGTAAAAAACATATATTGCCAGTTAAAGTTTCGAGTGAATGAATAAGTTAAATAAAAGATCAATGAAATTAAGAAAATCATCTAGAAGGATCTTAGATAGCTTTTTTTCACGCATTCATTAATTTTAGCTGTGCATGCTATGGCGATCATACGAGGTGATTTGATTTTTTCAATTTCTTTCTTGTTCTAGTTGCTCTTTTTAACTTTGATGCTTCAACTTAAATCGGTCTTGCGTTGCGCTCCCGAAAAGAACTTTTTCTTTATTTTCTTTTTTTTTACTGTGCAAAAATAAGAAATATTCTATGTACATGTAAATAAATTGTCTTTACCTCAATAAAACTGTTCTTATCTCAATGAAAGGTATTTCCGAAAAACTAAGCTTTTAATCATTTATAGTTTGGCTGCAGTGGTGTCCGACTGACGCACAGTGGGGCGAAAACGCCAAAAAGTGCTTATAAATGTTTTTTTTTGTCCTATAATAAACCAATTGAGGATTAATAAATTTGCATAGGCCTACCTCTTAGGCAATCAGAACTGGAATTTTAGAGCCCTTCGTCCACTACAAAGCTGATGGGAGCTTTTAGAAAGTTGAAGAACCATGAGTGCGAGAATTAAAAAAAAAATTGCTTTTAAGCAGTCTATAATTCTTTTTTCTTGTTAAAGGCGGGTATATTTAATTTTTCTCATGTTCAACAATAGTAATAGGATGAAAAAAATGAGTAATCGAATTCTCAAATCGAAAATCGGTTTTGATCAGCACCGAAAACTTGGGAATTCAATGTTATTTGCTTCAAAACTGTCTACAAAAAAGTCCGCTTATATCTTCTCAGAAATTAATATCAATGAGTCATAAATAGTCTGTAGAAAGACTCTGAAAAGGAATTAGCTGCTTAAACCTGTGAACTTTGGACCCTGAGCCCAAATAAATTGAAAAAACTCCATTATAACATGCCTTGGTAAACAAACAAGCGGGAGAGGTTTAAAAACATTTTAAAACGCTTTTTGGCGTTTTGGCCCCAGGACTGTGTGACGCTTCATAGTACGCAATGTAATTTGTTAGATTGCTATAATATTTTGCGCGATCTGTGCATCAGTTGTACATTAAATGAAAGTAAAAACCAAATGTTTGGTTCACTTTATTGTTCAGCTATCATAATTTATTCATTTATTATTTGGTTTTTTTTCGTGAAAATAAAACTTGTTTTTACTCTGAAATTTTTATCCGAACTAATTGGAGATCTGGATCATCGAGGGGCGGATAAAAAATATTCTACTGTACATACACAAGCTTTATTTTATTTATTAGTGCTAAAAAGCTATACAAAAAAAATTTTTTTTTTTAATCATTTTCTCGCGTATGTGTCTCTACCTTCAAGCGATGAAGAGTAAAGAGGACGCGGGATTATAGTTGCGAAACGGGTAAAAATGAATGTAAGACTTAAGAAATTATTTTCTAAAAACCTGAGTAAACTTAAAATAAACGCATCGCTTTGTAGTTTCTACATTTTGTACCATTTATTACGGACTAGCGGTACCCGCACGGCTTTGCCTGTAACAGAAAAATTGAAAGGTCTTTTGGTTCGCCTGTATATTTACAAATAATGTATGGTGAATTTTCTCGCCAATTGGTTTGTACCTATGTTACGGTTCCACGTTATGATAATTTCGTAGCTTACTCGTCCGTCTTATGATAATTTTGTTCTTAAAATTGGAATAGAAAAAGAATCACATCGAATTTTCGAAAAATCGCTTCGAGGTGCACACTCCCATGTTACAAACAAACTTTGTGCCAATTTTCATGAAAAATCGGCCGAACGGTCTAAGCGCTTCGCGCGTCACAGAGATCCTGACAGACAGAGATCCGGACAGAGAGAGATCCTGACAGACAGAGCTCCTGACAGACAGAGCTCCTGACAGACAGAGCTCCCGACAGAGAGACTTTCTGCTTTATTGTTAGTAAAGAAGGTAGAAGAGATCAAACTTTTAGTCAGTTGGAAAATCAAGACAATAAGTAGAAGTAGAAGTAGAAAAAAATCAAATTTTTAGTCAGAAAACTAAGAAAATTAGTAGAAAGCAACGAAATATTTCCAAATTTCGGACAAGAGAAAAAAATTAAAAATAAACAGCGAAAATTAGAATAGTTGTCACCTTAAAAGGGCAAATTCAAAGTAATAGAAATTGGAACAAATTTGTGATCAAAGGAAAGAACTTCTCTAGATGAAAATTTCTTAAGCGAGTTTCTTTGTGTATTTCAACTGAGTTTTTATATAAATGGAAGAGCGAGAAGAATCTTTAAATCTTCCGAGGAGACTTTGTAATCAAATCAGAAATACAAAAGTAAAGAGTTTTAAAGCTCAAATTATGTATAATATTTTCCCCCCATAATCACTGCTAATTATGTTCAATGAACGTAATGCAAAATTGCATACTAAATTACAAGGCCATTAATGCAAAAATACTTAATGCGATTCAGTCAAATATTCTTGTTCCCAAAAGTAATATTATTCTATGCCTGTAGTCATTTAAAAAGTCGTTTTCAATGCAAATAAATTTGTAATACACAAATCATATTTAAAATTTAAATAAATTTATTGAAAAAAACAAAACAAATGAAAATCCTATTTGTATAAATCTCAAATTACTTAGCAAAAGGAAAATTTAAAAAAAAATAAATAAATACTCTTTTTTTCATTGAAGCTGGCCGTAAAAAGTTTTGAACAATTCGAAAAGAATTGCATTGTTTATAAAACATATACAGAAGAAATAAAAAATCATAATAACAAATCAAATGAAAACCTCGGTGCAAGATAAACAGAGCTCCATATTAAAAACTTTCAAGAATTACAAAACAAAAAAGAATTTTGAAAATTCATTTTTAAAGATTTTATCTTTATATTCAATATTATATTATAGTTTGTCTCCATGAAACCAATTTCAATGACATTTTAATAAAATAATGTTACCTATATATAATTGATGTGTTAAACCTTCCCGTCGGCAAAAAGAGTTGTCTGCACCGAGGTCTTCTATTTAATCATCGAATAATTTGCGCAAATTAAACACACAATTCAGGGAGGAATTTATTAAGGAATGTAAACAGCACCCGAAAACCTCTCGGTAGTAAAAAACAATAAAACAGCTAAAAACGGAAGTCCACTGAACGCCGAGAAAAGATTTCCGATTTTACACCCGATATGCACCACGTCAGATAAATCACTCATCCAAGTAGAAGCGGATCGCTTAGGAGTTTTTTCTTCCGATCACTATAATTCAAACTCACGGATGCTTTGCTCTTGGTTGGTGCCTGCGGTCATGTCAAACGCCCACTCCAAACCTACACGATTCTCCACGATTATGATTCCAGACAAGAAATGACCGCTTGGTTCATGTTCATCATGCTCTAGACAAAGATGGTTGCCTGATGCCGAGTTAGCACGTGCTCCAGTTGGAATTATCCTCAAGTCAGAAAAAAAATACAGTTTATGAGAAAATCATGTTCGTGTTCATTCAGCTACTATCGATTACTGGTTGCAACTGGCTCAAGCTTTACTTGGCTTGAAGCATCAAATGTAAGTACTTAGAATGCTATCTGAGGACATCGTCGTTTGTTCGAATTAATAAACAACCTGAAAAACGCTCTATACTGGATTCACGGAAAAGATAGACCGAAAGTAAACAAACAAGTTGAGAGAAGGTTTGCTTGTGTGGGGGCCCCTTTTGGAAATTTTCTTTAAAAGAAAACGTAAATAAATAACTAAACCAATATTATTCGCATTCGCCGTCTGCTTGGCACCAATTTGCTCTTGTCCAAACCAAACACGTGATTGACGTCGCCAAATTGCGCATTTCTTTGCTTACATCTATAGTTGGGGCAAACTAAACCTGGCAGAATTGTAATGCTGTGATTAGGATCAGCGTAGCCCTTCTAATGCGCTAGGTTAGGTTTGCCCCAACTATAGCCTGTCCTTTCGTGACCGCAATATCGACGGCTATGTAATGCTGGAGTTAGCTCGTGTTGGCAGTTGGAATTTGTCTTATGTCAGAAAAAAGTCACTTCAAATGCGAAAACTACATTCACTGTTCAACGACTCTGTATAGATTACTTGCTGCTGTAGTTCATTACTTAGCAAAATGCACTGAGCCATGTAAATGTCTTCATTTCGAATAGAATAACAAGGGGCCTTGGAAGAGTGGTCTGAGCGATTGCTTGACTCTCTTGAGGCGGCGGATTTTATTCCCACTCTCGCTCCGAATGTACTTCCCCTCCCTTGGGTTTTAATTTTTTTTTTGACTTACCCTACTTTTCGCCGACATTAAAAATGTCCTTCCCCCATATCAAAAGCTAAGGTTGAGTCTGAAAAACAGGGGGAAGGAAATATCGTGTCAGAACAAAGTAGGAAACACCATTTCTTCATGTGTTCATGTACTTACTGTCTGTATGTGCTCTTTGTACTGGAATAAAACCATAACATGGTCATGTACTGACTTCACAGCGATGATAAAAATCCTTAACTAAAATTAAGTTAGGTGAAATGTCTTATTTGAGAAACTGTAATGAGTTGTTTTATGGCAAACAGTTTTAGCAATTATATCTGTTGCCGATGATTCCATGACAATTAATCAATGAAAAAAGAAGTAATTGAACTAATATTTCACTTTCACATTTCACTCAACGTACGAAAACGCTTTATTTCCCCCATCAAAATACAGAACTCAGTAATACTGAGGGTAAAATTTGCTCTTTTACCAGACTATACTCACAAAGGCGGTGATGGCCTAATCGGTTAGGCATCGGCAAAAGATCAGAGCTGTGTTCAGGGTCTCATCCAACTGGTTAAACCACAAATAGATGTAGGTACGGGGGACCCTGGAGTGAAAAAAGAAAAAAAAAACGACTACACTCACAAATATAAGTTCTTTGGAAAATGACACGTAATAATACAGCTTAGTGACTTGAAGTAACCTAGCAACTATTTCACTCTGTTTCGAATCAATTCATTTTGGGCCTCCCTACAAAAAAAACAGAAGAAACTCTAATCACAAACACCCATTTTCTTCCTCTCCATTTTCTTTCTTTCTTTTTTTTTTTATATTAGTGTTTGTTTTTAACTGCTTTAATTTTCTGATTTCACTTTGGAATTCACTTGATTTCAAGTTTTTGCTCATCATCATTTATCATTATTTTTATTTTATTTTTCAATAAGAAATTCAAATTTCGGCGATCATACATTATCGACATTTAATGTTCGTGGTTAACGTAACGATGTACAGAACCTTTTCTCTCCCCAGAAACCTTTTTGAAACTACTATGTTCGTGTTTACAATTATATTTTCAATGTGTGAAAATTCATCTAGTTTTCTAAAACAAATTTAAAATTTCTTTCCTTTAAAAGAGAATATTTGAAATGCACATTTTGACAGCTCTTGATATATTATTTTAAAATAAGTTAAAATTTTAAGAAAAATCAATAAAAATACAAACTCATGTGCAGTGTTTATTTCTGTGTATTACAACTGTGAAGTTAATCCATCCTTGTTACTCCTTGCCCTTGACATAAATAAATTTGTATTTTGCAAAGTTCCCACGTGCACACACTTTACAGTCATATATGTTATTATCGAGGATGATGGGTTACCGCACTTCGGTAAAGGGGCCTGGCACATCCCCCTTGGCGTTGACAGGCGCTTTATATCGTCAGAGCGGAGGGAAGGGGGGGATCTTCACCCCAAAAGACGGACAGACAGAAAAGAAGGCGCAGCCTAGGTAGGCATTTTTCTTGTTCAGCAGTTTTCTTGTTTTAACGGATGTAAGTATTACTTCAACAGTGACTTGAGGTGCAAAATATGTAATTAATTGACTTGGAAGGAAGGGGCTCGTACAGATCTTTTGTTGGAAAATAAACGAATGTTGAGAAAAGGATGGAAATTAGCGCGGTTGATTGGCATCTGCCGCTGAGGTTGTTGAGATTTGAGAAGGTACTTAAGGAAGGTTGAGTTGTTAAGAGTCTTTTGTTTTTGTTTTTTAGAATATTAGAGCGGTGAAAATAATGTTTTTGAATACGATGAAAAATACTCGCCAAAGCAGCTACAGAACCTAACTAAACATTTTTTTGTGGTAAGAAATATTTTTAAGACTTACACTAATACTGTGCATTGTGACTTACGTTGAGGCAAATTCTGAAAATCAGAAGGTAAGAGTAAAGAGTACGAAATGTATGCGAAAAGATGGCGGAAATAATACAAGGCGAGTGAGTGTTTTATTTTCTTAAAGGACAGGTAAATTCATGAAAGTATATACATAGAATTATACATAGTATTTTCATTTACAAGTACAGTGAAACCTGTGAAGTTAACCATCCTTAATTAGTCCTTATCATATAAATCAACCTTTGTAAGTTGACCACTGAAGTAGTGCACCGCAAGTGGTCAACTTACTCAGGTTTCACTGTACCATCATGCAATTTACAAAACTTTCTGCACTGCATATTACATTTAAATTAAAAAAAAAAAAAATGGGCATTAACAGTTATTCAAACCGAGTAGCGACAATCATTAAAAAAAAAAAAAAAGTATTAAAACTTATATTGTCTGAAGCTGAATAGTGTTCTGTGTTTTTTTCCCAATTAAGCCATAGAGCTCATTTTAAGTTTGTATAATTAAACATTATATCATTAAATTGCTGCCGTTTAGCAAAACATGTGTTTAGGAATTGTGGTGCAAGAGAGCTTTTTTACTAGGAGCATTGGTTAGGTTCGCTTAATTTCTTGCCCTTAAGACCTTATTTAGGGCGTTGTAGCTCCAAAATAAGTGCAAATGAGTTTCAAACTGGGAAACCACTCATTTAAAAATTTATTATTGCTTTTCAGTACAGTACCTTCATCTTGCCATGCTTTTTTACCTGACTACGGCGAAGACAAAAGGACGGGTTATGATTTCAGCAGTCTTTGTATTTACGTATGTTACAACATAGTGCCTAAATTATTCATCCGATTTTGATGAATAAGGTGTCAATCGATTTGTTATTATAGTCCGGGTAACATAGACTACATTTTAACTGACTTCAGCAATAGCAGGAGACGATTTTTTAATTTTAGCAGTTTTTCTATTTATGTATGTTCCACCGTAGTGTCTAAGCTATTTATCTGATTTTTATGAATAAGGTGTCAATCAATTCGTTATTATGGCCCGAGTAACATAAACTACATTAACCGACTTCAACAATAAGAGGAGTCGATTTTGCCTTGTAAATATCGATTTCAACCGATTTTTTTAACGAGGGTTTTAAATAAATTTATTAATAACTCTACTAAGAGAACAAAAGGTAAGAAACAAGTTTACTGTCGATTACTATTGCAGTCTTATTAAGTAATAGTTATTTTTAATGATTAAAATTTTCTACCAGTTTGATGTGATACCAATAACCACCAATTAATAACCAATCACCAGCAATTTACCACCCTTCTTTAACATACTAAAATGCTTGTTTGTTGAATTTGTATTACTCACGCTATTACTTTGTTGGAAAGATAAGAAAAAGTTTAAAAAACTGAAACCCGGCTGCGTCAAAAAAACACTAAAGGGTGAGAACTGAGGTAGGTGCTGTTTGATATCATCGTCTTACTGATTAAAACAAGTCATTTGATATGTAAGATGTTCCTATTTATTTAGTTCAATTGAAAAATCCTCTGTCACTTTCAAATTAATAACATTATAATTCAATTTAAATGCCGTAGTCGTGCGTTGTCAATTATAGTTTTTTTGTAATCATCGCACGACGATGGCATTTGTCTGTTCACAATAACTACAACGAAAATAAATACTGCAGATAAGCACTGAGATTGTACAATTTTTCAATAATAATATTTTTATTTTGAAAATGAAATTGAAAATAAATAAATCTCTACATAGTATAAAATGAAGTCTCCAAAAAGCGTCTGTTTGTTTGAACTCGCAAAACTCGAGAACTACACGGTCGATTTTGCTGAAATTTTCACAATTTGTTCCTTTTAGTCCTGAGAAGGTTTGCAGACCTGTTCGAAAAAAATTCGACGAGTAGTTCTTATTTTATTCCAATTTAGGCCCAATTTTCACATAAATTCCCGAATATGGGGGTTAAAAATTACTCGCAATTAGTAATATTATATATCGTTGGAAAGGGAAGAATTTTCCGCGTTCTACGCAATTTGTTCCAACGCTCTAACTTAATTGCGGCGGAAGTTATTTACGTTTTTAGCTCGAAATTGTTTAGACTTAGCTGAAATTTAGGCACTACGTTCTTCATTAAATTTATCAATAAAGAGGGAATGAATTGTCCTACAGTTTTCGTTTTGACACCATTGAAAAGAGCTACCTTTTTTACTCCAGATCTTACTCGACCTATGGTCGGAAGTTTAATTCTCTATCTCCATTAGAAAAAAAGTTATAAGCGAATTAAATGAAGTTCAAAAATATGTTCTCTATTCAAGTTTTTAACCATTTTATTTTGCGTTTCCACGGTAACGCTTTTTGAATCCATTGTTTCTATCTTTCTCATTTTCAATTCTGAAACTTATTTTATTTTGTGTTTCCATAGTTACGCTTTTTAAATCCATCTTTCTCATTTTATTTTAATTTCTTAAAAGCATTTTAATATCTGTTGTCATTGTTTGGAGTTGAAATTTAGCATGATGATTTTTTTTTCTTTTATTTATGCCTGATTGTTGAATATACATCACTTGACACAATTTTTTTTTTCAAAATAGACCGGGCAAAGCCGGGCAACGCAGCTAGTAAATGAATAAAACAGTAATTATAAGTTTTTCAGCAAAAAAAAAAAAAAAAGGTATATGCGAAATATATATTTAATAGATTTAAAAAACTGCGGAAAGGTTTCAAGCTAAAAAAGCCACCTTTAAATACTGCTAAGATGTATATATATATATATATATATATATATATATATATATATATATATATATATATATATATATATATATATATATATATATATATATATATATATATATATATATATATATATATATATATATATATATATATATATATATATATATATATATATATATATATATATATATATATATATATATATATATATATATATATATATATTATATATATATATATTATATATATATATATATATATATATATATTATATATATATATATATATATATTATATATATATATTATATATATATATATATATATATATTATATATATATATATATATATTATATATATATATATATATATATATATATATATATATATATATATATATATATATATATATATATATATATATATATATATATATATATATATATATATATATATATATATATATATATATATATATATATATATATATACATATTAGGGTGGTCCTTATTTATATGGGAAAAAAATTTTGGAATTCAACTAGTGACGCCCCCCAAGTTTTGTGACACTATAATAAAAAGTAACGTGTGCAAAATTTGAACTCGATCGGTCAGTAATAACACGTGCCCCTAAGACGTTGAACTTGAACACTTTTGATAATTTCCCCACAAATCTTCCCAGTTTTTACTTCAGACCCAGTAGTACATCGTTTCTCCTAGGTTCGTAAAATATTTTTACATTGAGGTAGCACTAAAATTAATCTTTTTAATTACTTTATATCATCTAAAGACTTTACGTTGAATAAGAATGAAATAATGCTTTAGAAACTTTAATTAATCGTACGCTTTTCTCAATGTATCTCGATAGTGTGTATTTTTTTCCTATAGTCTTGGACGGTATGTAAAATAAATTGCTTTGTGACTCATATTTGATAAATTAGTTGTGAAGTTCTTCGATTAATTGTGCTCCTCTTTCAGTTGTATCATGCACAGTTTTCAGTATTTTAACAATCTCTCTTCCCTTTAAATAGCTTCCTTCATTTTGCCGTGAATCAGGATCAAATAGGAAAAAATCTTTTAGTATTTGTAACTTATCAAACAGTATTATTGACTCGTAATTGATTTTATAAAGAGGAAGATCTTTACTAAGAAAGTATTCCAAATCCTCTATTGTTATCTGAAATTTGTTAAACAGTCATCAGACACGTCTTCCTTATCACAAGCATTTTTTCGACAAGTCTTTTCCTATCTTCATAGTTAATTCCTTCAAACAATACGGACAAAGCTATTAGTTTATCCCCTAAATACCATAAGTGATTTATGAATTTTCCAATCACTGCCTCTGCTGCATGTTTGTCGTCCTTTTGTACGCTACTAGTTTTTCAGACATATTATATTATTCAAAAGAGCATCAATTGGGTTGTTGCGAAAAACCATATCTTAATACAGCATTTAATTGTAAAACAGCTTTGTAAAACAGCATTGAAGGGCTCTCTTTTCATGTAAGATCAGTTTGAATTGTAATAAAAATATAAAAATGTTCAAACAAAAATTCCTTTTGCCACCCATGTGGCTCAGGGATAAGCTCCAGGTTGCCGAAAACATATCCCTGTAGGAGGAAATTCACCAGGAAGTATTATTGCAAGTTATGAGAATTCTATGTAATCTTTCTCAGTTCCGCTTTTTACGAACAATAATATAGTCCAGTCATTTAAGCTTAAATTAGGTTAAAATCTCGGAATTCGAGATACCCAGCTGTAAGTCTGTAAATACTTGTATATTGACACCCTAAAAGTTGTCTCAAAACCTATATATGGTAGGGTGTACGCAACTATTAAATTTTTAAGGTCAAAGGTCACAAAAATCGGTTTTTCGCGCTTTTTTTTTTGTAAATATCTCATTTCCTTTGGGTTTTTTACTATTTGTATTTATTAACAATATTGTAGAATACAAAATTCTCTACAAATTTTGTTTAATAAAATTTTTCATACGGTGAACCGTTTTCGAGATAGAGGGCGGAGAGCGCGCGGTCACAGGATCACTTCAGGTCAACGCGTCATAAGCGCGCCATATATAGTCGATGAACTATCGATAAATCAATGATTATAAATATTTGTCTGTTTCGATGAAACAATGGTTGTACCAGTTACTCAAGAAAAATTCCCATCAAATCGAAATAACAAAGATATGCTCATTAATATGTTAATTGAAAAATTACAAGCTGCAAATATTACTACTAAACAAGCCAGAGATGATGCGGATGTTCTTATTGTTGAAACTGCAATTGAAGAATCAAAGTCTGAAAAAACTGCAGTTACAATAGGACAAGATATTGATTTACTTGTCATTTTAATTGGGCGTACACTGTCTTACGAACAAGAAGTTTTCTTTAAAAAAGTTGGGAAAGGAAATGCAAAAGCGGAGATATACTCGACTAAAAGTTTTGATAATTATCCTCATTCCAAAACACATATTTTGTTTCTGCACGCATTAAGTGACTGTGACAAAACTTCTGCGCTTTTTAAAAAGGGAAAAAAAATCATTTTTAAAAGTTTTTGAGAAACTGACAAATTTGGATGAACTAGCAGCATTTGAGGAAGAAAATTGTTCGGCCAGAATTATTAGAGAGTGGAACTCAAACTTTATTGGCAGTCTATAATGCTCCGAAATCTGAAAAATCTCGATCATCTTCGTTATATGCATTACGTCAAGCAGTCTACAAAACTTAATAAACCTGTGCAGCTTTCAAATATTCCACCAACAAGTGCAGCTGCTCATCAACATTTCAAACGTGTATATTATCAAGTTCAAACTTGGTTAGGGCATGATTTGGAACCCCAGGTATGGGGTTGGGCAATGCGAAACGATTTTATGGAGCCTATCATGACAATTTTACCATCTGCTCCAGAAGATTTGCTAAATACAATTTTCTGCAACTGCAAGAGTGGTTGTGGTTCGCGATGCGGATGCAGGAAAGCGGGCTTGCAATGCTCTTTAGCTTGTGGCCAATGTAAGGGGCAAGCTTGTTTCAATGCTCTACCATATCAGAGCGACATTAACGAAGCTGGAACCTTTGACCCCGAAATCATGGAAGAACTTGAGACAAATGTCGTTGAAGACGATAATAAAGACCAGTTTGAAATTTATCAGCAGCCGGAAGAAGACGATGAAGAGGAAGAAGATGATTAAAATTATAAATTGTAGTTCTTGTACCTTTTATTCCATTTTTTTACTTTTAATAAAAATAAATGTATTGAATGATAGTTTTTAATAAAAAGATTAATTCATAATTAATTTTTTTTTCATCATGTAAGAAGTTATTAATATTAATTAGGTTAAAATTCAAATATAATTCCTATATTTTCATTAACAATTCTGCAATTACATGGGCAGGTAAGTGTTGTTAAGTAAAATAATACTGAATAAAAAGTGGATAGGTTAGGAAAAAAAATGACAAAATATAATATAATAGTTAATAAAAATTGACAAATATTTATAATCATTGATTTATCGATAGTTCATCAGCTATATATGGCGCGTTTTCGATGGGAGGCACCGGTTGACCTGAAGTGATCCTGTGACCGCGCGCTCTCCGCCCTCTATCTCGAAAACGGTTCACCGTATAAAAAAATTTTTTAACAAAGTTTGTAGAGAATTTTGTATTCTACAATATTGATAAGAAATACAAATAGCAAAAAACCCATAGAAAATGAGATATTTACAAAAAAAAAAAAAAGCGCGAAGAAACGATTTTTGTGACCTTTGACCTTGAAATTTAATAGTTGCGTACACCCTACCATATGTAGGTTTTGAGACAACTTTTAGGACGTTAATATACAAGTATTCACAGACTTAGCTGGGTATCTCGAATTCCGAGGTGAACTTACTATAATAACTGGATTAATATGTCATCAACTTCGTCCTTTAGAATTTAAGTGGTATGTGTACTTGATTGAAATGTTATAAGTTCTGAATGATCAAGATCTTTCTACAAAATTTTGAAGTGCCCAAATAATTGAATATCTGATCTAGAACTAAGAAGGGCAAGACCTTCCTTACGGACATACTCTGCAGCAGTACGATTTCAAGTGCATGATGATGGCAATCCAAATGTAATATATCACCGTTCTGTTTTTGCTCTAAAAAATTGCATGCACAATTTATACGGTTGGTATTGCAAGTCGTTGTATCAAACATTACAGCTAGAATAGTTAGCAATAAAGAGCTATCATCTAAGATATCATATACAACTGAAGAAATATCTAAGGGATTCCGAGTAGCTGTTCAATATTAGGATTTGAAGCTATCATGGTAATCCTGTCGGCGTTCTTTTTCAGTTACATCTGGATGTAGCTTTGTATCCCAGTGAATAACTACAAAATCTAAATTTAAATTCATGAAATTTAATTTTACCTCTCGAAGATTTTCTTTTGCTCTCTTAAGGAATGTACGATTGATCACTAGGTCATTTGGATTTAAATTTACTGCATTTACATAGACTGTAAATAAATGAACAACATCTTTATCCCTAATATGGCATTTGTCTAACAGTGATGAAAGGCGAGCAGATATCAATAGTTGTCAAGCTTTTTTGCATTGTGGTAGACCAGCTGCAGAAAACAAAAGTTCAACATAGTCCAGGATCTGACACCACTTCTGTAGGAAAGTTTGAGTAGGGAGAGTTTCTTTTCAAAAATGTTTAGTAGGTGTCCTAGAAAGTATTTTGGACTCGGGTGGACATCCGCCACCTGGTCACTTCTCCTGCTACGACGTCAAAGATGGAGGCCGCTCGCTCTCATAAATGATTAGTACTTCGATAGGAAAATTGAGTACGGAGAATTTTTCTTCAGAAATGTTTAGTCGGTGTCCTAAAAAGTATTTAGACCTTATGTGGACATCTGGCATTTCGTACAACATTTTTTAGCTATGACGTCATCAAAGATGGCGGGCGCGCGCTTTCGTCCCCATATAATCCCAAATTTATGTTAATACTTAACCAACAAAAATGAAAATTTGGCCAGTAAGTTACAATTAGTGTTTTTAAGGCGAATAGCAATGTATTTTTACTACTGCTATAACTTAATAACTATTTTTTTTTATATTTTTTTGTTGCACTTAATGAAATTATATTTAAAAGGGGTTGTTACGAGTTGGTTGCAAACCCGTACTATTACACTTACAGAAAGAGCAACAGGTTACTTCATTTGCTCTACAAGTACAGGAAGATTTGGCAAATTTCAAGCAATTACATATGCTTCAATAAAATCAGCTGGATATCTCTGTAAGTTCTTTTCTGCCATCAAATCATCAAACATGCAAAACCAAATTCACAAGGATCTAAGTCAACAGCAACATCGTCAATACAATGTCGTTGTAAGTATGTGTAAAAATATGATCTTAATAAGTGGCCCTTTGCACTTCTGCTAGTAGGTGGCAAGTTATCAGTGTCCATATTTTTCGCATGATGATACAGCCATAACCTAAGTTCATCTAAAGATTTACAGAATGGCCCTTTTTGCAGTACTCGCACTAAATATTCTTCTGCAGATTTAAGGCTTCGCTCTATATAAATCCAGTCAGATGATACGCCAAAACTCTCCAAATACTCTACAGATGCACAATGCAGAGCAGATTTTTTGGTACCAAATCTACTTGTATAATCTGATCCAGATAGTGCGTGGATGGCAGGAAGCAACGAACATAAGTTTTCACCTATTTTTCGGTGAATATCATTAACAGATAAAAATCGTGTAGATTCACCTACTTCAGTACGCACCCAAAGTTCCTGAACAACAAATCATTGAAGAGTAAGATAGTGAAACAAATTTAACACCATTATATTAGTTTCAGCGCTAACAATAACGATTTTAGTGAACCCACACAGGGATGCATGTTTTGAATGAATAAATATTCTGAAGTCAGCTTCCTCTACTGTCAGACAGTTTAATTCTGGGTAATTTCTGTTTTCCACTTTACACAGATGTACAGCTAAATATTACATTATCCTCTTCATCACCATGAAAAGCACTAAACGTGTGGTTGGTATTATGTGGTGTTTGAGTCAAAGAAGCTGTCACTGTATCAGCAATGAACTTTTGCAATATCAGTTTTGTTTCTTGAAGGTCCCCAAAAGCTGCTGAGTTGGACAGGCAATGAAAGATCTTCTGAGATTTTGACCACATCTATATCGATGCTACTACCTTGTCTTTGCACCCTTTCAGACTTTTTAGTTGAAGATTTGCGATAACTGTCAAAAATGTAATCTACTCTTCCACAGTTCTTGGTGATACTCCCGATGTATGACGAAAAAGCTGAAACAGCTCAACCAAAGGTTTTATTTTCATTTGTCATACCCTTTCGTACAGAGTTCATGACGTTGACTATAAAGCAGGTTTTATCTTCAGACTTGAACCAGATATCATCACTGGTGCTACCATAAGATGTTTCCAGCTCTTTTAACAATGCCCTTTTTTTGTGGTTTTACCATTAGCCCTCGGTCACTGAACAACGAACAGTTTTCAGATAGCTCATACCTCGTGTGATACCAGTTTCCGATGAGCATGGTTTAACTGATATGTCTTGCTGTTTATCTTGGAATAGTACGCACACATTGTCATGAGAGCCTCCTATACCGGATAAAGTAGATTCTTCATGGTCAAAGTTACCGAAAGCGCCAACCGTATATGAATCTGTCTTATAATCACTGGGCATTGGCACTGTAGTAGGAGACTGTTTTAGAGCATATTGTGCAAGATTATCGTGGTGACGAATGACCTCACTGTAGCTAACACTGAAGCCGAGATGATTCAAGCTTGTTATCAATGTTTTACTTTTGCATTTCTCATGTATTTCTTCGCCCATCATCATATGTAAAGGAGTTTTTTTAGTTCCACGATGCATGTTATAGTACATTATTTGTAATAACGCTTGTGCCTTAACATCAGGTATTTTACTTTTAGTCCAAGATCTTTTAAGGTCTTGCGCATCACCAAATTTATCGCTGAGCTCGAAATCTAGCTCCTGCAATGCGTCTCTTAGTAGAATGGCGCATTCTGTTACAGGATTGCAGCTTCTAAGGACATCTGCTACTTCTGTTTGAAGATTCGCAGAAAAAAACCTAATCGGTTTGTTTGCCACGTTAGGTTAGGCGAAAGTAATGTCATTTTGAAAGCAATCACACAGCATTAGTTTAAGCACCTTGTTGCTGATTTTGATGCCACATTTTGTATATTAAACTTGTCTCGAATGAAACTGAGCGTGTATCCATAGCCTTTATATCCATGCAGTCCAGATTCGATGTCATGAGCTATAAGCGAAACGGCTGCCACCTTTTCTGAAACTGGAGGTGTACGCTTGTCATCTGCTTCAAGTTTTCGTTTGTACTTCAATAAATATCCAGAAATACAATTGTCATGGCACAAAAGATCGGCGTCGAAAACACTTGATACATCCTTCAAATCACAAGTGCGAGTGAAAACATAATCTTGTAAGTATAATGTGGCTTTTAAAAACTCCTCAACTCTCGGATACTCACTTAATCTGTACTTCTCGCAAATGCGATTATGTGATACATGGTTACAGATGATACACAAT
The DNA here is from genome assembly GCF_026930045.1 of Uloborus diversus. Classification (NCBI taxonomy): domain Eukaryota; kingdom Metazoa; phylum Arthropoda; class Arachnida; order Araneae; family Uloboridae; genus Uloborus; species Uloborus diversus. The sequence continues at coordinate 89,114,055 of NC_072732.1, read as the reverse complement.
TGTAATCGATGAGGAATACCTCCTGCTTGTGGACTGTGATAACGTGCACGCTTCCTTCCAGATTTCTTTAAACTTTCCTCCACATTCGACTGAGCAGTAATGATGCCGTCATCTTCATCTTTTGATTTTTCCATCTCATTCTGAAGCTGTAAAAGAGGTTTCTTATGACAGTATTGCTTATAGCATGCGTTATTCATATGGTAGTACAACAACTCTTCCTCACTAAACGCGTTCAAACGCTTAGTAACTACGTCATTTCGCAATTTTACTGCGGCCCTGATTTTTTCACGACCATTTCCTGTACTTATCACACTATTGTTGCTTTTATTACATGTATTGCAAGTCTTTTCAACTGATTTGAGGTCTCTTATGCTGTCTTTCGACACTCTCGACAATTTAATAATATCCATATCTCAATTTTATTTCGATAGATCTCGAACAAAAGAAACATTCAGATTAACAGCGTTTCATCATCTCAAGAACCACCCTCTGTCGCACTCATAACACATCATATAATTCAATGGCTGCCAACTTACTATTTCGAAGAATAACAACGCGCTCGAATGTTATGTCTGCGCTGCCTATAGTGGTGCTCCTAAATGGAGCGACTAATAAACATTCTGAGTGATTAGTCACACCAGTGAAAATGGCAAATAAACATTTTTTTACGTAAATAGTTTTTGAGCATAATTTTAAACGGTCGTCCAACGACTGGCAGTTGAAAAAACAATTTTAAAGAGTGAATTTCAAAAAAGAAAAATAAATAAAAAACAATAAAATAAATTGTTTTTAAATTACTTTTTCGGGAAAACTTTAACACTGTAACTTAAAAGTAAACTAGTTAATATAAATTAGTATAAAAATGTGCAAGAATCACGCAAAAAGTCAAGTATTAAAATAAATATGAGCATTTATGTGATCGCGATGCCGCCATCTTTGATGACGTCATAGCAGGAAAAGTGACCAGATGGCGGATGTCCACCCGAGTCCAAAATTCTTTCTAGGACACCTACTAAGCATTTTTGAAAAAAATTTCTCCCTACTCAAACTTTCCTACAGAAGTGCTATCAGATCCAGGACTAACAGGTTAGGATAGATACCCATTTCGGTTTCTAAATCTTGTGAATCGCAAGAATTTGATGATAATAAAGGACTATGTACTGAAATAGAAGAGAATTTATTTAAACTATAGATTTCTACATTGTTCTGATTTGGATATATTTTTTTAACTTATATTTTAGCTATGGAAAATACATTATATTTTTATGTTAGAAGTAATCGAGGATTTTTCGAAATTTATATTTTAAAAATTAAAAATTGCATAAGCATTTAGGTATGTTTATAACTAAAGAACAGCGAATTAAAATATAATTGCAATTACTTATATTTATAGCATTGAAACCTTGCGACTCTATTTGCCACACCTATTACATACACAGGGAATTTTGTAGATCAACATCCTCAAAGCCTGGAGGACGCAATTTGTTGTTGTCAAAGATTGTTCGTTAATGGCCTATAGAATCCCTTGTGTCCATCTTGATAAGAAGAAACGTAACATTGCCGCTTGCTTGGAACAAGCGCAGAAGAGAGTTACGCTTGACCCAAGGCCATTTTGATGCACATTTTATTCTCTGTAACATGTTAAATTTTACAGAATGAAAGTGAGAGAATGGTCGGTCTGGAAGTAGCAGCAGATGAGAAAATTCGCAAATTTTTCTTCGAAATTCAAAGATGGGGGCCCTAGGGGCACGTGTTACTATTCATGGAGTGACTTAAAATTTTGCAAGGATCATTCATTAGTACAATGGAACAAATTGAGGGGGCGTCGCGTAAATTATCTGCAACTTCAAAAGTAAGGACCACCTTAATATATTATATATATATATATATATATATATATATATATATATATATATATATATATATATATATATATATATATATATATATATATATATATATATATGACAGAACCCTCTTAACTATTTATCATGTTTCTGTGTTCTTTCAAAATTGCTGATTAATTTCCCTTTCGGGGAGATTTGCGAAATCCCCTTATCTCGAACATTACTCGTTCACGAGTTATTTGAAAACGATCATCATCTGATACTATGGGGGAGCAATTAGATTAGCCACAATTCCATCGACGGTGCTTGGCAGATGATGTGCATGAAGTCTCGTGCGGGGGTCCCCAAGCGGTTTGCGTGTTTGCTGTGTTCACCTGTGCGCGTGCGCATTAGCAGTCGCCATCTGACTCGAGAACTTTTGGCACCCTTTTTGGAGAACGAAACAGACCGATGGATAGCATTTCAGACACGTTTGTGTTAGTCCTGTAGTTCTCATGAAGATGATTTCAAACCTTGTTACCAAAAAGTAAATAAAAAGAACAAGAAATGTGTATGGAAAGACACACGATAAAAGTAAACGTTTTCCATTTTGTTTTGAAACTTTTTAGACTACATTTTCCAAGTAATTTTTAAATTTAGCAGTTTATTTTCAAGCAGTTAAGGACGATGTTTTATAAAAATTGTTACAACTAATCTTATGCTGTTTTACCTTGCAGACTATTTTTGGTTTTAATTATCTGTGCTGTAGACAGCTGAAAACAATTTTGCTAACAGGCTCAGTTGTAGTGTATTTTACTGACTTTTTTGATGTATACAAAGAATTATTCTAATAATTTTTGTGATACGAGTAAAAATAAAATCAGCAAACACTTTTGCCGGGGGGGGGGGGGGGGGAGTTGGAAGGTCCAACTGGTTCTTTAAACTTCGCGAAAATAAAACAGTGCATGTTACGGAATCGAAAAATGTAATGACTAAGTAATTTTGAGGAACTGAATGAGTTAACAAATATATGAACAACTGAATGTAAGTTAAAGAGAAAGAGAGAAAAGAGGTACTGAATGTAAGGATTGATAAAAACGATGAACGGAATGAGTGACTAAAAGATTTTGAAAAACTAAGTATGTGATTAGAGTGTCAAGTTCAATAAAAATTATGTCATTAATACACGCACGTCCTTTTATTTTAAAAGAATTACAAATTTGCTTTTAGAACAGAACAAAACTGCAGACCTTGGGCAAACAACACAAAAGACCATAGTAAAAGCTAACATAACATAAAACTACAGTTTCAGCTTTATATGAAGATTTTACGAGTAACAACAAAATCTTTGGCCAGCATTTCAGCAATGTGATTTAAAATAAATTCTTGTATGGTTTATTTTTAGCTGCTGATTTAATAGGCAAGTCTATTTAGGCATGGTACATAATTCCGTAGGAGAAAGAGATTCTAGATGTTTTCAAAACTTGAACTGAACATAATGACCTTAAACCCTCCACTTTTTTTAAACCCTTGTGACAAAAATTAGAAGCCAAAAATAATGCTAATTTAGCGATTTTTCAATATTTTCTTGTGTATCAAAAATAATACCACCTTGGCATCATCTCGTCAAATTTGGCTTCAGCTAGTGGACAGTAAGACTCATCGACTTTTATACATTTTAATGACTTTGAACAAAAAGGTTCTAGAATTTTCATCTCTGTAATAAAGATGACTTTCACCTAAGTACTTTTCTGTTTCCTGAGCAGAAAATTCAAAATATCCTTATCAGAAATAACAGTCAGGAAAATTCCCACAGCATATTTTCTCCGTTGAAATGTCTCACAACATCCCAGAAGAATAAATCTGCAGAAGCACGCACACTCCTTGTTTAAATAGCCAGCCACAACCAAAGTTTATCCCTCAAGTATCATGACACTGTTTTCACCCAAAAAATGAAAGTCAATGAAAAATAATGTGCATTGCAAACAAACCGTTAATTGAAGATGTTACTGAATTCATCAAACCAAGAATTTCTGGGGTTGATCGAATCTGCAATTTCTTCCGAAAAGAAAAAAGTGAATTCCTAGGTTGTACGTGTGTAAAGGCTAAGTAGACCATGTAGACTAAAGAGATCTGAACTTGTACAGAAGAGAAATACTCTCATGAGAAAAATGAGAGTGGTATGTTCTCATATTTTAAAATTATACAGCAATTAAAATGTAAAATTATAACGTCTGCAGTAAATTTATTTCTGCCTCCAATTAGATTGTGCCCAATTCGAGACCGATGAGTCCATAACTGGATGTGTCTTAAGCTGGCTGTTGGTATATTGCATGTAATTCTGCGTTAAGACCTAAGTTAAGGGCGGTATTAGCTCACTGCTTTATACTCAAAATTTGCCTTCAATTAACTAATTCAATTGATGGGTTACGAGTCCGCACCATAGTTGTGGACTCTCGCTAATATGAAAAACTTATTTCAGCTACCAGCTCGCTGGCTCTCTCAGCTTCAATGGCCCCGTTCACATGGGCAAAACCTCCCACATGCGTTTCTACAAATCCGGACAAAATCGCTTTTCACCGACCGCATTCTGGTTATTTCCCGGGTAAATGGGGACCTTTCTTTCTCCTGTCCTTTACCAGAGTTTTTGCTGGGGGTTTTACCCAGAATGCACAACGCGATGGAGTTTGTTTACTTGCTGTATAAAGCCGCTAAGGATGCTGGGTAAGACCGCTTTCTCAGGTCTAACCTCTTTTCACATGTGAACGGTGAATTTTCCAACCGTTTTCTTTTTTCGGAGCAAGCGCTGGAATGCACGAAGTACGATAGTTTCATATGTCCGGGGCTCATGAGATAACATTTGCCTTCAGTTCGGTTGTTGTCAATTCCAGACGGATGAGTCCTTAACGTGTAAAAAATTGCAATCTCTAAATAATTAAACCGGATTATCAGTACATTGCATGCATATGCGTGTTGTCTAAAAATTACGGGTTTCGTACCAACTATAGTTTTTATATTTCTGTATCCCGTTTCATTTTATTGAACATTATTTGATCTTTGTTACCACTGTAGTACAGCTGACATTTCTCTTCTTTTTGTAGGCCATTCAATACATTGTAAAATGTTTTAAGGACAACGCATATTCCTGAAAACGTATAGCATCCATAATTTTTAAAACCAAACATGTCCGTCAGTTCTGGCTCGGTATCGGTTTATTATCTGAACTAACAAACCCGTGTTTCGTCATAACTCACCTCTACGCAAAGCTTGTAATAAAACATGCTTCTTTGCTCCCCCCCCCCCTTTTTCATGCCCCATTCACTTCATTTATAGCAAATCTTTTTGTGCCCCCCTTTCCTCTTCTTTTTTTCAAAAACGACAAACGAGCAAAAGTGGTTGGGGTGAAGTTTTCTTTCCCTTGAAATGCGTGCGCGCAAATAGGAATAATAACGGTGTTTTCTCTCTCAACTCAACCCCCCCCCTTCCCAAACGCCGATGCGAGATTATTAGAGATGGCGTGAGGCCAGATTAAAGAGTCAACCTGTGAAATATTAATGTACCCCACCAGCTGATTACAGATTGTCGGTTATGGCTGTAAAAGAGTCACGAGTACGAAGGCTTTTTTTCTTCTTTTTTAATTGGAGCATCTATGGATAGATGAAATGAAATACAGTTGCATATAAAATGGATTTCAAACCTCTCTTTGAGAAATATAGCGTTAAAGAAAGCATTACTTTTAATTAAAAAGTCCATGCGTTCATTAAAACTGATATCCACTACAGTCATTAAAAGTTTAATCGCCATTCTCATTTGAAGTTACTTTCAAAAACTTTTACTACACTTACTCTGGTTGGTTGGTTGGTTCTATTGTGTTTTTTGGCGCAGGAGCCTCAGTAGGCTATTCTCCGCCAAATGAGTGTTAAAATACGAAAAAGGTGCCAAAGAAGTGAAATTGTCTGAAGAGTTAACGACATAAAACACCTAAAATTTCGAAAAAAAAATTCCGAAATAAACACATGAATGAAGTTTTAAATTTTGGATTGCTGTACCAAAAGAGTAAACTGAAAAACAATTTTGAGAAACATAAAAACATTAATAGTAGAACAAAGACGAGACGAAAACATAGGCAAAGGAACGAACCCTAAATAAGAGGAAAAAACCAATCTCCCGAAGGAAGGGGAACAATTTAGGATGAGGTCCCCTAACAATTTCTACAAAAATGGATGGAATTAATTGAAGGACTTGAAACAAGTGCACGGTTAAAACTTAAATAATCGGAAATTATATACACCTCTGATTGACATTATATTACATGTGTTGTATGGAGTAGACAGTAGATGGTTCGCGGCGAAACACATGTCTATGAGTAAATCTGGTATGACCGATACGAAGTCGGACTATTACAACTTGTTCTCTTGAAACTTTTCATGCAATTTATTATGCGATTCTCCACTCTAGTCCCGCTGCCACTCTGTCTTGGTGCAAATTTGGTTGTATGGAACAAGCTAGTTAGTCGTTTCGAAAACAAAAAATGAAAAATATACTTATGAAGTTAATTGTTAATTAAGTTAAAAAAATAATAACAAAGCTGAACTTTAGCAAGCATAAAATTGTGGCTTATTATAGACTCATGAAACTTGTAAATTTTTGCATGAGACCCAGATTTCCGAAGCTTTCCTCGATTCAATTTCATTTTTGTTTCTTTCCTATAAGATCAGTTGGGGTAAAAGCATGGGAGTATCCAGAGGGAGGGCAGCTGCCCCTCTTCCAAAATAAAATTTAAAAAAATATTTAAAATAAAAGTAAAGAAAAAAAACTTTAAATTGGAGGTTGTATCAGTCTAAATTTATCAATAAGTTCAACTGTAGCAATTTTGTCCCTGATTTTGAAAGTGTATAACATCTTCTTTGGAGGACCATTAGAAAAGGAAAGTTATTTGTGTGTAGTTGTGTTAGTACCGCTCTCGTTTTAGCCATCATCATATCACACTGCTTTCTAAATCTTCGGGGAAGGGGGGCGGAGGAGGGCGATAGGCCGGTCCCCTAATTGCCCAAATGAGAGGCATTTTTAAGAGGGCGGACACTCAATTTGCCGAATGAAACTCCGACTTTCGCTGAGTGATTATAATTTTTCCGCATCGTCAGACAAATTTAGCCGAATTAAGAAATTTTTGGGAAGTCACAGTGACCTCTCGTGACCTCCCATTGGGGCCCCCTGGGTTTGCCCCTCCCCTCTTCCGTGTTGAGCTGGATACTCCCTTGGGTAAAAGGAAGCATGGGGGTAAATGGTAACAAACTCGATTATCACACTTGATCTTATTTTTGAAACTAAACTGTCGATGAGTGAAAACTAGGCAACACAAGAAAGACATTCTAAGAGTTCCACGTGATAATGCTCTAAAATTAGTTTTTTTTTTTTTTTGAGCAATCACGATTTGTTTATTGCTTTTATTTGACTGTTTTGATGTGTTATGATTTTATTTTCCCACCAGCACCCTCTGCAGCATCACCGTCGACCAGCTCCTCACGAGGCTGCTCCTCTGGCGAAAACCGTCTCCAGGTTGCGTCAATATCCTACACTTACACGCATACATACACGCACGTACACACACATACACACATACACACACACATACATACACCTACACACATACACACACACAAACATACACACACACATACATACATACACCTACACACATACACAAACACATACACACACACTCATCCCTGCACATGGACACAAAAACATATGCCTACACACACATACACATTCCCCCCCACACACACCAACACTCATACACACAACTACCCACACACTCATACCTGCACACAGACACAAAGACACATACCCCCCACACACACATGCCTACATAAACATACACATACCCCCGTACACACAAACATACATACCCCACACACACACACATAAACACACACGCCTACATACACACACACACACACACACACACACTCGTGATTGCGAAAAACATAATTTGAATTCAAGATGTCAAAATTCAAATTATTATTATTTTTTTTTGATTTAGTTATTTTACACTTTCCTCTCCAGCTGGTCTGCAAATGCGAAGCATCTGGTTTCGAAAGCCATTTAACAATGAACTTCATCTTCCCAATTATTTTTCATGTTCAATTTGGTTGTTTCCATTTACCCCATAAATGCAGTATTATTGGGTAAATGAAAACAACTAATTTTTTCCCATTATGTTTCCAACATCCAAATGAGAGCAATTGAACCTTCACCCCTGATACTCCAAAAATATTACGTTTAGTTAGCAATACTGTGTAAAACTGGGCTACGCAGTAAGTCTGTTTTGTTTAGAAAACGAGGAATTTTTCGCAAAATTTTGCTTTTAGTATTGAAGAACTATATTATAAGTTAACTGTTTCCCGCCATCGCACAGTGGGGCGAAATCGCCAAAAAGCGCTTAAAATTGTTTTTTAACCTCTCTCGCTTGTTTGTTTACACACTCTTGTTATAATGGGGCTTGTTATAATGATATAACTCGATTTGTTTGGGCTCAGGGTTCAAAGTTCGCAGGTTTACACAACTAATTCCTTTTCGGGGTCTTTCTACAGACCATTGATGACTAATTAATATTAATATCTAAGAGGACTTTTTTCGTAGAGTGTTTTGAAAAAAATAACTTTGAATTCCCAAGTTTTCAGTGCTTATCAAAACCGATCTTCGGTTTGAGAATTTGATTACTTATTTTTTTCGCCCTTTTACTGTCGTTGTAGACGAGAGAAATTAAATATAACCGCCTTTAATAAGAGAAAAAATATATATAGACTGCTTAAAAGAAATTTTTGTAAATTTCCGCACTCATGGTTCTTTAACTTTCTAAAGGCTCCCTTCAGCTTTTTAGTATACGAAGGGCTCTAAAATTCCAGTTCTGATTGCCTGAGAGGTAGGCCTGTGCAAATTTATTAATCCTCAATTAGTTTAATATAGGGGGAAAAAACCTCTTATAAGCGCTTTTTGGCATTTTCGCCCCACTGTGCATCGTTTCATTTTTAAAAGACAAACTTCCCATCCTAGCTGTCGCTGCTCCCTGGGCAACAAATAAAAGCTAATTTTTCAAAAGAACAACCGAATAAACATAATTCTGACTTATACTTGCATGTTAAAAATCATTTTTTTTTTTTTTTTTTTTTTTTTTTTAACGTTTCTTTAAGCGCAGTTTTTGTTTCGCATGAATAAAAAATCGCAGTTGTGTCCAAGGTAAGGTCTTAAATTATTGTTACAAAATTACTAACACATCAGTTTAAAGTTTTGAATGTGAAAAATATTTTTATTGACTTTTTGTCGTGATGTTTAAAAGAAATAAATAAAACTGAAGTTACTTGAAATATGTTTCTTCAATAATAATAATAATAATAATAACTTTTCTTTTCCCACTGCTTAATTTGGAGCAGAAAATGATAAACGTGAATTCGTGAATCATTCGTTGATAAAAATATTTTTTACGAGGAACTTTAATTTAAATTCCTTTTTAGATTAAAAATCAAATTATCGTCTTAATGTGGCGCCATCTATTGAACAGTTGGAAAATAGCATTGCTGGAGAAAATTATGCATCTTCCGTATTATTTGACAATTGCAAGGAAAGCACTCCACAGGAGCAACGTAAACGGCATTTCCTGTGAAAATTTTGGTGTTGTTTCGAACAAATTTTCTATTTTATCTTAGCAGTTATGACACAAAAAATTAATGTTTTGAAAAGTAAATATTTTTTTAAGTTAATTTAGGCGTTTACAGGAGCGCACCTAATTTAAATGTTTCTGAGGACTTGCAACTTACCGGATCTCCGAGTTCTCAACTTATCGGAAACTCCGAGTTTTACCAAAAAAAAAAAACAGTATTGCAATACTATCTCCGAATTTATCGAATAGCCAGTGAAAATTCGTTAAAAAAAGAAATTTTTTTGGGAAGTCTCTGTCCGTAAGCAACAGCTGCTTAAATTTCAACAAAACAAGTTGCATTTGCATTTTTATTATTTTTACTCATTCTGTAGCTCAGAAAGTGAATAATAAAAGCTACAAACTTTTAGATTTTATAATGCGTTTATTAGTATGTTTATTCAAAGGTATAACACAGTAAATAGGAGGAAACTGGAGAGTTTTGGTCCGTTTTTTAGAAAAATGTATTAATTTTTTTTCCTGAACGTAAAAATATATCTTTGTTTTCTAGTTGCATTCACTAGCTTACAATGTCTAACAACCTTTTATATTATTATTATTTCATGTTTAAATTGTATATTATTCTTTTTTTATTAGTGGTGTCACAAGAGTGTCCATATTGGGACAAACCACCATAATAGTGGGAGGTCTGACCCATTAGAAAGGAGGATTAGCACACAGAGATGAACAGTTATTAAAATTGTGCTGAAATAGTTGCGTATCTAATGAAATACTGTAACAAGCTATTGAGAAAAATTATATCTGGAAAAATACCATAAATTAATTTTATTGAAAAAAATAACAAAAAATCTGAACTAGAATTGCAAATTAATTTAATTTGGATCAGTAGAGATTCTTATCGTTTAAAATGTCAGAGTCAAATTTCAATTTCAAAGCAACTTATTATATTCCTCTTCTAATCATTGGATAAGAAAGCTTAATGGTACTGGTTTTGGACACTGTTGCTACTACATCCGTTTTAGAATTAAAAAAAAGAAAAAGAAGGAAAAAAAGTGAAGCTACATGATGTATCATAATGTGCATAAAATTTACAGGAAATTCATCTCCATATACTTACATGGCGCATCCAATATTAACCATGGCCCAATCTTAAATTGCGCCATGGGTATGGTAATAAAACCATAACCATGGCGCAACCATCAATGCAAGGAACTAAGTTTGGTTGAAACGATTAGTAAAAATCCCCAACCAATTCTGGTCTCTGAACATTTACTTCAAAATAAAAAATAAAAAAACTTCTTCGCTCTAGCCCTTTGGTTGTTATTTTTCTATGTCGTATAACTTTCCTGCCATTTTGTACTGTCTATATTTGTTATAGTAAATTTTCATTTTATCATTTGAATACTAATAAGTTGACCACCTACACTAGCAGCAGTAGCAAAAAAATAAAATAAAAAAATGAATAAGAATTATTTTTCACATAATTTTGGGTTTTCTCCCTCGACCTTACGAATTTTGTGCTTCGTAAAAAATCATAATGGCAGCTCTGATGTAACACACTCCAACTTCTTATACCATTCAATCCACGTATGTTACAGAGAAACACACACTAAAAATAATAATAGTAATTGTCGTTATTATTATTATGAATAAAGTAACATAGAATATAAATCACATGCACTGTGCGGAAAATAAAATAAAAGCAAAAAGCTTGAGAGGAAAGTAAAGGGTTTTGAACTTCGAAAATCCTCACGCTTTTCGCAGAAAAAAAAAAATCTCGAAATCGATCAAGCAAAATGTTTTAGGGTACAAAAGATCAAGATCATACGCATTAGCCGCATGGACCAATCGTAAGTCCCCCCAACTCAATTCCACCACTTTTTTTTTCCTATTGAAATCATTCTAACAATTCTTTATTTATCCAAGAGAACTCATGGCCGAAAACCACAAGATAAAACAAAATTAATACTACGGATAAACTTCGGCGGCAAGCTTAGAAACACTGTCGTAGCCCACTCGACCACCCACACTCGACTTTTCTTGCAGCACGAAATAACAGGCCTCTCTTCTGTACATTTTGGTACAAAGAGTACAGGAAAAGGAGGAAGTGGAATAATAATAATGAAGAAGTTCTCCAGCCGCAAAAGCACTGTTATTTGTGAAACCAACGAACGAACAAAAGAACTGTATTTATCCTAGATGGAGTCATGTTATTTGCTTACAAACGGAGATGACTCAAATCTTGGGGTTGTCCCCCACTCAAGGAAATATAAAAGTTGGGAGAAATAATTGAGTTCTTTTCCTTCTTACCTTTTTTGTTTTCTTCTGTGGACTTTTTTCTTCAAGGTGTGTTTCTTACTTTTCCTTCTCTCTGTCTCTCTCTCTCTCTTTTTTTCAACAATTGAAAGACTTTTGTTACTTAGATGTATTATTAATGTTGTTCCCTTGGTCTTATTTTTAAATAGGAGAACTCAACGGAAATCTACTAATTCAAACCTCTTAATGGATTTCTTGAATTCACATAATGAATGGGAAGTATGGCTTTTTTAATTATCTCGATATTAGAAAAAGAAGTTTCGTCAACAAAATTGCAATTAGTCAGTGGGTGCTCTACATCCAGGAATCTCCATAGCACCTGCAGCCTTAAAATTCGGTTAAAAAATACTTCTGATCCAAATTTTCCCACCAAATCACCCACCTTGGAGCGTTTCTTTTTTTTCTCAATTAATTACATTGCTTGTTGTTCTCACTTGACTGTTTTGATGTCCTATGATTTTAGTTTCCCCTCACCTCCTCCCACACGCACGCATACATAAAAACCTACACGCACATACACACGCACATACACATATACCCAAACACTCATGCCTGCATACAGACTCAAACACACACGCCTAAATACACACAGACACACACACTCGTGATTGCGAAAAACATAATTTGAATTCCAGAAGTCAAAATTCAAATTATTTTTTTTCTGTATATTAGCATTACAATCATTATCATTATTATTAGTATTATTTTACTAAAATTTCACATTTATCTTTACTAATAACAAAGCTGAAAGTCTCCCTGTCCGGATCTCTCTCTCTCTCTCTGTCTGGATGTCTGTAACGCGCATAGCGCCTAGATCGTTCGTCCGATTTTCATGAAATTTGGCACGAAATTAGTTTGTAGCATGGGGGTGTGCATCTCGAAGCGATTTTTCGAAAATTCGATTTTGTTCTTTTTGTATTCCAATTGTAAGAACATTTTACCGAACAAATTATCATAACGTGGACGAGTAAATTACCAAATATTAATAACGTGGAATCATAACATGGGCGAGCAAATTGGCGAGAAATTCACCTAACATTATTTTTAAATATACAAACGAACCAAATGACCTTTTAATTTTCTACTACGGGTAAAGCCGTGCGAGTAATACTAGTTTCTCAATAAAAGGATGAAAAAATTCCCGTAACGCTAACATTCTATGATTTTCAAAAGAGGTTTTTTACTGCACAAAATGAATTTTGTTTCAATTCTCTCAATGGAGTAGAACAGAGCATGCAAGGGTTACAAATTAAGCGAAAATCCGAAGCTAAACTCAATCCAAGCACTGAACTAAGAAGCAAAATGTTACCGCAGACTACGAATTTGAGAACAACTTTTCAAATGAACACACGGCCGTTTTTGCTATACTCAGGATGCTATCCTAAGCACCCATAGCTGAGAAATGTAATAGAAATTTAGTTCAGACTCAGGGGTGTACATTTCGCTCCGTTTTTTATTATTATTATAATTTTTATTTTCATTCTTTTTTCAATCAAGTGTTTTTTTTTTTCTTCAAGAGGGAGTGGGGTTTTCATATTTTTCTAACTACATTATACATTGGATTAAGTACTATTTCCTACAGAAAGGGGAGCCGGATTTTCATTTTGCTCTGATCTTGGACTATTTTAATCGAATTCTTCTTAGGAGATGGTTTAGGACAGTTCACGGAAAGCGGTCATTTTGTAACGCACGTGACTGCTCAAATATTTAATTAAAAATAATAGTTTAGGAGGGTAACGAAAAAACTTTTGATGATTAAATCGCAAACGTATGTACGATTTCTTAAGCAAAAAATCTTTTCCTTACCTTTTAAAATCATTAATTTCTAGTAAAATATATGAGCTGCAGGACAAATTGGTGGCTTTTTCGTTGAATAACCTTTAATTTTTTCAGCGGTTTAAATTATTATTTTGCAACAAATGATATATGTTAAATTGGAACCTTACCTTTCAAAACCTACAATTTGTTTCGTCATTTCCATATTCGAGAGCAAACTATTTAAAAATTCATAGAGCAAACTACAAGGGGTTGACTTAAGATGCCCGGCAGGTGACACATGCAAATAAATTAAATTTTAAATAGCAAAATTATTTAATAAAAATTTAAGTAATTTCCCGATTATCCGCGGAAAAGGGTGGCGCTTTGGTGAACTAGATTTTTTAAAAATTAGATCGTGAACTAGAATTTCGTGAATTTCGTAGATAAGCGAATTCGTGAACAATCCGCAAGACAATAACAGTGTGTGTAAAAAATGCATGTAAAAGCTTTAAAAAAAGGTTGCTTATTATTGTAAACAAATCACGCACATACACCAGTAAATCGTGCAAGCAGATTAACTGAAACAGATCAAGGTTACACCAAAAACGTATTGGAGAGAGCAGAGAATTTTTTTCAAGACTGGTGCGAACACTCGTTTATGCACGTAAGCAGAGTAGATATAAAACTCAGTATGTAAGATAGATCTTAAAATAAATAAATAGTGTAGTAGATCTAAAGCAGTTAGTAGTGCAGATTTAAAAATCAGTTTTGAACGAGTTAGATTATGGGGATCTTGAAGGTTTGATGTCACAGGAAGGGAGGAGGAATAAATAGGAATGCCTAAAAATAGATTTGGCACCTGTTAAAAAAATATGTGCATTTATCTACATTTAGTTAGTCATTGCCGACGTTTTTATTTATTTATTTATTTTGAAGTGTGAAATGTCACAGATAATTCGCCCCATGAATTAGCCATACGTGAATACTTTTGATTTTTCTGTGAATCAAAAGTATATCTGCATCAACAAAAAAGATTAAAAAATGCTTATTCCTGTTTAATTAAAATATCCAAATACACAACAAAATAGTGATGACATTATAGCGTCTGATCGTCCTGGACAGTGAAATGACCCTTTAATTGTTCGAAAACCAAGATTGCGAAGTAATCTCTAGAAGTTAATTGGCAAGAGGCACATCCCCTCTCTCATTCAAATAAATGTTTGCGTGAAAGGACATAACTAAATTTTATTTTACATTTACCTGCGATGTGCTTTTAAGTTCTAAAAATTTGCATACTCACTCTGAAATCATTTACTTAGTTATACAACAGGGTAGCATTTTCTAATCGTGTTTTCGAACGTGATTTTAAGACAATTTCGTTCTAAGACCCATATATTATCTTCCTATAATGATTAATTATGAAATTTAATTTGAGCTAATGGTAACTTGAGTCATCCTCTAGCGTGATTTGCACTTCCAAAACATTTCACACACACCTTTACGAGAGTCTTGAGAGCACTTTCCATCACAAACGATGCAAGTTGCGTGACTTGAGAAAGAGTTTTTGTTGTTTTAGAAAAATAGATGGGTAATTATGCGCACCCTTTAAATGAAGGCATATATTTGCCCTAACTAGACCCGAGAAAGATGGTAACTATCATACGTAACGTAAAATCGTGCGTGTCTAAAGGTGTGTTTCAAAAAGTAGCTTAAAATCTCCACTTTCCAGATATCACTGTGACATTGTTTTTAACTAAACAAAACATTATGAAAATAAACGATTTCACATATCTCTAAAATGTTTACAGTTCAAAAAAGCACTAATTTGCGCAATAACTCATGCTGCATCCATACTACTAAAAGAATGTTTCCAACTGCTCTCAGCCATCTTATATTGGTTGATGGCACCATATACAGTCCTCGCCGACTGTGTTCAGTTCCTCCCCTAGCCACTAGGGAGGGGTGTTCATATTTACACCTCTGCCCATTTTTTACCTCTTCTTCTATATTTCTCCCTGATTATGTGCAAATGCACCTACTTTTATCAATTAATAATTCCAACATTTAAATTGTGTTGGTTAATAATTTAGATATCACATTTTATGCCCGAAATTGTTCATGAGAGTTTACATTTCGCAGTAATGATGTCTAACTTATGTTGGAAAAACTTGTTCCGAAACTGCAACATTTACCAATGAAATTGCCACTAACACTGAAAAAGATGTCTTAAAGAGCGCTGACTTTATGAATATCCTCCGCTAATTATTACAAAAGTCACTTCTCTTTAAAGCAATCAATAGGCCGCTGTTCTTTCCGAGAACTTCAGTCACCAAAAACCCACCTGGGCACGCACAAACCAAATAAATAAGCATTAAAAAGCACACACACAGAGGTACTTAGCCCATAATGTCTTGTTTTTATGAAGTGACTCCAGTAGAGCTCTTAATTCCCCCAAATGGTCAAAAAATCAGTTATATGCGGAAGGCGGTCTGTAGGCGGACACAAACAGATCTTTTTCTTCTTCAAGTGCTGGCAGTAAAGATAGCAAATGACCATTATTAACGTTCCCATAATAGCTGGACCACAAGCATCGCCAAGACATTAACGCTTTTCGTTGGAAACTTAGTGCTGAAAATGCAATATTTTTCTTTCTTTACAGTAATGCTGCGGCATAGGGAATCTCAAATACAGTCTGCAGACTTTGACCGTTTAATGTCTTAATTAGGTGTGGGAATTACTGACGCACATGTTTTTTTTTTAATCTCAAAAGACTAAATGAGGATGCATTACTATTGTTGTTATTATTATTATTTTGATATTATGATTGTTTTTTTTTTTCGTGGGAGGAAATTTAAGCATGTAATATGTAGGTAATGGAAAAAAAGGATCTTGGAGTGAAGTCATCAATTGGAATCAATAATTACCAAGGACAATCATGTATTCTATATGTTTAGTCGACTGTATCTATGTATGTGTGTGTGCCTTTCGAAGACCCCGAAAGGGCAGCGGTGGCCTGATCGGTAAAGCATCGGGCTTGTGACCGGAGGGTCCTGGGTTCGATCCTAGCCGGTGGAAGATCCACCGTCTTCATTAATGATGACTGGGGAACGTTAAATATGCTTGTGGTCACAATGTCCTCCAAGTGAAACGATACCTCTGGGGGTGCTGATCAGGGATTTCTTTGTTTCTGGTCTGGTTCAAAAAATCACAGCTGTCTTCGGAGTCCCATCTAACTACTAATAATGGTAGGTACGGGGGGCCCCGGAGTGAAGAGAACGCCCCGAGAACGGCATGGATTGAAGGTCGAACTAGGTATGAAAAGATTGGAAATTTAACGAGGATCATGGATAGCCAAGTCTCATCTTTGTGCGACTTAAACTAGTGGATACAACATCTTCAAAAGTCAAACAAACTGTTTTGCACGTCCTTTTGGGGTTATGTGTCACTGTTAATTTTCGACATTAATTTTTTGTTTGGATTTTCATCATTTGGCGGGCGACGTTTGACAAGTAGAAAAGCACTTTCTTTTGATTAGTTTGACAAAAAACTGTGAAAACGAACCAGATGTTCAACATCCTTTCCCGAAATTTTTCTCTACCCCTGTGTTATACTTTATTCAATACTAGCGGTACGCGCACGGTTTTGCTCGTAGTAGAATATTGAAAGGTCATATAAATCTGCTTGTTTAAATTTGGGCTCGAAATTACTTAGTTAACTTTATTTTAAAAACTTACTATATAAATGTGCCGGAGGTCATGAGATCGTCTTCCACTGGAGTTAATCTTTATCTGAAATAAGCATCCAAACGTCGCCAACCGGTTTTAAAAATAAAAAAAATAATCATTAAATAAAAACAAAAAACCCGACCGCGTAAAAACCGAAAAAAAAAAACTAAAAGAAAAAAATATAAGCCCAGTAGTTTAGAATGTTATTTAGTACTAAATAACTACTACACCATTGAAATAGTTTTATAATCGATACACACATAAGACAAATCATAAATTCAAAAGCAGAATAGAAGGATTAACAGTCGGGGCCCATTCCGTGTTTTGAATCAAGGAAAACCGTAAAATTTGAATGGCCCCCGACTGTTGAACCTTCTATTCTGCTTTTGTATTTATGATTTGTCTTATCTGTATATCGATTATAAAACTATTTCAATGATGTAGTTATTCAATGGTACTTAATAACATTATAAACTACTGGGCTTGTATTTTTTTTTCTTTTAGTTTTTTTGGTTTATACGCAGTCGAGTTTTTTTTTTTAATTTAAATATTATTTTTTATTTTACACGTTTTAGTTAATTTTCATTGACTTGGTTAATTACGGTTATAAGACGGTGAATTTCACAATCTTGTCGTTTCATTGAGACAGTTTATATCATGAGGTTTATTAAGTAACTTGCGGTGGTCTAAACTACTGATTATTAGTCCCTCTAGGTACCTAACTCGGCTTAAAACTACATATGCTTGACCTTTTGAAAAAATGTGCGAACTTAAGTCAACCAAAGCACAGCTATAAAACAGCCTGTATAACTCATGATGATGCGAATTCCGAAACAGCGTCAGTCGAATCTTTCTCCCAAAACTAAAAAAGCCCGTCAAGAAAGTACACGTCGCGAAACTCAGACTTCGTAAAGAAAAAATTCCGGCAGTGAAAATGCTACCTGCATTTGTCGAACGCAGGTAGCGTGCCACACGATCCCGAACTGACAAATTGACGACTGGATGTTGATATGGTGAATTTTGATTACTGTCATGTGTTTAGTGACACCCCCAAGGTTAAGAAAAATCGATTGACGTAAGAATTAATCAAAACTGGCCTAGGCGTTTAGCCTCTAGAGCGTCACATAGGAACAAACATACATACATAGACTCATAAACACATTACCCTCCTTTGCATCGTGCACGCGCAGTCAGGTAAAAATCAGCCCCTTTTACCAGTCACAGAACATAATTATATCCATAAATTAAAATGTTTGAAGTAGCTCTTATTATCAAAGGTATTTAGAACTATATATATTCGTAAAATGCTGATTTAAAATAACGTATTATTTATTAATCCTGTCATAATTATAATCCTCAAATAAAAAACGTCAATTAAGGTACTCCGCAAGGTTTTTTTTTTTTTTTTTAATACCAAGTAAAGGATGACGCGTCTGCTTCTAAGTGCTTCAGAAATCATTGCTGTTGATCTGAAAGCTTTCTTAATGGCAGTCAGTGATATTTGTGTGGTCTGTAGATGCACTCTCTTTTGCACGATTTGCCCATTTTGCACACATTTAATGAAAACTAATGCAGCTAACTCCACTAGTCGCATTCATCTCTTTTCTGTTTTTTTTTTTCCTAAGTCATTTGTGATTGGTGTAATTTGCAGAACAGTGACACGTGGACTTTATTTACTTTTAATGCCAGTATAGTTCAAATGAAATTATGGACGTATGCCGTCTGAAGGTAGAAAGGTTAGACTCCATTAAGTAGCTCTGTGTGGTCATCAGTGGTGAATGGGAAGCTTGAATTACTTGATTTTCTTAAATAAACGAAGCAAAAATAAAGCTTAGCTAGACTAAAAGAATAACTTTCTTTATAGTTCGAAAAATATGTTATGTAGCTATTTGACGTTTGTAGGGTGAACGTAGTAAAAATAAAAAAGGATTTTCATTATAATTTATCTGGTGGTACACATTACAAAGTGAACTTATTTTCTTTCACATTTTTTTTTAAATTCTCATAGCCAACTTCGAAAGCTTGATTTGTACTAAAAGGTACGTACATGAAATGAGTACATGATTTCTTGACAACACTCCAAAATTGTAATTGATCTTATTTTTGTTATATTTAGGTTAATTCTAAAGCCACCAATAAAATTTAAATTAAAAACTGAGAGAGGAATTATGGCGGTATAGTAAAAGCTAATCGTAGAAAGCTGTGTACCGCCAATTTCTTCTTTCAAATTTTTAGTTTAAATTGTCTTGGCTGCTTTAGAATTTACCTTAATATATAGATATTATAACTAACTGCAATTTTAAATGTTGTTATTTTGAATGTGATATATTTGCTTTATTTCATACTATTAAGGGTGAACCAAGCTTATAGGAAGTCTTTAGAATTAGAAAACATTTTTACACTTTATTTTAAAGCTTTTTTGTTGTGTAATTTATTTAAAATGAAGCTTTTTGAAATTTAAAACATATTTACCTGTTACCTATCCTTATTGAAAAAAGAAGAAAAAAACCCGGCATTTATTTTCATTTTAATATAAATGTATTGTCTATAATGAGAGAATAGCTTATATTTACCATTATCTGCTCTAAATATTGCAAATTTGTATGCACGAGTTTAAAAGTAATTTTGAACAAGTACAGTGAAAAAAAAAAAAAGCTTTTAAAAGCTTCTTTGAACTGATGACTTTTACATGATTCAAAGCAATAAAAAGCTCTAATACTTCATTATTTGTAAAGTTTTAACTGCCCAAAATTCAAATATATGTTTAATTAAGTTCAGCCTTGAAAGTAATTAAACTTTAAATTAGTAATTACTAATTTTTTCATTGTCTGTAACAGCAATTAAAACGTAGATTTTTGTTAACTTTATAATTAGTGTTATTTTTTTTATTTCTTTCTTTCTTTATTATTATTATTTCTTTATTATTATTATTATTTTATTTTGGCAACCGGAAGTAAAGCGTCGGAATTCTGACAGAGAAAACAGAAAGCAAAATTACGAAGTAGATTTTTAATAAAAATGTAAAGCATCATAACATTTTCAAAACAGAGATTGTTCAGAAGCAAGCTTAAAATAAATGTAGAAGGATAAAATGTATGTACTTTTAGCAGGAGAAAATGCTCAATCAAATGAAAATGAAATACGTTAAAAAAAATAATACTTTAAAAAAATGTAATTACAGGATTTGTAGTTTCCAAAATTTCAAGAAAGATATGCTTGGTACTATTGTACTTTCCCAGATTGTAAAATAAACGTCGAACGTTATGACTGCGTTTTGCAATGGAAACCACATAGTAGCTTTCATCTAACTTGATAGCTTGTTACGCTGCTTGTGGTGTTTTGAGATAGAAAATTATTATGTCTTGATTCAATTTCCACTTAACTATTTAACGTTACATTCAATAAATAAAATATTACTAAAGTTGCAAAAATACCTTCGCGGTGATGGTGCGTTTTATAAAACCGAAAAATATAATGCAATGGTCCGATGTTTTACAGGTAGGAAACCACCAAAATAAATACAGTCGTCGCGTTATCTTAAAAGCTAAAAACGCAACGAACAAACTTCTACTTCTGACGGTGTGTTATCATACTATTAATAGAATTCTAATATGATCTTCGATTGAAAGAAACTGTTTTACCATCAAGCTCTTCAGATATCTTATCAAATAGAATGCGAATTCTTCTTTGTCAAATTGTCAAGAGACATTTTTAAATGGATTTACCAACGTAGATATGACTGATAGCGCTTAAAGTGTTTCCTTCACAAGAGAGATTTCAGTAGTCTCTGGACTTATACTGCTTAGAACCCCTTAAAAGGGACAGGCCAACTTATCCGACATTTTGGTTCCAAGGCGGCATTGAAACCAACCCTGTTTCTAGTATTTATAACTACGTTATAATATTCCCCAGCGGCTAGATCGTAAAAAAAAATGATAAATTGAGTAAAATGCTCATTGAGGTAAATCTAAAATGATAACTTAGTTCACAAATTCAACAAAAATGTATTGGAAAATGTTTACTGTAATGAACCTCCTTTTCACACCTTATTTGCTTTAAATTTATATTGAAATCTTCTTCATTTACAGAATCAAAAATTCAAACATCCATGAGGCAACACATCTATAGCTTTAGCACCAGTTTTCTGTAACGATGCTTTAGTACAAATACTAATTTTGCCACCCAACAATTGGAACCAAAATGTCCGATAAGTCAGCTCCCCTTAGTGGCCTTAATACTGCTCTTACTCTAACGACGGTTTTTTGAAACTATGCTTTTAATCGCACGTTGACGTCGGAGTAAACTGGAATAAAAAACGACAATAAAGAACTTTCCACCTTCTACCTTCAAAGAGCTACTTGAGCTTTGTTCATATTAACTCATTTAACAATTCATCTCGAAGAGAGCCTCCACGGCGTAATCGGCTAGCGCGATTTCAGCTGTTAACTGTAAGCTTGGTGGTTTCAACCATTATCGTCAAAATACAAGTAATTTGACGTACAATGAAATGTATTTCGATGATATCGTTCAAATCCACTCAGAAGAGTGACATGTATTTTTTTTTTAATGGCAGTCGCGGGACTGGCCTACATGTTGAAAAACGTAAGCTTATTATATTGAAACAACAAGTCGAATAAGTTTTAGTTACTACAGTTACATTTATCAATTCAACATTGTAAGCTATGCATTTTAATAAAAACATTGCTTTTGTTGGCCAATCCCACGACTGCCGTTTTTTTTTTTTTTTTTTTGCCATTGATTTCTTTAGAAATCAGATACTTTTGCTAATATTTGAAAGTTTTTAAAAAAAATTTTAAAAAAAAGCTTCATAACAGTTCCAATAACACAATTGATCAAAATTCACTAATACACACACACACTCACACACACATATGTGTGTATTATATATGTTACCGTTAAAGTATACAATGCAGTTATTTTATAGAATACTTAGTTATTCCATGAAATAACTGATCGTGTCCGTTAAAGTGTGTAATATGTTATTAATTTGACACTTTAACCAGTTATTCCATGAAATAACTAGGTATTCTATAAATTAACTAATGAGAGACAGTTAAAGTGTTAAAAAAAATATCTTAAATGAAATAACTAAGTATTCTATAAATAAACTAATGATAGACAATTAAAATGAAAAAGGAGCAATTTATCTAATTTATGCAGCGTATAAATAATATTTATGGAAACGTACCATAAAATCGTTTGTTACAACAAGGATTACTAAAATGACACTTGGAATTGCGTAGAGCATTATTTCTAAAACAAAAACATTTTTTGTTGACACACTGGGTTACACGAACATTTTGGGGGTAACACAGTAGTGGAAGGTAAATGTATTTCTCGTGCAAGATATATGATGTAAATTAATTTACACTTTAACGGGTTGCAGATCGTTATTCTATGAAACAACTAGGCATTCTATAAAATAACCAATTTCATACTTTAACAGTAACAAATATGTATATATATATATATATATGATAGCAATGTAAGGATTGAACAAGAAAGAAAAAAATCTTTTAAAAGAAATAAAAAATGAAAAAATCCCAAAATACCCTGGGGCCTCATCAGAGGGTACTCCCCAAGGGTAGGGAAGACCATGAGATGATCCGTGAGTGCTGCTGGCGAAATTGCCTAAAAAAGCAGCACTAGTCCCCGACATCTCACAAAACTAGCCATAGTGTTACTGAAAGTCCAGAATATCAGCATGACAAGAAATAAGAACATTGAACCTTTTACAAACGAAAAATACAAGTTTTATATAAAGAAAATAGAACAATATTTAAGCTACAATATTTATATAAAGAAAATAGAACAATATTTAAGCTACAAGATTTATATAAAGAAAATAGAACAATATTTAAACTACAAGAGAAACAAAATTCGTACCTGAACTCAAAATCAAAAGAAAGAACGTAAAACAATCAAATTCAAGGAACAGAAAATTCAAGGAACTGAAAATTGACTACCGCTAATCCTCCACAAGCTTGCAAATAAAATGTTTCGTAAGATGCTCCGGATATTGGTTTTCAGTTAGGGTTGCAGTTAAGATTCGAATCGCTGTTTTCAGATTTGTTTTATTATTGCATATTTTTTTATATCTAATAATTTGTGAAATGATTATATTTTTTAACACTTTTCTACTGACATAACTGTGAAAATGAATTAAAGAATACACTTTAAAATCAAAATCCTGACGTTTATCATACAAAGCTATACTGGGAACTTTATTATTCAGTTGAATATTGAGATCAAGGAAATTAACTGACTCATCCTCATTTGTTTATTTCAGCAGTAGATCATTTCTGTAAATTTATTTATGTAAATTGTGAAAATCATTGTTATTAAAAATAATAATGTCATCAATATGTCTAAATGCTTCTATACTGTTGTTTATTAAAAAAATAGATTCATAAAAATGCAAAAATATGTTTGCAAATGCACTAGAAAAAGATGTGCCCATCGGTATTCCATTGATCTGTCTGTAGAAATTGGAACCATTGTATAAGTAATTCTCAAAAATACAAAATTTAACAAGGTTAATCCAAGAGTGTTTTTACTTTCTTCCATATCTAATATATAGAAGAAAGTATTGGATTCGTGCAAATTTTCGAATTTCGAATTTTGACGGATTCGAACGTTTTGAGGTGTGCTGAGTCCATTTCGACTATTTTTGGAAAATGTCTGTCTGTGTGTGTGTGTATGTGTGTGTGTGTGTGTGTGTGTGTATGTGTGTCACGTCTGTGTGTGACCAGTTTTTTGTGGCCGCTCTACAGCAAAAACTACCGCATGAAATCGAACGAAATTTGGTACACATATGTGCCCCTATGTAAACTTGTGTCCAGGCTTGGAGTAATCGCCGATTACGTAATCGTAATCTGCGTAATCGATTACATTTTTGTGTAATTGTAATCATAATCATAATCTGTCAATGGGACACTCGTAATCTTGTAATCGTAATTTTAATCAAGTGTTTCTTGCATAATCGTAATTGTAATCTAAGTTTAGATAATCGTAATTTTGTTCCGTAATCGTGTAATCCCGACTTGCTGAAAGTGAAAACTTTCAAGTTGCGTATCTACAATGCTATGCAGACGATGGGATCTGGACTGAGGAAAAGATAAGACTTCAATAGAAACATACAAAGGACTAGACAGCAGAGCCTTTAGGCCCTGCTGCTAAAAGGGCTCGTTGGCGAAGGGTCATAAACATGCCGCATCTTAGTGGGTTTCATACCCTGTAGGTGTCATTGACAGGAACGCGTCCCCAAGTTGGATTGGTCATAAATTTTCCTTTTCATCTGTGAATGATAGACAAACAAGCGGAGCTACCACCTCGGAAAGAGAACAATATCAACAGTGCTGTACGAACACATGTTTTCGTTTCGACAAAGTTCTAAAAAAACAGTTTTATGCCTTTGGTGTTTTTTTTTTTTTTTTTTACTTTCATTGGCGGAAGAGGAGTAATTTTGTCAAAAGAAGAGCGAATTTGGATTTGCACTTCAGTGCTCATTCACACGCACTATCTTAACGGTTCTTTGATTTTTGTGATGACATCACTCTGATAAGTGATTTTTCAAAATATTTTCACATCTAATTTAATCTTAAATTTATGCTTTATATTTCAATGCTGATACTTTTTAATAGGTATATAAGAGAAAAAAGTTTGCATTTAAAAATTTTAAAAACATTAGTTTTAACCTTTGTAAAAACACTTGTTTTTGAAACTGAGATATAAAAATATCATTATAAAATGCTTATGCATGTTGGGGAAAAAATAATGCCTGGAAATCATAGCAAAACTTATTATACTCATTTTTAATTTTAAAGTGCTTTCCAATTATATTGCTTTAAGAGTGTTCAAGCACCATCTTGAGGACCTCCTGACCAAAAATTTGCAATACTCTAATACGACAGTAAAAAGCTGTTGTCAGCACTAACTTCTAGAATGAGTCACTATGAAGAATCGGAAGCATTTCAAGTGGCTTCATTTTTAGACCCAAGGCTCAAATGCAACTGGTATGATTCAAGCACAAAAAATAAAATAAAAGAAATTATCAGGGAAGAAATAATGTCTAACAAAGACTCTCATAACATTTGCACTGAATCAGAAGATAAGGACACAAAAGATGTGTCACCAAAACAGCCTGCATAAAAAGGGAAATTGTTCGCATTTTTAGAAAAACCAGCCAGCACTTACAAAAATAATAATTCCTTAATACAGGAGAAAATCGAAAGCGAAATAAATGCGTATGAAACTAGCGCACCAAATGAGCATAATATTGATCCCCTAGAATACTGGGGATCCAATATTCATTAGGGTGGTCTAAAAAAGGCCTTTTTTAAAAAATTCCTGATTTTTATTGGTCCTACCCCCTCATTTGGTTCCATCTGAGTAAAAAATAATTATTGTGAAGTTTGAGCTCATAATTTTAACATTTAGAGGTAGCTCAACAGCCTCAAAGTTCCGCGTTTTACCATTTTATGCCATAAATGCAGATAGAAATAAAATTGACGCTAGGAAAAGCATATAATTTATTTAATTAAAATTGCCAGCATTTTGTAAGTTAAAAATAGTTACACAATAATAATATTTCAACAGTTATGTATATGACTTTCCTTAGTGCCCATTACAAACTCTGCTTTTTACATCCGGGATAAGCTCGTCAATGTTCTGCGACAACTTGCAACAAGAATTGGAATTGTTCTTCATTGTGTGTCATTTTTCCATTAAACTCTTTTATAAGGGCTATAATGCCCCTTTCAACATTATCATTAACAACTGAAATTCCTTGAATAATCCTTTTTGCTTTCTTAAAATCCTCCTGAAGCTCCCAGATTTCTGGATCTACGTGAATGAAGGTATCAATAAACCCATGCTTTGAAAAAATGAAATTGACCCCTTTGTCACAAGTTCTTCAAATTTCATATTCATAAAATGTTTTAGAAAATCTTAGGGCGCTTCACCACATTATTTTTCCTGTTTACTTCATTCATCGACTTCACATTGTCTTTTAATGCAGTATGACACTTTATTGGCAAAAAGGGCTAATGTCACGAGCTCTTCTGACAAATATCACAGGTGATTGGCAAATTTCTGCGTTGCAGTTGTGCTTATGTCTTCATCAATATTTTTATACTTCAATAACAATTTCATTAAAATCGTTATACGGTGCATTTTGAGGCATAGAAGCAGTCATACAAGCCTTTAAATACACACGTACAACAAATATGCATATTTTATGCAATACCTTTTCTTCTATTGTCGTGATGGTAAATTGTATTGTTTCAAAACATCCATGTTTTGAAACAATACAAAATTTTGGACATCTATCTAGCATGACTCATAGACCCAGGTGCTACAAATTAGATACCATGTGATGGAGCTTTACAGAGAAATATTAAGCATAGTTCAAGACAGTCATCACTCGATAGTCACCTCTCGCTTGCATGTCATGCAGTAATCTTTCAGCAAATACTATTGTATCATCCTTTACATCTGTCACTTGTGCTAAAATGTCCTTGTTGTTGATGCCTATGATGTATTAGTCTTTGTCTATGAATTTCCAGTAGGCCTGGAATCGTCTGGTGCGGAAGAAAAACCCAAACATTTATTAAACACTGCACCAATAATTAATTCCATAATGTGATGTCGACATGGAAAATATAGTAACCCTTTCTTTAGTTTTTGCTTTAGTAAAACACGGGTACCCTTGCTTTCCCAGGTATTAACACTCGTTGTGTCAAAGCACATTGCAGAAACTTTGTCAGTTAGGCACCAGTCCTGCAAAGCTCACCTTTTTTTGTGTCATTGTACTTCTGTTTTTGTTTTGTTTTTTTCAATAACTTCCATTGTTAATAAAGTTTTTCCAACTTGGGCTTACAGTTTTGTGGTCTTTGTACAGGTATTCTGGCTTTCTGCCAAAATTTTATTTCTTCTGTTGTATTTCTTGAAGATTCTCTTACAGTTTTCTTTAATTCAATATGGTTATAAAGAAACATACCCAATGCTATACAAATTGAAGGTAGTTTACTACCTGTCAGCTCACTTATGGTTGAATAAAGAAGATAAACCTCTGATTTTGATCTAATTGATATATTTGCCATGCTCAGTTATTTTAAAGTAAAGAGACATATGCATTTCAAAAATAAGTGCAAACTGCCATTCCAACAGTGGTGAAATCAAAACCAAAACAATTAAAAATTCATACATAAGCAACAATAAGTTGAAAATTTATTCGATCACGACTGTTAAAGGAATAGATTTTATGTATTTACTTATATTTATAAAAGTATATTCATAATGGCTATTGTTAAGCCTCTATATAAAATAGCAATTTTATAAAGCAATTGTTTTCTTGTTAATAAAAATAGCAATTGTATTTTACCTTAGTCAGGTCAATGATTGTGTGTCGTACGCGTTCTATTCAGCAATGATGAAAACTTTATCTGCGTTGAGCTACCTCTAAATATTATCGAAATATTTTCAAATTTTGTCTGATTTATTTTTTAATACATTGGAACAAAATGGGAGGGTAGGACTCAAAAAATTTTCACCTTCGAAATTTTGGACCACCCTAATATTCATGTATATCCATTACTGAGCAAAATTGCTCCCAAGTACTTGTCAATTTGAGCATCATCTGCACCTGTTGAGCTGTTATTCAGTATTGCCTGAAAGTTTTATACCTCACAGAGAATGAGGATGAAACATGATACATTTAAAGCATTGGTATTATTAAAATGCAATAAAAAATTGTCTTGATTGCAGTATTTATTTTGAACATTTATTTTCCTATCATTTATTTATACTATTTGAATATATTTTAATACTATGCATGTTTTGCATGTTTTTTTTTTCAAAAAATAGGTTGAATTAAATAATATTATAGCAAATTGTAGAGAATAGAATGTAGAAATATAGTACATAAATTTTAGAAACTGTATTTGTTGCATGAAAAATAATAATGAAAATTTAAATCATGTACAAAATGCATTATAATGTGGCAAGTCATTTGGATATAGGACACCTACACTGTAAAAAATCTCGGAAAACTCTCTGAATATATAAAAAAGTTTTCCGTAATACACAGATTCGTACGCCCTCCGCAGTTTTCTGAAATAATCAAAAACGTTTCCCGTATAGCAAGAAAGTAAGAGTCGACGCATGCGCAGCTCACAATTTTATAGTCCAGCAGAAAATCTAAACTGAAACTTTCGAAAGCACGCAATGAAAACAAGTGCTGACTCATGTATGCGAAGTAACACTCATCAAGGGGATTAGTAGAAGTTTTGTTCCTCGCATGAATTCACTGAAGATAATTCTAAAGTCTTATATTTTCTTGCATATGTATCGTCATAAGATTGAATTTGAAGCTATGTCACTTATTTTTAAGTACGAAGTGCAAATTCTCGACGCATGCTCGCGGAAGGAATACAAACTGAAATTGAAAACCAAATAACTACCGAGAGGACGCCATGTAAATTCATTGCGTCGCATAACTTGTGTAGGTAATTTACTTTTTTCTTGGATACTTTTCTTCTTTCTACCAAATGGGTAATTTTTGTTGGCAGAATTTTATTCTGTCATAAAAATCACCTTTTTGGTGACCAAAGCCTGCAAAAGACCACCACCGACGAATAGGTAAGTCGCTTTGCAACTCTATTACTTTAAAGAGATTTAGTTCATATAAATCTCGTTAAAAAAAAACTATTTTCTTCAGTATTATTTTTTCGTTGTGAACTATTGCAATTTGAAAATATTTTACATTACATAGAACACATATTTAAAGTGCAAGTGTGTCTAGTTTTATTCTGTAAAATTTATGAATTGAAGATTATAAAAAAATTTAAATATGTGTTATTGTGTACTTTGTTTTTATGTGTCAATCTCAGTTAATATTTGGCTATGTATCAAGCATTATGAATTAAATGTTATAATATGCAGATTGTCAGGTTTGATAGTTCGTCTTTAAGGTTGCATGTTTTCATTCTCTTGTAAACAGTGTAGCTAGATTGTATGAAGTAAAAAAAAAAACTATCTCTTGTAATTAGGAACATAGTGCTTCAGTATTATCTAAATGACGATATCTCTTTAAATATTTGCATTAGCGAAACGCTTTAAATTAGTTAAATGTGTATTAATTTATTTAACAAATAGATACATATATGTATTTAAAAGTGTCTTCATTTTTTTCGTTTTACGAGCCTCAATTTTACCAAAAGCAAAAAAAAAAAGAAAAAAAAGACTTAATAAAATAATTTTGTATTTTTACACCATATTAAAGTATTTGACTTATAATTTATATGATACTTTGATTTATAATGTATGTGATACTTTGATTTATAATGTATATGATGTTGCGTTTTCAAGGGGGGGGGCGCTTCATAGCATTTTATGGGTGCACCATCACTTTTATGGTGGGGGAGGGGTTATTCTCGTATATATGAAATGGAATAATCATGTAATAGAGTTCAATGTTTTAATAAATAAAATATATAATGCATTTTGCGCACACAATAAAATAAAATCAGTAACCTATTTTGAATAAGTATTTATATTTGTGATGAGCTGGAAAAGGGCAAGAACAGAAGAATCAACCCGAATGGTTCCAGCAGGGGGACTTGGTGTCATATTTAAATTCATCAATTTCTCTGTTGGTACTTTTCGGTACACTTTGTTCGTCAGAGAAATTGACTTGAGGTGAACGAATTCCGGAACGCGAAGGGTATGTAAGTCCTGTCAAATTTTATCCGTAGATAAAAGCTATCAAGTTTGATACAAGATATGTTTTTAAGTTCTGCATTAAAAATAAAATATGTTGATAGTTTTGTCTTGAAAATATTGAGAGAAAAACTGAAGTTTAAGATTGTTTAACAAACAATCCCCACTTTTCAGAAGGTACCCCCACTCCAATTCCCCGACGATTTTGTGATTAGGAATGAAACTACTAGATTATTTCATAATTTTTCGAAAATTTATAACTGTGCATATGTTATGCTGTTAACCATGCTATTTGTCATTAGAAATTCCAAAAAAAAAAAAATCCACGAATAATTCTAAAATTGCTTGTATTATTGCTCTTAGATATGAAAGAATTGAAACTGATATGGTATGCAATACTATAATAAAGAATTATGTTTTAGAAAAAATCACGGAAAAAGGATTCCGAAATTCTCGGAAACGTTTTTGAAAATTGTTTGGAGAATTCCGAAATACTCGGAAACGTTTTCGAAACTTTCATGAACCACAGCTGCACAGAATACTCAGAAACATTTCTGGAAATTACGGAAAGAGGATT
Source organism: Uloborus diversus (assembly GCF_026930045.1). Classification (NCBI taxonomy): domain Eukaryota; kingdom Metazoa; phylum Arthropoda; class Arachnida; order Araneae; family Uloboridae; genus Uloborus; species Uloborus diversus. The sequence continues at coordinate 89,083,452 of NC_072732.1, read as the reverse complement.
CCGAAATACTCAGAAACGTTTCTGAAAATTACAGAAAGAGGATTCCGAAATACTCAGACACGTTTCTGGACATTACAGAAAGAGGATTCCGAAATACTCAGACACGTTTCTGGACATTACAGAAAGAGGATTCCGAAATACTCAGAAACGTTTTTGAAACTTTCATGAACCACAGCTGCACGATATACTCAGAAACGTTTCCGGATTTTTTTTACAGTGTAATTACCTGTGCAGGATATATGGTCAAAATAGTTATGTAGCATTTAAAAGCACAATCAAAAATCATAATTTTTTAACTATGACATTGTTGCCGCAAAATAATAATGAGAATAATATAGTATATGTGTGCATGTCATTTCCTCTCACGAGTCTGTAATTGTAATCAAAATCGTAATCGGCACATCGTAATTGTAATCGATTACATTTTTGACATAATCTAATCGTTGCTGTAATCGTAATTACGTTTTGGCAGAGCATTATAATCGTAATCATAATTGTAATCTCCTATTTTTCAAGCTGGTAATCATAATCGTAATCGATTACATTTTCTCGTAATCAACTCCAAGCCTGCTTGTGTCCATTGGTTTTTGGCGCGAATTCATCCAAGGGGGGTGGAGCAATGGGACGTTTTTTGAGTTACGCGTGATTGCTATTCCTCAGGAAGTAACTGGCGGAATCAAACAAAATTTGGTCCATATATTGCCAGTAACAGGAACAGGTGCTGATTCAATTTTGGTGTCAATAACTCAAACGGGGGTTGAGCTATAGAACGTTTTTTGTCGTCAATTGTGACTGCTGTATCTCAAGAAATAATGAACGGAATGAAAGAAAAATTTATCGGCAAGTAGCCCTTAGTGGGTATAAAAGCTGATTTTATTTTGGTGTCAACAGCTAAAAAGGGGGTAGCGCAATCGCCCGTTCTTTTTTTCCATTGTGAGTGCCCTATCTCAAGAAGTAATGCTACGTTCTGGTTGAAATTTGGAATATATGTGAATCCATATGTAAACAGGCTTTGGTTCAATTTTGGCGCCAATCGCACCAAGAGGTGCTGATTTATTTTTATTATCATTATTTTTTTAGCGAATAAAAATAGCTTTATTAATGCAACAATAAGAAAGATAAATCGTAATAGATTGTCGTCTGCGTATTTCTCGTGACTTTAATTGTATGGAAATGATCGGAAATATTATCTCAATGATTTAAAATTTTTAACTGTTGCCATCTTATGTTTGTTAACAAATAAAATATTTGTAATTAATTCAAGCAAGGCTTTTAAAATAACTTTCAATTTTCGCTCTTTGCTTTGCTTTTGCAATAATTCAGACATTGGGATGGTCGTCAAGTTTTTGCATGTGTAATTTTGCTTTTGTTGGGAATATTGCTTCCTCGTCAAGCATGGGGAGGGATCAGAAAAAAAAAAGAAAAATATAGAAGAAAGTTTCGTAATGGCCACAACATACTAGTTCTAAATTGATGTGTTTTTCATATCTGTCGAAAATTCTATTTGAAACATCGATTATGAGTTTGTGGGGAATGTTAGTGAAAAGATTTTCAAAGTCAAAAGTATTAATACTATGAGTATGGTATTTACCACTGTTTATGAAATCCAGAACTTTCTGGTTATTCAGAATTATAACACTTTTTTCTTCTGCAATTTTGGCCAAGATATTTTTAAATTTTTCGAAAAAAAAATAACCTGCTTGATTATTGTAGGAGTATGTTCCAGTAGTAAAGAATCTGAACTTAATTGGATTATTGTGAAACTTAACCGTTATAAAAAGGAAAGAAAAATTGAAATTGAGATGCCGTGTGTTTAGAATTTTGTCGAAGGCTAGGATTCTTTTCTTTAAACTGGACTCAACTTCTGTGACTTTTTTGTATGTATTAATATTTGTATATTCCTTCTGAGGCATAAGTTTATAAAAAAATTTGCTCGTGATGGCAAAATTATTTGCCGCTTTATCAACTGTAGTTATAATAAAACTATTTTTTAGGTTCTCTATACTTTTTTAAAGTTTTTTATCAATTATGTTGTTGTTCTGAATCTCCTGAAGATTATAACAAAAACTGAATTCATTCAAAATATTTTTCTTCCATTCTATAAGCCTTCAGTTGGCCAATTGCATTTATAAGCAAGTTTTAATATGAAAATATCCAATTCTTTGCAAAATACTTTTTTGATCATTCCTTTACTTATGTGACTCTGCGGTCGATATTTCGAACCCTTTTCCATCAAGTTTTTTAATGATTAATCTTGAATTATTCTCAAATCTCCTGTAATAATATGCCCATTATCGTTATCAATATAGTTTTCAAAGATGTTTTCATTGCAGATACAGTTGGTTTCCTTTATTTGATCAATATTCTTACTGTAAAAACTATAATTGCAAATAAGCTTTTTTAAATTCTTTTCATACCTGAGGACCTTACGTATATTACATTTCTACTTAAGTGGGAAACTTCCTTTACATTTTTCAAAGATCTTAGAGAAATTAATAAAGTCAAATCTTCTGTTTTTAAAAAACATTACAAAATTTTCCACTTACAAATTAGTCGGTTTTTTAAATTGACAAAGTTAATCGGCATTTAATTTATACTTTATAAGGTCTATTATGGTATCATTTACAGCCTTGTTATCAAATTTAAACTCATCCAAATGATGTTTAATGAAGTATTTCAGTGCTCTGTTTTTTGAGGACAGTATCGCAGTTTTAATTAGTTTTAGATTTGTTAGATTAAATTCTTCGTAGTTAACAGCTTTAATGGCATCAAGTATTTGCATATTCTGCTTATTTTTACCTCTCCCCCTACAGCCCCTTCTTTTTGTTCTGTTGAAAATGAATTTCTTGTACAAGCATTGTGAACTGGAAGTGTTGTTACTGTAAAAGGAACTGTTAAGCCCGTATGGGTAAACACTATTAAATCTGCCTATGTGCAAACTTTCCAAGAGTTTAGTCTTTTTTTTTAAGTCACTCTTCACTTCAAGCACTGTTATTTTGATATTATTAAAGTTGTGATCCTGGAAATGCTCTAATTCAACATCTTTTTTATTTTGTCTTCTATAGTTCATAATATCCGATCTATGTCCATTGATCCTCATGTTTAATTTATTTCCCGTCTGTCCAACATAATGTAAGTTACAAGCGAAGCATTCGATTGCATAAATAATGTTGTAACTTTTACAAAAGCTAACTTCAGCTCCGTCATTAATCTGAAGTCCATTTGCTTGGATGCATGTCTTGCATCTCTTATCTTTGCAAGTTCTAAAATGAAAATGTCCATTTTTTCGTCCTTTTAAAAGATTTTTTTCTTTCTTGTTCAATCCTTATATTGCTATCAAATGTGTTGTCTACCAGTATCATAGAGCAGCCTATGGCGCCTACTGAACTGAGTAGTGAAGTTCATTTTAGTTGACTTGTCTAGAGATTATAAATACAGTATATGATAGTGTTTCTTTATATATATATATATATATATATATATATATATATATATATATATATATATATATATATATATATAGAGAGAGAGAGAGAGAGAGAGAGAGAGAGAGTGGATACAGCTTCCAGTTCTGCTGTGAGTCATTAGTGTAATATTCAACTATAGTCAGTCCGTTTCTCTTTCCACTAAAAGAAAATAATCTGGTGTGGACTCCACACTTTCCGTTTTATGTTAATTAAACAATCGGGTTTTTAATAATTTCAAAGATTGGGTGCTCATACTCATGTACGAGCGATAAAGGAACACTTAGTTTTCCAGACATTTTCCTTCACACGTAAAAATATGTTGAATTAGAGAATTTTACTTTCAAATGTAAAGAAAGGGGATGTTTTTCTTAACGTCTGTGATCTGAAATTCATAAAACTGTATGAAACGAGAATAAAGAATAAAAATACAATATAATAGTGCCTGGGAGAGAGAGAGAGCAAGAAAATGTTTTAAATAACTACATCCCTAGTTTGTCGCGAACCAATGCTAAAAATTTCAGTTTCATTTCCTAAATTCCTTCAATTTTCCCTTGTTTCAATGGATTATTTGCTAAATATCACCAACAGTACCGATTGAAACCAGATTCAAAGAAATTGAATTTTTTCGATAAACCTGTCACCTTGGCGGCAAAAATTGGCGACCTAAAGCTTGACTATGTTTTGCCAAGTTGTCGCGAAATTATAATATCAGTCTCGATTGCAATTAACACTGATTTTCTCCAAAAAGGTGGGAAAAAACCCTTTGGGAAATCCGAATATAACCAAAAGGAGAGGTGCACAACTAGATCCCACCCAGAGTCTGCATACTAAATTTCAACTTACTACGGGGTACCGTTATTGAGTTATGCTAGATACATACGCACTTACGTACACACGCGCGTGAGTACGTAGCACGTACAGATGTTACGAGAAAACTTGTCAGAGTGAATATTTCTGCCGTTCTTACGTTCTACTTCTTTTATCGCTTTATATTTAAAAAAAAAAAAGGAAGGTTGAAGAAATTCTGAAAGGAAGTCTGTGGTGGGCCTCCGTCCAGGAGACACCATAGCGCATACAGCCTTGAAATTTTGTGCAAAATTACTTCGAGCCCCTGTGGTGTGCACCTGGATTTTTGTTTTTCAAACTTCGAATTTGTTCTTTTGTAATTAAGTTTTTAAGCTCAAATTTCGTTAAAATTGCCTATTAAAGGGGTGAAAATTACTTGTACATGTTATTATTATATATCGTTGGAAAGAGTGGAATTTTCTGCGTTCTACACAATTTATTTCGATGCTCTAACTTAATTACGGCGGGAGTTATTTGCGTTTTTAGCTCGATTTTTTTAATGCTTTGCTGAAATTTAGGCACTACTTTCTTCATTAAATCTATCAGTAAGACATGGAGGAATGGTCCCCCAGTTTTATTTTGACAGCACTGGAAAGAACCCCCTTTTTTACTCCAAATCTAAATAGACCTATGGTCAAAAACTAAGCTTCTATCTCCAAAGGAAAAAAAAGTTACAAGCCGTTTTAATCAAGTTCAAAAAATTTCATCTCCATTCAAATTATTGATATTTTATTTGGCGTTGTTATAGTTACGCGTTGTCATAGATTCGTTTGTTTCTTCTTTCTTATTCGCAAATTTTAAGGGTTTCGATTTTAACGGAAAATCGTCAAGTTCTCTTCATCTTCAAAAATCTTCAATCATCGAAAATCTTCAATCTTCAGTTCAAGCCCCGAGCTAAAAAGCAAAATATATTACTAGAGACCACGAGTATGAAAGCGACTTTTCAAACATACAAACCCGGGAAAGGGGTGCTTTTTGTTCCAAAGGGAACTCTTAATTCGTTTTTAATCTCTATCTTTCTCGTTGACGATTTAAATCTTTGCGAATTAAATAAGAATGCGACGCAATCTTCGGCGTTTGGTGAGAGTCAACGAGCAGGGGGCGGAGCCCCCTAGTCTTGTAAAAGGAAGTAAAAATATGCTTAAAAAATTGTGTCATTTTACAGTAAGATTCGCTCCATTTTTGAACTTAATTGGCTCTATTTTCTGCAAAGAGAAAAATTCTTCACCTGTCTTAAGATCCAACCGAAATGATTAACAATTATTTCATCCGTGGTACCTCTAGGATGTAAATCTTCCCCAACATTCTAACTTGGAATTCCTAAGCAACCATAATTTAAAGACCCTGAAGCCAGTCAGGCATGAGCCAGAACAGGGGTCTCCTACCCCTCGCAGGCCCCCTTTTGCGCAATTTTCCTCTCTGCAGCCGAAGGTAAGTAACCTACAGGCCGTTTTTCAAGACGTTTGCCCCTGGTGTTAGTTATGAAGGAATCTGAAATGGCATTTTTAACGCTTCGCTACATACATCATGTTTTTGTAGCAGATAAGGTTATTACCAGTTTTAGGTAAGAAAGCGGTGTCTTTTTCAATTTAGTGTGAAAGCTGATGATAATGGGGCGAACACGAAGTTTATGTGAGAGTATTTGCCTTTTGGTTTTATTAATAAGTTAGATTGCTAATAAAAGTAAGTGCAATCAATTTTGATTTTTGTTTAAAAAAAAGAAAAAAAAAATATTTAGGGATTGGTTCGGTTTTTTTTTTTTTTTCAGAATTCCGCTTTGACTTGTAATTGGGTCGTTTCTGAAAATTTAAAAGTATTTTCTTCTGAAAGAGCCTGTTTAAAAGCGTAGGATTTAACCATTTTTTTTAAATAGTTTGACTAACAATTATTTTAATCAGTGCACAGATTCAATTTCATTTTTTGCGCTTCTGCACATGACATCACAAGTGACGAAATGCCATCCACTGCGCAGAGCGAAATATTTAATTCGCTTCTTAATTATCATGTCGTAGAAACGCGGTTGACAGCAAGCGTAAGCATTCAGTGCGTTAGTGGAATGGTGCGTCAAAGTACATCACTTGTGACGTCATAAAGACCACGCATTATTCTCAAAATCGGACATTAAAAAAAAAAAATAATTAAAAATTAAACGTTGGGAAAATGACAGTTTTTTTTTCGCGCCATGTTTTTATTGTTATTATTTTTCTTTTTTGCTTATTATATCAATTTCAGTGACTAAAATTAGTATTTTTGACTGAAGAAAACAACCCCATTGGAATGTGCTAGTATTACATTTCATTCAAAATTTACAACTTTCCATTTAAAACCGAATGTAATGCCTTCATATACCAGCTTTCATTTGAATGATTTTTATCCGAAATCTGACTGAATGCTTTCCAGCAGGCGCGGTTTATATACCCATATGAAAGGGCTTCTTAGTTTAATAATTGTATACGTATAAATTTTTGACATATATCACAGTTGACCCTCGTGAGTCTACTGCGCTCTTCATATTAAATTATTATTTGAGGTAAGTTTTGACGTGAAACTTTTTTTGCGAGGGCTTTGAAATTCTGTTCCGTTACCTTTTTTTGGAGTCGACGGAATAGAAGTAGTTGTTTTTTAATTGTTACCAAAAACGATGAAAAATAATAGTAATATTAAAGTTGAAACACTTCCGTTTATCTGTTGTCAGAAAAAAATTAATTACAAAGCTAGCTTTGTTAACAAATTTACTAAATTAATTTCAAGGCTGAACTTAAGCAAGTATACAGTTGTAGATTTTTGGGATTTTCAAAAAATTCAACGATATTCTAGGAGCACCGTCAGTGGATTCTTAAAATAGCATCTTTCAAGAACATACTCATCTCATTTACGTCCAAATATAAGTTCTATCTACAATGTGATTTATTATGTTAGTTTTTCAGTCATTAATAATGAATTTTCTTTGCATTATAGTTTTTGAAGGGTTACTTTCTTATGGACCTGACATTGCTGTTTTCCTCTTATTTTTTAAAAACCAGACGCTGTTTTATTGGTGCGTACTCATAGCCTTTTTTCTATCATATACGTGTATTTTTGCCATTAATTAAGATATTAAAGATCCTTTCAAGCTAATGTGCCCATAACTAGTCAATTAAAAGGAAGTATTTTAGTTATAGGCACATGTGACCGTCATTAATTTTTTGGCCATCCTTACTCAAAATTATTTAGTTGATGATTAAGCTAAGTTAAATTTGGCAAACAATCTATTAAAAATACAGTAGTAGAATAGTTAGGTTTATTTTATTTATTTATTTATTTATTTATTTGTTACTGTAATTCGGATGAACTTTCTAAAAATGATTTGTCAGTTATTCATTTTTTATTTTAATATTGCTCGAATTAACAAGTCAAGATACACTACTTTTAATTTGATTATATTTTTAAGAAAAATAGAACACTATTTCCGAGTATTCTCTAAAAATAATTAATTTCAACCAGCATAACCATTACTAGTTTTTAGTTTGACAATTACTAAACGAGTGGGACCATAACTAGTCACAAAAGTGTATTCCAATTTATTTCAAAAAATGTATATACAATAATTGAAAATTAATGACAATATCAGATCTGTGAAAGTGCAATTTCTTAGTTGTAGCATTGCTGAAATTAGTTTTTCTCTTCTCTCGATGAATTGGAAAAATATGTAAATGAATTATTTTCAATTTATAGTAAATAAAACGCGAGAAAACCAAGTGCCATTAAGAAAGTAGTAAAATCTTCCATTTCTGAAACTGTGCTTCAAGACATCACTGCTTTCCGATTTAAATAACTGCAGATTTTACACAGGAACAGCTTTCTTTGAATTTAATATTCACAGTGGTTGTGTTTCTTAAGCCTAAATTAAATATTAGTAGTAACACATTTCGTAACATTCATACGAAAGTGGGGGTACCTTATAAGGTACATTATATGGGTAACGTACTGCATACCTTCCTTGATACTAAATTTACGTCAATTTGTTTAAAATATTTAAAATTACTTCTTCATTTGCAGTCTGTTAAAATAGGTGTTTAAATTAGGTGTTTAAAATTAAAAATAGGTGTTTAAATTTTGTTTCTTAAAACAAGCTGAAAATGTGAAAACAACCCATTTTTTTAAAAAAAATTTCGATGTACCAAACCGTTGTAATTTGTCATTTTGATTCCGGACTATGAACCCTCTTTCTAAAATCATTTTTCGTGGCGAATTGTCTGTTACACTGATTGGGTTGAACTGTGCAAACATTCACTAAATTCTAGGTGTTGAAAAAAAATGAACAAAATTTTGCAAAAAAAAAAAAAGTGCAGAAAAGTATGATTTTTTTTTTTAATGAGCGGATCACAGCAATAAATGCAACAACTTAGAAATGTTAAAACAGTTTTTGCTCTATAAAAATCATGTACCATCCTTATTATTCATACCAACATTTTATTTTTGTGCTGTCAATCACAGTCAGATACGTTACTAATGTGGCGCACCGCAAATACACGCTCGATAAATAAACCCTATATTTTTCGAAAAGAATATCTAAAAAAAAAGTCTCAGTAATTGAGCGCCCAGCCACACCTATTTAAGCGTCATAATTGCCTCAGTTTTTGCTCAACTTGCTGCACGGTGAACAAACACAGCGTGAGCTGATGAGTCAAGACCAGCGTGAACGTCGCCCGGGGCTGTTCCGCGGGGGCACGGGGTCCCTATTTTCCATCTCATTTCTTGTGGATTTCTAATCTCGATTTCATTTGACAAGTAGCAATGAGTTTTTGATGGGTTTAGACAAGGGAAATAATGCTCGAGGAATAGTTAATCACTTTTTGAACGAAGCAGTATTGGAAATTAAAAATGATTCATATCTAGCATCTTATCAAAAGATATGAGTAAATCTTCTTTCCCCGTTTCGTAACTTATTTCATTTTTTGCGTTATTTTTTTATTTATTCTCTGAGGAACTTTTAGTTATTTAAACTAAGGAGGCAATATATCAAGTTTCAAAATGAGATGGAAAGATTAAACTGTTGATGAAAATATTTAATGTAATAACTTTAAATATGGCTTTCAACTTGAAAAGCTTGTTATTTGAGAAATTTAATAAAGTTCAAAGGCCGTTGGAAGAGTCTTTACCAAAGTCATATTGACAGACTCGAATAAGTCATTCCACGGAAAATGGTCATTTTGTCCCGCACATGACGCCTCATATGTTTCATTAAAAATAATTCTTTAAAATATTAATGACCAATCTTTTTCTGCGTAACAAATTGCAAACTTATGTGTGATATCTTAAGCAAAAAATTTTTTCATTATCCTTTAAAATTATTACTTTTTAATGTAACACATGAACAGTCACGTGCGGGACAAATAATTGACTTTTTCGAGGAATGGCCCGAATAGACATTGTGTTTAAAAAACAAGGGAACAGGAGGTTAATCACTAACTGCGCCCCGGTTGCATACTTTTAATTGCAGTGTCTGAAAGAAGTTGCATCTTGTAGTTGAGAAAGAAGCTATACTTTAATGTTCAAAAACTGTCTGTTCAAAAACTAAACGTGCCCCGTGTCCGGGGCAAGTTTACGCAACCGACTAGGACTCAAAAATATTTTTCTTAAAAGTTAAAAACAAAAACTGAACAACAACTGAATATACAATTTTGACTCCATTAACTGCTTCATAGAGCCACGATGTCTAAAATTTCCTAAGTTAAAATATAAAGAATTACAAAAAAAAAAAAAAAAAACTTTTGGAAAATTTTTCTGACATGGGACTCATTGAAATAAATCCGATACTCTGGTTTTACTCAGAAAAATAAGTGAAAAGATTGTAAAACAAATAAGTAGAAAAAAAGTTTGATTTTTGATGAATTTTTAAATATTTCCGGAGAATGCCCCAATGAGTCTCCCAACTAGCTTCAAATGTTTATGCTTTTGAACCTTTCATATTTCTATTCCATCTGAGAAATGCTAATGGTTGATATAATGCTCATTTCTTCTCCAAATACAAATAATGGCTATGAAAAATTCAATAAATAAATAAAATGGAGAACGCTATTCCTAAAAAAAAATGGAGGCTAATGGGAGAAAATGGTGGTCGTATTTGAGGTCATTAAGGTTATTTTAGATATAAATTAGCAAGAATGATTTCAGAAACATTTTGAAGGGGTTTTGTTCTGCCACGCAATGATTATTTCTATTTCTTTAAATATCTCAATTATTTTCCTAGACATAAGTGCTCCTATCGGAACCGTCTATCAAATTACATTATCATACGCAACTCACTACAATAAAAAGAAATATATAAATTTCTGTTTCATAGATCTAAAAAAAGCAAGTTATAGAAAAGTGGATTTTAGCTGCTACTTGATTTTCTTCCCTTTTCTTAAAACCTCGAATCTCTAGCCGAATATCAACTATTCCAAATAAAACTTTTAACTGGCAAGCCCGTCCATTGTATGATATTTTTCAGACGGATATTACTTATTATGTACATGAACTACCACTTTTCCTCACGTTTTCGTTTTTCGCTGGCTTCATTTTTATTTCGAGATGATCTCTTGACCCTTTTTCATGAACAACAATAGTCAGTATCATCTTACACGGTAATTTTGTTTCAATGTTGTTTTCCAGATGGCGCAAGATGCCATTCTCTCTTTATTGTTTTCTCGTATGCAAATGCAGAATCCGGCGCGGAAAGTTTTGTTTTCACTTTTCATACCAGACTGCGAAGAAGAATGTCCATTTTCCAGATTGGTTTCATCAGCAAGTACAGTCACGGAAAAGGTTTTTGCGCAAGTAACTGCCATTTGTGTTTCCCGTGCCCTCTCACATTTTAATTAATATAATGTCCGGAATTGAAATGTTAGAGGAATAATAATTCAATTTACTTCTGCTTCTTTTGTCACCATTTGCATAGATGAGATACAAATCACGATTATGTAGGCCTTAAATAATGGGCTATTTCTGATTTAAAATCTTTTCACATCCTAATCGCTTCCATTGTAGTTACTAAATAACAAATTAGGCTGCAAATACTATGAATTACGTTTCACAAAAGAAACCTATTGCAACATTTTTTTTTTTTTTGAAAATAAATACATAACTAAGCAATCACAATTTGATTATTGTTCTCGCTTGACCGTTTGATGTCCGTCCGTCCTTTGATTTTATTTTTGCCACCATTGGTGCATTTACTTCCTCTGCAGCAATACCAAACAAATTACAATAACATGGACGAGCAAATTGCCATAACATACTGGTGAGAAATATTTATTAATACCTCACTTTTTAAACCAAGTGTGTAATAATTTGCTTTCAAATTGTTCGCTACAATGAAAAAGAAAACCAGTCAAATTTTTGATCTCAGTATCTACAGCACAATAGAGGATTAAGCTCATACCATAAGAAAACGCATCATGTTATCTAACTACTTTTGAAATGAGTAAATACACTTACCTTATAACCCAACAACGTGTTTATGCCTTTCAGAGATTGCAGTTTCGTCCTCGCAATTTCTGTCATAGTGTAAGTAAAAATGAGGGTATACATTTAACGATTAAAGATTTTTTTTTTTTTTTGAATGAACCTTTTGAAGTTCAACAGTTTTTTTTTCCCTTTAAGCAGATCTTGAAAAAAAAAAAAAAAAGTGTTTGCAAAAAACGTTCAATCTATAACGAAATAACAGGAAAAAAAGAATTTTAATATCAAAAGTCCCAATTTTATTTTTGCCTATCCGTGATTAAATAAAAATAATGGATTGTCACATACAAAGTAGCTTTTCCTGATATTATAGAGTGAAAGAGAAAACGAAGTAGATACTTTGTTTGAGTATGATTACTCCTCTAAATAAAAAAAATTACTTCTTGCATCATTAAGAACAGAAATAAGAAGAACATGAAGAATATTTTTTGTCCTAATTACATTAATTGATGTATAGTACACAATCGACGCACTATAGAAAGGAAAACAAAAGCAACAAGCACAGAGGATAAGAAAGAAGTTTAAAATAACAATAAAAAAGACTATAGATATGGCAAAATATCAGTTATCAAGCGTTCAAGGATTTGGTATAATTACTTAGCATTAATATTCCTAGCTGGTCCTTTACCGCATCAACATCTTGAGAAGAAGTAGCCTCTATTTCATCACCAACTACTCCTCACTCGTTAGCAGCTTTACAGCTCGTGCTTCAAAGCTAAGATCACGAGCTGTCGAATATTCATAAGTTGATTCGTGATGCCCTTGTCTAATTGACTATGTCTATAATTATAGCTTACCGAGATTTGGCCGGAATGACCTATGCGTTTCAATGTCAAGAGATGTAAGTTCGAAAGTTTTTGAAGTGAAACTTTCTATGCTTTGAAATTCTGGTCCGCAAACTTTTTGTGTGATGGAAGTGGAGTAGTTGTTTTTTAATTGTTGCCAAAAACGATGAAAAAGAATAGCAATTGTAAAGTTAAAATACTTCCGTTTTTTGATAGTATCCAAAAACAACACAAAAATTAGTTATAATCAATCAAAGTAAATCAATTATAAATCATTGTAATTATAAAGTTATTATTAATAAACTTAAGAAACTAATTTCAAGGTTTAACTTAAGCAAGCATGTATTTCTGTAGTTTGAACTTTGTGTTTTTCTTTTAAACATGAAATTTAATTATCAATATACAAAAGGGCAATTCACTGATGAATTTCAGTTGTTCCCTAAAAATACAACGTCATTCATATCATGTTCAAAAAAGTATTTCTTACAAACACTATAAAATGCTTTTCTTAATGTAACTTTGGATTTTTCTCTATGGAAGCTTAAAGTTCTGTCACATTAAGTTAATGTTACACTTCAGCAGAAGTTTAAGCCTTTGTGAGACCCTTTGTATCTTTTAGAACTGAGCAATAATTTCTTTTGGATTAAGTCTGGTTTAGGAGAAAAATATCAGTTAGTTTAATAACAAAATAATTTAATTGTTGACTGAATTTTTATCTTATGCTTTACACAATTACAAATTGCTCTTTGAAGCTTCACTTCTTGGAAACGATTCAGCTATTCAGAGGTGATAAGAAAGTTTGCTATGAGCAGTTAAGTTTGATGAATTTGGTGGAAAGCTGTTTACCGTTATTTTGTTTTGATTATTAATTTGTTCTGATTTTCTGCAGTTTATTCTAATTTTAAAAAAAGAATAATATGGAATAATATTTGCAATATATATATATATATATATATATATATATATATATATATATATATATATATATATATATATATATATATATATATATATATATATATATATATATATATATATATATATATATATATATATATATATATATATATATATATATATATATATATATATATATATATATATATATATATATGTATATATATGTATATATATATATATATAATTTCGATTTGAAATTTTGACAAATACTTAATTATTTCCCTATTTACCGCAGCAGATTTAGAACCTTTGGATGACAGCTGATCTTTGAAACTTCACTTCTTGGAAAGGATTTATCTGTTCAGAGGTGATAAGAACGTTTGCTATGAGCAGTTAAGTTTGATGAATTTGGTGGAAAACTGTTTACCGTTATTTTGTTTTTAATATTGTTTTATTCTGATTTTCTGCAGTTTATTCTAATTAAAAAACTAGTATGTTGTAGCCATCACGAAACTTTCTTCTATATATATATATATATATATATATATATATATATATATATATATATATATATATATATATATATATATATATATATATATATATATATATATATATATATATATATATATATATATATATATATATATATATATATATATATATATATATATTTCTGATCCCTCCCCATGCATGATGAGGAAGCAATATTCCCAACAAAAACAAAATTACACATGCAAAAACTTGACGACCATCCCAATGTCTGAATTATTACAAAAGCAAAGCAAAGAGCGAAAATTGAAAGTTATTTTAAAAGCCTTGCTTGAATTAATTACAAATATGTTATTTGTTAATAAACATAAGATGGCAACAGTTAAAAATTTTAAATCATTGAGATAATATTTCCGATCATTTCCATACAATTAAAATCACGAGAAATACGCAGACGACAATCTATTACGATTTATCTTTCTAATTGTTACATTAATAAAGCTATTTTTATTCGCAAAAAAAAAAAAAAATCAACACCTCTTGGAGCGATTGGCGTCAAAATTGAACCGAAGCCTGTTTACATATGGATTCACATATATTCCAAATTTCAACCAGAACGTAGCATTACTTCTTGAGATAGGGCACTCACAAAGGAAAAAAAGAACGGGTGATTGCGCTACCCCCTTTTTAGCTGTTGACACCAAAATAAAATCCCCTCTTATACCCACTAAGGGCTACTTGCCGATAAATTTTTCTTTCATTCCGTTCATTATTTCTTGAGATACAGCAGCCACAATTGACGACAAAAAACGTTCTATAGCTCAACCCCCGTTTGAGTTATTGACACCAAAATTGAATCAGCACCTGTTCCTGTTAATGGCAACATATGGACCAAATTTTGTTTGATTCCGCCAGTTACTTCTTGAGGAATAGCAAGCACACGCAACTCAAAAACCGTCCCATTGCTCCACCCCCCTTGGAGGAATTCGCACCAAAAACCAATGGGCACAAGTTCACATAGCGGCACATATGTGTACCACATTTCGTTCGATTTCATGCGGTAGTTTTTGCTGTAGAGCGGCCACAAAAAACTGGTCACACACAGACGTGACACATACACACACACACATACACACAGACGGACAGACATTTTCCAAAAATAGTCGAAATGGACTCAGTACACGTCAAAACGTTCCAATCCGTCAAAATTCGAAAATTTGCACGAATCCAGTACTTTCTTCTATATATTAGATATAGAAGAAAGTAAAAAGAATAATATGGAATAATATTTACAAGATATATATATATATATATATATATATATATATATACACTAGAGGACCCGACAGACGTTGTTCTGTTCAAACTTTATTAATCGAAAAGTTAAAAAATTTCAACAAACTATCAAGTGTTTGAACCGTTCTGTTGAAAAAAAGAAGTAAAAAAATGTTTTATGCTGCAATGGAGTCAGAATTCGTATATTTATTACAACTTGATTTATCTAATGCCCACTGAGCAGTTGTTTTATTAACTATTTTTTCTCTCGTACTTGATGGTTTGTTCTTTCAGCCATACTCAAAATATAAAAAGTATCCTCAGATAATAAGTGTAAAAATCTAACTACCCATATAGGACAAACGGGAAATTCCACTGCAGCATCCCCCATATGAAAAAGAATAAAACAGTCGAAAGGATATCGTTTAGAAAAATGATAAAGGTAAAAACAGTTCTCCGAATTAGCGAAAATCACTCATCCCTCCCCCCTCCCGATGTAAAATAAACACATTATTCAACTAAAATGACTAAACACTCTTTAAAAACGAAAAAGAATTCTTTGCAATTTGAAATATTTCGCCAAATAAACAAAAAAAAAAAACAATAAATTACATTAACACTATCTTTAAAATGTAAACAAATGATTGCGCAACTCTATTGTTTATAGAAAAATCGCCAAGCCACCTCGTTACTGTAATTCAGCCGATCAGTGAGAGATGCCAACTCCGACCGATTAGTGGTCCGATCTTTTGAACCAAAACTTTTTAAGCTTCATATATTGCCTAGTTTGTTCTTTTCACCAAAGATAAAGATCTTCCACTGCACTGATCTTTTGTGTACAGAACTACCCTGTTGTAATTTATCTGGACGAAAATAAAATTTGTTTCGTCTTTGTATTTCCATCATCTTCTCCTTTAATAATGTACTGATTAGTTTGATAATCCTTAAAGTATTCTTGACAAAACTCAGATGGATTTGAGCCGAGAAACAAATGTTGCTAGGTACGGTACTTTCTGATCATTTGGTTAGGAAAACCTAAAGCACCGATCGGGTCACATGGTTCAACTACGACGACAGAATACACGCTTTGCGTGAACCTTACAGTACTTTACTTTAAAATATATCACTGGACCTAAAATCGTTGCTTTCAAGAAATGAAGGCTTCACTCTCTCTACGTTTTATCTACTCTCAATTGACATATCACAGTAGGAAATTTCATTACAAAAAGCAGAGCTGGCTTTCTTATTGTCCTTTGGCAACGGGTTAAATATTTATTTCAATTCTCGCTCAAAAATACTCGACGTTAAATCCCGGTTATCACAAATTTGCCATTTCAACTGCGCTTGCGCGCGGACTTAGCTGATTTCAAAACTCTTGCTAAATTAATTACAAACAATTTTAAATTTGGTAATAAATATGAGATGGCAAAAGATAAAAATTAGAAATCACAAAGTTTTTTCTGATTTAGTTTTTAGGCCTCGGTAAAAATTGAATTTTGCGTCTTAATTATTAATGGATTCGGTGTCTGAATCGTCTGTCCTTTTTCAGGACCAAATTTTTAACCTCAGAAGAGCGTACTAGAATTTCAGCATCACTTCTAATACAAAACCGAACCCTCAACCTAAATAAAAATGTATAATACTAAGTTGTTTACGCCTAACGTAAAATATCCGCAAAAGACGGATTTCTGTACTAATATTCCAATTATTTTTGAAGTAAACAACGTGTTTTACTTTTATGTTAAATAAATATTTCCAAACTAATAAATATTGAAATGTCATTTTCCTCTTAAGATTATCAGCTATTCATATCCGTAGTTTCATATAATATGTCACGAAGTCGCTGTGAAAATATTCTAATCGCATTCATTAATTTGGTGGGACTCTCGCTCAGCTTAAATATAAACAAGCAACACGAAATCTTAAAACAGAAAGCCCAAAAAGCTAAGTCCGTGCGCAAGCGCAGTTGAAATGGCAAATTTGTGATAACCGAGATTTAACGTCAAGTTCAAAATTAGGTTAAAATAAATATTAATCGTTTGGGAGATATAACCATCCAATGTTTAAATGAATCAATTAATTAACAAAAACGTTTCCGATTCGATCCATCGCGCTTCGAAACCATGCTTGCCACAACTTAATTACACACAAAAAATTTGATCAAAATCGGGCCAGCCGTTTAAAAGCCTTATAGTGACAAACGTCCGCACAGAAGATTTTTATATATTACTAGTGGCACCCTCACGGCTTCGCCCGTAATAGAAAAATTAAAGGTCTTTTGGTTCGCTTGTATATTTACAAATAATGTATGGTGAATTTTCTCGCCAGTTGGTTTGTACCGACGTTACAGTTCCACGTTATGATAATTTCGTATCTCGCCGATTGGCTTGTGCCCATGTTACGGTTCCACGTTATGATAATTTCGTAATTTATGATAGTTTTTTTCTTAAAATTGGAATAAAAAAAGAACCACATCGAATTTTCGAAAAATCGCTTCGAGGTGCACACCCCCATTCTGCAAACTAACTTTGTGCCAAATTTCATGGAAATTGGCCGAACGGTTTAGGCGCTATGCGCGTCACAGACATCCTACAGACATCCTACAGACATCCAGACATCCTCCGGACAGAGAGACTTTCTGCTTTATTATTAGTAAAGAAGATATTTGAAATTTTGAAATTTAATTTTATGGCAATTTAAAAGCCAAATCTCAAAACGTTGACAAATACTTTATTATTTCCCTATTTACCGCAGAAGATTTAGAATTTAGAACCTTTAGATGACAGCAATGTATGTATTTCTGGTACCAAAAGAATTGAAATAACTTCCTCTAGTCACTTATTCACCATTATTCATCTTCGACAGATAACAAACAAAACACCTTTCTGTGTTTTTGATTCCGACAAAAATATTTTTTAATGCTTAAATACTGATAAGAGGTCGTGCTTTAAGAATTGCCTGTACGCCATTGCTAGTAAATCATACAGGACAGTGAAGCTTGGGCAACTATTTGAAATCTTTGAAAGAAATGAAACATGTAAACTTGAGCGTTCGATAACAGTTGAAGTGATGTTTTTTAAATGATCCAAATTCCTAATCTGATGAAAAAACGAAAAAAATTTTATTTAGCTATTTAAAAAAAAAAGTAACTTGTTTTATCCAAGCAATGACACTTATAAGGTCAATGCGTAATGTATATGAGCTTGAATACTTCAAACTATCCAATCAAAACTATTTTATTTTTAATTCAAGTACAAATAGTACAAAAAGGGAGCTGTTTTACTTTATCCATTTATTCGGGTCTTTTTTTTTAAATTTTACTTTATGGAATCTAATGTACTAATTCGAAAAGTTCAAATCGAGGGATACAAGGATACATTACAAGCGTCACTCTAGTTTTGGGAGGAGACAATTTTACCCCTTTTATTTGTTAAATCGTCATGCAATTTACCATGTTGTTAAATTTGTGCTTTAGCGATACATATTTTTGTTCGACTAACCATGCGTTTCTAATATCTTATCCCATATATATATATATATATATATATATTCTTAATAACCTTTCCAGAATATAATATTCAGGACTTCTTGATTCTGATGCGTTTCTTAAATAACTAAATGAACTTGCAAAATAAATTATGTTGTTATCATACCTAAAGAAATACCATACAGAAATAAACTATGTTTTCAAACATTTATTCTTTTGACGATTTCCATAATTTCAATTCATTTACATGCTTCTTTTTCATCATTCCTCTGAATCTCTTCTTTTTTTCTTTAAAATTTGTTAATCTAAAAGAAACAATATTTTCTATTTTACTATCAACAGTAAATATTTACACAAGCCTCAAAAAAAAAAAAAAAATAATAATAATAATAATAATAATGATAATAATAATAACAATAATAATAGAATAATTTAATTACATATCTTGTAGATATTTTAGAAACATAGCAAACACAAAGAAATGTGTTCTCCTAAAACTTATTTTATTAGAAAATGTTTGTGTTTCAGCATTGAAGTTCATCCATAATTATAAGTGTCTATCATTTGTAACAAATTTTGTTAAGACTTTTCGTTAAAAAAGAATTTTAAATTCTTTATGATTGCACTAAGCCCTTCTTGCTCAATATCTTTCAAGGTTTTAATAAATGTTCAGTGCAATGATTCTTTCTTAATGAACGCCTTTGTTTGTCCATTTTTCTCTAATGATTCCAGTTTACCACGTAATAAAAGATTCCTCCGCTGCTTAATGTAACTTAAACTACACACCGTTCATCAACACTTGACAAATTGATTTATGACTTAACTTGACTCTCAGCTGGACATTCTATTACACCAGTTTTCAGACGAAAAAGAAAAAAGAACTTTCCTTTTAAAGCAATTCCATTAGGAAAACGAATAACACAACCTTGAAACGTCTCTTTATTAGCCATGTGAAATTTATGACTTGTCTATGCTAATGAAAACTGTTGAAAGTTTTGCTCAAAGTACAGCCGTAAATCGAGAGTTTGTTAGATATTCTCCACTCATGAATGTTCGGTTCCTCTCATGCCCTGCGGTCACCTCCGTCATGTTCGAACGCTGAATTATCGTCGGAAATAACAAAGCACTTTGTTAAATGCGACGGGTGTTACGGACGAGATTGTGTTTCAGTGTCTTAAAACAACACGAATTGCTGTGTTAAGGTCCTTTTTGTTTTATGTGCTAGGAGGTATAGATGTTGATGTTATGTCATTAAACATTCTGCTTCTTATTTTTTTTTTAAAGAAATGTCTTCGAGGTCACAACAAAATCCGTGATAAATTCGTTCTACATTTCGCTCCTAACTTCTATGTTCTTCTTTGGATAGAGAGCGTCATCCGTGACTGAGAAAAGAGAAGTATAATTTAAAAAAAATAAAGAAAAAAATTAAGTAAAAAGTTGGCGCGTGTCTGAGTAATTTAATCATTCGTTTCCTATTCTGAAGTTTAAAATAAATAAATAAATAAATAAATATTACTAAAAACTTGTATTCGTTTCTAACCAAATTCAAGTTTTCGAGCACGATAATTGCAGCCATGGTTCACCTTTTCACTTACTTCTTTTGTATTTACACCACTAAAAAGTAAAAAGTAAATTATTTTTAAATTGAAAAAAAAAACCTGCCTTCAAAAAACATCTATTAACAAAAAAGCTAAATTTTGTCGATTGCACTTTCATACGATTGCCTACCCAAACCTAATAAAACCTATAAAATAAACCTAAAAAATATATAATATATGTAGAAGGGCAAGTCCACGAAAATGTCAAAATGAGCACCAAAATTGCCATATTAAAAACTTCAAGTATTGTATATCATTTAAAAGCTTGAAATGTATATTTTTAAAATGCACCAAGTTAAATTTTAATTTATAGTTTTTGGTACTGAAAATAACCCGTAGCAGATGTCTATGTCCTTTCTGTATTTTTTGGGAAAAATTTGGTCTGTAGCAATCAACCTTTTTCTTAAAAAAATTCTAACTAAAAGAAAAAAAAATGTTAGAGTATTTTGTTATACTTATAATATAGTTTTATACTGGAAGTTTATACCAAAAAATATCTTTATAGTGTTTCGTTCAGAAACAATTTTAAAAGCAGTTTATGAATGTCAGTCAGTTACCATAAAAAAATCAACTTTTTCCCCTCAGCATGAAAATTATTGGTGGAAATATTCCAAATTTCATATTTTCTGCCTACTTCAGGAGTATTTAAATGCTGAATAAGTAGAATTGGAAGATTACGACCGGAACACCGAAAATTCCTCGGTAACTGACTGACACACTTGATACGGTCACTGACGGACATTCTGTTTAACTTTAAAATGGCTGCAATGTATTTATTTTACTACTCCTGAAAACAGAATTATTTTATTTTTAGCCTTTTTAGTGATATCAAACAACCCAACTCTTTGAATTTTTAAGGATGATAACATATCTTATTGCTTTTGTTCATTATTCATTCTTACATAATTTAGTCACGCTTGGGTCTAAATTTCGAAATTAATTACTTAATATTCGAAAAATACATCAACTCAAAACAGAAGAGAAAAGCATTTTACTGTCAGTACAGCCAAAAGCAAAGTTTACAATATCACAACTTTCACAGGGGAGAAAAGAAATTCAGAAATATGGGAAGTGACTGCTAGTAAAGAACATTTCTATGGAGTTTCTTGCGATCTACAATATTTTGTAGTAAGAGTAATAGATGATAATAAGGGAAAGGCTAAGGTGAAATTCTTGAAAAAAGGACTTGTTCAGTCATATGAGTGGCTCAGATGATGTAGAAGAAATAGAAATAGTTTAATTTTTAGAGTTCAATAATTTACAAGGATGTGATCCATTTTAAACTACGAAAGGGAAAAAGAAGAGATTTTCAAATCCTCTAGCAATGGGGGGGGGGGAAACAATGAGGGAAAAGAGGTTATCGATAGGAAAAAAGAAAATCTTATTTTAATCGCTTTTCTTTTGCGTAGAGTTTTATTTACAAATTTTAAGACTGTAAGACATTCGGTCAAACACATTTATAAATGCTACCAAAAAAAAAATCGAAGGAAGTGCTGCAGAGTTGCAAGCGCCTACACTTTCTGCTATTTTATATATTACAGCTAATGTACACTACTTGAACAAAATACTAGATAGCACAAAATTGCTATTTTGTTGTAAAAAATCAATCTTTAAATACGTTGTGTCTCGCCCTTGCTTTTAAACATCATAATTAGCATATTAAAACTTTTTTTTTTTGTAGTAATTTTCTATATGGTCTAATTATTTTGGGGGTCCATAGGCTGAGGGACCCAGGTCTAGCTCTAAAGGCAAAGAAAACTCTGCTTTTGTGTACATTTATTTGTTTGATTTACTGCATAATTCTGAATTTTTATATTAGGATATATAGGAAATTTAGAAGTGTCAGTCAGTTAGCTCACCAGGGTGTTCTAATTACTGTAATTTTGTTATTTTAGTAATATTTTTGAAATCAAATGCCATATGCTAAAAGGTTATTCATTATTCCTCGACCCCAATTTAAATTTATGAATAATTCCTTTTGCTTTCAGAAGAGAATCTTTCATTCAATCTATACTACTTTTCCCGCAGGTTGCATTCATGTCAGTCAGTTCACCATGCTTTTAACATTTTTTTTAATGATCTAAAATGCATTTTAAAAATTCAATTTTCCATTAAATTCAGCTTAAAGAAACCAATAAACTAGGAGAAAATATTTTTTAAATAGATATTTTGTGTTGCATGTTTGTAATGTCAGTCAGTTGCCAATATGTCAGTCAGTTACCAACTTGCCGCAAATAATGCAAATATTTATATAAGCAATACAGTGACCGCCGCTTATATGAATTATGTTTGTTCTAAACAGTTTCGATTCCATAAAGTGGCTGATTCAACAAAGCGGCTAATTCAATAAAGCTGGATTTTGTTCTGTTTTTGACAATTTGATTCAATAAAGCAGTTGATTCAATCAACCACTGATTCAATTAACCGGCGTTCACTGTATTCATCTTAAAAAATGTATTTTCATTGCTTAGCTCTTATGTGAAATTATTTATAAATTTTGCGGCTTAACTTTGAACATTTGAATTAATATATTTAGAAAATTTCAGAAATGTCAGTCAGTTACCGGGATGTCAGTCAGTTACCAAGCCGTTCTAATTACTGTAATTCTTTATTGTAGCAATATTTCCCAACTCAAATACCATAGGCCGAAAGTTTATTCATTGTTCTTTGATCTTGATCTGAATTTAATAAAATTTCCTTTTACTTTTAGAAAAATCTCTCATTGAATCAGTATTACTTTTCACACAGGTTGCATTCATGTCAGTCAGTTATTATGCTTTTAACATTTTTTCTAAAATCACCCAATACGTATTTTCGAAATTCAATTGTACCATGAAATTCAACTTAAAAGATACAATAAGCGAGGAGAAAATATATTTTTTAATATTAATATTTTATAGTTTATGTTTCAAAATATTTATCGTTTTGGTCTGTGAATGTCAGTCAGTTACACGTGGAATTGCCCAGAAGCAATTTTCAACCGTCATACCCTGACGGGCGAATATCTAGTTTTGAAATGAACACTGATTTTAACTACCATACGATAGACTATTTGAATACCTAACTATGTACACGATCTCTTATTTCTAATCACCTTTTGAAGTCAGTGCCTTCGATTAACCATTACCTAACGCAACTGACTAGTTTTGGTTTTAAAGAGTAATTTCATGTTCAATCAAATTAGCATTTAACTCAGGATTCGGTGGGTAGTCAGCTAGTTTAGATAGTTGTAAATACGCAATACTGACTTAAAAGGTAATTAAAAATAAAGAAATCGAAAACAATTAGTAAGGTATTAAAATAATTTATTGTATAGTAATCAAAATTAATGTTTATTTTATAATTGGGTGGTTAG
Source organism: Uloborus diversus (assembly GCF_026930045.1). Taxonomy (NCBI): domain Eukaryota; kingdom Metazoa; phylum Arthropoda; class Arachnida; order Araneae; family Uloboridae; genus Uloborus; species Uloborus diversus. Next base: position 89,059,762 of record NC_072732.1, on the reverse strand, counting down.
TTTAGTTAATTTTTGTATTGGAATTGTAAAGTAAATTTTTATTTCAGAGTTTGGGTCAGAAATCGTTTTTGTTTTCTAGTTCCTGGGTATGGTGATGATTTTTTTTATTTTTTACTAAAAAAATAATTTTATTACATCTCTAAATCTAACGATTTTGATTTGTTGCCTTAAATATAGCTGCAAAAGTAGAGGGCTCTAAATCACGGTTTTTTTTTTTTTTTTTTCTGTGTAGCGCTTTTCCGAAAAAACTTGATGTCTCTCTGTAAACCTGTAAACCATTTCGTTTTTTTTTATAATAATAATATAAGCATTCAGACTGAAGAGATTAATCCATTTCGTGGTTTTAAAGTAATTTGAGAGAACTTATTACACTTGTTTGTATTAGTGTATACGTTTTGAATTATTTTCATCTCTCTCTATATATATAAAGGTGACGGTGTTTCTTTCTTTCTTTGTTTGTACTCGATGGCCAAAAGATCCCATAGAACCTACAGCCCTGAAATTTGGCACAAAAATTCGAACGTACCCCAGGCAATTGCACCTCGAAGCCGAAATTCTAAATTTCCAATTAGTTTTTTTTTCTAATTAACTAATTAAGCTAAATTTCGGCTAATTAGGAGGTAAAAAATCACCACCTCCCACCCCAAACATTATATATCGTTGGAAAGGGTTTTCCATTTCCAAACAAGATGATGTTTATTCCATTTTTCTCAATTAATTAGAACAGGAGATATAAGCGATTCTAATTGAGTCAATTTTCAAGGCTTCTCTTTCGAGAAATTGCTATAACACTAGATCCACTTTCCAGATAATTTTCAACTATAGCACTAGGTCCATTTTCCAGACAATTTTTCAATTGCTTTCTTTTTAAACATTTTGGAGGAAGTTGCCTTTGGTTCTTATGAATATTTTACTGTTATTACTTTATTTTAAATTCATTGTGCGTATGTTAATAGATTTTCTTTTTAATTAGGAGGTCGCTTGGCGAATTTAGCGATGAATTATGGAGTTTTTTACATTTGAAAGCTACTGCAAATATAATTTTTATGTAATTTGTTTTTCTTCAATTCAACGGATTTTCTTTAATTTTTTAGCACATGCATCGCTGTGTGGGTACTGCTAGTCGTGTATAATATTCAAAAGATGAAAATTTCAGTGGAGCAAACGCTTTTAAATTTCAAATTTCGATTGTTTTCAGTTTTTGAATTAATGTGCTTAAAATCAAAACAAAACAAAAAACGTGTACTTGCAACATTTAAAAGTTTTAGAAAATAGCTTTAATGTGTATTTTGCCATGCTTCAAATATTTTTTAAAGAAATTTCAAGAAAATCAGACTTGTGGTCTCGATTTAACTCGACATGCTACACAGATAAAAATACCACTATGCTTTCTTTTGTGTAAGAACTTTAAATTAAATGCAATTCAACATCAATATTTATTTCTTTTGGCCTTGTTCGTAAAAAATACGATGCATATTCGTGATATTTTCCCAAACATCCTGAGTACTTTTAAGGTCATGCTTTACGTTTTTTTTTTTTACTACAAATTAGTTGGAAGGGAAGAAAAATGAATTTTAAATGTAATTTGAAGGGGAAAAAAATGAAAGTACGTGTCGTTGTAAAACAGGTAATTAGGCCAATTTACCATTATCACTTTCTTTCGTTACTCTGATCATGTCCCTCCGGTAAACAGTTCCTGCCACAGATTTGCACCAACATGTTTCTGTCCATCAAATTAATTGCAGTGATTGCAGTGCAGATTCTTTATTTTAGTTCAGGAACGGTGGCAGAAAATGGCAGAACGTACATTGGATTCTCTACAAAATCTACATTTCAGTAAATTTGATCGAAGGAAACACGCTGACAAATCTGTAGCATGAACGAACTGATTTACCGATGGGAGATTTGTACAGTAACGAAAGGAAATTACATTTAAAATTTGTGATATGGTAAACTTGGACTATTTCTTCATCTAACAATAATATGTACTTATGTGACTCGTACAATAATATGTACTTATGTACTCATGTTATTCCAGTACATTACATGAAATACAAAAAAAAATTTTCCTCCACAAATTTGTACACACCTTCTATCATAATGAAACTCATCTAAAAATGACTCATTTCATTTATAAAATAAGTAATTTTCTTTATGAGGACAACAATAACTATTACTTCCGACGAATTATATTTCACTTTCGTCTCATTTTCTTTAACACACGAATCCTCAAAACATTTATCAAGAATTTCCATCGAGCCTTCTATTATTGTTATTATATATTTTTTTTTTTTTTTTTTGAAGAATTTCCTTCATAGAGTTGTTAACCTTCATCGAAACCAAATATTGCGTGCAATTAATATTGTGTAATAGCCTGATATTCCTTACGCACTCGCCCGCCAGAAGTCAGTGTGGTGGAATGGGAAAACAAAAGTTAAGTGTTTTTCTAAGAAGATTCGAAAATGCCATCGTACTTAAAGGAACTGACATCTCGGGACGAAGTGGAACTTAAGAACCAAAGGCCCACGCGTTCACCTTTGCTCAAGCAAACTTCATCATTTTGATATATTATGCGCCGCGAACTTGTCGTACAACTTCGACTTCCTGCCAGTCTCCAGTGCCTGTTCCTTTTATTTGGTTTTTATTTTCCAGTCTTCTTCCTCCATTTAGGACTCATTTCATCTTCTCCAAAGGCAGATAATTTTCCAATTCGTAGGAAATTATAATGTAGTACATTTTGACATCCATTTACTTTTTTCATGATTACCTATGACTCATGCTGCAATTTATCCAGCTACAAACTGTTTTGGAGCCGGGCCCGCAACGAGCTAAAAGCGTGCCCTCTCACCGAGTGATCCACGCTTTTCTTCTTTTGAGTCAATTGGAATACGTTTAATAAATCACTCCACCGAGCACTTTGGAAGTAAACAGTGCGTAGTTTGTAAACTGAACAGAGGAAAATGAGTTACTCAGTGTCCTAATTAAATTTAACTCATGAGGATTAAATGTAGAGGAATATATCATTCAGGGGTTGCCTCGAAGTTAAATTTTTGGGAGGGGGAAACTCTCAGTTTGCCGAATTGAACTACAAATTTTGCCGAAAGCTGACAATTTTGCATAATGGAACTCCAATTTTTGCCCAAGGAAACCTCGATGGGAGGTCACGGGATGTCACTGGGAACTCCCGAAAATTTCCTTACTCGGTAAATTTCGTCTAACGATTCGGCACAGATATCATCATTCGAGCTACTTTTGTCTGACGATTCGGCTAAATTATCATCATTGGGCGAACTTTGGAGTTTCATTCGGCAAAATTCTCCTCATTCGGCAAAATCAGGGTCTCCACGAAGTTAAATTTCTGGGAGGATGGAAACTCACAATTTGTCGAATGGAACTCTAATTTTGTCGAATGGAACTCCAAACTTCGTCGAATGATGATAATTTTGCCAAATGGAATTCCAAATTTTGCAAAATCATGATACTTTTGCGTAATCTTCAGACAAAATTTGCTGAAGAAGAAAACTTTTGGGAAGTCCCAGGAACCTCCGGTGGCCTTCAACAGGGCGCTCTTGTTCATTATCTATGTTTCAAATCTAAGATCAAATCCAAAATGCAAAAACATTTCCTAGAACATTTATTCATATATTATATTACTTTACAGTACCTTCCTCTTTTATGAACACGGTTTCAACTGTCAACCCTTATTGATTTAATTTGAAATCGAATATTCTCAAGTTATTTTGACTCTAAAATTATCGCTCTTTGGAATCTCGAGGAATCTGGATAATGTGCTCACTTTTAGGAGGTAAAAATAAACAATAAAACGTTTTCTTTGCGAATATTTTTCTAAACTTCAGTGGGAATTACCTTTCTGCAGAAAATGAGAATGAGAACATTTTATGATTCAAATTTAGGTGGACATAAAAAATTTACTTACAAAACACTGAGAATAGTAAATAGAAACCATTTCAGAGCGCATCTGAAAGAGATTGATATCAGATTTTTCTTTTTTAATGGAGTTACTAATTTATTCTATTCAAAAATATCGGTTTTTACTCTTTTTTTTTTTATTTGTTTTTACTCAATTTTCTAATTTGACTTATTAACATGCTTAGGTTCCAATGAGGTATATATGTCGTTCACTGTAAAAGTGCTGCATCTCCTTGTAAATGATTTTACCTAATGTTTATATTCTAAACCTCTTTGCAAATTTTTCTTTTGGAAAAAAATTACAAGTTTTCGGCTACTATTTGTCATTAAACAAAAAAAAAAAAAAAAAAAAAAAAACGAAATGAAAATATGTTGAAAGTATAGATGCATAAAATGAGCGTTTTGTTTTCAACTCGATGATTACTTAACTTGAAAATTAGCTTTGAAAAGATAAGGATTTGAGACGTAAATGGGCTATTCCACGAAAAAGTGAACCCTTTGTCCTGTATGTGATGGTTTTCATATATTTTATTAAAAAATAATAATTTCAAAGGGTAATGACGAAATTCTTTGCAAAAGAAATCACACTTAAGCAGGGTTGGGTTTTGGACTGTCCAAAACTGGTTTAGGACAGGACAGGTGGTTTTTACCGTCCAAAACTGTCTAAAACTGTCCAAAAGTGTCCGAAACTGTCTTAAACTGTCCAAAACTATGCTAAAGCTAAAGGGGTGTAATCTAATCAATTGGTTTTAATGCAATATTCGTAATGCATAAATATAGATATTAATGAAGTTTAATTAATGAGTATTTGATAATATTATTCTCCAAATATTCATTTAAAAAATATTTTACTTAAAGAAATGTCAGTAACTAGTACATAAAATCTTCCTTATGTAACAGTTGGTAGAGTTATGAAAAGAAATACACAACACTACCAAGACAACTAATTTCAGTTCCTTTATAACTCAAAGGAATGTTATTAAATGTGCAATAAATATTGAGGTGAAAAAAAAGCAATTTTTTTTAATGGTTTTTGCAAATAATTTTTACATAATATTTTAATAAAAATAAATTTTTTAATCATAGATTAAAGAACAAGAAATTGATGATTAAACACTTAATTATAAAACTCTTCTGCTATTCTTTTTTTAGTTCATATTTTTAATATAATACATTCTGTAACTACAAAAATTTGTAATTTATTGCATTTAAGTCAATTATTGAACTATATTTTGAACACTTTCTTTTGCACAAATGTCGAAAAATTTGGTTAATGAAAAAAAAACTTCTGCATACAAATTGAAATTTTTAATGAAGAATTTAATTTCTACGTAACTAGATTAAAATCAGCTTCATAAATAAGTTATATACTATATATATATATATATATATATATATATATATATATATATATATATATATATATATATATATATATATATATATATATATATATATATATATATATATTTGAATATCCACATTGAATAAATGTATTAAAAAGTTCAAAAAATAGTTTTGACACATTTTGTTCTGTTTTTGATATTTCCTCACAAAATAGTTTTTCAAAAAATAGTTTTGGATACTTTCGGAAACAAAAATTTTGAACAGGATGGTAAAACCTTGCCAATCATGCCTTCATTAGCACACTTGCATAAACATAGGGAAATTTGGTTACTGATATCAAAAAAATAATAAATAAAAAATAAAATAGACTCATACATACAAATTGAAATTGTATTCAAGAATTCAACTTCTATGTTACTAGATTAAAATCAGCTGCACAAATGAGTTGAATGTTCTTATTGAATAAATGTTCAATCTAAAGCATTACTTTAATACATTTTATTCTGTTTTTAATGTTTTTTCACTAAATACAATTTTTCTAAAAACATAGTTTTGGACACTTTTGGACAGTTTTGGACACAAGAGTTTTGGACAGGACGGTAAAAACCAGGGTTTTTACCATGGTTTTTACCGTAGTGTCCAAAACCTTGCCAACCCTGCACTTAAGTTTGTAATTTGTTAAGCAGAAAAAAATTGTTTAGTAATATTATAAAGTGATTTCTTTAAAGAAATATATGAGGTGTTACGTATGGGACAAAATGACCGTTTTCCGTAGAATGGCCCAATTGCGCTACCCTTAAAACCCCACTGAATAAGCATTTTCAAGCATCGAATCTTATAGGGTATTTTGGTTTCAACTCAAAGCACTGATAGAGTTGAAAGTTATTTCAGATTATCAATGGAGAGGAACAATGTATGATTTATTTTTTTAATGATTAGTCAAAAATTGATTGCGTTATTAGTAAAGAACATATTTCTGGGAAACTATGTACTGCCACCTGAATTCAGGCCCATAAACACATTTAGAAGAAGACTGCTACTCCCCCCTCCCCCCCCGTCGTTGAAGTAAGAGGTCATATAGTATGTCTTCAATGCTAGTTATTATTTCAGAATCTGATAGTCATCAAAATTAAATAGCCAAGTGACAGATTTAAATGATCACAAAGTCGATGTTTCAAAAACAACCTTCAGGTTAGGTCATAAAGGGATTAATAAGCACTCTTCATGATATTTAAAGAATGACTTTAAATAACTCATTCACAATGTGATCTAAAAATAACCGCACTTTTTAGTGAATAAAGTGAGCGTGATAATATATTTTAAAGCTAACATTTCTTCAAAATAGGATACATTTAAATCAATACAATGTTTTGAACGGTCAACTAATTTATTCATTAACTTTTCAAATTTGGTTTTGGGAATGTTTTGTAGCACCCGTGTCACGGCTGCTTGGATGGCTGGAATGTCATTGTAAAACGCTTTTCTCATTGTAGTTTTCAATTTCGGGGACAGAAAATCGATTTGTGTCCTGGATAGCCTTACGTGTTCACCTGATCGACTATTTTCTGTTCCCGAAACTAAAAACTGCAATGACAGGAGCCTTTTACGATGATGTTTCTGTCATTCAAACAGCAACGACACAGGTGGTAAAAAGCATTCCCATAAACGAATTTTAAGTCCATGGATAAATTGTTTGATCGATCAAAACGCTGTATTTAATTAAGTTAATCCAATTTAATTTCTTCCTATTTTGAAAAAATGTTAGCTTTAAAAGATGGCCTCACGCTTACTTTATTCTACCACTAAGGAACTGAAGCAGTCTGATTACCAGCTTTATCTATCACGGAGATCCACCTTCAATAAGCAAACGAGCTGTAACCCACCTTGGCATGGATGCAAAAAGTCCATTGAAGGTGGCAGGAGACAGTTTGTACTGGATGCTAAATAAACGGTCGCAATGGGAACGGTGGGATTTCTGAGTTTGGAGTTGCCGATTTATGAGATTGCTAATGTGCATCAGAAGGTAGAAGGTCATGACCTATCAACTAGAATTCGTCTGTCCACATGCTTTTCCAGTCCCTGGAAAACAATTTCAGAGTTTGTACGTTGAGCTCTGTGTTGCTTAAAGAGGCTCTTACTAGCAAGGATTAAAGCCCTACATCGTAGTTTAAGTAGCGGCACATCCGCCTTCTTTGTGCTAAATGCCACTTTCTTCCTATGTCTTCTATAATGAAGTAGCGCGTTTTGCTTCTTGATTGTGGATTAACATGGAGTTGATAAGAAACCGCAATCAAGAAGCAAAACACGCTACTTCACCATTGCAGACATAGGAAGAAAGCATCGTCTAGCCCCAAGATGGCGGACGCGTCGCCACTGAATTCTACGATTCATGGCTTTAGTAAGGACGACAGACGAACAAGTAAAGTTTGAAATGCATTAGCAACAATATACGGTGTAGTACGCAATCGCTCTGTTATGGAATCGAGTATTTGTAAGATTTTTTCGAAAGATAAGGGATGACGTTCTTCTTTCACTCACTCCATTCCATCTCCAGTTTTTGACTGCCGGATTCGAAAATAAGGTCTAGTATGTGATTCATGACTTCTTGATTTTCCTCTTCCAAGTAACTACGACAAGCTATAGGGAGCATTCACACTGCCTACATTTTGTTTAATCTGGTTCAAAATGAATTTTCAATGCGTATTTCCAAACACAGGACGAACTAAACGACTCAAAACGCGTTTGAGCATTAAGAAAGGGAAGGATATTTCTCCGTCAACTAATGGCAGGCACAGCATCAAGCACCCGTATAAGTCATCTTGTTCAACAAAAGCTTCCCTCGGCCCATCATAACTTGGAGGCTTCTATTTTATGGAAATATGTTCCCTTTTATTACAATAGCTAAGAAAGTGCGAAAAACACGCTTGCCATTATTCAGGCAGCGTTCGTCTCCTCTAATCACAAGCTTCCGGATCTGTTCTGGAACACCATTATAAGGCATGCCATTAAGTGCTCCACGAATGAAGGAGATAGGTGTGCCAATTATGCGAATATTCTACCCACCCCCGTCTGGATCCGCAGATCGACCTCAGACGATCTAAAAGTAATGTAGGACGACGTGATGTGGTTCAGGTATGCGGTAGTTGTTTTTTTCACGCATGTAACAAAAGGTATCATGTGAAGCTTTGTAGTTGAATGGAATAAGAAGACATTGATTACATCATTCCAAGAGACTGATGGACAGGTTTTTTATGTCAATCGTTCGAATTTTAAAAGGTACAACATGCAATTATTTCAAATGTTCATTTGGTGTTTCCTAGTTTACTAGTTTGATGATAGATTAGCAAATGAGGCAGTGAGCAAGGGATGTAAGTGCCAAAATTCAAATTTGGAGATGATCAGTACAAATGGTAGGTGAACCTCGCCTTTGTTTTAGGGCAAGAGATACGAGTTGTAGCCCTTGTAGGTGCTGCTGCACAGCACGATTTCGAAAAACTCTTGAATGAAAGCCTAACTTGGACCTCAACTGTAAACGCGTGTTAATCAAACTTGAAAATTTCCATTTTCATCTCTGCTTTTCACTGCCTCAAATGTCAGTTAATAAGCGACTGACAAGATTAGAGAGTGTCACTTAAATCATATAGCACCAATAACGTGCACTGAAAGTTTACGGCTAACTTCTTGTTGCTGTTAGAATTGGTTTGAATCAGTGTTTGGCGTAGTACTGTTTTCCTATTGTATTGAAATTATTTTCCTGCTGTGTATCTGCTTAAACGGAAACTTCACCATTAACTTTAGCGTGAAAAGTAATTGGAAAGTTTATAAAAATGATATTGTAAATGTGAAACCTCTTTTAAAATTACGGGAGTTGTGTTTAGTATTTTCAAAAGCATTTATGCTTGATTTCAAATGCATTTATGTACGATTGCTTATTATGTATTTTCAAATGAACTTAAGTGACACATAATAGTTAGGAGAAACATGTCACTAAGAGGCGCAGTATCAGTATCAAGAATGTCATCTTTTGATTCCCGATAAAAATAACGATAACATTATACTTTTTCATTAAAATTCGAAAAAAAAAAGTCTGCTGAAAGAAAAATATATTCTATCGTGAAACCGAACAAATAGAAAAAATTGAAAAACCTTTGTTACCGGAAAAAACCAGCTGTTCTCTAAAATCAATAACAAGAATTATGTTTGTGAAAAAAATAGAAATCCTAATGAAAGATATGTACTAAATGCTTTAGCCAAACGAATATTCATACGTTCAACAAAGACAGCAAATCTCGTATAGTTCTTGATAGTTAACTTATTCTATAAATATTTTATTTAAACTAAGAAAGCATAAGAAATACTGTTTAAAACATAGGTTCTAAACCAACACATTAGTTATAATGTAAATCAAAAAAAAAAAACATAAATCAATCGATCAAAATAAAAAATCCAATAAATAAAATAATCAAAATTAAAATCAAATATATCAATCGATCAAATTAAAAATCAAATAAATCAATTGATCAAAAAAAATAATAAATCAATCAATCAATCGATTAAAATGAAATCAAATAAATCAATCGATCAAAATGAAAATATCGTCTGCTGCAGAAAAAAATTATTAGTCACAAAAAAAAGGAAAAGACTTTGTTGTGAAAAAAGCCATTGTACAGGAAAATCAATAGCAAGAAATTAATTTTTGAAACAATAATTAAGACATAAATTAAAGATTGATACATTAAACGTTTCGACGAAAACGAAAATTCGTACGTTGAGCGAAGAAAACAAACCTCGTACATTTAATTACTTGTTCTATTTAAACAAAGAACGCGCATTGAATACTGTTTAAAACGTGAGCTCTAAATCTGATTAACGAGCTCCACGGGAATCCAGTCAAAAGTAATTACAACCACAAAGAGATGGTCAAGCCATTCCAAACAAGAGATTAATACCGCCCTTGTCAAATGTAATGCACCGTAGAAATTAGCAGCAATTATTCCCACTGATATGAGAGTTAATTATTTGAGAAATAAAATGATTATTTCCCGTGGAGTAGCAAACTTTAAGTCGTTTGAAATTAGAGTAATTTATTGTTGACCTTAACCTGAATTTCGGTTTATGCTATTAGAGTTTACCGGTGTGATTTTTAACCTTAGACTATTCTTTTCTCATTAGAAGAATCTGCTGGTAAGGGTTAAGCAATTTTGACTCGAGATGGATCAAATTGTTCGTTTTGTCCCCCAGATTTAAGCTCATATGTGTTAAGCATTTCATTAAGTATTTCGTAATCATAACGTACTAATGTGTTTTTAATACCGAACGTTTTGTTTTTTAGACAATTCTTTGTCCATTGTAACTACAACTCTGCTTAGGGCAGTCAGTCGATGTTTCGTATCGAAATATATACTGCCGTGGGAAGAAGGGCTGCGGAGTCAGAGTCGGAGTCAGACTGATTTTGAGGTAAAAGAGTCGGAGTTGGAGTTGGGAATCGAAAGTTTAAAGTTCCAAGAGTCGGAGTCGTTCATTTATCTTCAAAGTCCGCAACTCTGCCAGCGGGGACTCTGAATATAAATGAGCCCTCAACACTGCCAGAGTCGAGTCGGGCTGATTTTGAGGTAAAGGAGTCGGAGTCGGAGATTCTATAATTTCTGGAGTGGGAGTCGGAGCCGGCCATTTTCCCTCCGACTCTGTAGTCCTGGTGGGAAGGTAAAGCGTCATATCTGTAGGAATAAGTTTTTGAGATATTTGAAGAAACGCGTTTTGGATTCCATGCTAACATTAGGGAAAGTTGCAATTAGGCGTTTCTCTTTTTTTCCATCGGAAACCAAATAAGATAGCGTGTGCAATAAAGCTCAGGAACAATAGATGAAAAACTGCAAAAAATTGAAAAAAGAAAAATTTACCGATTGTGCGCTTTACCTTGTCACGGCAGTATAGTATAGAATGGTTCGAAAACCAGTATAGACTTTTCAAAATCTCATAATTACTGAATTTTTACGAAAAACGATGTGGTTTGCGCAGAAATGCTGCCATATCGGATGGACCCTTGACGAAAGGAAAACCGTAGCTTCAGTAGTGTTAAGTGCACGACCTACTAAACCATGAGTTGGGGGGTTAACAACACATTGTGACTCCATAAAGGTGCAGGCTTTTTTTTTCACCTTGCATGGACTTGGTATGATCTGAGTCCACGATTGACTATTTCAATCCATTCAAGGTCGTTATATCTCCAAAATACGAGAAATAAATTTTTATTGCAATTTTTTTTTCTTTTAAATGCTCTTTTTTTCTAAATTTTATTCTGGAAAGGATTATTTTCTAAGTTACGTGAGTGTTAAAGTTTTTTTCCCCATCAATGCAAAACAAACATCAAAAGAGGAATAAACTGCAGTAAAAGAGCAAAATTTTTTCAGCATCTGCGTGTGTTTAAGTTGCAATGCATATTGTTAAGTTAAGTCAAGCATGCCATCATTTTCAAATTGAATAGAACAAAATGAAATTCGTGTTTCAATCGGGGGGGGGAGGGGGGGAATTCAAAAAGCTGGTGCGATTGTTTATAGCTTTAATAATTCTTCTCGCAGTATAATATGACAAGTTTCATTTCCAAAGTACAAGCCACTTCATCAAAAGTAAATACAGAGCAAAACCGCAATAATTAAATTTTACAGTTTCGAATTACATAACGTTTTTGAATAACTACTGCCAATTACGAACTCTCATAATTATAATAAATTTCATTGTTATTACGTAGGAGAATTATGTTCACCCTTTCACACCAAGGACGTGATAAAGAATACTTTGAAATTCATGAGCGCGTTCGCTATCAGGATGTGTGTTTTCTCGTTGCCAATCCAGAAAAGAAAAAGTAAAGAAGAAATATGATGTACGCGTCGGTTCACGTCTATCAATTACAGCATAAATCACCAACATCATAGTAATTGTTTCTCCCGCACCCTTTAACCGCAAAGAATTGTACGTAAAATGACTGAGGTAGGGCTCGGAGGGGTTACCTACACCATCTCGATAATGAAGGCGGTCTTTTGTTTATAAAGAATTGGCAATAATTATACCACATTGAAAAGAATTCGCATTCTGGTAGCGAAATCAATTGCGCTTTCTCTCTACTACATGCGCAGTATAACTTCAATTTAACGATACCCGATTTAACAATTTCTTCAATTGAATGATGCATTTCACTGGTTCAGATATGACTGCATTGAATGTCTATGTTTCTCGATTTAGCGATATCCTTGATTTAACAACTACTTTTTTCAGTCTTTTGACAATCGTTACATCGGGGTTTTACTGTATTCATATACATTTTTATCGATGGAATCGGAGAATGGAGTTGGTACTGTCAGGAATTTTATTTTACAGTTTCATAGCGTATTTTCTCATATTGCTTTAGAGTATTTCTTTTCCACTTCCTCTAGAGGTCGTTAAAAAAAAGTAGAGAATCAGGCATGTCTTAATCTCTCATTTTACTTTCCTTTTCGAAGTACAGGAAGTAATCTATTGACGAAAATGTTTTCACTAAACTTTCGCCTTAAATTTCCATTTTACTCACCCCAAAAAAATGTTGAGGATGTTTTTTTCGTCAAGTTCGCGCGTGCCTATGTACCTACTAGCGTATGAAACGTCGAAATATCCATTTTGACGGTCCCCGAATTGATTGAACGAGTTTTCTCGTGATGTCTGTATGTGCGTATATTTGTGCGTTACAATATCCATGACAGCTGATTTGTGAATATATCCTCCTTCGGAACTCAGAAATTTTCCCTTTTTAACCATTAAATAATATTAAAAGCAACAGCTCTCAGAAATTTTATCTTTTTACCCTCCTAGTTTTTTTTTACTGGCTGAGCCACTGCGTGAGTTTGTATAATTCAAAAACGGCATTCCCATTCCATGTCCATGTGGGAGCAGCTCATTTTCCGGCCGCGTTCGAAAATTCCAAACGTCTTCCTTTTACCGATTTTTCCTGGGGGCGGAAGGAAGGGGGGGGGGGGAACAGATTGGTGTTAATGTCAATTAATTGATGTCATCATCACTTGGAAATATAGCGCCAAGCGCTTGGTCGGCAAGTCCTTCTCGCCAACGTTGTTATATATTTCCAATCTGGTAACAGAATAAAAATTTTAATTATGGGTCAGTTTGATAGGTATTGGCGATATTTAGCAAACATTCTTGCACGGTCAGCGTTAAAACTGTCGATATTTCGAATATTAATCTTAGTAAAAGTCTGTTTTGCTTCGGTTTGCAAAATACCAATCTTTTAACTCTTTAAAAGGATTTTTTTAACACTCTAAGGAACTAATACGTACATTGTGTTTTTTCTCTTTGGACCTATCTCATAAGCGTTTTGTGTAATTTCAGATCAGACAATAGCAATAACAACAATTTAAACTTTAAACTGCCATTCTCTATTAACTATGTTTAAAATACTTGCATGAGTAGGAAAATGTGTGTGTATGCACGTTGGCGTGCATGTAGTGTATGTGTAAAGGCGCGCGTGTAGTGTATGTGTGTAAAGGCCCGCGGGTGTGTGTGTATGTGTGTGAATGTGTATGTGTATGAGTGTGCGAGTGTACGTAGACCTGTGTGTATGCACGTTGGTGTGTGTCTATAAGTGTAAAGGTGCGTGTGTATGTGTGTGAATGTGTATGTGTATGAGCGTGCGTGTGTGCGCGACATGGACGCCACCGACCAGGAGAAGCAATTACCGGGGGACAATGCTCAGGACCAGAGGAGTCGCGCCGCAGAGGACGGTGGGGTTGAGAAAGGAACCGGAACGTCAAGGATGGTCAAGTAAAAACAATTTGCAATCTTGATTGCTCACAAAAATTGCGTCATAAAGACACACGACAAAGTGAAACTCTTAACTTTTTTTTTTTTTTTGCATACTGAACTGTCACTTCACCCGCATGTTTTCTCTCACACCGCATTCTTTTTCTTTCTGTGCCTGACTTAAGCAAAGGTTCCACTTGATACGCGTTTTATCAGGCTCAGTCATTTCAACAAAAATTGTAGTATGAAATCATTTAATCAAACAAAAAAACCCGGTCATACTCCAGCGACATCTGCTGGATTTTGTGGCAGCCTTTAAGTATATAAACATCAGATAAGTTTATTTTTAAAGTGAATTTTACACAAAATTGAGTTCAAAAGTGTTCAAGTTAACTTAAAAGCGGATTTTTTTTCTTCCCAAAGAAGTGTTTGAAAATATATTTTAGGTAAAAAGTGAAAATATATGAAACTTTCTCTTTAAGAAATATTAAGTTTTAAAACAAAATCACATGAATATAAGCCGAGGATCTAGTACTAATTAAATCAATGTAAAATTCTGTTAATGAAAAAAATTTTGTGATAAACTATTCCAATTTTTCGCAATGAAAATTTTCAAAATTATTTGAGTTTTGCAACTACAAACCTTCAATAAATTTAAAAAGAAGTTAGTGATATTAAATATTGATCATTTCTTATTTATTGCAATTTATACATTAAATAACATGTCTTTTCATCCATAAGCTCATTATTTTTGCATTGAAAAAGGCGTTCCCTGTAACGCCGAAACACGTGTCTGCTGTAATTTATAAATTTGTGCTTCTACTTACGTTGTTTGGTCTGACTTTACTTCAAACGAGCTTAAAAAGAAGTTTGTTGTTTGAAAACGTATGTGAAAATTTTTTGGTTATACGTATCTACTGTTTTTTTTAAGGGAGGAGGGAGGTTGGTTTAATTTGTGCTTTCAATTAATTTAAAAAAATCATTGAAAATTAGTTCTGAATTAAATGATGCGTAACATTATAAAATCAAGCATTACATCTTATGCACGAAACCATACCATCTATTAAACATATGAACTATGCTCAATAAATTGCATCAACGAAAAGTTTTTCATTTTTTCAATTTTATTATTCAAGAATTAATTACATATCTTTCAACAAGCACAATTGATATATATATTTATCAGTTACAACAGAAAACAAAAGCAAATAGCGATTGTTTCTTACAATTATTACCGACCAAGACAACGCCGGGTATTTTTGCTAGTTCATAAATGTATTTATGGAAACATTCAAAAAGCTTTTAGTAACTCTTTTTCTTACTTTAAAGTTGAACTCAAAATAAGTTATTTTTTAAAAGGCATATTCTAAAAATGGAGAAAAACTCAGTTTAATATCTTTATTTTTAACTAATAAAAAGCTCAAAAAATGCCTCGAGATACAATTATTTGAAAGAAAAATATGCAGAAAACTTATCAAATAAAATTTTAGCCGTGAAACTGATTGTTAGTATCGTTTAATATGCATTATAATTTGTATCATTAAGAAGTACGCTGAATGTTAAAGAAAAAGAATTTAAATCATTTAAAAGTATATTGAAACAATACTGAATTCACCAAGAAAAACATGCCAATAAAAATTTCAAAAATGAAAAGATGGCAGCTTTCATATAAAGATTTTTATAAACCCACTTCCTGCGTAATCCCTAAAAATGCAAATAGTATTTATTCACTTTTATTTAATACTAGTGGTACCCTCACGGCTTTGCCCGTAGTAGAAAATTAAAAGATCTTTTGGTTCGCCTGTATGTTTCAAATAATGTATGGTGAATTTCTCGCCAATTGGCTTGCCCATGTTACGGTTCCACATTATGATAACTTGATAATTTACTCGTCCATCTTATGATAATTTTGCTCGGGAAAGTGTTCTTAAAATTGGAATAAAAAAAGAACAAAATCGAATTTTCGAAAAATCGTTTCGAGATGCACACCCCCATGCTACAAACTAACTTTGTGTCGAATTTCGTGAAAATCGTCACATACATCCAGACAGACAAACAGACAGACAGAGATCCAGATGTCCAGACTAAAAGACTTTCAGCTTTATTATCAGTAAATATAAAGAAGACATAATGTGCTTCAGGGATGAATTCGTACATTTTGCCAAGAGAACGCCAATGAGAAAAAGCTGAATTCTGAATTGGTAGTGCAGTAGAAATAGGTCAAAAAAAACACCTTGTGGTCAAATAAATTGCAACAGAAATGATTCTTGTGGTAAATGGTAGGTAACGCACTTTTAATGAACATACAAAAAAATATACTCCGTTTTGTTGGGACAAATGCGTGTTTTGGCCGCCATTTTGAAAATTCATAAAAAAAATTTTTAAAAAAATAATGTGCGATATCAAATGGAAGGAAATTTAACTCTGAAAAGGAATATAATGTGGGATACTTAAAGTGAAGTGAAGATGCTAAAAACATGCATCTATATTGTAGTGAAAAATACAGTTTTTTTGAGCAATCACGATTGCTTATTGTTCTCATTTGACCGTTTTTGGTGTCCGTGCCTTTTTCAACTTGGACCAGAAGCCTCTGCAGTACCATCGCCCACCGTCCTCTGCTGGCGGCGCGGCGCGGCTGCTCCGGTTTTGAGCTATCTGCTTCTCCTGGTAGGAGGCATCCATGTCCTACACACACGCACGTTCACACTCCTACACACACACGACTTCACACACATACACTCACACACGCCTACGTGCATACACACAGGTCTACGCACACACACACAACTGTGCACAAGTAACCGCCCAGGAGGAGAGGCAGACTTGGGGGGGGACAGGAGCCGTTTCTAGAAACAATAACTCCAATGAGTAGGTTCCTGTCTCAGTTCGTGATTGCGAAAAACATAATTTGAATTCAAAATTTCAAAATTCAAATTATTATTATTATTTTTTTGGGGGGGGGGGGCGCCATCTTGGAAAATATATATATATATATATATTTTTAATCGTGTGTGGTATCAAATAAAAAGAAATTTCATGCTGAAAAGCAATATAAAATGGGATATTTAAAGAGAAGTGGGCAGAATAAAAACTTACACCCGCACTGAAGCGAGAAATGAGTTTTTTTTTTTTTTTTGGTCGCCATCTTGAAAAATCATGGAAATTTTTTAAAAATAAAAAACATCATGTGTGGTATCAAATGAAAGGAAATTTCTTGCTCCAAGGGAAAATGAGTTTGTTTTAGATTGAAACCAGAAGTTATGTCTAGAACTATACGAGCCTACTTTCCCGTATACCCATACTACTTTCTAGTTCCTGATCAATATTCTCATAAATAGCTAAAATCGGAAATTGTTTCAAACATATTTTTTTAATATTTTAAGATAATTCCTAGATTATTAGATAATAAAATAATCCTCACTTATCTAAAAAAATTAGATGCGTAAAAAAAAACACAAAAAAAAGAAAGAAAGAAAAAAAGAAACGAATAAAATAACAGCACCTTTTAAACAAAGCAGCTAATACACTTTTTTCCATTAAAAAAAAAATTCTTTAACAGCTTTCAAAATGAAAAAATAATAATTAAAATTAATAAGCTCATTAAAATAAATACGTCATATCAAAAAAAAAAAATCTTTTCTTTTTCCCCTGTTGCCAAAAATAATTTTTTAAATGAATTAATGCACTTACCAAAATAAATAAAAACAATAAAATGTCAACTTAAAAAATACTTTTCAGTGTCGAAAAAAAAATCGTCTGCTCATATATTTATGTAGGAACATAAATGACTTCGAGTTTATTTTCCGAAAACTGAATAACCAAATTAAAACTTTAGCGTGAAAATAAAAACAGGTCATATCAACAATAATTATTTCACAGTTAAAACCATAGCTGCGGAGTTGGAGTCGGAATCAATCTCATTTTGAGATAAAAGAGTCGGAGCCGAATATCCAAGAATCGGAGTCAGTCATTTGACTTCCGTGCATAAATTTTTGCCAAAGCTACGAAGTCAGAGACGAACTCGGGGAGTCGGAGTCCGATTAATTGTCGGGCACAGGAGTGATATTTGGAGTCAGGTTCCCCTAAATTCTCGGAGTCGGAGTCTGGGGTCAAGAGCTATTTCCAACAAAATTTGTTTGAAATGAATCCGCCTTCAAGTACGGAATCTATCTTGACTTTCAGTTTCCCCGTAGGCGCTAATGTTAAGGGATTTGAACTGTTCAAAATTGAACGGAAAATTGTTCAAATCAAAAAGATATTTTACATACAAGTTTTTCATCAAAAGCCTTTTCCTACAAAGTCTGTTTGAAGCAAATTCGCCTCACAGTTCGGAATTGCCTTGAATTTCCCCATAGACGCTAATGTTAAGTTTTTTGAACTGTTCAAAATTGAACAAAAAATAGTTCAAATCAAAAAGTGAAATATGGGAATGAGGTGTCCTCCCCGAGATCTTTCGAACAAAAACAAAGTTTGTTCGAATCGGACTATTCATTCAAAAGTTATTAGGGGAGGACAGACAGACCGACAGACATTTTCCCCCATCTCAATGCCCTATTTTCCAATTTTTAATTTTTCGATATTTATTTAATTATTTTATTTATTTTCGTTTTTTTTTTTTTTTTTTTTTGGTTTTTCGCGATATTTTAAAGATGCATTAAGCCTTTTTTTCATGCTTTTTTCTCCTTTTTCTGACCTTTACTGGAAAAGTAGGCTAAAAAAAAGCGAAATAAAGAAATAACAGCCGAAACACTGAAGTCTTTTGTTGTGTTGAAAACTTTACTTTTTAATCAAAGCGGTTTAAGAAATGTGGATAACTTTGCGTCCGAGGACATTTCTCAAAAAAAAAAAAAAAAAAAAAAAATTGAATAAATACATTTAAAAAAAATAAGAAGGAAAAAAACAAAATCATGAGTTTAAAGGAGTTTCTTACTAATATTATATATGCGAAAGTTTGTCTGTATGGATGTATGGATGTATGTTTGTTACTCTTTCACGCAAAAACTACTGAACGGATTTTGATGAAACTTTACAATAATATAGCTTATGCATCAGAATAACACATAGGGTAGTTTTCGTCCCGTTATGGGGGGCAAAACCCCCCTTAGGGGGGCAATAAAACACAATTTTTGTATAAATTCTCTAATATTGGGATGAAAAAATACTTGCACATATTTACATTATATGTCCATCGAAAGCTCTGATTTTTCTGCTGAAGATGGCATCTGTTCGAAATTTCTAAGTAGAATAAAAAACGAGTTATGAGCTTTTTAGATCTATGTTCGAAGGCTTTCCTCAACTCAATACAGTATTTAGTGTATCATCTCAACTCCCTGTCGATAGCGACAATTGTTGTATTGTTGACTTTCTTTGCTTTTCGTGATTGTTCAAGGCTTTTCTCAAGTCAAATCTTGAAGTAAGATTTTTGCACAAGATTGGCAAATAATACATGATTTGGCTGATGATTTTCCATTTAAACGGAACTTTAATGCAATTAATGGTTTTTATTATTATTTATGCTGATTGAACACTTACTCATTATCCAAACAACCAGCAGATCGCCAAAATTTTTGCAGAAAGATTTCCGTAGCTGATGCATTTGGCAGTTTTTTCAACGTTGCTGTTTTTGAAGCCGAAGACTACGTCATAATGTTTCTCAGCTTTCACCATGTAAACAAAATATCGCCAATCAAAGAATTTTCAAAAGACCTTTTTTACTGTTTTAAATAATCCAGCAACTAAATTAGGCAAATCCATAAACAGCACAAAAACTTCCATTAATTTTCCTTTTTGCACAATTTCAAACAATCACCAAATTGTATTACTTATTTTGGTAACATTTCGGATGAAACTGTTTAGCGCCATTTTATGGTGACCAAAAATATCTCAGCATCTAGCGACGATATCTCTGTAACGAAAATTAATATCATATCGTTTTACAAAGTAAGGAAAGAATGGGGGAGCATCATCGAAGGTACCCCGAAACGACTTTCGCAAATTCGGTAAAATCGCACCAAGAGCCACAATGATTGAAATTTCCCGAAATAACTAAAGCAAGTATAAGGGGATTACGAGCGCAGCTACTTTTTTTTAATCACTTCGTACTTCATTAGCCATACAGAGAAGGTTTTAGACTCCATGTTAAAAAAAAAGGTATCAACAGATTAATCTTTTTAAATATGAGAAGATTAATTTCATGTTTTTTAAATTTGTATATGCTTAAATATAGTGCTTTCGTTTCTAAATCAATATTACTTTGTTCTTTATACTTATTGCTATTTTAGTTTTATGGGTAAGGAAGAAACTCGATTTTTAATCACGTCAAAAAGATGTGTTTTAAATTCTTTCACTTAAAACAGAAAACAAAAGCAAGTAACGATTTTTTCTAATAATTATTACTGACCCAGGCAACGCCGGGTATTTTTGCTAGTTATAAAATAAAATACTTACATTATCAAAATAAAATTTCTTCTTTACCTTCATCCAAATTCAAAATGTTTCCTGTGTTTGGTGCAGATATTACCACAACAGTTTTTACAAATTACCGAGTATGGAAGTCCATATCGACGGCATATACATTTTGTAGTGTTACATGGTTCTTTTATTGTATTTGGGCAAGTAAGAGTTGATCTAGCGCTGTTCACATGTCTGGATATTAGCTGAAATTCTCCATCTACCAACTGCCATCTCGAAAGTGTAGGATCACGAGTTTGTAATTCAAGGTTTTTCCAAACAAAACCCTGCAAATGTACTCGATATAGGTGATTTTTCGATGCATTTTGCGTTGGGGCCAACGAGCTATGTCAATTTCTTTCTTAGCTTTTTCTAAGTCTTTTCCCGAAGGTATTGCTTATAGCGAAGCGCGCTTCGGTGGCCTGTGTCGATATACATATAGGGACACAATAATCTTACAACCGATTTCAACCAAATATTCCAAAGTAACATCTTTCGATGATCCGAAATGGCACGATCAACAGTCTTAAGATTCAAATCTTAAGAACAAAAGATACTCGTGATAATAGATAATATTATTCAGTTGTATTAATAGTTGGTTAATTTGGATGCAGATGTTGGATTAAGTTTTAATAAATATAATAGTTAAAATACTATTACTGTGTATTCCTTATGGCATTTTCAGAAAACATAACAAAGCTTTCCCACCAATAGATTTCTGAATGGCCCTACTGAGTCCCTACTGAGACAGGAACCAGCTTTACCTGAAAAGGGAATTTATTTTCCCTGAAAAACAAAATCTGATACGCCGTTCTGGCATCAATTCACCCAGTACTACACATCGGTTAACCGTATCAGTGAAATTTTACGTTAAAGATTGAAAAAGCATCACTTTTTACAGCAGAAATAATGCATTAACTAATGTAAACAAAGGATTTTTCGGTTATACTACAGCGCTCTCTTACGGGCAAGTCGGCGCCTTTGATCCTTTGAGTAATAACTGAGCCTGATAAGACGCGTATCAAGTGAAGCCTTGCTTAGAAATATTCACTACAAAACTGTATATTTTCATGAAAAAAAATAGATTATAAACAACCAGAAAACTAAAAAATACTCAAAATCCTTTTTTTTATTATTGCCTGATGTGGCCCAAGAATACGGTGCAACCATCTAGTGTTTATCAGAGTAAATTTTCTGAACCAGTTGTTATTTACAAGGCTGTAAGGTTATGAGCAGACACCACGAGGTAGTGTTTCATGTCCATTTGAATTAAATAATGCTTAGGTCTAAATATAAAGAACTTTTGCATATTTTGAAGAGAAAAGGGGAATGTTGTCCATGACTCATCCTTTCCTCATCCTATCTGTCATTGGGTTTCGTCAGTTTTTTCGGTGTCTGTTACTGGGGGTCGGATCTTTTTTCGAAATTGAGCAAATAAAAATTGAACTAATTCAGAGGATCCAGAAGCAGCCAAATGTTGGATGAGATATAGTTGCATGAGAGAAAAAGTAGTTTAAAAAGTCTAATTACATTAAAAAGCTCAGAAAATTGAGTTAACCTGAGAACATGTCTTAAGCATGTCTGTTACTGGTGCCGTTACCCTAAACGTGCATTTTTGTTGTGAATATGCCAAACCAGAATGGCGCTAATAACTTCGTTGAAAATTGCTTAAAAACTACGTTTTTCACATTTTCCATAAGTTATTTTTTTCTTATCTGTTCTCTTTCTCATTTTCTTTTTTTAATTGTTTAACTTGTTTCGATTAGACTCATTTTTCAGTTAAAAAACGACCATTAAGTGAATTTCGGGCTATGATTAAGGAATTTATATGCTTGTTTAATTCAGTCATGCCATAAGCTTGCCCAACCCCTTATGAAACAACTAAGACGATTTAGTTTTCCTTTCACCGTAACAGAAGTGTTTCAACTCTGACCTCCCCACACCCTTGTGGCACAGGGCATTAAGCTCCGAAATTATCCAGAAAACAGCTTAGTCGACGTGTTCCGTATACGAGCCCATTCATTTGAGTTAATCCTCCAATTTGCTCCACTTTTTCAGTACAACACACACTTTACTTATTAAGTTAATTTCACTTTTACGACGATTGAATAATGCAAAAAAAAAATATTTTTTTGAAGTTCGTTCTTTTTTTTTCGTTTCTTTCTTTTCTTTCTTTTTCTCTTTTCTTTTTTCTTTTTGAACTATGGGCTAGTTCCCTTTCTTTTCTTTTTCTTCTTTATATTTTTATTTATTTATTTATTTATTTTTTAAATTCTCAGTTTTCTGAATCAAAATTAAGAACTTATGGCGATAGGGATCGACTAGTTGCAATATAGTTTATATAACAGCATTTAGTTGCATTACAGTTAAGAAATATTGTTTTTTCTTTTACCTTTATTGTTTTCCTAAGTTTTCAAGATAAAAGAAAGAAAATAGTGTAAACCAGTGATCCCCACCCCTTGCACCCGCCGATCTTGTTATGTGTGCCCGCTGTTGCATGATGACAATAAAAAGAACTTCAGTCAAAAAAAAAAAAAGAATGAAAGAAAGAAACGAAAGAAAATGCTATATAAAAGTTTTACCATTTTTAATTATTAGCTTCATAAAGGCAGAAATGGCGACCAACATTGATAAAAGCACAAAACGAAATACAACTAATCTCTTTTTCCTTCCTGTTCCATATTAGATAACCTAATACAGTTGTGATAATATGAAGCCTGAGCTTGAGACTTTTTAATTATTGAGAAGTTCCCTGAAAGGAGGAAGAGTTATGGGCACTGGTTTGAGTTGGGTTACTTTTACAGCAGTAGTGCGAAAATATTGCTACTTAAATTCAAGCCAATAATACCTCTCCTAGTCAGTAAACTCCTCAAGAAAAACACTTGCTAACAAGAAAGTCATCATAATGTCTGACTACCAAAGTTTGAGGAAACAAATTTAAGAAAAGTTGGAAGGTACCACGGGTTTTTGTCTTTGCATGTGGCAGGATATTTATCTGCAAAGCGTGTGGAAGATGTCTTCTATTTCGCGCAGAAACTCGCTAAGTTTGACAATGTTTCCTTAAATTTCAACAAACTTTTTGAGCTTATACCTTACTTTAGAGAATGTAGAGACGAGGACGAATAATTTACGCCTCCAAAAAACATTTTTAACCATGCTCTTTCAATTTATATTTATTTAGGCTCTTTTTTTAAAGACAATTTTTTAGTTAACTTTCTTCTTCAAAATGCCTGCGTTATCCTTCCGGTTGCCAATAAATGAAAATGGCATTAATTATAAAGTTCCGCTTTTTAATTGTTGCCAAAAACGATGAAAAATAAGAGTAATAAGTAATGATGAAGTTACTTTTGTTCATAAATTTAACAATTTAATTTCAAGGCTAATTAAATTCAATAATGCAAATAAATAGAAAACATTGCGAGACTAGATTTAATTGATAAATATTTAATGCAGAGCAGAGCAGACGATAAATTTAAATAGCAATAACAGAGAGGACTCAAAAAGGCTTTAAAAACTGCTAGTTGCTTATTTATTTTTTTAACCGTCCCTAATTTCTAAAGCATGGTATTATATCCTTTCAAGCGTGATAAAGATGAGTAAATTAAGAAGGATTACAATTTCTTATTTCCTTTTTGGAGGAACTTGTTTGTGGTCACTGTGTGGAAAAATATGACGCGTGACCGACACGTGCTGGAAGTATACAGGGGATACTGGGAGATCTTCACAGTTTCGCATCAGTTTTTCCATCTTGGATGTTATTTGAATCGTTTCTTCAGTTTGGGGCGATTGCTCTAGCGTATCAATGATAATCTGAATTTTGTCTTGAACGTTCTGGACATGCATAGGTAGAGAAGGAGCAATGTCGTGTCATGTTTTGCTTCATACTATGCTATGCTGTTTCGCAATATTGTACTAAATATGCAATGTTGTCCGAACATGATTTTTGCAGATGTTTACCTAGAAGGTCTCAAAGTTTACTTTTAAATACATGCATAGTATAAAATTTTAAGCAATATTAAAGGAAATTTCTGTCTGAATCTGCATAAAGTCATAAAATTTTAATAAATAAAACAAAGAATATATATGTATGTATATAGGGGAAAGGAGGACGGATCGCCCCTCCCTTGAGAGATCCTGCGCAGGGAATTTTTTTCGAAATAAGGTCCTAAAACAAAACTGTAGGCCATCTTTGATATGACACTAAGGAAAGGAATCGGGTACGAAGTTCTCTCCCGTAAATTTTTCGAAATTTAATTTCTAAAACGCAGTAGTTTAGGTGCTTTAAACAAAAATGATAAGGGTGCACTCCCCCAGCAGGTGAAAATCATACACGTAGTAAGAGATAAGGTGAAAGGGCAGTCGTCTCCTCTTTGAAAAATTTCTGGATCTATCCTTAGGAAAAGGATGGCACATGTGAACATTTTTTTTATATTTTTTCTATATTTTGGAAAGAATATTATCAATTTCTAAGAGCAAATGTGTCCTCGTAATTGAATATTTTTTTCTTTGTACTATGGATTTTTTTCAGATTAAAATATATATATATATATATATATATATATATATATATATATATATATATATATATATATATATATATATATATATATATATATATATATGGTATACGCCCAAAATCTCGCGGCCAAAATGTCGCGGGCCAAAATGTCGCCGTCCCAAAATGTCGCCGGCCCAAAATGTCGCCGGCCCAAAATGTCGCCGGCCCAAAATGTCGCCGGCCCAAAATGTCGCCGGCCCAAAATGTCGCCGGTCCAAAATGTCGCCAGTCCAAAATGTCGCCAGTCCAAAATGTCGCCAGTCCAAAATGTCGCCACTCCAAAATGTCGCCGGCCCAAAATGTCGCCAGTCCAAAATATCGCCGGTTCAAAATGTCGCCAGTCCAAAATGTCGCCGGTCCAAAATGTCGCCAGCCCAAAATTCGCTAGTTCAATTGGTACGAAAAAATTAAATGTACGTCGATGCTTTTCAGCATAAAAGTTGCGAAAGAATATTAATTGCCTTTCAAAGTAAGTTCCTTCAAAAATTCCAAACGTTTTCTCCTGTCTTAATTCGTAAGCATCAGATTAATTCCAGAAAATTAATAGTTTTTAGAAAAACATACGTTTTTCTGTATACTATTAAGAACGTAAACATGCGAAAGGCTGCTGCAACGGATTTCTCTTTCTCGTTTAATCTGATTAATAATAATACACAAGATGTAAAGCAAAGGATCAAGATGTAACTCAAGGATTCAGACAAAAAATTGGTATGGAAGTAAAATTAAACTGTTCTAAAGGCGAATGAAAGAATAGTGAGGCGCTATGTGAATATGGCAAGAGAATAGGCGGTTTGTATTTTTTGGCGTAATGAAGTAAAAACAAATAACTCCTTCACTCTAGCATATTATTACCTTAGCGACAAGTCAGTAATTTAGGGGATCAGGCGGAATGGCCCCCGACTTTGAATTTTTTTTTATATATACAAGTGGAAGTGCTTTTTATAGCAATCCTATGAAATTTGCATTGGTTATATGCCCGTTATCCTCCCTCTCCCCTTTCACTAGAAAAATTCGAAATCACGGGCCAGGGTGGAAAGGAAGTAGAAAGGTATCTTAATGAAATTTAATTTTCTCATAGATTTTTTTAACATCACCCTAAGAACTGTAAAAAAAAAAAAAAAAAAACTGTACGTTTTCAGTGAGATATACGTTCTTTAAAGTAAGATCAAAACTGTTCTGAGACTTTTTCTGGAAATGAAACTGAAGAAGTTTAACAAGACTGCTCGAGACCTTCCTCTGAGAGGACATTTGTATGTCCTTTGCGACCGGGATTTTGGAACAGCAAAACAAATGTTTAACAGAGATGACAGATTATTGCCGTGGAAACTCTGTCTTGTGAGTAAAAATCTGAAATTACGTCGAAATGTTCACCGTCAAATCTTTTGAAATCAATGAAACCCGTAATTGCTAAAACGGTGTCTTTCACTCAGATTTTTGAAAAACGACTCTACGCGATGACAAATATTTTCAATTCTCAACATTCATGAAATTTATATATTCGATAGAACATCAAGAGGGACAATTTCAGAACAGCTATTTTATTAGAGGTTTTCAAGAGGATACTTTCATGCTTGTGAAGTAGCGCTTGTCAGCTGAATCACATTTTCCAATTTTAAATAGAAAAGAAAAAATTTCACAATGTAGGGTGAAATAACTGTTATCAATGAGATTATTCAGATCAATTTTGACCTAGACTTATTTTTAAAATGAGTTTCAAAAAGTAATAGTTCTAGCTCAATATAGCTTGGTAATTCAGAAAGAAAAGAATACTGATAATAATAATAATAAACAAATAAGTTTTCCCCTCTCAGAAAAAAATGCTGTTTTAATTATTGGATTTTTACTACGCAAATTGTATAAGAATGCAAACTCAGTGTTTATTTAACACCCACGCTAGTTAAAGTGCTACAAAAATGAGAGGAATACACGGCTAATTTAGATTTTATTTATATCTTGCTCAACCTCTCATATTTAAATTCAGTATATTTTTCATTGTTTATTTAATTACACTGACTCACGTAAACGATTACGAAACTCAACTTAGAACGAAAATAAGGCTTGTTTTCGTTTAATTTCACTTGCATACTACATTTTTGTATGAATCCTCGCATTACTTCTTGAGATATAGCAGTCACATAAAACGATAAAAAATATTCGGTGATCCATCCTTTTGGGATGACTGAAGCCAAAAATAAATGAGCAACTCGCCCTTTAAGATATACCTGTAGACCAAATTTTGTCTTAACCCTTGTACAGTAGACCCTCGTTTTACGCGGGTGTTATGTTCCACGGAAATGCTGCGTAAATCGAAACCGCGTAAATTGAGACCTAATATCAAAAATAGGGAATGGGTTCAAAATAGGGATTAGGTTGCGTAGATAAAAAAATACTTCATTCTAGTGATGACTAATTGTATGAAAAGTTTAATGTGTACTTATATCGAATTTTATGCATAATATGCATAAAGAAAACAAACTAATTTCGTGTTCTGTTTATGAAGAAGAGCTGGCTATGATAGTTTTTGGTAGTCATTAAGAATTTTTCCTCTAATTCTTTGCTGAGCATTAACGCATCCATGACCACTTGCGTCATTTCCTTGATAAAATCTTCCTTTACTAATAAATCAGAAAAAAGATTATTTCTATTGTCTACGAATGGTTAAAAATTTTCAATGTGAGCGTTTTCGGTTGTGTGTCACCGGAGTCGGTATCCTCGTTGGTTTTGACCTCCTTTGTCACTCCTAAAAGCTCTTCTTCCAGTGAATTCTGAACTGTGTGAGTTTAATCACTTTACTTCTATAATGGAAAAAGCTCTGGAACCAATCGCATAAAATGTCTCCAAGGACCCAAGTTCTATTATTAGCACGCCAAAATGCAGTTAGTTACGAGTAATCTGCAATCTATAGGAGCTTGGGTTTTGAAAGAGAGGAAAATGTTACCTGTTTGCATTGCCGCATCAGCGTAAAACCGAAACTCATCTGCGTAAATAAAATAAAGGTGTCAAATCTTCAACCGCGTATAATCGAAACCGCGTAAAATAAACCTGCTGAAAACGAGGGTCTACTGTATTACTTTTTGAGATATATCAGTCACAGATAAAAAAAAAAGAAAGGAAAAAAAAAAACATTCGATTGCTCCACCCTCTGGTGTTATTTGCCCCAAAATCTGTCCCCCTGCTGCTTCCTAACATTTTATTTGATTCCGTTCATCATTTTTTGAGCAATGTCACGCATATCGATGAAAACGTTCAGTTACTCCACTATCTTGAACGAATTGACGCAAAAATACCACGCAGCCCTAGATCATATATGGGTAATTGCGGGTATCGTTCGAATTCTTACCACAGGTTTTGATGTAGAATGGCCCCAAAAAATCGGTCACATACAAACGCACACTATTCTTGAATAAAAGTTTTAAAAAATTTATCGAACGTCAGAACTGAACGCCGTCAGAACGTTTTACAGTTGGTAGATAGCGAGTCACAAGAAATAAGATAACGTAACGCTTGTATTCTATTTGTTTGCTGAAAAACAGCCGAGAGTTGCGAATCAAAACGGAATAATCTTTTTAGAATTCATCAAAAAACTCAGTTAGTTCAGTCCCATTTTTAACGAAGACATTCATTAAAGGCAGTAAACATTTATTCTGCAAATTTGGTGTTAAACAGCATTTTTGTACATTTGCATTTTTCTTACCAACTGAATGAGCGAATTTTGGTTCTACGACATTTTGGCCCGGCGACATTTTGGCCCGGCGACATTTTGGCCCGGCGACATTTTGGCCCGGCGACATTTTGGCCCGGCGACATTTTGGCCCGGCGACATTTTGGCCCGGCGACATTTCGGCCCGGCGACATTTTGGGCCGGCGACATTTTGGGCCGGCGACATTTTGGACAGGCGACATTTTGGACAGGCGACATTTTGGACAGGCGACATTTTGGACAGGCGACATTTTGGATCGGCGACATTTTGGCCTGGCGACATTTTGGACAAGCGACATTTTGGACAAGCGACATTTTGGACCGGCGACATTTTGGACAAGCGACATTTCGGCCCGGCGACATTTTGGACCGGCGACATTTTGGCCGCGATATTTTGTCCCGCGACATTTCGGTGGCGACATTTTGACCCCAAACCTATATATATATATATATATATATATATATATATATATATATATATATATATATATATATATATATATATATATATATATATATATATATATATATATATATATATATATATATATATTGTATGGCATTTAAAAAAAAAACGGCTTCAATTGTTCACATGTGCCCTTATAGGGGGACACATGTGAACAAGCCTGGGGCACATATGAACACAATTGAAAAATTCAGGACAGGCATCATATTTCAGCGAAAAGCTCTTTAATATAAAACATATGCGTATGTACCAATTCCACTGAAGGGTTTGTAACCTATATTATGTCAGACTATTGTGCAGAAAGTGTCCCATTACGGAAATTTTTCTGAGCAATGTTACTCTGCTCTCTGTGAAATTTTTAAGTTTCGTAGCATGTTCTGATCACTGAATACACACTGCTCAAAAAAATCAGGGGAGCACATGGTTTTAACAGAATTGAGAAAAACATGAGGGAAACTAATTTCCAAAGAAGCCTCCATGTTTTCAGGAAACATGAGAATAAAACGTAAACTTCGGAAGCAAATCAACATTTCTGTCGTCGAAAAGCAGAAAAAGGATACAAGTACAGAAATCGCGATTTAACAGAAGCTCATTTTTTCACAATTCAACCGTTCATTTTTTTTAACTTTCTTCTATACTAATATTATAAACAGAGAGTGCGGATTTTTGTGTGTTTATATGTTCGAGGTAATCTCCGGATCCACTGCACCTATTTGAAAAATTCTTTCACTATGTGAAAGGTGCATTCTTACTGAGTAACATAGGCTTTAGATTATGCATATATGTCTTTATAATATTTTTAAAAACTAAGAAGTTCTTTTTGCTACCAGTTTATGTTTCGTACTGTTTTGTTCTTATATACGTAAAAACGAAATCCGCTTGCTCTGCATCCGCAATGACGAAGCGGTTTAAAGTTCTCCTTTAAACTGAAGGCTGAGGAACGGGCACATGCGAAAGATAAAAATATCACGATATCATTACGAAAACTGCCAGAACTTTTTCCTGTATTTGAGGCTGCAGAGATCAGGTTTGTCGCATTCTATTAGACTAGGACATTGAAAACCTTTTTGAGTTACATAATGTTTACCCGTCAAAATTTAATGAAACGAGATATACCTGCGATTCGCTTCGAGAAAATAAGTTTCTGTATTCAAGTAGTGTAGATGTGTTTCTGAAAATTGTAATTTTTCATGCATTCAATTAAGTACATTTAGTTTAGAGAATTATTAACTGAAAGAGTTATTGCAAACATATTCATTCTAATAGCTAATCTGAATTCGGTCACATAAGAATTCATTTGAAATATTTTCGTGGTCCTACATATTTACTAAGTCTATTAAAGATCCTGCCAACCTATCAAGCAGCATATAAAGAACTCACTCTTATAGATGGCGACATATTTTGGAAAATAACCTTAGTCAGAAAGTTACATATAACTTTCTGACTCCGCTCCTAAACTCAGATAATTGTTTACAACTATTTTAATTTTTATGTCAACTTTAAAACCCTATTGCTTTATGGCAAACATTCAGAAAAGATCTCTTTGACGACATATTGCAAGGGGAGCGTCAGCAGAAATACCTTGGTTGTCGTTCAATGTCAAGCGATACAAAAATTAAAGGCAAAATTTGTGAATGAAGCGGACACTCAACACGGGACTTATATTTACCACCGCGGCAGAGAATATACAAAAAAATTCTATTGAAACATGTTTGGTACATGAAAACCGGAAACGCAAATTACGTTTTCTCGGCATACCCGGTGAAACTGGCAAGCTCAATAAATGCAGATCAGTTGGCTCATTTTCCTACCCTCCCCATGGTCCCCTATATTTTCTTTCCAGTTTAAGCGATTAAAATATCCAATGAAAATTTCTTAAGCCATTACCAACATCAAACGCACAACTATACGACGCGTAGTGCAACGTTACATACGGAAAGATTGTAGGGTCTGGTGGGGTAAAGTGGTCATAAAATCGTTAGTATTCAACTTAAGTGGATATTAAATAAAATAAATTCTTTAAACACTTAAACTTTTTTTGTTGTTATTTTACATTGCATTATTAAACAACACAATACATAGAATTTAAGGGGAAAAAATATTGATTTAAGTAGTTTTATAACAGTTTCATTTCCCTATGTATTTATGACCACTTTACCCCATGGGGTGGGAGAAAGTGGTCATAGCATGGGGTAAAGTGGTCATAGTTAAAAATAGATGCAAAATCGTTACAAATAACCGTAATATTTGTATATTTCGGTTATTTTTATAGTTACAAGTATATGCAAGAGTATATGCGGGTATACATAAGAATGTATACGTGATTACCTACAGTATACGTGTCTACAAGAGTATATACGCGTATAAACGAACATCATATGCGTGTATGCACTTGTATCTCGAGTATATACATGCATATCTGAGAATATGCGTGTATAGTAGACATATATATGCATATATAGGTATACATACATATACGGATATACACGAGTTATTTCGAGGACACATCCAGTGCGTATTTGTACATGCCTACTCACGTACATACAAATGGACACAACGAGTATACACGTATATTTGCGTGTAAACACGATTATGTACCAGTATAGACGTATATACGTACATTTACGTGTATATCAGCACATGTATGTATACATGAGTATATCTCCTAATACACATGTATGCTTATAGAGTGAATCCAAGCTCTGGGGCAAAGATCAAAGGGGTGTGAGAAGGGAGATACGAAGCAAAGAATCATAAGGAACTTATGATCGCTGACGCGCTACATGCACACTAAGCCAGAAACTGGTGGATGCAAAACAGGTCACAAATTTGTTACACAAAGATGATTTTACCTGACCAGCTGGTGGCGTGATGGTTAGGCGCTGGCCTTGTACATCTGTGGAATCGGGTTCTGACCTGGGGATGCCGGTCGGTGGATTTTCGAGATGCAGAAACTCATCAGCGCTCATGTCGTATGATTATGCGGCATGTAAAAGATCTCTGTGGTATTCGTTTTGATTAGAATTTCTTAGGCAAAATCAAATTCCTACTGCAATTTCGCATCAAAGAAAGCCCAGGTGCCTCCCCATGGTGGAAACTGAGCGTCAAAAAAAACTGTGTCATACATCAGCGCCTTAATGGTGACACATGAAAGACTGATGCATTGTAGGGGAGCGCACTAGGTCTGGTTATGGCCCAGACGCCTCTTCAGGTAGGACTCTTATACAGCCCCATTGGGGAAAAAAAGATGATGATAACCAACATTTTAGTTTTTAAGAAGTATTTAGAGCAGATGTTAAAGTTACGGCCTGTAGTAGCTCTAATACACGCATCGCAACAAAGGCACAGCGACTGAAGAAAGTTTTTCAAAAGTCTCATTATTGCAACAGAGAGTGCTTTGTGATTGCGACGCATGTATTACAGCAGCCGGCCACAAATTTCATCAATCACTATAACACTTTCTTAAGACCTAAAATGTTGTGTAAAATTGTCTTTGTGTAATAAATTTGTGACCTGTTTTGCATCCTTTAGGTTCTGATTTTGCGTGCATGTAGCGCGGCAGCGTTGTGTTTGTGAATATATGCTTCTTATGATTCTTGCTTCTTCTACTACCCTCTTACATCTTTTAAGAATTTGTCCAAGAGTTTAAACTCACCCTATATACATGTATATAATGTGCTTGTGTGTAAGTGTCTGCTCGAGTTTCGAGCACGTACGCGTATATACGTGTCTACCTGAGTATATAAGTGTTCGTATATGTACGAGTATAAGCGGGTATATACGTGTATCGATAGTCGAATGTATATCTTTATAGACAAAAAATACTTGCAGTTACCCATATACTACGCTGTGCATTTATGTTAATACGTATACGTGCCTACACAAGTATGTGAGTATGCATACGCATATACTCGTATATTTAGCCCTGTTTACTGTAAAAACAATACATATTAAGTGAAATTAATATTTCATTTATGTCTGCCTCATACTTAAAGTTTAAGTGACGTTAAAAGGACAATATTCGTTAAGCCTAATATTATGACCACTTTACCCCATCTTACTTAAATTGTTCTAAAAAATTAACCAAAATAGATTCAGCTAACTGCTAATGAGTAAGAGTTCTTGAGACATGTAGGAAGCTTCCTGAGCAGTCAATCTGTTCATAATTCTAACAAACAAAATTTCCCAAGAAAGTTAAAAGAGGTGTTTAGATTTTGAAATTTTTCATATTCAAATAAAATATTTTATTTTACCAAATAAAATTTTGCCAGTTGTGAAATTTTGTATTCAAAATGTAGTTTTTAACTGCCCTATCGTAAAATAAAATTTTCACATTCATTCGAACATTTATTTCCAAGCTATAGCCATTTATTTGACGTATGACCACTTTACCCCATTGACCACTTTCCCCCACCAGACCCTACTGTTCAGTAGGAACTATGTGTTGGTCTTTGTTGATATGGAAATGAGGTAAATCAATTTGTTTCAGACCTCATAAAAGTTAAAGAAAAAAAATATTGCTTACGATAAATTTTCAAATTAAATAGTTCCTTTATAATATTTATTTAAGATAGATAGTTTTTTACCCCAACTAGGTCTGGTACGGACCTCTAGTCTAATATATAGAAGAAAGTACTGGATTCGTGCAAATTTTCGCATTTCAAATTTTGACGGATTCGAACGTTTTGAGGTGTGTTGAGTCCATTTCGACCATTTTTGGAAAATGCCTGTCCATCTGTGTGTGTGTGTGCGTGTCTGTGTGTGTGTCACGTATGTGTGTGACCAGTTTTTTGTGGCCGCTCTACAGCAAAAACTACCGCATGAAATCGGACAAAATTTGGTACACATATGAACCGCTTTGTGAACTTGTGCCCATTGGTTTTTGGGGCGAATTTCGTCTAGGGGGGTGGAGCAATGGGACGTTTCTTGCGTTATGCGTACCTGCTATTCCCCAGGAAGTAACTGGAGGAATCAAACAAAATTTGGTCCATATATTACCTTTAACAGGTACAGGTGCTGGTTCAATTTGGTGTCAATAGCTTAAACGGGGGTTGAGCTATAGAACGTTTTTTGACGTCAATTGTGACTGCTGTATCTGAAGAAATAATGAACGAAATCAAAAAAAAAATTTATCAACAAGTAGCCCTTATAGAGTATAAGAGCTGATTCTATTTTGGCATCAACAGCTGAAAAGGAAAGGCGCAATCAAACGTTCTTCTTTTTTTTTTTTTTTTTTTTTCATTGTGAGCGCCATATCTCAAGAAGTGATGCTATTTTCTGGATGAAATTTGGAATAAATGTGATTCCATATGTAAACAGGCGTTGGTTCAATTTTGGGGCCGATCACTCCATCGGGGGGGGGGGCGGCTGTTTTTGAGCAATCACGATTGCTAATTGCTTTCACTTGACCGTCCTTGATGTCCAGTTCCTTTTTCAACCCCACTGCCCCCTCTGGTCCTGAGCACTGTCCCCCGGTAGCCTCTGGTCGGTGCCGTTCATGTCCTACACACACGCACGCTCATACTCACTACACATACACACATACACACACGCGCCTTTACACACACACATACCACGTGCATATACACAGGTCTACGCACGTTTTGAGACGTGCCTACGCATACACAACTATACACACGTAACCGCCCAAGAGGAGGGACAGGAACCGTTTCTAGAAACAAGCGAGTGGGGCAGTAACTAATGAGTAGGGTCCTGTCGCAACTCGTGATTGCGAAAAACATAATTTGAATTCCAAATTTCAGAGTTCAAATTAATTTTAAAAATTCGAAAGTTTTTTTTTTTTTTTTGAAAAAAAAAATAGCTTTATAATTGCAACAATAAGAAAGATAAATCGCACAGACTAATAATAAGAGGAGACCGAGCTTTCCCATTGTTCCTGATGTAGAAAATTGGTTCACACATAAATCATGTGACTGGTGTGGCTTGGCAAAAACTTTGGCAGCATGGTTGCTAGATGGCAGCATTATGTATAGTTTTGCACTCGACATTATTTTAAGACGAAATCGATTTTCAATAGTTTTTTTTTTTTCCTTTCCCCCCCCCCTCCCCGGTGCAGAGATTGGACTGTTTTTCTTTTAGTTATGAATTACTTTGGCATTTGTATTTAGTTTTAGATAACAGTTTCCAGTAACTTTTATTTCATTTGGAACTAATCACTTTAAGTGTAATGTTATATGTTGTCTAAAATTGTATTCGCCGCGAACAAGTTAAAACAAATTGCCTTCTATCTTATTTTGAAACAGTTACTGCCTATACTACATTTTTTGCAAAATTGAAAGAAATTAGGGGATACTAGGTTTCTAATGAATACTGAAACAATATCTGATTTCAAAAATTTGCTGCCTTCGGAAGTTGTCCGCTGTAAGCTACACTAGATAGTAGCCAATTTAGAAATCCGCCACAGTAGGAAACTAAACACTAAATTATTTTCCCACTTTACTTCCTTAAATAAATATGATTGAAATAAGTTGTATTTTCAAAACGAGTTTGGTATTTCAAATTTTCTAAATTACCTCAAAGCATTATTACACGGATGTCATCACAAATTAATAGGGACCAAATTTGACAATCTCGGAAATTTTGAAATTTCAATATAGAAATACGAATTATTCTTAGATAGTATGTGTACATAAAAGAGAAAACTAAAAACCAAGGTTGTTTTCAGTTTGAAAGGGGGATGGAGTATTTTTTAAATTGGCGGGAAAAAAAGTCGCCAGCATAACGTCTAACTTACTAACACTTAAAAACCTTTTTAAAATACATTTCACTTCTCTGATGATACAAATACTTCCAGAAGCTAGCAAAATAGTGTATAAAATGTATTCCAGTGCGTTTTACTGATTTAACTTAATATTTAATAGAAATATTAGGAATAGAAATATTTAATAGAATTTATATAGTTATAAACTTCGCAGCGAAACACTGTTCAAAAAATAAAAATTGCAAGAAATTAACTATAATGTAATGTAATAATACTGTGTACTTGTGAAATGTTACAGCTAATCCTTTTACACATTTTTCTTTGCAAGGAAATGCACAGCAAGAGTGAACCATCTTTCTCGCACTTGGATGTTTTGAATAAGAAATTAAACTTTTAGCGATGGGCAAACATAATTTCTTGAAAACGTAGTCTGCTTCGACCAACGCCCGCCGTTGCTATGATACACACCAGTCACATGACTTGGTTTGTGAGCAGCAAAAGGGTTGCCATAGCTCGGTCTACTCTTATAGGGAAATGGGATGCTTGTCAAGTTTTGGCGTGTGTAATTTTGTTTTTGTTGGGAATATTGCTTCCTCGCGTCAAGCATGGGGAATATTCAGAATTATAAGAAAGATATAGAAAAAAGTTACGTAATGACCACAACATACTAGTTCTTTTTTGTGTAAATTTATTTCATAAATAGAAAAAAGTAGCCATCAAGAGGCTTCACCTCATTTTTTCATGTAAATGCTCTGTACTAAAAAGATAAAAAACTAGCCCCAAAGATAAAATGTGCCCTTTAAGCAGTTGACACTAAAAATTAATCCTTGTTCCTCTGTGTAGAATTTATTTGTTAGCTAATTTAATCGAAACCGTTTAAATGTTAAAGGTTTCCCAAACTAATTTATGTTTCAAAACATACAAGTTACTCGTGATAAATATCCTAATGTGTCTCTTCACTTAGCCTCGTTATCGATTATTAGCATAGAGGAGAGCAGTGATAGGGAATGCATTGCTTGCTCCACAAAATTGTTTGCCATAAAAGCTTGCTCCAGAGAAGCATTTCAAAAATTTCATTATATTAATATTACTACTGTAAGGCAACGAATATTTGTAACGGTGGATTTTATATTTAATTATTTAATGGGGAAAATTAAATGAAATTTGCTGTTTTCCATCCTACCAGAAATAATTATTTTATTTTAGAATATTAATTTTTCCGCTTAAAAAATTAAAACCTTAAGATAAAGCAAATCATTTAGTGAAATCTCGACGTCTCTAAGAGGTCTAGTTGCTGAGGTTTGAGGAAAATCAGACCTCATATTTTTCCGTGACAAACATGCCATGTATAATAAAAGTACTTAATAATAAATGACTTCCAATAAGAAAGCCGTTAATTACACCTAGTCTAAAACTTGTAAACTTCTGCTTGGTTACGGTGACAGTAAAAGGGTTTGTATTAAAGCATGGCCCCACTGAATATTTAAGCGCTGGCGCATTCAGTGGGGCCATGATTAAAGCAACAATTTTAACGCACATTTTTGTCACAGCGGGCGTTTTTGCTCCAGCGAAGCCTTCTATTATATCTGAGAAAACCATAGCGCTTTCAAAATTAACTTAATGATCAGTAATACAAATTTTTGCAATGGCAAACACATAATTTCACGTTCAGCTTTTAATTGTATCCTTGTTCTATAAATTTTTCAGATACAAGAGCGCTGAAGTTTAAAGAACTGAGAAGATTACTTTGAACTGCAATATTGTTTTAAACAACAAAAGATTTTCTTATAAGTTCATAATGGTTCTCTGGATTAAAGTAAGCTAGCCTTATTAATATTATTAATAAAATATTCATCTGATTTAGCTTTACTCAAATGTTAAAGTGCAATACTTCAAGACAAATAGAATGAACGTAATTGCTTTAATATTTGAGTAGGGTAAAGACCCTATTGGCACTTTAAGAGTTTGTCCTTAAACTTACCTCTGTTTTCAGTACTTAGAAAAAAAATACTCTCTTGCAAATATTTTTGTATCAAAGAGTGCACATCTGTGCATCTATTTGGTTCACTAAAATCAAAAATATTTGAATCGATACTTTTATAAAAATATGTATATAAAAAGTTACCAAAATCCCCAGTAATTGGCACCTGATACCCCAGTGTATGACACCTTGTGATCCAGTAATTGGCACATGTTAATAGAACTGGAAAATCACTTTATTTCTTACTTATAAATTACATACAAATTTTATCATCATAAGAAACATGAGTAATGATAATGTAAAGTAGATAATCTTTACTAATAATAAAGCAGAAAGTCTCTCTGTCTGTCAGGATCACTCTCTGTCCGGATCTCTGTCTGTCAGGATCACTGTGACGCGCATAGCGCCTAGACCGTTCGGCCGATTTTCATGAAATTTCGCACAAAGTTAGTTTGTAGCATGAGGGTGTGCACCTAGAAGCGATTTTTTGTAAATTCGATGTTGTACTTTTTCTATTCCAATTTTAAGCCCATTTTTCATATAAATTTGATAATATGGGGAAGAATGTTTATCTTTCTTCTTCTTTTTCTTTACTAATAATAAACCTGGAAGTTTCTCTGTCTGGATCTCTCTCTGTCCGGATCTCTCTCTGTCCGGATTTCTGTCCGTCTGTCAGTATCTCTGTGACGCGCATAGCGCCTAGACCGTTCGACCGATTTTCATGAAATTTGGCACAAAATTAGTTTGTAACATGGAGGTGTGCATCTCGAAGCGATTTTTCGAAAATTCGATGTAGTTCTTTTCCTATTCCAATTTTAAGAACAAAATTATCATAAGATGGACGAGTAAATTACGAAATTACCATAACGTGGAACCGTAACATGGGCACAAGTCAATTAGCGAGATACGAAATTATCATAACGTGCAACCGTAACAGGGGTACAAGCCAATTAGAGAGAAAATTCGCCACACAGGCAAACCAAAAGACCTTTTAATTTTTCTAATACGGGCAAAGCCGTGCGGGTACCACTAGTTTTATATAAATTAATGCTGAATCACTCTTCTTCATGTTGGGAAAGCATTTTAGAGAAATAAAAACATAAATTTGGAATGTTCCATGGAAAAGATATTGATATTAATGCTGTTTCATCCTTTGGTTTACAGTTTTGATTTTACGAATGCTACCAAGTTAGGTTTGCCCCAAGTATAGTTAAAAACTCATATAGCATACTTTTTTGCATAAGTTTTCCTCTTTTTTATTTATCAAATGCAACAAGTCGGTTTTCTTTCTCTTGAAAAACCACCCGCTGCAGGCGGCATTGAGATACCGTAGGTGGCGAACGGGGGTTAGCAAGTGAATCGAGCAGAGGACGGAGCCCCCAGTATAAAATTAATTACTGACTAACTTTCATTTGGATTTTTTTCTGGTGAAAGTCACTCCAATTGACAAAAAGTCGCAACTTCAAAAATTGATGATTTTGATGCTTTTTTTTTTTTTTTGGACAATTACTGTACAAAAGCTACCGATTTCAATTTCCGCTTTATCATGTTCGTAATCTACGCAAAAAACTCAAGATAATGACCCTTCACTCAGCTTTATCGCGGAAATGACGCTATTTCCCCAGTATTTGGCGCACATGCCAATTACTGGGAACTAGCAAAATTGAAGTACTAGTAAATGGCACCCATCATTATTTTAAAATTCCAAATAGGGACGAAAATATACTTCTACACAATTAAAGTAACACCTTTTAACTAAACAAAACTTTTGACAACGAAAATTTAAAATATATTTTAAGTCAGATTTTAATGGATTTATGTGCATGCTTCCCTTAAGCCAGAGAAGAAGCTTTTGCAACAAAAATGGCTGATTTGACACAAGCCACAATTGTTTCTCTTTCCTTCGAACTGCTGTTATTTAGTAACATGAATTGAAGTTATAATCTTTAAAATTAATGTACATTCAGTTGGTATATAGCCTTCTATTTAAAAAAAATTAGATATGGATCTTTTTTTAGGACATTTTTGTTGGAAGTGCCAATTACTGGTGCCGTGCCAATTACTGGGGATGTTACCCTATATTGCTACCGATTTATTCTCATGATTGTAGTCCTTAGATTACAATCTTACACTTTCAATTTTTGTTTTTAGCTTTTCATGTAATAGTACTCAATTAAAATTTTTAAAAATTATATCATATTTAAGTGGAAGAGGGGATAAAAATGTGAGATCTAGGGTTTCTTGGAGATATGTTTTTCTTTCTTATTATTCCTTTCTTTGCTTTCGCTAAAGCAAAGAATAGTGGTACATTTCCGGGACATTATCACGGCGTGAAATGTACCAAATAGGCGAAAATATGTCCCGCTGTTGAAATAGATGTTAACATTTTTGCTTCTTCTGCTTAAATTTTACATTTCAATAAAACTACTCTGTTAATTATTTTTATTTATTTGCTTTTTTTGAGCAATCACGATTGCTAATTGTTTTTACTTGACTGTCCTTGATGTTTGGTTCCTTTTTCAACCCCACCGTCCTCTGCAAGCGCGACTGTCACCCGGGATGTTGTCGCTTCTCCTGGTCGGTGGCGTCCATGCCCTACACACACGCACGCTCATACACATACACACTCACACACACGCCTTTAGACACATACGCACCAACATGCATTTACACAGGTCTTCGCACTCTCAAGCCTACATATACACAACTACACACTCGTAACCTGTAGCTCGTGATTGCGAAAAACATAATTTGAATTCCAAATTTCAGAAAGGGGTGGTTTCCATCCAGTCAAACGTACTTCTTTTAGTCATTGAAATGGATAGAATGAGCAAAAAAAAAAAAAAAAATAATAACAACATGGACCCAGAAAATATTTTTATTTTCCCAACAGTTTTTTTTTAATTAATTTTTTTAAATGTCCGTTTTTTCAAACAAGGCGTGGTCTTAATGACGTCACAAATGATGCACTTTGCCGCATCTTTCTACTACGTTTCCACGTTATGATAATCAAGCAGCGAATTAAAATTGCGCTCTGCACTTGTTATCAACCATATCGTTGCCAATACACGTGAGTTAAGATGCGAATTAAATATTTTGCTCTGTGAATGGCAACGCAGAATGGCATTTCATCATTTGTGATGTCATCGGCAAGTTATGTAAACAATAAAAGCGCTCCGATTTAAGTATTTTTTTTTTTAAATATTAAACGTAAACAAATTTATTAAAAAATGGTCAGATCTTATGTTTTTAAGCATGATCTTTCAGAAAAAAATAACTTTTAAAATTTTGGAAACGCACAAGTCTACACATGCACGCACGTGTGCCAGCACTCACATACCCAACTATACACATGTAACCATCAGGAGGAAGGGCAGGCTTGGAAGGACAGGAGTTGTTTCTAGAAACAATATGTCCAATGAGTAGAGTACTTTCGTGATTGCGAAAAACATAATTTGAGGTATAACTTTGATATACCCCCCCAAAAAATACGCGCCAAATCTGGCACTCCCTACGGACCATTTAGGGTTGCTGTTTCTTATTTTGGTGTTGCCAATTTAGGTTTTTTCAGCTTTTAGGTTTTTGTTGTTTCTAATTTTAATATTTTCTTGTATTTTGTACCATTTTTTTTTTTTTTTAAAGTTTTGTGGCAACAATTTTTGGATTTCATATATGTTTTAGCGCTATTTCATTTATTCGCCATTTCTTTGTGAAGTGATCAAGCAGATTTCTGATTTGCTGTATTTTGCTGCAAATCCGGTTGTATTTTCCAATTATATTTTTTTTCTAATAATTATTTTTATCTTTTAGCTTTCAATATGCCTACTGTATGTAGTGTTGTTGAAAAGTTTCAGGGAATTTTGAGCCATAAAACAGGTATTTTGCTTGGCGAGGAAAAAAAGTCGCCAAATTTCCGATTTGGGGGGTATATCAAAGTAGTTCCATTTTCTTGTGTTTTGTACCATTTTTTGAGATTTTTTTTAAAAGATTTGTGGCAACAATTTTTTGGATTTCATATATGTTTTATCACCATTTCATTCATTCGCCATTTCTATGTGTACTTTTTGCCGATCATTTCGAACAGCAGTTCACACCTAACAACACCAGACATAACGAAACTGAATCACTTGTTAACATCACACTACACAATTACTTCACAACTCCACACGCTAGCAACACCCTTCAGATTCAGCCCTCAGATGTTCTAAGCTATGTCAAAAAGTGTAAGAAAAAGAAAAGTCCAGGCCTTGATAGAATCACCAACTCTCTAATTAAAAACCTGCCAATTCGTACTATTTTCTATATTACCCAACTCATCAACAAAATACTCGAGTTGGGTC
The DNA here is from genome assembly GCF_026930045.1 of Uloborus diversus. Taxonomy (NCBI): domain Eukaryota; kingdom Metazoa; phylum Arthropoda; class Arachnida; order Araneae; family Uloboridae; genus Uloborus; species Uloborus diversus. Next base: position 89,017,485 of record NC_072732.1, on the reverse strand, counting down.
ACTTTCCGCAGGAGTGGAAAACTGCTATAATAATCACTATTCCAAAAAAGGAAAGAGCAACAGCGGAGCCGTCGGAATACCGACCAATCAGCTTGCTCTCTGCTCTCTCCAAAATTACTGAATTCTGCATTCTTAATAAACTTCTTGACTTTCTTGCGGATCACAACATCATACAAGCTGAACAATTCGGCTTCCGCAGGAAGTACTCTACAAACCATCAACTACTTAGAGTCACAGAACTAATCAGTGAGGCTGAAAAAAATCATCAGAAAACCATCGGGCTTTTCCTTGACATAGCGAAGGCATTCGATAGGGTTTGGATTGACGCGCTAATTTACAAACTTATACGCCTTGGGTTACCTCATGCACTCATAAACATTATCAGCTCCTATCTTATGAATAGGCACTTTATCGTTCGAGTGAGAGAAACTCTCTCAACACCTAGACACATACGGGCCGGGGTGCCTCCCCCCCCAAGGCAGCCTCTTAGGCCCAACTCTTTACTCAATTTTCTCAAACGATATCCCACACATGGACAACACGCATCTTGCCATTTATGCAGATGACACCTGCATACTAGCCTCCGCTCAGGGACTTTATCAAGCCTTTTCAGCAATTCAAAACCACTTAACACATCTAGATATCTGGCTAAGGACTTGGAAAATCAAAGTTAATGCCAACAAAAGTATAGCTACCTGCTTTTTTACAAGAACAACTGAGCTCCCTCCTATTAAACTGCATCTTTATACCGACCCGATTGATTGGTCTCAGCGGGTGAAATATTTAGGCATAACGTTCGACCGTAATTTAACCTGGCGACCTCACATTGAAGAGGTACGCAAGAAGTACCTCACTTCCAAAAAACCACTAAATTGTCTCCTGCACAAAAAAAGCGTTTTATCAACGGATAATAAACTGCTCATTTATAAGTCCTGCCTAAGACCCATTATTACCTATGGAGCGCCCATATGGGCGACTTCTGCAATCTCTAACTTTAACAGAGTTGAGAACTTGCAGAGAGTGATGGTTCGAGCGGCGTGCGACCCTCCCTGGTGCGTCCGTACGGACAAGCTGGTGGAAGAGGTTGGCATCCGGACACTCCACAACTTTTGCAAAAAGCTCGCCAAGAGATTTCACTACAACATCCCCCGTGTTGGCAATCCACTACTTAACAACCTTCCAAATTACGATCCATTGGATCCGGCAAATTCTCGCAGGCCTCGCGCTCTGCTAGCTTAGTTTCAATTTCGAAACGGGGTGAGTGAATCCCTTATCGGGTTCATACCTCGTTTCGACTCTAGTTATTGTGCTACACTCTGGCTGGGAGCATGCTCCTATCTATTTTCATTTCACTATTTTCTTTTTAAATTTCTTATCAACATTTTATCATTGTCTTAATTTTATTTTATTTTTATTCATTCAAATAGCCTATGAAATCCCCCACGGGGAAAAAAAAGTATAAAACTTTAAAAAAATATGTAGGAAGCGAAAAAAAAATAATACTTAAACTTATTTAAATAAAGAAGAACTTTAGTTGAAATTTACTTTGAAGAGCCTTCGGCTAACCATTATGGTACTCCCGTTAGAGGAAGCCACATCTCTCGTACATCCACGCAACCATCTTCTGCGCCGAAATAAAGCCATGGCCCCAACCTTGGAACTATCAACATACCACACCAGAGGATAAGGGGCAGGGCCCCAGGTGCCTCAAGCAACGAACTTATATTTCCGTGGCATTTCCATACAATTACTAGTATGTTGTGGCCGTCACGAAACTTTCTTCTATATCTTTCTTATAATTCTGATCCCTCCCCATGCCTAACGAGGAAGCAATATTCCCAACGAAAACAAAATTACACATGCCAAAACTTGATGACCATCCCAATTCCTGATTTATCTCAAAAGCAAAGCAAAGAATGAAAATTGAAAATTATTTTAAAAGCCTTGCTGAAATAATTACAAACATTTATCTGTTAACAGACACAAGATGGCAACAGTTAAAAATTTTAAATCATTGAGATAATATTTCGGATCATTTCCATGCAATTAAAAGCACGAGCTGAACGCAGACGACAGTCTGTTACGATTTATCTTTCTTATTGTTGCAATTAAAAAGCTATTTTTATTCACACAAATAAAAAAAAATCAGCCCCCCCCCTGGAGCGATTGGCGCCAAAATTAAACCAACGCCTGTTTACATATGGATTCATAATTATTCCAAATTTCATCCAGAACGTAGCATTACTTCTTGAGATATGGCACTCACAATGGAAAAAAAAGAACGTTCGATTGCGCCACCCCCTTTTTAGCTGTTGACTCCAAAATAGAATCATTTCTTATAACCTCTAAGGGCTACTTGTCGATAAATTTTTGTTTGATTACGTTCATTATTTATTGAGATACAGCAGTCACAATTGACGGCAAAAAACGTTCTATAGCTCAACCCCCATTTGAGCTATTGACACCAAAATTGAATCAGGATCTGTACCTGTTAGGGACAACATATGGACCAAATTTTGTCTGATTCCGCCAGTTACTTCCTGGGGAATAGCAATCGAGCAAAACTCAAAAAACGTCCCATTTCTCCACCCCCCCTTGGAGGAATTCGCGCCAAAAAACCAATGGGCACAAGTTCACATAAGGGCACATATGTGTACCAAATTTCGTTCGATTTCATGCGGTAGTTTTTGCTGTAGAGCGGCCACAAAAAACTGGTCACACACAGACGTGACACACATACACACACACATACACACAGACAGACAGACATTTTCCAAAAATAGTCGAAATGGACTCAGGACACCTCAAAACGTTCGAATCCGTCAAAATTCGAAATTCGAAAATTTGCACGAATCCAATACTTTCTTCTATATATTAGATATAGAAGAAAGTAAAAATCACGAGAAATACGCAGACGACAATCTATTACGATTTATCTTTCTTATTGTTGCATTAATAAAACTATTTTTATTCGCAAAAAAAAAAAGAAAAAAATCAGCACCTCTTGGAGCGATTGGAGTCAAAATTGAACCAAAGCCTGTTTACGTATGGATTCACATATATTCCAAATTTCAACCAGAACGTAGCATTACTTCTTGAGATAGGGCACTCACAATGGAAAAAAAGAACGGGCGATTGCGCAACCCCCTTTTTAGCTGTTTACACCAAAATAAAATCAGCTCTTATACCCACTAAGGGCTACTTGCCAAAAAATTTTTGTTTGATTCCGTTCGTTATTTCTTGAGATACAGCAGTCACAAGTGACGACAAAAAACGTTCTATAACTCAACCCCCGTTTGAGCTATTGACACCAAAATTGAATCAACACCTGCTCCTGTTAGGGGCAACATATGGACTAAATTCTGTTTGATTCCGCCGGTTACTTCCTGAGGAATAGCAAGCATGCGTAACTCAAAAAACGTCCCATTGCTCCACCCCCCTTGGAGGAATTCACGCCAAAAACCAATGGGCACAAGTTCACATAGGGGCACATATGTGTACCAAATTTCGTTCGATTTCATGCGGTAGTTTTTGCTGTAGAGCGGCCACAAAAAACTGGTCACACACAGACGTGACACACATACACACACACACACACACACACACACACACACACACACATACACACACACACAGACAGACAGACATTTTCCAAAAATAGTCGAAATGGACTCAGCACACCTCAAAACGTTCGAATCCGTCAAAATTCGAAAATTTGCACGAATCCAATACTTTCTTCTATATATTAGATATAGAAGAAAGTAAAAATACTTTAAAAAATCATAGTTTACTTTAGGGAGGATTTGTGGTTAAAAGACCACTTGGTAGCATCGGGCTTTAACAGAACTAGTATGTTGTGGCCATTACGAAACTTTCTTCTATATTTTTCTTTTTCTTCTGATCCCTCCCCATGCTTGACGAGGAAGCAATATTCCCAACAAAAACAAAATTACACATGAAAAAACTTGACGACCATCCCAATGTCTGCATTATTGCAAAAGCAAAGCAAAGAGCGAAAATTGAAAGTTATTTTAAAAGCCTTGCTTGAATTAATTACAAATATTTTATTTGTTAACAAACATAAGATGGCAACAGTTAAAAATTTTAAATCATTGAAATAATATTTCCGATCATTGCCATACAATTACTAGTATGTTGTGGCCATCACGAAACTTTCTTCTATATTTTTCTTTTTTTTTTTTCTGATCCCTCCCCATGCTTGACGAGGAAGCAATATTCCCAACAAAAACAAAATTACACATGCAAAAACTTGACGACCGTCCCAATGTCCGAATTATTGCAAAAGCAAAGCAAAGAGCGAAAATTGAAAGTTATTTTAAAAGCCTTGCTTGAATTAATTACAAATATTTTATTTGTTAACAAACATAAGATGGCAACAGTTAAAAATTTTAAATCATTGAAATAATATTTCCGATCATTTCCATACAATTACTAGTATGTTGTGGCCATCACGAAACTTTCTTCTATATTTTTCTTTTTTTTTTTTTCTGATCCCTCCCCATGCTTGACGAGGAAGCAATATTCCCAACAAAAACAAAATTACACATGCAAAAACTTGACGACCGTCCCCAATGTCCGAATTATTGCAAAAGCAAAGCAAAGAGCGAAAATTGAAAGTTATTTTAAAAGCCTTGCTTGAATTAATTACAAATATTTTATTAATTAACAAACATAAGATGGCAACAGTTAAAAATTTTAAATCATTGAGATAATATTTCCGATCATTTCCATACAATTAAAATCACGAGAAATACGCAGACGACAATCTATTACGATTTATCTTTCTTATTGTTGCATTAATAAAGCTATTTTTATTCGCAAAAAAAAAAAAAAAAAAAAAATCAACACCTCTTGGAGCGATTGGCGTCAAAATTGAACCAAAGCCTGTTTACGTATGGATTCACATATATTCCAAATTTCAACCAGAACGTAGCATTACTTCTTGAGATAGGGTACTCACAATGGAAAAAAAGAACGGGCGATTGCGCTACCCCCTTTTTAGCTGTTGACACCAAAATAAAATCAGCTCTTATACCCACTAAGGGCTACTTGCCGATAAATTTTTCTTTCATTCCGTTCATTATTTCTTGAGATACAGCAGTCACAATTGACGACCAAAAAACGTTCTATAGCTCAACCCCCGTTTGAGTTATTGACACCAAAATTGAATCAGCACCTGTTCCTGTTAATGGCAACATATGGAACAAATTTTGTTTGATTCCGCCAGTTACTTCCTGAGGAATAGCAAGCACGCGTAACTCAAAAAACGTCCCATTGCTCCACCCCCCTTGAAGGAATTCGCGCCAAGAACCAATTTGCACAAGTTCACATACGGGCACATATGTGTACCAAATTTCGTTCGATTTCATGCGGTAGTTTTTGCTGTAGAGAGGCCACAAAAAACTGGTCACACACAGACGTGACACACATACATACACACACACACACACATACATACATACACACACACATACATACATACACACACACACATACATACATACACACACACACACAGACAGACATTTTCCAAAAATAGTCGAAATGTACTCAGCACACCTCAAAACGCTCGAATCCGTCAAAATTAGAAATTCGAAAATTTGCACGAATCCAATACTTTCTTCTATATATTAGATATAGAAGAAAGTAAAAATCACGAGAAATACGCAGACGACAATCTATTACGATTTATTTTTTTTATTGTTGCATTAATAAAGCTATTTTTATTCGCAAAAAAAAAAAAATCAACACCTCTTGGAGCGATTGGCGTCAAAATTGAACCAAAGCCTGTTTACATATGGATTAACATATATTCCAAATTTCAACCAGAATTGTAGTATTACTTCTTGAGATAGGGTACTCACAATGGAAAAAAAGAACGGGCGATTGCGCTACTCCCTTTCTAGCTGTTGACACCAAAATAAAATCAGCTCTTATACCCACTAAGGGCTACTTGTTGATAAATTTTTCTTTCATTCCGTTCATTATTTCTTGAGATACAGCAGTCACAATTGACGACAAAAAAACGTTCTATAGCTCAACTCCCCTTTGAGTTATTGACACCAAAATTGAATCAGCACCTGCTCCTGTTAATGGCAACATATGGACCAAATTTTGTTTGATTCCGCCAGTTACTTCCTGAGGAATAGCAAGCACGCGTCACTCAAAAAACGTCCCATTGCTCCACCCCCCTTGGAGGAATTCGCGCCAAAAACCAATGGGCACAAGTTCACATAGGGGCACATATGTGTACCAAATTTCGTTCGATTTCATGCGGTAGTTTTTGCTGTACAGCGGCCACAAAAAACTGGTCACACACAGACGTGACACACACACACACATACACACACACACACATACATACACACACACACATACATACACACACACATACATACACACACACATACATACACACACACACACAGACAGACAGACATTTTCCAAAAATAGTCGAAATGGACTCAGCACACCTCAAAACGTTCGAATCCGTCAAAATTCGAAATTCGAAAATTTGCACGAATCCAATACTTTCTTATAATGCATGTGTGTGTGACACACACACACACATACACACACACACACATACATACACACACACACATACATACACACACACATACATACACACACACATACATACACACACACACACAGACAGACAGACATTTTCCAAAAATAGTCGAAATGGACTCAGCACACCTCAAAACGTTCGAATCCGTCAAAATTCGAAATTCGAAAATTTGCACGAATCCAATACTTTCTTCTATATATTAGATATAGAAGAAAGTAAAAAACAACAAATAATTTATCATCCATCAAATATCTCAAAAAGTTTATAAAAATCGTAAAAGGAACTTTACTATTTAAGTAGTAGAAAAAGTTATTTGCCATAGAATTAAAAGAAGTAGATATTTTCAAGCGCACTAAACGTGTTTAAAAAATCCTAAATTTGCGGATTTCAAAAAAAGAAATTTTTTTTATTTTCATCAGATTGGTGCATTTTTAAGTTTAAATTTGATTTAATAATAACATGTGTGTATTTTCTTAATTATTGACAACTACAGAGTTTCAGCTTGCTCCTATAGTATTTTAAACGACTAAATTGTGTATATTTCCAAATGACAACATGATGGAGTAAAAAGTTAAATTTAAAGTAGTTTTTTAAACTTTTCTTTATCACTGTAAGACATTATGAATACACTGTTTTCTTTTTTTTTTCTCCCTCTCTCTTTTTTTTTTTTTTTTTTTTTTTTTTTTTTTTTGAGAAATCACGATTGCTTATTGCTTTCATTTGACTGTTTTTGGCGTTCCTTTGATTTTTCTCACCGCCACCCTCTGCAGCATCACGGTCGACGGGCTCCTCAAGATGCTGCACCTCTAACGAAAGCCGTCTCCAGGTTATATCCACGTCCTACACACACGCGCACGCATACACAACTACACATACACGCACACAAACACATACACACACATACACCTACACACACATACACAAACACACATACACACACGCATACATACAGACACCCACACATACACACAAAAACATACACACACATACACACAACTACCCACACATTCATGCCTGCACGCAGACACAAACACATATGCCTACACACACATACACATACCCCCCCCCCCCACAGACACAAACACACATGCCTACACACACATATACATAACCCGTACACACACACACATACACCCACACACAAACACACACGCCTACATACACACACTCGTGATTGCGAAAAACATAATTTGAATTCAAGGTGTCAAAATTAACATTTTTTTTTTTTTTTTTGAGAAATCGCAATTGCTTTCATCTGACCGTCCTTGATGTCCAGTTCTTTTTCGGAATGAACCAGGGGCCTCTGCCATCCACCGGAGGACGGAGCTGCTCCTCTGGTCCTAGCCTCCACTAGCAGCACTGTCCACCGGAATCCCCTCCTCCTAGGCGGTGTCCTGCATACACACACTCCTACATGCACACACATCTACACACAAACCAGTCCTTACACACATACACACACGTAACCTCCCATGAGGAGGGGCAGGCTTGGGAGCACATGAGCCGTTTCTAGAAAAAATAGCCTCCAATGAGTAAGGGTCCTGTCGCAGTTCGTGATTGCGAAAAACATAATTTGAAATCAAAATTTCAGAATTCAAATTAGATACACACACACACACACACACACACACATATATATATATATATATATATATATATATATATATATATATATATAAAGGGTGTCCCAAAATTAACGCAAGATTTGAATTTGCCACAATTTTTGCTGTGAATTGTTGGCAGCCACGGAAAAAGAACAATTTGACAGCTGGGAGTTTAGGGTTAGTAAAAATGGAGTGTTATGTTATTATGCAGTCAGCGAAACAATTCAATCACTGCATAAGGAATTTCCTGTTCGTGTACTCTCTCGTTTCGGTGATATGAATTGTGCCCTAGATCGTGTGATTTTACATCATTAGACTTCTCCCTATGGGGTTATTTGAAGTCAAACGTCTATGTCAGCAATCCCACAACCACCCGCGCATTACCTAATTGCGATATCGAGCGCCAATAACAGTAAACCGCTTGACCCGCCCAAACTTTCATTATTTTTCAAATAATTGTTCGATAATGAAAACGCGTTATAGAATCAAAAACGCTCCATTTGTAATAACCCTAGACCCTCAGCTGCCAAATTGTTCTTTTTTCAAGATTGCCCACAATTTATTGCAAAAATGGCGGCAAATTCAAATCTTGCGTTAATTTTGGGACACCCTTTATATATATATATATATATATATATATATATATCTTTTTTTTTGAGCAATTGCGATTGCTAATTGTTTTCATTTGACAGTCCTTGATGTTTGGTTCCTTTTTTAACCTCACCATCGTCTGCAGGCGCGACTCCCTCGTCCTGAGCAATCCGCTTTTCCTGGTCGGTGGCGTCCAATTCCTACACGCACGCACGCTCATACACATACACACACACACGCCTTTAAACGCATACGTTACGCACACGCCAACGTGTATACAAACAGGTCTATGCACACACAAGCCTACACATACACATACACAACTATACACTCGTAACCGCCCAAGAGGAGGGGCAGGCTTGAAGGGACAGGAGCTGTTTCTAGAAACAAGTGAGTAGAGTAGTAGTAGTGAGTAGATAAGTAGGGTCCTGTCGTAACTCGCGATAATGAAAAACATAATTTAAATTCAAAATTTCAGAATTCAATTTTTTCCCAAGAATAGGGCCAGCAAAAGATATCTGAAACTTTTTGAATAAAAAACAAACAGCATTAAAAAAACAGCGCCGAAAAATCAAGAAAATTGCAAGGATTTCTAATGCTTTTTTTAGGTTTTTGGTTTCAAGAAATGCCAAATAAAAAACCGACCTATATTTCAGTTTTTATTAATAGCGTCTAACATGCTGTGCTAAAAATTTCTGCCACGCGACTTTGCTAGAGATTGTAGATCACTTGCATTTTTACACAGATATTATACTAGTTAAAGGTAATAAAACAAAACCAATGTATATTTCACGGCTTAAAATGAGCACTTTTTTTTAAGACGCTCTATTTCTAAAGAAATTTTATCACTTGATCCTAAGAGAAAGGCTTAAAACTCTTTTCTTGAAAAGCATGAAATTTATTACAAGCAAACATTCGTTCAAACTTTGGTGCAAAGCTTCTAGAAAGAATCAGTATGAAAGAGCGGGGAGAAACACGGTAAAATCAATATCTCCCTACACTTAGTAAAACTGCAAATATTTTACTTCTTGCCGAAAAACTTCGAAAAAGAGTGGGGAAAGATATCCTTCAAATTCTGAACGCCGTGACGACACTAAACAGTGAAAATAAACTAGGTAGTTGAGCAAAAATCAATTTCCACTCAATGATGTCGTGCGCGACGAAAGGTTAATAAATCTTTCTGAGTGTAACGAAAGATATTAAAGTACATAAAACCTTTTGATTTTAAAAGTTTTCCACAGAAAATAATACCCCTCCAAACAAAGTGTTTTTTTTTTTTTTTTACTTCGCTTCAAAATAATAATAATAATAATAATAATAATAATAATAATAATAATAATGGACTAGTAAGTCCAATCAATTTTTACAACAAATGTAACCGAGACCGACGAGAGGCCATGTCAGCCTAGTCAGAAACTAGGGACCTGGGCCTTGGGGGGGGGGGGGGTAGCAACAAAAGAAAGAAAAGAAGGAAAGAAAAAAGAAAAGAAGAAAAAAAAAGGAGGGGAACTCCGAATAAGAGAAAACGCAAAGCTTAAGTAAAATTTATTCTTTTGGTATTTACTGTTCTAGCACTTAAACTAGACTTAATTGTTTTCTAGTAATCAGTCTTGTTTTTTTTCTTTCCCCCTCCCTTTTTAGTCTACTTTCCCAGTAAAAGTCAGAAAAAGTAGAAAAAAAGCATGAAAAAAGGCTTAATGCATCTTGAAAATATTACGAAAAATAAAAATTAAATCAAAAATTTAAAAAATGATTAAATAAATATCGAAAAATTAAAAATTGGAAAATAGGGTATTAAGATGGGGGAAAATGTCTGTTGGTCTGTCTCCTCACACCCCTAATAACTTTTGAGTAATAGTCCGATTCGAGCAAATTTTTGGCGCCTAATTTGGCGAGAAATTGATGAATGTCGCCAAACTTGGCGAATTTTTTAAAATATAATAGGTCATTGTAACAGGTAGTTTAAAAGCATGTGCGAGTATTGATTTTTTAAGCTATCGCTTTTAATTTATTTTGCGGATTATCTGCGAAATTCACCTATCCGCAGTTAACATGTAACCCTATTCTGCACATAATTAGGAGTTTACTGTACTTACCCTGATCACCCATAATATCAATGCATTAGTTTTAGTTGCAATGTTTTAATAATTAAGCATCAAACGAGAGGTCTAGGAAGGCTAGATTCTCCAGTTGAGGTGCCTTCAGCGTCTCATATATCAATGACGTCATATGCGTTTGTAGTCTATAGGCTTGTCAAGAAATTGAAGACATAAGGTAAAGTTGGCACCATTTTGTGGTGACTTAGTTTTGGCGCCAAATGTCACGAAGTTTTCCTGACATTTTAACCTATTAGTCATCATTGTCGTGTAACCATCATCAAAGTCTCATGACATCTGTGATAACGTCATCCACCCACAACCAATCAGAGGCGACCTTTAAGGGAACATAAGTACAAACAGGCATGCATCCGGTTCAATTTTGTGTAGATTTCAGATTTGCGGTGTTTAAAAAGTGGTCAACTACTGGCGCAATCTCTCTTTTTAACTTCTATTCGAAATAATTTGAAAAATAGTAAGTAAAAAAAATAAAATGGTTAGTAACCGTTGATCCTGATAGTTTTATAGACACACTATTGGCATCCGCATGACTTTGCCCGTAGTAGAAAATTAAAAGGTCTTTTGGTTCGCCTGTATATTTACAAATAATGTATGATGAATTTCTCGCCAATTGGTTTTCCCATGTTACGGTTCCACGTGTGCACACCCCCATGCTACAAACTAATTCTGTGCCAAATTTCATGAAAATCGGCCGAACGGTCTAGCGCTATGCACGTCACAGAGATCCTGACAGACAGAGAGAGATCCGGACAGGGAGATATCCGGACAGAGAGAGAGACTTTCAGCTTTATTTTTAGCAAAGATAGAAAAATTTTCAATTTGTTTCCAGGTTTTTTTTTAACTACTGGCGAATCCCCCTACTCAGTTTTCGGCGGATAAATTTGAAGTCATTTATGTTTCTGGATATGTGCAGACTTTTTTTTTTTTTTTTTTTTTTTTTGACAATGAAAATTATTTCTTTAAGTTGACATTTTAGTGTTTTTATTTATGTTGGTAAGTGCATTAATTCATTAAAAAAAAATATTTTTGGTAATAAGGGAAAAAGAAACGATTTTTTTTTTTTTTTTTTTTTTTTGATATGATGTATTTATTTTAACTAGTGTTCGCCCAGTGGTCGAAATTCGACCATATTCATAAATGAATATTTGAGAAAACTTGTATGAATTTAACTATTTCCAACATTTTTACTTCTACTCTTACTCATGGAAACATACATCTGGAAACATACAATTTTTTATATGTGCACACAGTACCAAACAGTAATAATTTATTCCAATTTTGCTTTTTGTCTGTTATTCTCAAAATAAATGGATGAAAAGGGATATTTAGGTAATGGGGTCGTTTCCGAAATTTTAAAAGTATTTTTTCTGAAAGAGAATGCTTAAAAACATAGGTTTTAACCATTTTTAAATAATTGAAAAAAATCTAATTTTTTTAACAATTATTTTAACCGGTGCACATGAAATTTATTTTTTACGCTTCGGTACATGGCATCAAAAACGATGGAATGCCATTCACTGATGCCATTAGCGCACAGTGCAAATTATCATAACCCGAAAACGCGGTTGACAGCAAAGCGTAAATAACTCGGCAATGGAGTCGCGCGCCAAAGTACATCACTTGTAACGTCATAAAGACCACGCCTTATTTCCAAAATCGGACATTCAAAAAAGTTTTTAAATTCAACTGTTAAAAAAATAGAAGTTTTTTTTTTTTTCTTTTTTTTTTGCTCAACCTTTTTTTTTTTGGGGGGGGGGGGCTAATTCCATATATTTCAGTGACTAAAATTAGTACTTTTGATTGAAGGAAACAACCCCATTGAGAAATTGGTGTGGTCGTCAAATTGCTGGCTTGAATTATTTTATTTTGAATACAATGCTGCTTTGTGCTAACCCTATGCAAATAAATATTTCCCTACTCTTTGTTTACATATGCAAAGGAAAAACATTTTTCGCACTGGCATTGGAAACAAAAAAATTGACGCCAATGGATAAAAATCGCCAATTATCCAACTTTCAAAATCTCCCCGTATGAAATAAAGCATCAAAACTCAATTTATACGTAAAACTTCTGTGTGAACAATGTTACTTATAAAACGTCTACTATTACTGAGTAAGTTGCTTCTTCGTCATTAGAAATATAAATTTCCAAGCATCAAATGAACGAACTCTACTCGTATCAACATATAACTGTCCATTCAAAAACACTGGGCGTCGTAATAATAGTACAATTTTTAAAAAAGGTCGACTTTGTGATTTGTTTGTGGTTAAGGGCGGTGCATAACTGATGTCACACTTTTCAACATTTTCTACCCTCTCCCCCCTTTGTCACAATGTTTTGCACTTCACTATACCCCCTCTTCCCTTTGTCACATGTCACGCTGTATTTCATAAACGTTCCTATTTAAAAAAAAAAGGCTTGTTGTCACGTTCGCCCCATTGTATGCCCCTCGTCATGTCTTTCTCTCCTTTGTCACAAACTGTTACTACTTCGTGAACCCCACCTTAAACCGGGACTTCATTCGTGGACAGCCCCTACTTTGTGGCAACCGTATGCAAATATACATTTCCCTACTCTTTGTTTTCGTATTCAAAGTAAAAACATTTCTCGAGCTGCAATTGGTGCCAAAAATTTGACGCCAATAGATGAAGAGCGCCCGCCAATTTAACAATTGTCGAAATCTTCCCAAATGAAATGATCCTGCAAAATTCAGATTATACGTAAAACTTCTGCATGAACAATGAAAATTTTTAATAAGTTTAATATTATTGAGTAAGTTGCCTTGACCTCTACCGTTAGAATTATTAAATTCCAAACAGTCAAATGAACGAATTCTACTTGCTACATTAAAAATTGTCCATTCAAAAACACTGGACGTCGTATTTTTTTTTTTTTAAATCGTGTTTGTGATTTGTTTACGGTTTAGGGGAAAACTGACAAATGCACTTTCAAAATTTTTGATCTCTCTCCCCTTTGTCGCAAAGTTTCACACTTCACCATAACCCCTTTTCCCATTGCCACGTATCACACTATTTTTCCATAAACGTTCTTATCGAAAAAAAGCTTGATGTCCCATTCTCCCCATTGTATGTTTCTCTTGTCATTTATTTCCTCCGCCTTGTCACGAATGGTTACAATTTAATGAACCCCACCTTAAAGAGGGACTTCATTCATAGTCAGTTCCTTGCAAATAAATATTTCTGTACTCGTTTTTTTACGAATGCAAAAGAAAAATATTTCTCGTCCTGGCATTGGTTCCAAAATGGATAAAGTTCGCCAATTTCACAATTATGGAAGTCGTTCTGAATGAAATGATGCCGCAAAACTCCCTTAATACGTAAAACTTCGTACAAACAATATTTTTTGTAAAAGTATGTATGATCTTGCCGTTAAATATAAAATTTCCGACAGTCAAATGAACGAACTTTACTCACGACAACATATAATTTGTCCATGCGAAAGCACTGGACGTCGTAATAATACGCCAATTTTATTAAAAGTTTCACCTTGAGGTCTGTTTCTGGTGATAGCAAATGCCGGTATTATTGAAAGCTGGAACTGAAAGTCGTCCCTCACTCCGTAAAATAATTTATTTAAATATTAAAATCGCGAAAACATAATCAAAATGAAAATATTTTAAATGCCCGTAGTTACCCAAAAAGCCTCAATAATAAAAACAAATGCAAGTATTTCATTTCTTTATGCTCATATCAGAATTGTCAACACCACAATATTATCCAGAAATTTCTTCACGCTAACTATATGTCGCGTGAAAAAGCAAATAAAAATGAATTTCCACTAACCTTTAATTGCTTCTAGCGCTGTTTTTAGTCAATATAGCGGTTTCGATTTTAGCGCGGTAAAACCGGGTAAAACGTGTTTCAAAGCTTTTCAACCATACCAAGCTCGAAGCATTAAAATGATTTTTTCGTGTAGGAAAAAGCGGCTTAAAAAATGAATTAAAACTTAATGTTTCACGCTTCCAACAATGAATTTCAACAATGGAAAAGGGATAAAATTAAAAATTTTGAGTTTCGCTAACTTAAAAAACGTTTATAACTTTTTTTCTAGTGGATTTAGGTTATTGGACCTTGGGCGCCCTGACAATTTTTTCGATAGGAGTGTTTTTTAAAGACCTTTCCAAGCATATCAAATTTGAAAAAATTGGACGATCCGTTCGCGTAGAAAGAGCCATTTAGGAAAAAAAAAATGCGTTTTTTTTATTAATATCTCCGTTAATTAGCGTTCGATTTCAAAAATTTTTATTGATGACACTAAAACTCGGCAATAGCTACCGAACAAAGAAGGAATGAAGGAAATCGGTTCAAAAACAGAGAATAAATCGGTACCGAAAGAAAACGGCTTGCCTATTAATATATAAAGATGAGCTTATTAATTTTAATTATTACTTTTTCGTTTTGAAAGCGGTTAGAGATTTTAATTGTATTTATTAGCTGGTTTGTTTAGAAGGTGCTGCTGTTCTATTTGTTCGTTTATTTATTTATTTATTTTTTACGCATCTAATTTTTTTTATGAGTGACGCATATTTTATTCCTAAAAATCAGCTTAAAATATTAAAAAATTATGTTTGAAACAATTTGCGGTTTTAGCCATTTTTGAGAATATTGATCAGGTACTAGAAAGTAGATATGGGTATACGGGAAAAAAAGCTCGTTTAGTTCTAGACGGAACTTCTTGTTTCCTTCTTTTTCCCCTTTCTTTTCTTTTTTCCTTCTTTTTTTTTTCTTTTCCCCCTTTTTCTCTTCCTTTCCTCCTTTTTTTCTTCTTTTACACTTCTATATTTTTCTTCTTTTTTTCTTTTTTTGGGGGGGGATAGGAGGGGGTGCCCGATGACATTTCTGACAAGGGGCCCGCCTTGGCTCTCTGCGGCCCTGAATGTAACAAATCAGATAGTACACACATTAAACCACATTTTCAGGGTTATTTATCTTTTCTCTCCGTGAATTTTAAACCTCATCACACGAGTGGTGTCATAAGCGTAACCAGAGGAGGGGCAACTCTGTCCCTCCCTAGAGGCGAACCTCCTACTCCTCTTTCCAAATGTCTCCAAAGAATTTTGAATTTCAATTGTAAGACTGCAGTTTCGAAAAATTTCCGGAGAGAGCCACATAACCGCTTTTTCTACACTCATTTGACCAAAAATAACGTAAAAGTTTTTTTTTAGGGGAGAGAGAAAGACTATAATTTCAAGCTATTTTCGGGGTTCATACTAGGGGGTAAAGCGAAATAAAAGCCGCTATCTTGTTGAGCCTATGCGTGTCCCTCCTTAACGAAAATCCTGGCTAAATCCATGAATGGTGTAGTAATAAAACGAAAAGTGAAATAAGTAGCAGTTTAAAGATCATATTGAACCATTTCTTGATACAAAAATTATTTGCCCTTGTGTCCCCGTTATCAAGATACGAGATCTTGAAGTCTACCAAAATGTTAGGTGCCAAGTTTTCTTAACATTTGAGCAGGAATTAAAATAAAAACTTGGCGCATGAAATATGTCTTCCGTTACTCCCCGAACCTCCTTAAATCCGGTGACTTTTTTTAGAATTTCGGCAGATTTCAAGACGTCATATTTCGATAACGGAGACAAGAGGGCAAATAATTTATGCGTCCCCTAAAAATGTGCTTTACTATGCTCTTTTAATGGCTACTAATTAAGATTGTTTTTTATTATTATTAGACTATCGTGTGGTTTCCTGTGGCCAGTAGTAAATAACGTAAGACGAATACAGCAAAAAGACCATTTGAAAAAAAATAAAGAAACAATCAAAGTTTTATTTACGTATATTACAGCTGCTTGATGTCTGAAACCAAATGATCACTGAGCCAGCTCAGTTCCCTACACAGCACGGTACTGACCAAAGTTATGATATCGCGTATTACACTGTGTGCTGCGGGTGTGACCGTACGGTCACACCCGCAACTTATAGAAACCATGATTTTTTAACAAAACGAGCTGATGTGTGCATCATATGACTTCCTTTTACTCCAATTTAATGTAATTTCCCCATTACTCGTTATTTTAATGTGATTCAATAGTTTACTCTCTAAATATCACCAACAGTGGCCAAATTGAAACAGATTTTTAAAAAAAATCGCCAAATTTGTCGCCAAGTTGGTGACAAAACTTGGTGAGCAAAAGACTGGCGATATATTGCCAAGTGTCCACTAAATTATAACACCTCTTGAGTTTACATCGAAATTAACAATGATTTCCCTCAAAAAGGAGCAAAAGACCCCTTTAGAAACACCCGAATGCAACCAAAAGACGAGGTGCACAACTAGACCCCACTAGGAGTCTACGTACCAAATTTCAACTTTCTAGGACTTACCGTTCTTGAGTTATGCGACATACATACGCACATACGCACATACATACATACGTACATACAGGCGTCACGAGAAAATTCGTTGTAATTAACTCGGGGATCGTCAAAATGGATATTTCGGGTGTCTGTACGTTCTTAGGCACTTATCCACGTGTGGTCGGGTCGAAAAAAAAAACTCAACATTCATTCGGGGGTAAGCAAAATGGAAATTAAGGCCGATTTTTGAGTGAAATTTTTTTCGGGAATACAATACTTCCTTTTTTGTAAAAGGAAGTAAAAAACTTTAGAAAGTTGATACTTAGTTTTATAATACGTAATGACTCTTTATATTCGAATATATACAGTGGACTCTCTCTAATCTGCACACTCATGGGACCGAATAGAAGTGTGCAGATTATGGGAGTGTTCATTATATAGGGACACTAGGAATGCAAGCACATGTATTCCATTGCAGTACTGCAGGTGTTCCCAAACTTTTTCGATTCACGGCACTCTAAAAAGAATTAGCATTTCCTCGCAGTACCCTAGCCTATCTCTGTTACATTCATACACTGATACCATTGACATTTTGCATCACCCCTCGCCTCCGCCTGCGACACACACTTTGAAACTCGTGTAAATGAATATTTTCAGTACTTTGCCAAGTGAGCTATGCCAGTTAGAGGTGCTGAATTTTGGACTGACAGCTAGTGGAATGTCCAATTAAACTACGTAGAATCTAAACTCTTGCTTTTTTTTTTTTTTTTTTTTTTTTTTGAGCAATCACGATTGCTTATTGCTTTCATTTGACTGTTTTTGGCGTTCCTTTGATTTTTCCCACCGCCACCCTCCGCACCGTCACCGTCGACGGGCTCCTCACGATGCTGCTCCTATAGCGAAAGCCGTCTCCAGGTTGCGTCCATGTCCTACACACACGCGCATACATACACAACTATACACACACACACACACAAACATATACGCACACATACACCTACACACACATACACAAACACACATACAAACACATACACACACACGCATACATACAGACACCCACACACACAAAAACATACACACACATATACACAACTACCCACACATTCATGCCTGCACACAGACAAAAACACATATGCCTACACGCACATACACATAACCCCTACACACAAACACATACCCCCCACACACAAACACATACGCCTATATACACACACTCGTGATTGCGAAAAACATAATTTGAATTCAAGATGTCAAAATTCAAATTAATTTTTCCTTTTTTTGTTTTGTTTTTACTTTCTTTTACAAAAAAGGAAGTATTGTATTCGTGAAAAAAATTTCACTCAAAAATCGACCTTAATTTCCATTTTGCTCACCCCCAAATGAATGTTGAGGTTTTTTTTTTTTTTTTCCCGACTCGACCACACGTGGATTAGTGTCTAAGAACGCATAGACACGCGAAATATCTATTTTGACGATTCCCGAGTTAGTTACAACGAGTTTTCTCGTGACGTCTGTATGTACGTAGGTATGTATGTGCGGATGTGCGTATGTACGTCGCATAACTCAAGAACGGTATGTCCTAGAAAGTTGAAATTTGGTACGTAGACTCCTAGTGGGGTCTAGCTCTGTGCCTCCCTTTTTGGTTGCATTCGGGCGTTTCTAAGGGGCTCTTTTGCCCCTTTTTGGGGGGGGAATCATTGTTAATTTCGATGTAAACTCAAGTGGTGTTACAATTTGGCGGACACTCGGCGATAAATCGCCAGTCTTTTGGTCGCCAAGTTTTGTCGTCAACTTGGCGACAAATTTGGCGGTTTTTTTTTTTTTTAATCTGGTTTCAATTTGGCCATTGTTGGTGATATTTAGAGAGTAAGCTATTGAATCACATTAAAATTACCAATAATGGGGAAATGACATTAAATTGGAGCAAAAGGAAGTCATGTGATGCACACATCAGCTCATTTTAATTTAAAAGTTTTACGTAACATTCAACTAAAAAATATTACAATACAGTTACCGGTACAATACCTGTAAAAAAAGAGTAATTTTAATTTGTTTTTGCATCGTGTATTCTTATGCGAGGTACGTGTTACCATCCAATTGCTTAAGCGAAAAGGTTTCCATGTGATTCTCACCCGCATATTGCTTGCAGTTGATAGAACTTTAAAGGTCTTGAACACTACTTGATACAATGGTTGGATACTTGAAATACGCAGTTCAGTGGCAAAAATTTAGGCTCATATTGCTCACCTGAATGATTTTATGTAATGCTGTAATATTCAGGAAAATAATTTTTCTTCTTTTTCTCTTCATCTTCTTAATGCTCTCCAATCATTCTGATAAAATTGTGAAGGTATTTCTAGTTTTCCAATTTGATTCACAGGAATCGCCGAGTACCGATTGAGAACATGTTCACTATATAGACAGGTAATAGCTGAAGGGGGTAAAAAATAGCGTTCATAATGCTGGGGTGTTCGTATTATAGGGTGTTCAGAGAACACAGAGAGGTCAGCTTATGTTAAGTCTATGGAGTCTTGCCGGGACTATCGAAATGTGTTCAGAATAACGGGGGTGTTCACAATAGAGAGTGTTCAGATGGAGAGAGTCCTCTGTATTAATTTAAAAGCGAAAGTTTGATATTTCTTTTCTTTTCTTTACTAATAATAAAGCTGAATGTCCCTCTGTCTGTCAGGATCTCTGTGACGCGCATAGCGCCTAGACCGTTCGGCCGATTTTCATGAAATTTGGCACAAAGTTAGTTCGTAGCATGGGGGTGTGCACCTCGAAGCGATTTTTTGAAAATTCGATGTGGTTCTTTTTCTATGCCAATTTTAAGATCAAAATTATCATAAGATGGACGAGTAAATTACGAAATTATCATAACGTGGAACCGTAACATGGGGACAAGCCAATTGGCGAGATACGAAATTATCATAACGTGGAACCGTAACATGGGTACAAGCCAATTGGCGAGAAAATTCACCGTACATTATTTGTAAATATACAGGCGAACCAAACGACCTTTTAATTTTTCTATTACGGGCAAAGCCGTACGGGTACCACTAGTCGGGAATAAAATGCAAATGTAGGGGCAAAAATGTTTGAAAAATGTCTCGCATTTGAAAATGGATTGAGTAACATAGAACACCTGTAAAGTGTGTAAATAAAACTTACAATTATTTCTGTATTCTTTCAATTTTTTTTCCTTTGGCATTATAGCGCTTCAAAACCCCGGAGAAAATCCTGAACAACTTTGTACTGTCAAATTTAACATTATTTTTCTATTATCTATTAATGAGGAAGAGTTTGTAATTTCGAAAAACCTTTCCGCACTTTGCATTACACAAAGATAGATTTGTCAAAGTACACAACCAGTGCAAAGAATCGCATTTATTTAAACTTTATGCTTTCAAAGCTTTTACAGAGTATTAAGTACATTTATATGCAAACAAGCTTTATGAAACTTCCACTTACTAAAGTATATTAAGAAAAAATTTCTTTTAAAAAGCCCAAACGCTAGTTGATAGAAATTTAAACTGCTTATTAATTTAAACAGCTTAACCTTTAGGTAAAATTTTAAATTAACAGACAATTCAACTATCATTAAATAATATGTTCTACTACTGAAAACTATTGCAAAAGTTTGAAACAAGATTAATTTTGCTTCCATTAGTTTTTCAAAAATAACTCTAGTTACAACACATAAAGCTTTCCTAACGAGCTCACTGGCTAAAAGAAAACCAATTTTTAATTAACAGGTGTTTCTAATCCAATTAAACAAGATTTTCAATGATAAGGAAAAAGAGATTCCGTTTTTCCATCCATTAGTTCTAAATGCCAAAAAGTAACATTCAATTAAGAACATTTTTGCTGCCCAAATAATACTTGCTAAGGCATAGGCTTTCAAAGAAAATTTTAAGGTATCCCAAATTGCTTTTGGAAAAAAATATATAAATGATCTTAGAGAATTGCTTTATTAAGTATGGATAAAATAGCTACTTTTGAAAAGAGATTACAAACTAAGGCTTTCGCATTTCGTGATATTTTAAAAAGTTTCTAGAATGGTGTCGTAGCAAGTATTGTTATCTTATTAGTCTTGGCTATTTCAATTGCTAATTAAAGATTTTTTAATATCAAATCTAAATGTTTACCAAGTTTGAAAAGGTCTGAATTCTGGAATAGTTTTGATTTCACTTATAAACGCATTACATTCAAGTTTTATCAATAAATATGCACTTGTGAAATAGCTTACTGGTAATACTCTTTGTAAATGTTGTTCCTTAGGCAATAAAAAAAAATAATAATTACCACTAACACCTAAAACCATTCTTAAAGTAGCTTATCCAGACCAAATCCCGGGAGTTTTTCGGGGATCCTACTTATTTTATTTTTAATATTTAACTTTTTTTGACTATTTTATTTCATTTATTTATTTGGAAACATTTTCCCCTCTCTTTCTGTACCCCTCTTTTTCTGTATTCACCAGACCAAAAACCTTTTTTTTTTTTTTTTTTTTTTTTGTCAGATATCAATTACTTTTGGTACATGTGGGGCTATAGAGGAAGAATTTCATCAACAAGTAATTTCAAACTTCAGAAAAAAAAGGTTTTTCGATTCGGACTTGTACACACACTTTCAGACGCAAGTCGGCATGGGTTGCCATTGTCAAATTAAAGAAAACTTTTTTTTTACAGTTGTTTTGACCTAAGATGAAAAATATAAGAGGGTGTGCATCTTGAGACATCAACTTTCGTTTTTTTTGGGGGGGGGGGACACCCTAATGTGCAGTGCTGTTCCTGGAAAATATTAATAACTTATTCTTTTTGACATGCTGAAATGAAACCTGCGATGTTTGGAATGGAAAACATATCTTACCATACGGCAACTGAGAAATATCTTACAAAATGAATTATCATTGCTTTATACATCTAAACCCGAATAAAGCTTTTTTGATTCATTTTTCAAAGGCTTTCATTTCTTACTTTTAGATCATTTTAGTTATTTTTAATTCAAATAATATTACTGATCCAATGCAACACTTCGAATGTGCGTGAGTATGTTGTGAAGAGAGATTACCTGCAGCTTCTTCAAATGAACGAGTTAATTGAACGGATCAAAAGAATGAACGATCCTCTGATGAACGGATCATTAAAAATAATGACATTGTCCACCTCTAATTACCTGCAACTTCTTCAAACGAACGATGTCGTTCAAATAAACGAGTTAAATTAACGGATCAAAAGAATGAACGATCCTCTGATGAACGGATCATTAAAAAGAACGACATTGCCCACCTCTAATTACCTGCAACTTCTTCAAGTGAACGAAGTCGTTCAAATGAACGAGTTAAATGAACGATCCTCTGATGTACAGATCATTAAAAAGAACGACATTGCCCACCTCTAATTACCTGCAACTTCTTCAAGTGAACGATGTCGTTCAAATGAACGAGTTAAATGAACGGATCATTAAAAAGAACATTGCCCGCCTCTACACTACTAAGTTTATGTTCTCACAGAAACTGTAAACACTTCTTGCATGGATCCCGTCTTATACTCATTACTGTGACTCAAAACAATCATTTTAAGACATGCGCTGCACTTTAAAAGTAATATGCATGCATGGACAACATAAGAAAAAAAGAACCTCGCATGAAATCCTTCAATTAGCGCGGCAGCAAAAGAAGCATAGCTTCTGTGTGGTACATCTCATTTACTGCAGCGGAATATGTCTTTCTTCAAATTGCGTGCTGCACTTAAATATACTTCAGAAAAATCATTATTATTCCACCGCCAGCAGCGCAATTTTGAGGTAATTAACGAGAGATCTCTACTGCAGGTGTTTTAGCGAAGTGTCTTTTTTTGCAGCTTTATGCGTTGAAGGAGGAAACGTTTGTTTCACTTAAATGTAAGCTAAACAAAGGAATGAACGAAAAAAATATGTGTATACATACACACACATTATACAGTTCAAGCTCAATTTCACGAACCTCTAATTTACGAACGCACTCGATTTTACGAACTGCTCGCCAGTTCCGAAAAAAGTTCCATTGAAACTAAGTAATTTTTCATTCTTTTTATGAACTGAAAATGGAAAACAAGTCTCTTTTTTAAGAAATCAGGCTCAGGTAAAATCGCTCTTTCCTGAGAATTCCAGCACTAGGGTCAGGAAATCTCAGAGATGATAATCTCTTTCATTTAAAGAATCTCTCTTTATAGATATATATATAGCGTTAGTATATAGAATAGAATATTCTATAGAATAGAATATTCTATATACTCTCATATAGAATGTATTGAAATCTTGTAGATGAATCTTTTGTCGGTAAATAAATAGTAGCTCTATCAATAGAAGTGAGTTGGCAGTCAGCTGTGTGCTGAAGAACTTGCTTTACAGTGCTGGTAAATAAAAATGCATCACCCTCGCATTTTTACAACAATGGGATTATGTGAGAAGTTTTGGTCGACCGATTAACGATGAATGTATGTGAAATTCTGCAAAACTTATGAAATAAATATTTAACAACAGGAATCCGATAATTGTTTAAGTAGATCGGGGCTGCTTCCGGGCCAAGGCAAACTGCTGACCCCATGCTCATTTTTCCATTTCTGAACCTGCGTGTGAGTTTAGAGAAAAAAAAATGACTTAACCCCATGTCAATTTTAGTCTAATGGCAGGATAAAGGATTTTAAATTGTTACTTATCCGTTTTGCCCTATGGCACGGAGCAGAATCATCCTGGAAAGTGACGTTTGGAACTGAAGTAAAGTGATCCCGGATAGTAGGAAGCAATTTCTCCTCCAAAATGCCAATATACACCCGAGCATTTACTGTTCCTTGCACAAAGTGAAGCCCATCATCAACTGCTTCATCAGAAATACATCCCCAAATCATCTGGGATACGGGATGCTTGACTGTGTGTTGAATGCAGTCGGGATGATATTCCTCTCCTTTGCGGCGCGGGTGATGCAATTTTTTTTTTTACCACCACTTTAGTTCTAGGGTCATCCCACATAAAATCAAAAAAATTTCAGAAATTTTCGTGCCGCGCCATTTTTGATTTTCATGAAAATTTGGTAGGTAATATGTATCAATATTCTATGCTGCTCCCAAAAACTGTTACATATCTTTCTTGGAAAAATTTTATTCGTGAGATAAAGCTATTTTTGCTCAACGGATAAGTAAAATTCGGCATTTTTTATCTTTTTTATAAAAGCTCTAGTTAATTTACTTAAAATAGTAGGAAGATGAAACACGAGTTATCATAACACTGAAAAAAGGAATTTTTATTTGTGCACAAAAATAAACAATTAAACCTAAGCCTAATTAGAAATTTTCGATGGTCAAACCTAAGACCCCTATATATACTAGCCGACGCATCAGCTTAAGATCAGCCTTTTTGGATCGGAGCGCGTGTTTGAGTGGTTGTCTTTTCTGGCGAGTTATCGCGTTGGTGATCATTCACTGTAAGCAATTATTAGCGGCACGTGAATTGTTTATAAAATAAAATTTTATTTTCGTCAAATTTGGCGAAATCCGAAACTTTGCTGTGGTAACCCAAGCAGTGCAACAATGAAAAATCCGATCCAAAATGGCTAAACTTAAGCTCATGCGTCGGCCTGTCTATATAGCGGCTCTAGTCAAACCATGTTTCAAAAAATGCCGTTTTCGTCATTTTGAACCTCAAAAATTTGGTGAGGTACTTACAGTAGGAGATTTTTTTTTTTCTTTTCATAGTTAGTTATGCATACTAGAAGCACAGGGGAAAAAAGCTGATTCTAGTACTTCTTCATGATGAAAAAATTCTGACGGGCCTTAAAATTTTTATGCACTCCACTGCCTTATCGACATTTGAGGCCCGAAATGACAAAAACGGCACTTTTTAAATTTTGATTAGACCTCCGAAAACTCCTAACTAGGCCGCCTACGCTAAATTGCGCACAAGTAAAAGTTCAGTCTTTCAGCTTTACCATAAGCCGGATTTGATCTTCTTACTATCTTTACTAATAATAAAGCTGATAGTCTCTCTGTCTGGATCTCTCTCTGTCCGGATCTCTGTCTGTCAGGATCTCTGAGATTCGCATAGTGCCTAGACCGTTCGGCCGATTTTCATGAAATTCGGCACAGAATTAGTTTGTAGCATGGGGGTGTGAACCTCGAAGCGATTTTTTGAAAATTTCATTTTGTTCTTTTTCTATTCCAATTTTAAGAACATTTTCCCGAGCAAAATTATTATAAGATGGACGAGTAAATTACCAAGTTATCAAAACGTGGAACCGTAACATTGGCAAGCCATTTGGCGAGAAATTTATCATACATTATTTGTAAATATACAGGCGAACCAAAAGACCTTTTAATTGTCTACTACGGGCAAAGCCGTGCGGGTGCCACTAGTATTAAATAAATTAACAAGAGCTTTTAAGAAAAAAGATGAAAAATGCTAAATTTTACTCATTTGCGGAACAAAAAAGAACTAGTTACCGTAAAGTGGGGCTACTTGAGCCTTTAAGGGCTACTTGAATCCATGAGAAAAAAGTATTTAAAATCCGTCCTGGTCCTATAAAACTCAATGTATAGATTTAAAAAACCTTTTTCATGACAGATAGCAGTACTAGGCAGAGACTGGAGCATAAAACAAAGTTTCTGCTATTCCCGCCTTCTTCTAATTGAGGTTCTGATTGCAAGTAGTTTAAATAGCTGTTTTTGGTGTCTGCAAACTTTCACATGTAACTTCATGGAAACATCTGATATCATCAAGGTAAAGATAGTTTTATGTTTGCATTCACTTTCTTAATAAAATAACATTGCTTTAAGGTTATAGCTCTATAATTAACACAGTAACTAATATAAGTTAGTAAAAGTGCAGTAGCTGTCTTAAAATGGGGTTACTTGAACCCAGCGTTCAAGCAGCCCCAGACCACATTTTATCACTAAATTATGTTAAGTAAGGTTTGTAATCTTTAAAACTAAAGACGTTAGTTACTATTTACACCCGCTTATCTTCAGATCTGGGGATGAAAAGGGTACGAAAGTAACACCCTTTGAAGTAGGAAATATGCGAATTATTAAGAGGATAAATTACAATTGTGTCCAGATTCAATTAATTCCGGAGAAATGTCTTAGAGAGTGGCATTAGCCCATTTTGACTTAAGTATATCAACGCTAAAAAGGGAATTAAAAGATAGTTCGCGAAGCAAGCCTGGGCATTCTGTAGTATTTGTAGCGAAGAAGAGCAGGTATTAAATAATATCAGAGAAAATAAATTCATTCAAGCCTTTAAAGAGAGGAGTTTTCACTCTTTCTAATCTCTACATAGTATAAAATGAAGTCCCCAAAAAGCGTCTGTGTGTTTGAACTCACAAAACTCGAGAACTACCCGGCCGATTTCGATGAAATTTTCACAGTTTGTTCCTTTAAGTCCTGAAAAGGTTTGCAGACCAGTTCGAATAAAATTCGATAAATAGTTCTTTCTTTATTCCAATTTACGTCCAATTTACATATAAATTCTCAAATAAGGGGATGAAAATTTACTTGCACATATTAATATTACACTAGCCTGTGTGCCCGGCGTTGCACGGGCTACTTAAAAAATGAAAGAGATGTCCAATTGATGTTTTTGTATTACTCTGAAATCAGTTTCTAAAGCGCTAAGAAGTAAATAAATACGCGTAATGCAAGGTTTGTAAAACACCAGTAGAGCATATTTTTGTCAAAATTCTCTTTAACGTTAATCATAGTTATCAATGATACAAGTTATGAGTATTTTCAATTAGCACAAAAGATGAAAATATATGCATTATCAACTATAATCTCTGGTCACTTTAAACTGAATTAAATCTGATAGACTATATCTGAAATATTTATGTACAATTACGATCATCTTTTTACACAAAATGACACACATTTTGATTGATTATGTGAAACTAAAGCACCAAGACTAAATAAATACCAATAAGCATTAA
This sequence comes from Uloborus diversus, assembly GCF_026930045.1. Classification (NCBI taxonomy): domain Eukaryota; kingdom Metazoa; phylum Arthropoda; class Arachnida; order Araneae; family Uloboridae; genus Uloborus; species Uloborus diversus. Next base: position 88,990,297 of record NC_072732.1, on the reverse strand, counting down.
TTAAATACCAAGTCATCAGATTCCAAGATAGCTTTAGTTAAAATCCTTAAAAACAATTTTTTTGTTCAACTCTGTTTCACTTAAAGAAATCCAAACAATCTTAATTTAACATGTTCTTTTAACGATACAAACTGTATTTCAAAAATAGAAACAGGAAAGAAAAAGAAAGTTATTGCAATTCGAAAACTCACCCATGTAACGGGAAAAAAAGTTCAACAAAATAAACATAATTAGTCGCACATCCTAAATGTATCAAAATATGAGGCCGGTGAATGATAAACTTACACTACAATCAATAAACATAGCTAAAGAAACAACTTTTATATGAGGAAAAGAGTTAGGAACGTTGAATGTAAAAAATAAAAAAAGGACAGACGATAAAATAAAGGCTATATCCGAATAGAGCAACCAATTTTAAACTAATTTGAAATGAAATTCTGGATGGAAACGTTGTTTTAAGATTTGGACAGCAGCCAAAAAAATCTCTTTTAAAACAATTATTAGAATTTTATTTGCTCATACGCAAAATGGCAACAGGAAAGAAATAAAAATTCCTGAATAACGTTATGTTAATTAACGTTTTAATTCATAGACTAATAATAAGAGTAGACCGAGCTATGGCAACCCTTTTGCTGCTCATAAACCAAACCATGTGACTGGTGGATATCCTAGCAACAGCGGGCGTTGATCGAAGCAGACGATCTCAACGCGAGCGAGAAATAAAATAAATAGAATTGATGGAATACGGAGGAATGAGCTTTTATGAAATCCTATTTGTAAATTTGTTATTCTAAGTTGTAAATATTTTGTTAATATAGTGAGTTTTTCGTTTAGATGGTACTGTGCATTTTCTTTAGTCAATTTTTCAATAACTCTCTAAGCAATTAAAGATGCAAACGCCCAAAAAGAATCGGCAAACGGTAAGATTCTTACATACAATTTCAATTTAAGATACCGATTAGTAAATTTTTGCGTTAACGCAAAACGTTTACGCCATTCCGTTCACGCCAACGCTGACGTAAGATTTCCAAATGAAATAAAAGTTACTGAAAACTGTGATAAAAAACTAATTACGAATGTCAAAATAATACATAACTAAAAGAAAAACCGTTCAATCTCTGCACCTGGAAAAAAAAAATTATAATGAAAACACATTACGTCTTAAAATACATGTCGAGTGCCAAACTATAGATAATGTTGACATCTAGCAACCATGCTGCCAAAGTTTTCGCCAAGCCTTTCCACTAGTCACGTGATGTATCCATGAACCAATTTTTTTCATCAGCAAGTCTGAGAAAGCTCGGTCTACTCTTATTATTAGTCTATGTTTTAATTAATATCTCCGCTAATTAAAGTCGTACAATTACGAGATTGGTTCTATTGTTTTCTTTGGAAAATTTCGAATTGATCGGTTTCTCGTTCGACTCTCGATTCGCAGCGGTTCTCGAGGAGATCGATATTCAGACAGACAGACAGACAGACAGACGCGAACAGATTTTAATATTATAGTGGATATCGTTAGAAAGGATAGAATTTTCCGCGTTCTTCGTAATTTGTTTCAATGCTCCAACTTTATTATGGCGAGAGTTATTTGCGTTTTTAGCTCGAATTTTTTTAGGCTTAGCTGAAATTTAGGCACTACTTTCCTCATTAAATAAATCAATAAAAAGTGAAGGAATTGTCCCACAGCTTTCTTTTTGACGCCATTCGAAAAAGCGACCTTTTTTACTCCAGATCTAATTCGACATATGGTCGAAAAAATAAGCTTTTATCTCGAAAGGAAAAAAAGTTACAAACCTTTTTAAATCAAGTTTTAGAAATCTCGATTCCTTTCAAATTGTAAACCATTTTCTTTCGCATTTTAATTCCTTAAACTTATTTTATTTTGTGTTTCCATGGTTACGCACTTTAAATCCATCTTTCTGGATTTAATTTCTTAAAAGTATTTTAATATCTGTCGCCATTGTTTGGAAGGAAAATCATGATGTTTTTTTTATTTATTTTTTACGCCTGATTGTTGAATATACGTCACTTGACACAATTTTTATTTTGAAGGTGGATCGGGCAAAGCCGGGCAACGCAGCTAGTGTTTAAATAATGAGCATTTCAATTGGTTTTAGCTGTAGTTAAATTATATTTCTAGTTGAGAAATTATGTTTGCCTAAAAATATGTTTTTATGTATATACGTTGGTTTTATGTTAATTTATATAAATAGTTTGCTCACTAGAATGTACGTTTTGAGTTTTCTTTCAAAATCATTGGTCAATCTTGGTACCACTTTCGTATTTTACCGTATGTGGATGTAAGTACATGTTTACTTTTGTGTTTACGGTGGTTTGTGATATTTACTTAGTTACTGTGATTATTTTAGCAAATGTTAACGACCTTCTTGTACATATTTGTAAATAAATTTGCCGTGTTTTCATTTTCTTAAGAACGAAATCGTCATTTAAAGAATTTCTTGAAGTTGTGTGAAACTCGTTACAATATTTTAAATTGGACTCTTTAAAAATCGGTGCTTTTCCCCCTAACAATAGATTCTGATTACGTCAACGCATTCTTTTTTCTTTCTTTTTTTTTCAAGGGGAAGAAATAATATTTTCTTTTGTGTTCTAAATGCATAATTTGCACTTGACATAGGAGTTAGTTTTTCATCTATTCCCCTGCAGCTCTTAAAGAATGAAGAAGAAAATCCAAAAGCTTAAAAATACATTTACCAGGAATTTCTTTCTCTCTCTTTTTTCTAAACGGATAATTTATATAAAACTTTAAACATCTTATCCTCGCACAGAGAATCTGACCGTTTTCAAGGAGATTAAATATCCAAGAGTTGCAAAGAAACTGGATTATTTCTGAGCAAGCGGGTTTAAGGCATCCCATAGACTCCCCTTTGCTTACAAGCTTAATCTCTCTTGGGGGAAAAATGGTTAGGGAATAAAAGGCTTTAAAGGGAAAACATCATTCACCAATGGCAGAGGGAGAAACGTTTGCCTCAACAATATTTCACTCAGCGGTAACATCTGTCTGCTTTAGAACTATTTTCAGTTTCAAATTTATTTTCAATGACAGGTTGCAGTTTAGAGAAAAAGAAACTGTTTTCTTCTGCTTTTGAAGGCTTCGCAGGTGTTGAGAATCGTCCGATATATGAAGAATAAAAATAGCGCTTCTGAAAGAACATTAGACGGATTCAATAAAAGTTTTACGATGCGAAGCAATCAAAAAAAAGTTTCATTATTGTAAAAATTTTCATCGCCTCGGTTTTTTCCCCCTTTCTTCTTTATTGAAGTGTGCAACCACAAAAGAAATAATCTAAATGAGTCGAAACTTTGCAATGGCTATTTCAGAGGAACGCAATACGCAATCATCAATTCAAGGACGACAACCAAACTACACTGTATTTTAGAATCATCTTTCACTTTTAGCAATAAGACAAAGAATTTTTAAATGACTAATATGGTTATATTTACAGTATTAAAGATATGGGAGCCATATGTTGGAAACATATGGAACAACTTTAAGATCATTAACTAAGTTAGAACTGTTCCTCAAAATATGAAAACTTTAATACTGTCCTTTCCCCATCCCCCCCCCCTTTTTTCCCATTCATTTTCATTCTATCTTCCTTTGTTTATTTTTACCTTTTTGGTCTTGGTTGACACCCCCCCCCCCCTTTTTCTTCTATTTATCTTTATTTTTCCTTTTTTCGAATATTTTTGTTTCTGTTTATTTTATTTCGTGGTGTTTTTTTTCTTCCATTCAGCTTTTCCTTTCTTGCGGTTCACGGTTACCGACATTTCTTTTTGTTTAAGCTTCGGCTTAATCTTTGTCCAATTGAATTCTTTCTTTCTGGGTTTTCCGTACCTAAAGAAAGCTCTTGGCCTTTGCTTGCATTCCTATTGGTTCTTGATCGGTTTATAATTTTCTCATTGGTGTTTAGCAAATCCGCTATTTTTATCATTTAAACTGCATGCTTATTTGCTCTTGGCTTTTGTCGTATGTCTTTTCATCCATAAGCTCATTACTTTTTGCATTGAAAAAGGCGTTCCCTGTAACGCCGAAACACGTGTCTGCTGTTATCGGCAAATTTGTGGTTTTTTTAACGTTGTTTTTCTTACTTTACTGTTCGGCACAAAGGTATTTATTTATCTTACACACTATGTATTTTAGAATCATATTTCACTTTTAGCAATAAGACAAAGAATTTTTCAATGACTAATATGGTTTAACATTTTGCTCAAATTCGCTCAATCTTTGACCAAAAATATTCTGAATTATTGTTTAAAATACATTGCGATCTTCCTATACTTGAAAATATATCTTCAATTTCCAAAACTTTTTTTTTTTTTTTTTTGGTCTATTAACATTATCTGAAACTGAAAGCTGTTTTTCGACGTCTAAATACATTCTCTGAAAGTAGAAAGAATCTCTCAATGTTTGAAAGCTTAGTAAAAAAATTAATGTTTCAGATAAATACAAAACATAGAAAAGTTGCATTCAAAACTTTTAATTGGTCAAGAACAATTTTGTCTTATTATAGTTAATAATGTCAGTATTATTATTGTTTTTTTTTTTTTTTTTTGTTATTTATTTATGACTAGTGATACCCGCACGGCTTTGCCCGTAATAGAAAAATCAAAAGGTCTTTTGGTTCGCCTGTATATTTACAAATAATGTATGGTGAATTTCCTCGCCAGTTGACTTGTGCCCATCTTACGGTTCCACGTTATGATAATTTCGTAATTTACTCGTCCATCTTATGATATTTTTTTTCTTAAAATTGGAATAGAAAAAGAACCACATCGAATTTTTGGAAAATCGCTTCGAGGTGCACACCCCCATGCTACATACTAACTTTGCCAAATTTCATGAAAATCGGCCGAACGGTTTAGGCGCTATGCGCGTCACAGACATCCAGACATCCTCCGGACAGAGAGACTTTCAGCTTTATTATTAGTAAAGATTACCCCTGAATGTCCAAAGCGTAAAAATCACCGATTGTCACCCGCCGCAAGTAGCGGTCATGGGTTGGCGAACGAAACGAACAATTAACGGAGCCCTTAATTCCGGTATAACTTTTACTTCATTGCTGCCTGGTAATTAAAAACTGCTTTGTGATAATGCTTTATTGTCAGTTAGGCTTTGAGATGGTGATGAAGTCATGAACACGTAAATTTTCCTTATAGTAGGGGAATGTGGGGCAAAGTGAAGTAGTTTTGATAGCTTACTTTTTTTTAAAACGAACAACCTGAAAATTCTTTCTGAAAATTACGGTACACAAAGAAAGAATGAAACGTTTTACAATAAAACTTGCACTGAAGTATTATTTTTTATTTCTTGCAGTAAATTTGTACCATTAAAAAAAGATGAACATTTTTCACTTCTTTTTTTCATGCAGTAAAGTGAAAAATAAAATATTTTTGTAATGAAACATTTTGTATTCGATATTTTTGATCAGATAAAAGGGTAAATGAAGGAATTAATGAATAAATTAAAAGGAAATAAAACAGTAAAATGAAAAAATAAATAAGATAATACATGAGAAAAATGAATGCATGAATAAAATACTGAATGAATAAGAAAATAAGTAAATGAATGAATAAATAAGTAAGTGATTAAATGAGAGAATGCAAATGAAATAAAGGGTGTCCCAAAATTAACGCAAGATTTGAATTTGCCACCATTTTTTCCATAAATTGTTGGCAGCCATGAAAAAAGAACAATTTGACAGTTGAGAGTTTAGGGTTAGTAAAAATGGGGTGTTATTGTACCATACAGCTAGAGAGAGAGTGAAACATTTCAATTACTGCATAAGGCATTTCCTAGTCGCGTACTCTCTCATTTCGGTCATCAGAATTGGCACCCTAGATCGTGTGATTTAACATTTTTAAATTTCTTCTTATGGGGTTATTTGAATTCAAAGGTCTATGTCAACAAGCCCACAACCACCCGTGCATTACCGTGTTGCGATACCGAGCGCCAATAACAGTAACTGCTTGACCAGCCTCAACTTTCATTATTTTTGAAACAATTGTTCAATAATGAAAGCGCGTTATTGTATCGTATAACGCTCCATTTTTGATTACCCTAAACTCTCAGCTATCAATTGTTTTTTTTTTTCAGGGTTGCCAACCATTTATTGCAAAAATGGCGGCAAATTCAAATCTTGCGTTAATTTTGGGACACCCTTTACTAATCGATTTCATACAGGACACGCTGCAGATACATGGAGTGATACACAAAACTGGAATGATTGTAGGTAAAATATTCTATTCCACATTTGTCAACTGTAAAAGCTTATGGCAGATTTCAGTATCCTACTTCCCTTGCATGATATGATATGGATTATCCGCAGTGGCGCCGGTTGACACTGAAACCTTTCCCTAACGCACTGTGGAAAATTTTGTGCAACCTTCCTATTCCTATTCAGAGTCACAACAGATTACAACTGTATTTATGTCGAGGACTGCATACTAAGTGCCTTGCCTCCATTATTTTATATACCGATAGATGGCAGCACCATCACCGGATCGAACAGTTAATGAGAATTTAGAACTAGTCCAGGAGCTAATAGCTACCTAGTACTAGCACCCCCAGAGGTATCGTTTCACTTGGAGGACATTGAGACCACGAGCATATTTAACGTCGTCCAGTCCCCTTTGATGACGACGGTGGGTCTTCGACCATCGAGGTTCGAATCCAAGACCCTCCGGCCCCGAATCCGACACTTTACCGATCGAGCTACCACGGCCCTTTGTGCAACCTTACTCCATAAAATCGGCGGCAGCTTAGCTGCCTCCACTGCTCTGGAGTAACTTAACTGATATAACTGGTGTAAAGTTACACATCGCTTGTGGAAGGTTACACCATGGAAATGTAACTATAGCGTAACGTCTCAATCATTTCCGCGTAAGGTTACACCAGTATTTTCTGCATGCTTACAGATACATAGCTTGAAAGGTTACACATTAGCAAAAATTAAGCTTTCATCTGACTTTCTTGAACGGCTACTCATTTTTAAATGTAAGCGTACAGACTCTTCAAGTTAACTATTCGATGGTTTATATTATCCAGATATATATTAAATGATCAAGTAATATTATTTTCTGCACGATTTAAATTGAAAGTTTGAAAATAAACTAGTTGGTTACAATAATTTCAATTTCGTTATAACAGTAACAAAAAAAAATTGATATTTGACATTTTGAATTCAAATTATGTTTTTCGCAATCACGAGTGTGTATGTGTAGGCGTGTGTGTTTGTGTGGGTATGTGTTTGTGTCTGTGTACAGGCATGAGTGTATGGGTATGTGTATATGTGTATATGTAGGCGTGTGTGCTTGTGTATGTGTGTGTGTGTGCAGGTGTGTGTGTGTGTATGTATGTATGTTTGCATGCGTGTGTGTGTGTAGGATACTGACGCAACCTGGAGACGGTGTCCGCTAGAGGAGCAGCATCGGGAGGAGCCGGTCGCCGGTGGTGCTGCAGAGGGAGGCAGGGGGAAAATAAAATCAGCGTAACGCCAAGGACAGTCAAGTAAGAACAATAAGCAATCGTGATTGCTCAAAAAAAAAAAAACATCATAGAAGCCCCATATTTACAGTTCTTGCTTTTAATTATTCGTTAATTCAATATTTATCAAGTTCATATTTTTTCACAACCAATATACTTTTTTTTCAATATACAAACAAGACTTTTTTATTGCACTAAGAGAGGAAATAACCCACAACGAACTCACAACGCGAGTCTTCTGCCACTAATGCCGGTTTTCGTTTCGCTATAAAGAGTTTACCAGCTCTGCGCCGATTCTGATCTTTACGCATGCGCTTTGAGTTTTTCCCAAACCATAGTGCAAGGTTCCTCCGACAATTTGGGTTTTTTAAAATGATGATACTACACTCTTCAGAAATTATGTAACGTTACACCCATAATTATGGTAACCTTACACATTTTTTTTACAGTGCGTCTAAACAGCAAGCACATTGAATTGAAGAAATGCTATAAGCGTGAATTGACAATTTTAGTGCATCGAAATTGAAAGAACAATAATCGTTTAGATAATCTTCAAAATAAATGCAACGACTATTTCGCAAAAAAGAGAGAAAGATAGAGATAGAGAAATAGAAAAAGCGCGTTATTATATCGTATAACGCTCCATTTTTGATTGCCCTAAACTCTCAGCTGTCAAATTGTTCTTTTTTCAGGGTTGCCAACCATTTATTGCAAAAATGGCGGCAAATTCAAATCTTGCGTTAATTTTGGGACACCCTTTAGTTGATAAATGAATGCGTAAGTGATTTGACTAAGGATTGAATAAGGTAATGAAAAAACCTATTTTACTTTGCCCTGCACGTATTTAACTAATGGGGTCGTTTCCAAATTTTTAAAAGTATTTTTTTCTGAAAGAGCATGCTTAAAAACATAGGATCTGACCATTTTTTAAATGATTTGATTAAGTTTAATACTTAATCAAATTAATTTTTTTAAGTTTAATATTTTTAAAAAATTACTCAAATCGGTGCGCTTTCATAGTTTACACTTCTGTCGTGTGACATCACAAATGATGAAGTGCCATTCAGAAGTACCATTCACGGAGAAAAATATTTAATTCGCATCTTTACTCACGTGTATTGGCAACGATAAGGTTGATAGCAAGCGTAGAGCGCAATTTTAATTCGCTGCTTGATTATCATAACGTGGAAACGTAGTAGAAAGATGCGCCAAATTGCATCATTTGTGACGTCATAAAGACTACGACTTGTTTGAAAAATCGAACATTTTAAAAAATTAATTTAAAAAAACTGTTGTGAAAATAAAAGTATTTTCTGGGTCCATGTATTTTTTTTTTTTTTTTTTTTTTTTGCTCATTCTATCCATTTCAATGAACTAAAAGTAGTACTTTTGACTGAAGGAAACCACCCCCTTGTACAAAATATTTAAAACAGAAATAAGCTTAACATTGAATAAATAAATACTTCGCCGAATATTAGTAGGCCTCAATTAATATTTAAAAAGTTAATAACGTGAACTTTATCATTTAATAATAACAAAAATAATTTTTGCCTGGCATCAAAAAATTACGATATGAGTATCAATTTTTAAAAATTGCTTGCATTATCATATTCTTTGATTTTCAGAGGTAGTTTTTTCTTGACTGGAATAGACTACACGTGTTACTACATAGTTAAAATATTACGAGGTAGGTGGTGGTAAAAGCTAAGTAAATGTTTCACCATTTCACTTTGCCCCGCTATTTCACTTTGCCCAACATTCCCCTACATCAGAAAATAGGGGGGGGGAATGCCTTATTATGATGACACAGCCTTATTTGAAGCAGTCACCTTATTCAGAATTTGAAAAAATATATATTGTTACAAATTCTGTAAATAGTAATTATTGTAGTAACGTAACTTGTAAATAGTGTCCCGTAATGAATATACAGCCCCTATACATTCGGCTGAAATATACGAACCCCGTATTTCTTTTTTTTTTTTTTTTTTTTTTTGTTCATTGATAAAATTTGATAACGTTCTACTATTTTCGAGAAGCGTTTGGAATATTTGAGAGATTTCTTTCGATGTTTATAAAAGCGTCCCGCGTGATAAAAAGTTAGTTTCGATTGAGAATTCGAACTGATAGTGTATTAGCTCTGTTTATTGCGAGGCATTTCGCCGTGTTGTTTTTCGTATTTGGAAGTAAATACGTGTGTAACCGTTGAGTTTACGGTGTGGTGTGATATTTGCTTAATTGCTGATGATTAATTTAGCAGTTGTTGACGATCTTTCCTGTACATAGTGTAAATAAATTCTCTGTGTTTTTAATCAAGAACTGTGTCGTCCTATCAAGAAAGTTGGAAGTCGCGCCGGATCCGTTACAATATATATATATATATATATACTAGCATTCCCGTACCCGGCATTGCTCGGGTAATGGAATTAGCAGGGGTTAACAGTACTTGGTGCACCTAGTTTCGAAAATCCCCTATAATAATTACTTATTACCTATAACTTTTTCTAATTTGGGGAGGATCCCGGGGCCCCTGGACTCCTCACATACATGCCCTTGTCCTTAACTGATCTTTAACTGTTATTAACGATCCTTTTAAAGTATTGATTATCTTTGCAAACACAGGCCATCCACATTTTATTGTTATACCTATGTTTAAGCTAGAACTTCTTTGTATACAACATTTTTAGTTTTTTTTCTGGTGCAAAAATTATTAAACTGCTTGATGAACTGGCTTTGGAGCAAGCTACATAACATTGGTCGTATGAAAAAAAGTCTTCTCTTAAATCGATCCCTGCTACTTTTAATGTCTGTCCTTGTGACTTATTAATGGTTATTGCAAAGCAAACTTTAACAGGAAACTGCACTCTTCTAAATTCAAAAGGATAGTCCGCCTGTGATGATGTTCTTAAAAACTTCGTTTCTAGTTTTGAAAAAATGAAAGCAAAAGACAGAATTATTATGATTTGACTTGAGAAAAGCCTCGAAGAATCACGTGAGAAACAAAAACAATATCAAATTTATAGTTCGCTATCGACCAAAAGTTGAGATGAAGTATTGAATAATGATTTGAATGGAGGAAAGCCTTCGAAAATAAGGGATTTGAATTTCAATGACAGGTTTTTAATTTCGCAGAAATTAAGGGGTTTTAATTAATTTCTCCCGAACTAATTGAGATTTCGAAAAATCCTTTCTTAGTGGTTACTTTCGTAATCATGCGGACATGCCTGCAAAATTTCAAGTCTGAAGCTTCAGCGGTTTCGGCTGTGCGTTGATATATATATATATATATATATATATATATATATATATATATATATATATATATATATTAGGGTGTCCCAAAAAATGAAAGTCATTTTTTTAAAACGCATACCCTCTTATTTTTTTCCTTTTACATCAAAACCGTTGTAAAAAAAAGTTTCATGCAATTTGAAGCACGGTAACCCGTGCCGACTTGCGCCTAAAGGGCTAAACGTGCAAATAGCACGTGTATTCATAAGCAAGCAAACGCTGACGACGCGATACTTTGCGAAGCTCAAAACAGCTGTAAATAGTGCACAGAAAACAAATGGAAACAGAAAAAACCTATGTTGGGGAGGGAGGGGGTTTATCCGTGGCAATTTGCAAAACGTCAAACTTGTCAGTACGAATACATTCCGGTCAGCGAGCGCAGTATAGTCATTCTATAGGGAACGAAACATGGCACTGGAATTGCGAAGTTCGAAAAAAGATATTTTTAATAGGAGTCGTAAAACAAATTACAGGTTTGAAACTTCCCTCTAACGGACAAGTTCTGTCTGTTTTGTTTTATAACATTCGAGAAGTAAATTTAACCATCAGTAAAAGTGCAAATCTCGCTATTCGGGAATGCATCATCTTTTAGGAAAAGGCACGCATTACCACCAAATCGTTGCCAAAATGTGTGAATAAGCTTAAAACCCTGTCTCAAATTTGGAGAGACTTACAAAAAAAATGCAAAAAAAAAAAAAAAACTGCAAGAAGTATTCAGGCAGCGCCGAAAAGAATTTGAAAGTAATTTAAACAATTTATTCAATATTGCACATGCTGATGCACTTCGGTTAATCAAAATAGAGGAAGATGGGATTTTCTTGCAGCTCCAAAGAGAGGCCGATCGACATGGTCACTTTAGGTAAGGTGGATAAAAAACTGGCCGACAAAGAGGAAAGGGCTCGACTTTGAGCTGTCAAAGAAGAAAACACAGGCACATGAAATACGATTCCGCTTCAACATCCTCGGAATTGTATGAACCTGTACAAGAAAATTCCTCTTCGAGCTCTAGTGAAAATATTAATTGAGAAGATTTCCCTGAAACATAAAGCAGTACCTGGAACACGTTTATCAGAACCTGAAACAAGTATATCAGAACCTGGAACAAGTATTCTAGAACCTGGAACAAGTAAATATGTAATGAGGAGCGATTTTATTACACTCCGAAATCAGTTGCTGCATTGGACAGGTGTCCAAGTATACGAGATTATGTGTTTATTCTTGAAGCTACTATTGACGCACTTGGGTGTTGATGAATTTCCCTACGTATCTTCAATTCAAAGAATTCGAACCGAAAAGCGGAAGGAGCACGAGGAAAGAATAAAAATTGGTTTTCAGTACGAGGTACCACATGTAGTGAATTTACCTTGGGATATGAAAGTGTTGCCTGCTTTGAGTGCTCAAAAATCAAAAGAATATCTCTTATCTATAGTTATTTCATAAGGATGTGACAAACAACTCATTGCTGAGTCTAAACTGGATAATTCTACAAGAAAAGAACAAAAACAGGCTGTTTTAAAGGCCTGGAATCTCGAATCTGATTGGAATCTCGAAGACAAAGTTCAAAACACTTTGTTGTGATACTACAGCTTCCAAAACAGGTCCTTTAAGTGGTTCTTGCGCTATTCTTGAGCCAATATTTGATAGAGAAATGCTTTCCTTTGCTTGCCGCCAGCATATATATTAACTGATCTATCCCACTAAAATACAGTGTTATGGGGGAAGCTGCGGAGTTGTTCTGAACTGTTCCCTAACTTGGAAAATTTACTTGACTTTTACCGTGCTGAACTCACTAATATTACGGTCAGGGATGACTATCAAGAGTTGATAGAACTGCCTATCATATTTTTAGGTGGAGGTATAGAAATGAATTTAAAATAATACCACCGGGAGCCATGCACCAAGCTCGATGGACGGTTCGAGCGATTTACTCCCTAAAGCTATTACTATTTAGTTCACAACTAAAATCAGATACGAAGGAAAATGAAACATTGTTTGATGTCTGCTTGTTTGTAATAACAATATACGTAAAACCATGGCTTCAATGCATTTTGGCAGTCAAAGCACCCGACAAAGATTTGTGCCTTTTGAAAAAGTGTACGAAAATGTGGACCCAACTATCTCAAAAGCTGCTCTACAAAAATTCATCCAGCTTTTATGCTATGGTCAATAGTATTTCATTCTTTGATGTGAAAAAGCCCGTCTCAATGTTTACAGCAGTAAACGATGCAGCTGAAAAAGCGGTTAAAAATGATGCAGGGCTTTCATGGTTTGCTTACAGCTGATGATGAACAAAAACAATTTGTGTTACGTTGCGTTCAAGAGCACCAGAATCTCTATCCTGACTGCAAAGAGGAAACATTGAAATAAAAATATGTGCAGTAATGTTTCTTGTAGTCTAATATTGTTGTAAATATCTGCTTCAAATAAATTGATGTCACGTGTAGTAAGGAATTATTCAGTTAGCAATATTTCCACTGTAGTCGCTGTACAGGATTTCAGGTCCAACTTTGACCTCAAGTCGGCACGGGTTCCCGTTATTTTATTGCAATAAAACGTTTTTCTCATATTTCTGAGGTGAAAAGGAAAAAATTTGGAGGGTATGCGTATTCAATTTCACAAATTTTTTTTTCGCCATTATATCTTGGGACACCCTAATATATATATATATATATATATATGTATATATATATATATATGTTATCTCAGGACATTGATTTTTATATATTAAGATATATATAGTCGCAGTGTAGCTTTAACAATAAAATACTCAAAATACAAGTATACACCTGAGAATAAAAGTGACATTTTTGAATGCGCTTTGTAAGTAATAAAGAATAAAATTAGATATCTGTTTTTTTTTTTTTTTTTTTTTTTTTTTTTTTTTTTTTTTTTTTTAATATCAATGTACATATTCTGTTACTATTTGGTGGTTTAACGGAAGTTCTGGAAGTCTTGGATTTTTTTTCAAGCACGTAAAATGTCGGACCTCTCAAATTTTTAAAGAGGCCAAATTGTTGGAGCGCGTCTAGCTGTAGCAAGTGTAACTGAAACATTTCAACTTTTTGGCGCATCTAAAAGTACAGTATCTTAAGTCATGATAGCATACACACAGCGCGGTAGGACAAGCTTCGGCAAAGCAAAATAGTGGGCGGAAAGAGAAGCTCAGTGAAGTAAACCGACGGGTATTAAAGTGGATTGTAATGTCTATAAACTAAATAACAGCAGCAAAAGTGACCAGAGAACTCAATCACCATATAGAGTCACCAGTGTGAGCGGTTAAAGTTAGAAGGGCACCTTTATAAACAGAACATGTACGGCAGAGTAGCGATTACCAAAATTTTTTTTACAAGTGTTTCCATTATTTTGATAACTACCTGTACATTACTATTTATGAGGAGAGAAAGGAGGAGGGGTGATGAAAATATTGATAGCAAACTGGGTTGCGAGAACTTAAAGGTTGAGAATCCCTAATTTTTAAACAATAAGATTTGCGATTCGTCAGAGCAGCTGATCGCTTTGCATTTCCCATTTTTAAACTTTCATTCAAACGAAAAGCTATCACAAAACGAAACTTCAGCGCATTTGACTTTCAAATTTAATTTTAACCGCATACCAAGCAAATCCGATAGGGTCTCATTTGATTATGTCTACGTTTGCAGTTTCCTAATTAACAATTGATGTCCACGGCAAAAGTTTCTTTCCCATACAAATTTTAATGATTAAACATCTTTCTTGAATCCAATCACGTTCCAATTTTAATTAACGTAAATTTTAACGAACGTCAGATGTATTCGAATGTAATCAACCTAATTAAGAATTAATTTTTCAATAAATAAAGTTGCACGCAAACCTTATTGCATAAATTATTGCAATTCGGTTACAATAGAAGCAGTTGACTAAAGTGAATAACTGGATGAAATCCATCTTATTGTACGTACGTGAAGTTGACGCTTTGTATAAGCAAGAAAAAAATTGAAGGAGCTTTAAAAAAACGAGCTGATGTGTGCATCACATGACTTCCTTTTACTCCAATTTACTGTCATTTCCCCATCATTGGCAATTTTAATGTGATTCAATTGTTTACTCTCTAAATATCACCAACAGTGGCCAAATTAAAATCAAATTTAAAATTAAAAAAATCGTCAAATTTTTCGCCAAGTTGGCGAAAAAACTTGGTGACCTAAAGACTGGCGATATATCGCCAAGTGTCCGACAAATTGTAACACCATTTGAGTTTACATCGAAATTAATAATGATTTCCCCGCAAAAAGGGGCAAAAGACCCCCTTAGGAACATCCGAATGCAAGCAAAATTGAAGTTGCACAACTAGGTCCCACTACGAGTCTACGTACCAAATTTCAACTTTCTAGGGCATACCGTTTTTGAGTTATGCGAGATACATACACACATACATACGTACATACAGACGTCACGAGAAAATTCGTTGTAATTAACTCGGGGGTCGTCAAAATGGATATTTCGGGTGTCTGTAGGTTCCTAGGCATATATTCACGTGTGGTCGGGTCGAAAAAAGAACTCAACATTGATTCGGAAGTGCGAAAAATAGAAATTAAGGCCGATTTTTGAGTGAAAATTTTTTCGCGAATACAATACTTCCTTTTTTTGTAAAAGGAAGTAAAAATAATGTTTGCAAAAAATTTTAAAATTTGTAAATTTTTATTTGATTAAAGTTCTATTTATTGATTTTTCAAGTCACTTAATAGAAGCTTCACAAAATGTTTATCATCAACAACCCACGTTTGTTGATGGTCGTCGAGGGCCAAGACGGTTCCTTTGTCAGTATGTTTCACTAACCTCCCCACCCCCCAATAAACCTTTACACAGCCCAAATTCAAAATAATAGAATATCAGAAATGTTTGAACAAAACTTTTCCCTGAGTCGGGAAAAATGAGAGCATGCTAATCAAAAAGAGTTAAACACGTTATTCATGAGAAGGTAAACCAATTTCAACAACTTTGCATACATTATTTCAACAACTTACGGATCATTAACTCATTGGAAAATTATATTCATTTTTATATGGGTCAAAAAATTAGAATAATTTATTCATTCAATGTGAATTTAAAAAAGGTTTAAAGAGTAGTGAAAAAAAAAATGCATACCTGTTAACAGATAGCCTGTCATACGTATAAAGTTTGGTGCTCGGATTGTTTTACGCCCTTTTAAAAGCTTTTTATTGCTCAAAATGAGTCGTCAAGGTGATAAATAGGAAAAAACAAAATTCCGTATTGTATCATTGCTTAAAGTTGGAAAAAAAATAATCCAACTCAATTCAAATTAACTTTTTACTATCTACGGTATGTAAGATTTTAAAGGAATATAGAAGGACTGACCAACTAAAAAGTAACCGAAGTGAATGAGGTAGAAAAATTGTGCAACTGGCAGAGAGGAACCCAAATTAAAGCGAATCGTCCAAAATAATCGTTGAAAAATGCTTCTTACGTCCATAAGTGTTGGAAAGAATCTATATTTTTCGTATCCACGCCAACTACACTTGGACGGTTGCATAAACTGCAGTTCCAAATGCGAATCTACGAAGTAAAACCAAAGAGAAACACGAAGCAAAATCGTGCATGACTCTCCTGGAGCAAAATAGCTCATAAAGCAACAAAAGGTTGAAAAAATATTATGTGCAGTGATGAATCTTTTTTTTTTTTTTTTTGAAATTTCTGTAAACGAAAAAGGTGTTCTGGTTTGACATTTTTAAAAGTAAAGTGTATGAGAGATCTTGTGAAAGACGTTCTCTCAAATTTGAGTAATCTTTTTTAACACGTGAGTGCATGAGGGCTGTTGGAATTGGGCAATTCTATGTACTATCTTATAATATAACAATGTGTGACTTCCGTTGTTTATCAGTAATACTGCATGATACTTCATCTGAGGCACAGCAGTGACACATGTTATATTCCGGCAAAATTCTACCCCATGTCACATCTCTAAATTGACTAGTTAAGTTTAAACCAGGAAGAGGAATTTCGGTATTAAACTAGTCAAGCAACTCTACCGATCACAGTACGGTCAAGAATTTGTGGTACCATCATATCTAAAGAAAACGATTCAAGACCGAATGCCCGCTAACAAAATTGAACTCGTTGCCGCATTGAAGAGGGTATGAAAACATTGTCAGTAGAGATGAATGTAAATAAGTGGTTGAATCCGTGTGTGAAAGGATTAAAGCATTGAAACCAGGAAAAATGACGCATTCAAATATTGTTTCTTTTGAAAATATTTTTCCCGCTTTAGATGAAAATATTCTTTTTTTTTTGAGCAATCACGATTGCTTATTGTTCTCACTTGACTGTTTTGATGTGCTATCATTTTATTTTCCCGCCAGCACCCTGTGCCATCACCACCGTCGCGTCGACCAGCCTTCACGATGCTGCTCCTTTTGCGAAAACCGTGTCCAGGTTGCATCCATATGCTACACACACGCGCATACATACACACACATGCGGACACACAAATACATACACATACACAAACACATACACACACTCAAACACATGCATACATACAGACACCACCTACACATACACACACAAACATACACATACACACACACCTACACACAACTACCCACACGCTCATCACAGTCATGCCTACACACAGACACAAACACATATGATTACACACACATACACATTCCCCACCACACACCAACACTCATACACACAACTACCCACACACTCATACCTGCACACAGACACAAACACACATGCCTACACATACA
Organism: Uloborus diversus; assembly: GCF_026930045.1. Taxonomy (NCBI): domain Eukaryota; kingdom Metazoa; phylum Arthropoda; class Arachnida; order Araneae; family Uloboridae; genus Uloborus; species Uloborus diversus. Next base: position 88,972,747 of record NC_072732.1, on the reverse strand, counting down.
TACACATACCCCCCTGCACACAAACACACATACCCCCCACACACACATAAACACACATGCCTACACACACACACACTAGTGATTGCGAAAAACATAATTTGAATTCAAGAGGTCAAAATTCAAATTATTTTTTTTTTCTTTTGACTCAATGCAAACCCACATCACTATAAACTTTTGGATTATTTTGTCTAAGATTTTTTCCTAATTAAGTATATTTGAAATGAAATGTACACTTTAACGTCTAAGAAAGGCGGCACGTTCATTTAAATACCTAATTTGCCCTTATATTTGGTGAAAATAAACTTTTTTCCAAAAAGTGTAAAGTATTCTACTATTTTGAATTTGGGTTGTAATAAAAACTGCCCTGATTCCGAGTAGGGCCCCTATTCGCCGACTACAGGGGTGATTCTGTTCCGGTATTTGACCGAATTTCCGGTATTTTCGGACGTATTTCCGGTATTTTTATGTCCGAAAATACCGGAATTATGTGTTTTTTTTTTTTTTTTTTTTTTTAATGCTTTTATCTCCCTACCTCCGCAATCTTTTTAAATTATATAATACTCATCAAATATACCTGCAAGAGCCTTAAGATGGACACCTATCCCTTAAGATGGACAAATGTCAAGATAATTTGTATAACACCAGCTCAAAAGTAACTTTGTAACCCATTAAAAATTTAACCAAATGTACACACAATATTTTGACTCAGAACTATTTAATACATTTAATACTATGGCAAAGGTGCACTTAAGTAATAGGGGCCAAAGATTACCCCCCCCCCCCTTCTCGCTTTAAAACTTTCAGGTATTTTTTGATGAACTCACAATCACCCCTGCGACTAGACTGACATGGCCTCTAGTCAAATGAAACTTGATGACTTGAAAAAGTGAACTCTGTGTATAATTGCAAACATTTATTAGTGCAAAACTAGCTAATGCCATCAAATCCTTAATTCCGTTCATAATTTTATTTCCATATCATATCATATACATCACAAGAAGTACCTACTCTATGGAATAAGCCCAAAACTAAAAGAATAAAATAATAGTTTAAAAAACTAAAAAACACGTTTTCGTAGCAAAATGAACTGAAAAGTGAAAAATAATCTTTGGATGATAGTAGTTGATCAAACACCTAATTTTAATGTAATACAAAAAACCGTGGGGTGCTGTCTATTTACATTTTTGCATGGACAACAAATGGAAGAAATTCAAGACAACTGATAAGACGCCCCCCACGTTTTTTTTTTTTTTTTTTGTATTACATTAAAATTAAGTGATTGGTCAACTACTATCATCCAAAGATTATTTTTCACTTTTCAGTTCATTTTGCTACGAAAGCGTGTTTTTTTAGATTTTTAAACTATTATTTTATTTTCTTCTTTTTAGTTTAACTTGTTTTACGGAAAAATATCGATGTATGTGTGCGGAAATCATATCTACATTACTTTGAAAATTTGAGATGCATTTGAATAAAAGTTTTGTTCAACAATGGTCTAATCAGCAATGAATTTCCAATTGAAGGCTCACCTAAATTTTGGCATGAAATTAGTTAAAAACAGTTACATTTCATGTTCTAATTACCTTGGAACATTGAAACAAATTTTGTCTGATGCTGAAAAATTAAAGGTTTTTGTAGATATTTTTAAACAATTTTTGCGAGCATTTTTTAATGTTTTTTTTTTTTTAATTTTTCCTTTTTCACATTGTTGGATTTATGCCAAAATATTGAGTTAAATTGGAGGAAACTAACAATTAAAAGAGTTTATTAATTTGATTATAGAATATTGCATTGTCATCGGGTCTGAGGTCGCGTGCCAAATTTCAAAAGAATCCGATCGCAGGAAGTGGGCGAAATTTGAGCTGCAAGATTCCGTTACAAGATACATACATACATACAGGTGAAGCTAATAAAAGCGTGTTAAAAAAGTCGTCCACTTAGAAGTTTTGGTTGGATGTCAATTCCATATAGCATGTTTTCCCCCAGAAATGATGATGGTGATGTTTGTGATGATGATTGCGATAGTTATAATATGAATAATATTAATAATAACTATGTCGAAGATGATTATGATGACGATGATGATGGCCATGATGATGATAAAAAATTATGATGATTAATTACTTTGATGGTAACAAAAATATTGATGATGATGATGATGGTAAAATAGTAAACTTTGTAAAATGTATTGTAACGGATTCGGTGCGACTTCCACTTTCTTGAAATGAAGACACAGTTCTTGATAAAAACACAGGAGCTTTATTTACACTATGTACAGGAGAAATCGTTAACAACTGCTAAAATAATCACCAGCAATTAAGCAAATATCACTCAACACCGTAAACTCAACGGTTACACTCGTATTTACTTCCAAATACGAAAACAACACAGCGAAATGCCTCGCTATAAACAGAGCTAATACACACTCTCAGTACAAATTCTCAATCGAAACTCTACTTTTTATCACGCAGGACGCCTTTATAAACATCGAAGAAGTTTCCACAACATTCTTTCTGCTTCCCGAAATGCGTAGACCGTTATCAAATTTTATCAATGAAAAAAAAAGGAAATAGGGGATCGTATACTTTAGCGGAATGAAAAGGGGTTGTATATTCATTACGGGAAACTATTTACAGGTTACGTTACTACAATAATTACTATTTACAGAATTTGTAACATTGCCCCCTTCCTAAGGACTGCACGTCCCGGGCAGTACAATCCCCAGAAAGGGTGCCAAACTTCTATCACAAGTTTGCAAATATACACATTAATTAATAACTAACAGATACAGAAAACACAATAATAACAAGAAATATTACTAAACATTAAAGCAAAAATTATCTACAACTTTTATGTTATCAACCATGGTTGTTTACGTAATACTCATTAACTATGGCCATAGTATGGGGCTAACCGATCATAATGTACAACCCTAGGTTTTGCATTAGGTGATTTTTGGATCCTCACTTCGACGTCATTCAGTCGGTTACGGACTTTGTAGGGTCCATCCCAATGCGACTGCAATTTGGGTGAAAGACCTTTCCGTCGGATGGGATTCCATAACCAAACCTTGTCGCCTTCGTTGAATTCATGTCCAGTAGACCTTGTGTCGTATCGGGTCTTCATCTTCTCCGCCGCGATGTTGATTCGCTCTCGTGCGAAGTTATGAACGTCTTCCAACCGGGCCTGGAGATCCTGGATGTACTCCTCAGGCGATGAAGGCGCATCTGGAGGACGACCGAAGACGAGATCACAAGGTAGCCGAAGCTCTCGTCCGAAGAGCATCTGAGATGGGGCATATCCGGTAGTCTCGTGGACAGCACTGCGGTAGGCCAGCAGGAACAAAGGTAGCTTCTTGTCCCAATCCTGTTGATTTCTGGAGACCATAAGCGAGAGATTATTCAGGATTGTGCGGTTAAATCTCTCCACCATGCCGTCCGATTGTGGGTGTAGTGGTGTTGTCCTAGTTTTCTCAATTCCGAGAATTTGACATAGGCCCTTAAACACAGCAGAGATGAAATTCCTCCCTTGATCGGAATGAATCTGCAAAGGTGTTCCGTATCTCGAGATCCAATGTTGGACTAGAGTCTCTGCTACGGTGGTAGCCTCTTGATCTGGAATGGGATATGCTTCCGGCCATTTGGTGAAGTAGTCGATGGAAACAAGAATGTATTTGTTCCCATCAGCAGTTCTTGGTAGAGGACCCAGGATGTCGATCCCAATTTGTTCGAAAGGAGCTCCAACGTTGTACAGATGTAGCTTCCCTCTGCTTCTCGTCTTTGGTCCTTTAAGAGCAGCACAGGCGTCACAAGAATGGCACCACTTCTCCACGTCATCCTTCGCCTTGCTCCAGAAGAAGCGCTCCCGAACTTTATTGAGGGTTTTCAAGACACCAAAATGTCCTCCAGTCGCACTACTATGTATTTCTTTCAGAACATCTGAAATCCTTGATCGAGGAAGTAGAAACTGCCACCTAGATGTTTTGCCGTCGTCAGATTCCCATTTTTGGTGTAGCACGCCGTTCCGTAAATGGAGCGAGTTCCATAAAGCCCAGTATCTTTTTGTTGCAGGACTGAAGATGGAAACGTCCTGCCAGCTAGGTCGCCGACTGTCACTTTCCATGAACTCCAAAATTGGTTTTATGTCGGGGTCTTCAAGTTGATCTTTTCGAACTTGGTCGTCACTCCATGGATCAGGTTCTGATGATATTGGAGTCACTGTCACCTGATAGGCGGTAGGGCTAGTCGTTCCATACTGTTTCTCGATTCGGGAACAATAGTGGCAGTTCTCAGGACAGGGTCTCCTTGATAAAGCGTCAGCATTACCGTGAGATAACCCTTTTCGATGCTTGATCTCCATGTCATATTCCTGGAGCCGCTGTATCCATCTGGCTATCTGGCCTTCCGGATTTTTGAAGTTCAAAAGCCAAGTTAATGAGGCATGATCTGTCCGAAGCAGATATTTTCGGCCGTAGAGGTAATGATGGAAGTGTTCTACAGCTTTCACTATGGCCAGTAACTCCTTTCTGGTGACGCAGTAATTTCGCTCCGACTTTGATAAGCATTTGCTCCAGTAAGCGATGACATGTTCATTTCCGTCAATTTCTTGGGATAAAACAGCTCCGATGCCCTCGTTGCTCGCATCAGTGACCAGGATGAAGGATTTTTCAGGCTGAGGATAGGCGAGGATAGGCGTTGATGTTAAAGCCTTTTTCAGTCGTAGAAATGCATCTTCGCATTCCTTGGACCATTCAAACTTTTGCTTGCTCTCCGTCAGCTTATGCAAAGGTCGTGCAATGTTGGAAAAACCCTTTACAAACTTCCTGTAGTACGTGCAGAGCCCCAGGAAACTTCGCAGCTGATGGATGTTTTCGGGACGACTCCAACTCTTGACCGCAGATACCTTTTCTGGATCGGTTTGTACACCTTCAGAAGAGATGATGTGACCAAGGTAGTTCACTTCCCGGCGGAACAAATTACATTTGGACGGGCTTAAATTCAGATTGGCTTCCTTAAACTTCTGCAGCACCTTCCTAAGATTTGCCAGATGTTCTTCGAAACTGCGTCCCACGATGATGATATCGTCTAAGTAGACCAGACAGGATTCGTAGGAAAGTCCTCTTAACACTGTCTCCATAAGACGCTCGAACGTAGCTGGTGCATTGCAGAGGCCGAAGGGCATCACTTTAAACTGCCATAAGCCTTGTCCAGTCGTAAACGCTGTCTTCTCTCGGTCATCAGGGTGTATCTCAACCTGCCAGTAGCCGCTCTTCAAGTCCAAGGTCGAAAACTACTTGTGTCCGGAAAGAGTGTCCAAGGTGTCGTCTATCCGTGGAATAGGGTAACTGTCTTTCTTGGTGATTTCATTCAGCCGCCGGTAATCGACACAAAATCTAGTGGAGCCATCTTTCTTTCGGACCAAGACGATGGGAGAGGCCCAAGGACTGGACGAAGGTTCGATGACATCATTCTCCTGCATCTCTTTCAGGAGGGTCTCAACCTCTTCCTTCTTGGCGAACGGTAGTCGTCTTGGATGCTGTTTAATAGGGGGGTGTTCTCCAGTGTAAATCCTATGCTGCGTTAAGTTCGTACGGCCAACATCCTCCGATGCTGATGAAAACAGATGCTTGAAGTCATCCACCAATTGTTCCGCAGCAGTTCTTTGATCTTTCCAGAATGGCGCACTCCCAACTAACTTCGATGTCAAGGACTCAGAAGACACAGTCTCAGGGGAATTGATTCTTCTAATGATGCAGTTTACGGGAGTACAAGTTGCTAACACTTCGCCTTTCCGGATATTCCTTGGCCTTTCACTCACGTTGGCAACTCTCACAGGAATTACATCCTTAGAAAGGTCCACAAGCGTAGATGCTACCAGCACTCCTTTTGGGTTATTGCTTAAGTTGGGGTATTCAATGAGTCCAAATCGAAAACTATTGATTTCTTCAATGCAGCCAGGTATTAATGATTCTGACCTTGAGGGAATCGATAAATCTGTTTGGGCTATTATTTGATGAGCTGATTTTACATCATTTTCTGCGTTGAAGATGGCTATGTCTTCTCTCATCGAGTGCAGTTCATTAGTCTTGAAATCCAGGGTGAAGTCGTATTTCTTTAAAAAGTCCAACCCGAGAATGAAGGGGTCCGTGATATCCGCGACGAATGCCGTATGATGGTAGGTGGCATTCCCAAACACTATTTCCAAGTCCACTTTGCCTTCAATCTCGATTTTGTCACCTGTCACAGTCTTTAGACTTACGCGTGGCGATGTCCACAACAGTTTCAATCCAAATTCACGAGCCACATCTGTCCTAACGATTGTCACATTGGCTCCAGTGTCGACAATCAGTTTGCAAGGATTCCCATTTACATGTGCGTAAATGAAAAGTCCATCACTGCCACTACTAGAAGAGGAAATCTGCAGAGCTCTGGTGGTGTTGATTTCCTTCCCTCGCGTAGCTTGGCGAACCGGACAACTCCTTCGCAGGTGTCCTTCACTACCGCATTTCCAGCACTTCTGCTCTTGTTTCTTTTGGGCTGTTATGCTGCTCAGATGTCTTGCCAAGTCACCGAGTTGTCTCTCAAGTTCAGCGAGGTGGGACGACCTGGAATCAGACTCATCAGCATCCTGAGTCCAGATTAAATGGCGATCCACACGGGTTGCTTCTTGGGCGGCCTCGTATCTCATCGCAAATACCAAAGCGGATTTCAGGTCGTTTACATTCGCCATCCGGAGGGCCTTCCGGATCTCAGGATTCCGAACTCCGTCGATGAAGTAGTTGAGTGCCAGGTTGTCTCGAACATCCGCAGGACAGTCGCAAAAAGCAAGATGCGACAGTCTCTCGACGTCCGCCGCTAGCTTTTGCAGGGTTTCCCCGGTTTTCTGGAAACGGGACTTGAACTGGAGTCGGCTGAAATCTTTCTGGCACTTCTCACCGAAGCGAAGCTCCAACGCAGCTGTGAGGGCGGCGAAATCCAGGCGCTGGCTGTCCGGAAGGGTCTGAAGAATGTCTTCTGCGTCACCTCTCAGGGATGCTGCAAGATGGCAGGCCTTGGTAGCAGAGTCCCATCCGTTCGCTTCTGCCACTATCATGAATTGAGTTTTGTAAACCTGCTACGAAGTTTTCCCATCAAATGTGGCAAGTTTAATGGACGGTCGAGCAACCGATGTGGGAGCGCCAAACTGTACAGAACTGCTTTCCGCGGTCGCCAATCTCCTTTCCATGTTTTTAATTTTCTCATCCACATGATTTCCAACTGTTGCGATACGGTTTTCTACTGTTTCAAGTTTTTCATCAAAAGCATCAACTCGATGCTCTATCTCATTAAATTTATTTTCCATCACAGTCTTTATCGAAGTAAGGTCTTTCTTAATTTCCTCTTGGTTAGAAGCTAAATCATTTTTCAGCACCATTAAATCACTTTTCCATTGTTCTTGATTAGCCGCCAATTCATTTTTCAATTGTTCTTGATTAGCCGCCATATTATTTTTTTATTGTTCTTGATTAGCCGCCATATCGTTTTTTAATTGTTCTTGATTAGCCGCCATATCATTTTTTAATTGTTCTTGATTAGCCGCCATATCATTTTTTAATTGTTCTTGATTAGCCGCCAAACTTTCAGTCAAGTCGCTTTTCACAGCATTAATTGCTTCCAGAAGTTGTTTTAATTGGTCATCCATTGCGCGAGTAATCACCATAAAAACAAAGTCTATAAATTCAAACAGTCTTTATGAAAAATTGTCCAAAGTCACACTTAATCCAAGAAAGTCCAGAAGAAGCCCCACGTTGGGCGCCAAATTGTAACGGATTCGGTGCGTTTTCCACTTTCTTGAAATGAAGACACAGTTCTTGATAAAAACACAGGAGCTTTATTTACACTATGTACAGGAGAAATCGTTAACAACTGCTAAAATAATCACCAGCAATTAAGCAAATATCACTCAACACCGTAAACGCAACGGTTACACTCGTATTTACTTCCAAATACGAAAACAACACAGCGAATTGCCTCGCTATAAACAGAGCTAATACACACTCTCAGTACAAATTCTCAATCGAAACTCTACTTTTTATCACGCAGGACGCCTTTATAAACATCGAAGAAGTTTCCACAACATTCTTTCTGCTTCCCGAAATGCGTAGACCGTTATCAAATTTTATCAATGAAAAGAAAAGGAAATAGGGGGTCGTATACTTTAGCGGAATGAAAAGGGGTTGTATATTCATTACGGGAAACTATTTACAGGTTACGTTACTACAATAATTACTATTTACAGAATTTGTAACAGTATCGATTCTCACACAAGTTCAATCAATCAGAAATGAATAATGACACAACTCTAAGAACACAATTGAACCATTTATTTCAGAAATCATTGATGTTCCTTTGGTTTTTCAGATAACCATGACGATGAAAATAAGTCTCGTTAGTTGTTTTTTAAAGTAATTTAGAGAGACTAATTTTCGTCGTCATTGTTACAAATCGTTTGCGGTTTCAATATTTCTAGGCTTAGCTAAAGCAGATTTTTCGTTGAAGTACGGGGTTTTTTTGGAGTAAAATCACGTTTTTTCAGGAGAAACGCCTATATATACCTAATCTAGAAAATCACCATTGAAAATAAATAAAACCTAGCTGCTTCGCCCGGCTTTGCATGGTCCACCCCGGATATAAAAGTTATGTCAAGTGACGCGTGTGCAACAGATCTTTCTGCTAAATGATTTTCTTCACGGAGCATTGTTACGGAAAGTTGAGATGAAGCAATGAGTAATAATTTGAATGGAGGAAAGCCTTCGAAAAATATTGATTTTATGTCGAAATCTAAATTTCATAATTAATATAGTTTTTAATTGATATCTCCGCAAATTATTATCGGAGAATTATGTGAAATAGCCAAACATAAAGGCGAGAAAATTACGAATCTATCGATACCTGGTTCGATGGTCAGCTCACTGGCGTTCGGGAGGAGTAACTTGGACATAGATACATACATAAATGTATCTATGTACATATACTAGCGGATATGTACTGAGCGTATGCTACGATACTAACATACGCTCAGTTTTTAATTATATAAAAATATGTAACGGGATACGCTGTAAATAATCTTTATCATAAGGGTACTACTGGTGGATATCGGACATGAAATCGAAATGTTTATTACCGCATCCTAATCACGATTTCTTATTCATTTTTTTTAATGAATTTGCCTCATATTACCTGTTCTAGAAAATCGTCAGTCTTAAAATGACGGGTGCGAAATTCTTCTCCATCTCCATTCCACATTCAGAAACAAGAAACTCAACAAGTAATGTTTTATCCTAATTCGTGATTGCGAAAAGCATACATACCTACACACATGCCCACACACAAGGTATATACACACACACACATGCCTACACACATACACACACAAGACTTAACAAGTAGGGTTCTTTTGCAACTCGTGGTCAAATCCAAGATGTCAAAAATGTCAAAATTTTAAATTTTATTTTATATATATATATATATATATATAGAAGGGTGTCCCAAGATATAATGGCGAAAAAAAAATTTAGGAAATCGAATACGCATACCCTCCATATTTTTTCCTTTTCACCTCAGAAACATCAGGAAAAAATTAATAAAATAACGGGAACCCGTGCCGACTTGAGGTCAAAGTTGGACCTGAAATCCTTTACGGCGACTACAGTGGGAAGATTGCTAACTGCATAATTCCTTACTATACGCGACATCAATTTATTTAAAGCATATATTTACAACAATATTACACTATAAGAAACACCACTGCACATATTTTCGTTCCAATGTTTGCATTTTTTAGTCAAAATAAATCTTCCGGTACTTTTGAACGTAACGTAACACAAATTGTTTTTGCTCCACATCAGCTGGTAGCAAACCATGAAAGTCCTGCATCATCTTTACCACTTTTTCAGCTATATCGTTTACTGCTCTAAGCATTGACACCGTCTTTTTAGCATCAAGGCATGAAATATTATTGACCCATAAAAAAGGACTCTCGTTGAGAAAACTATCATCAATTTTTAAGTCTAGTGAACAATGACTGACTTTTTGCTCATCTGAAATCAATTGTTTTCTCTGCAAAATAATAAAATAACCGGTAACAAATGCACCATTTAAATGAATAATTAAACAGCTAGATGAAATCAATGTGCAAAACTTACCATACAATGAACTACGAAGACCACCTCCAAGGAATGTATTTTTTCTCATGGGTCGAGAATGCTTCTCTACGTAAATTTGTCACGTAAACTTGTAAATTATTTTGTTTCTTCTTCTACCTCATCATCAAAAAGAGCTAGGGCTGCTATTTCCTCAGATAAATACCATAAATCCTGGATGAATTTTTGTGAAGCAGAGTTTGAGATAATTGGGTCCACATTTCGTACGCTTTCAAAGATTTCAAAAAGCACAAATCTTTGTTGAGTGGTTTGACTTCCAAAATGCATTGAAGCCATGGTTTCACGTATATCGTCACTACAAACAAGCAGACATCTGACAATGCTTCATTTTCCTTCGTATCTAATTTTAGTTGTGAGTGCATGGCTCCCGGTGGTCTTTTAAATTTATTTTCTGTATCTCCACCTAAATATATGATAGACAGTTCTATCAACTCTCGATAGCCATCCCTGACCGTAACATTTGTAAGTTCAGCACGGTAAAAGTCAAGTAAATTTTAAAGTTCGGGTACAGTTCGAAACAACTCCGCAGCTCCTCTATAGCACTGTATTTTAGTCGGATCGATGTTTTTCCAAGACTGTCTGAGGTTTTTGAAAAGTGGAATATTAGGGCTTGTTGTGACTTGCTTAATTTTCACTTCGAATACTGTCTTTAATACCAGTTTATATATATGATGGCGGCAGGCAAGGGAAAGCATTTCTCTATCACATTTTTGCTCAAGAAGGGCGCAAGTACCATTGTAACGACCTGTATTGGAAGCTGTAGTATCACAATAGAGAATTTGAACTTTGTCTTCGAGATTCCAATCTAAAACTGCCTTCCAAACAGCCTGTTATTTTCCTGCAGAATTATCCAGTTTGGGCACAGCAATAAGTTGTTCCTTACATACATATGAAATAACTATAGGTTAGCAATCTTCTGATTTTTGATCACTCAAAGCTTTTATTCTTTCCTCGCGCTCTTTCTGCTCGTCGTCAGTTCGAATTCTTTGAGTTGAAAAGATTTACTTATCGGAAATTCATCAATGTTACACCCAAGTGCGTCAATAGTAGCTTCAAGAATAAAAACAGAAATCTCGTATATTTAACTGACACATGCCCAATGCAGCAACTAACTTTGGAGTAATAAAATCGCTCCTCATTACATATTTACTTGTTGCAGGTTCTGATTTACTTGTTCCAGGTTCTGGTATACTTGTTCCAGGTTCTGGTGTACTTGTTCCAGGTTTTGATATTCTTCTTTCAGGTTCTGATAAACTTGTTCCAGTTGCAAGAAAATCCTATCTTCCTCCATTTTGATTAACTGAAGTGCATCAGCATGTGCAATATCAACAAAATAGTTTAAATTACTCACAAAATCTATTTGCCGCTTCCTGAATACTTCTTGCAGTTTCTTTGCATTTTTTCGTAAGTCTTTCCAAACTTGTTACAGGTTTTTAAGTTTATTCACACAATTTGGCAACGATTTGGTGGAAATGCGAGTCTTTTCCCAAAAGATGATTCATCCCTGAATAGCGATATTTGCACTTTCACTGATGGATAAATTTACTTCTCGAATGTTGTAAAACAAAACAGGCAGAACTTGTTCGTTGGAGACAAGCTTTGAGCCCCTAATTTGATGTTTTACGACACCTATTAAAAATATATCTTTTTTATCGAACTACGCAATTTCACTGCCATGTTTCGTTCACTATGGAAGAACTATGCTGCGCTCACTGACCAGAGTGTATTCGCACTGACCCGTTTAACGTTTTGCACATTGCCATAGATAAGCCCCCAACAACTGTTTTTCTGTTTTTATTTGTTTTCTGTGCACCATTTACAGCTGCTTTGAGCTACACAAAGTATCGCGTCGCCTGCGTTCGCTTGCTTAGGAATACTCGTGCTATTTACACGTTTAGGCGCAAGTCGGCACGGGTTACCGTGCTTCAAATTGCATGAAACTTTTTTTGTAGCGGTTTTGATATAAAAGGAAAAAAATAAGAGGGTATGCGTTAAAAAAAACGACTTTCATTTTTTTGGGACACCCTAATATATATATATATATATAATGTTACAAATCCTGTAAATAGTAATTATTGTAGTAACGTAACCTGTAAATAGTTTCCCGTAATGAATATACAACCCCTTTTCATATGGCTAAAGTATACGACCCCTTATTTTCTTTTCTTTTCATTGATAAAATTTGATAACGGTCTACGCATTTCGAGAAGAGGTAAGAATGTTGTGGAAAATTCCTCGATGTTTATAAAAGCCGTTAGCGATGGATAAACAGTGGAGTTTCGATTGAGAATTTGTGCTGTAGCTCTGTTTATAGCGAGGCATTTCGCTGTGTTGTTTTCGTATTTGGAAGTAAATACGTGTGTAAACGTTGAGTTTACGGTGTTGTGTGATAATTGCTTAATTGCTGATGAATAATTTAGCAGTTGTTGACGATCTTTCCTGTACATAGTGTAAATAAATTTCCTGTGTTTTTATCAAGAACTGTGTTTTCATTACAAGAAAGTGGAAGTCCCACCGAATCCGTTACAATTTGGCGCCCAACGTGGGGCTTCTTCTGGACTTTCTTGGAGTAAGTGTGACTTTGGACATTTTTTCATAAAGACTTTTTTTGAATTAGGACTTTATTTTTATGGTGATTACTCGCGCAATGGATGAACAATTAAAACAACTTCTTGACGCAATCACCTCTGTGAAGAGTGATATGGCGGCTAATCAAGAACAATTAAAAAGTGACTTGACTGCAAGTTTTACAGCTAATCAAGAACAATTAAAAAATGAATTGGCGACTAACCAAGAACAGTTAAATAGTGATTTAACTGCTAAAATTACTACAAGTCAAGATGAAATAAAAAGTGACCTAACGTCGATGAAAACCATGATGGAGAATCAACTAACCGCCATGGGAGATAAAGTTGATGCTCTGGAAGAAAAATTTGATACTGTGGAAGAGCGTATCGCCAATGTGGAAAATAAGTTGGAAGAAGAAGACAAGAAATTTACTTCATTTAAGGAAGAAATAATTAAAGACATGGAAAGGAGATTGGCGACCGCGGAAAGCAGCTCTGTACAGTTTTGCGCTCCCACATCTGTTGCTCGACCGTCCATTAAACTGGCCACATTTGATGGGAAAAGTTCGTGGCAGGTGTACAAGACCCAATTCATGATAGTGGCGGAAGCGAACGGATGGGACTCTGCTACCAAGGCCTGCCATCTTGCAGCATCCCTGAGAGGTGACGCAGCGGACATTCTTCAGACCCTTCCGGATAGCCAGCGCCTGGATTTCGCCGCCCTCACATCTGCGTTGGAGCTTCGCTTCGGTGAGAAGTGCCAGAAAGATTTCAGCCGACTCCAGTTGAAGTCCCGTTTCCAGAAAACCGGGGAAACCCTGCAAGAGCTTGCGGCGGACGTCGAGAGACTGCCTCATCTTGCTTTTTGCGACTGTCCTGCGGATGTTCGAGACAACCTGGCACTCAACTACTACATCGACGGGGTTCGAGATCCGGAAATCCAGAAAGCTCTACGGATGGCGGATGTCAAAGACCTGAGTTCTGCTGTTGTGTATGCGATGAAGTTGGAGGCCGCCCAGCAAGCAACCCGCAAGGATCGCCATTCAATCCGCGGCGTGAAAACTGATGAGCCTGATCCGGTTTCGTCACGCTTTGCTGAACTGGAAAAGCAAATAAAAGAAATTGCAGGAATCCTCAAAAGGACTTCGGCTCCCAAGTACCAAAATGGACAACCTCTTAAGTGCTGGAAATGTGGCGGCGAGGGTCACTTACGAAGAAACTGCGAAGCTCGCCAAGAAACCAGAGGGAAGAGCGCCTCTCCCTCTGAGGTCCAGAAAAACTAAGCCATGGCAATCTCGCGGGGCGGAGGTCGCCAAATTGGAATGAGCCCCATCATAAAGTTTTCCAGATTTCATCGACGAGTGGCGGCAGTAATGGACTGTTTGTTTACGCATATGTAAACGGGTTTCCCTGCGAACTGATTATTGACACTGGAGCCAATGTTACTATCATTAGAACAGATGTGGCTCGTCAATTTGGACTCAACATTCTATGGACGCCGCCCTGCGTTACCCTCCAAACTGTGACAGGTGACAAAATCGAGATTGAAGGTAAAGTGAACTTAGAAATTGTGTTTGGAAATGCCACTTACCATCATACGACATTCGTTGCCGCTATCACAGACCCCTTCATTCTCGGATTGGACTTTTTAAAGAAGTATGACTTCAACCTCGACTTCAAGACTAATGAACTGCACTCGATGAGAGAAGACATAGCCATCTTCAACGCTGAAAATGATGTAAAATCAGCTCATCAAATAATAGCCCAAACAGATTTATCGATTCCCTCAAGGTCAGAATCATTAATACCTGGCTGCATTGAAGAAATCAATAGTTTTCGATTTGGACTCATTGAATACCCCAACTTAAGCAATAACCCAAAAGGAGTGCTGGTAGCATCTACGCTTGTGGACCTTTCTAAGGATGTAATTCCTGTGAGAGTTGCCAACGTGAGTGAAAGGCCAAGGAATATCCGGAAAGGCGAAGTGTTAGCAACTTGTACTCCCGTAAACTGCATCATTAGAAGAATCAATTCCCCTGAGACTGTGTCTTCTGAGTCCTTGACATCGAAGTTAGTTGGGAGTGCGCCATTCTGGAAAGATCAAAGAACTGCTGCGGAACAATTGGTGGATGACTTCAAGCATCTGTTTTCATCAGCATCGGAGGATGTTGGCCGTACGAACTTAACGCAGCATAGTATTTACACTGGAGAACACCCCCCTATTAAACAGCATCCAAGACGACTACCGTTCGCCAAGAAGGAAGAGGTTGAGACCCTCCTGAAAGAGATGCGGGAGAATGATGTCATCGAACCCTCGTCCAGTCCTTGGGCCTCTCCCATCGTCTTGGTCCGAAAGAAAGATGGCTCCACCAGATTTTGTGTCGATTACCGACGACTGAATGAAATCACCAAGAAAGACAGTTACCCTCTTCCACGGATAGACGACACCTTAGACACTCTTTCCGGACACAAGTGGTTTTCGACCCTGGACTTGAAGAGCGGCTACTGGCAGGTTGAGATACACCCTGATGACCGAGAGAAGACAGCGTTTACAACTGGACAAGGCTTATGGCAGTTTAAAGTGATGCCCTTCGGCCTCTGCAATGCACCAGTTACGTTCGAGCGTCTTATGGAGACAGTGTTAAGAGGACTTTCCTACGAATCCTGTCTGGTCTACTTAGACGATATCATCATCGTGGGACGCAGTTTCGAAGAACATCTGGCAAATCTTAGGAAGGTGCTGCAAAAGCTTAAGGAAGCCAATTTGAAGTTAAGCCCGTCCAAATGTAATTTGTTCCGCCGGGAAGTGAACTACCTTGGTCACATCATCTCTTCTGAAGGTGTACAAACCGATCCAGAAAAGGTATCTGCGGTCAGGAGTTGGAGTCGTCCCGAAAACATCCATCAGCTGCGAAGTTTCCTGGGGCTCTGCACGTACTACAGAAAGTTTGTAAAGGGTTTTTCCAACATCGCACGACCTTTGCATAAGCTGACGGAGAGCAAGCAAAAGTTTGAATGGTCCAAAGAATGCGAAGATGCATTTCTACGACTGAAGGAGGCTTTAACATCAACCCCTATCCTCGCCTATCCTCAGCCTGAAAAATCCTTCATCCTGGACACTGATGCGAGCAACGAGGGCATCGGAGCTGTTTTATCCCAAGAAATTGACGGAAATGAACATGTCATCGCTTACTGGAGCAAATGCTTATCAAAGTCGGAGCGAAATTACTGCGTCACCAGAAAGGAGTTACTGGCCATAGTGAAAGCTGTAGAACACTTCCATCATTACCTCTACGGCCGAAAATTTCTGCTTCGGACAGATCATGCCTCGTTAACTTGGCTTTTGAACTTCAAGAATCCAGAAGGCCAGATAGCCAGGTGGATACAGCGGCTCCAGGAATATGACATGGAGTTCAAGCACCGAAAAGGGTTATCTCACGGTAATGCTGACGCTTTATCAAGGAGACCCTGTCCTGAGAACTGCCACTATTGTTCCCTAATCGAGAAACAGTATGGAACGACTAGCCCTATCGCCTATCAGGTGACAGTGACTCCAATATCATCAGAACCTGATCCATGGAGTGACGACCAAGTTCGAAAAGATCAACTTGAAGACCCCGACATAAAACCATTTTTGGAGTTCATGGAAAGTGACAGTCGACGCCCTAGCTGGCAGGACGTTTCCATCTTCAGTCCTGCAACAAAAAGATACTGGGCTTTATGGAACTCGCTCCATTTACGGAACGGCGTGCTGCACCGAAAATGGGAATCTGTTGACGGCAAAACGTCTAGGTGGCAGTTACTACTTCCCCGATCAAGGATTTCAGATGTTCTGAAAGAAATACATAGTAGTGCGACTGGAGGACATTTTGGTGTCTTGAAAACCCTCAATAAAGTTCGGGAGCGCTTCTTCTGGAGCAAGGCGAAGGATGACGTGGAGAAGTGGTGCCATTCTTGTGACGCCTGTGCTGCTCGTAAAGGACCGAAGAAGAGAAGCAGAGGGAAGCTACATCTGTACAACGTTGGAGCTCCTTTCGAACGAATTGGGATCGACATCCTGGGTCCTCTACCAAGAACTGCTGATGGGAACAAATACATTCTTGTTTCCATCGACTACTTCACCAAATGGCCGGAAGCATATCCCATTCCAGATCAAGAGGCTACCACCGTAGCAGAGACTCTAGTCCAACATTGGATCTCGAGATATGGAACACCTTTGCAGATTCATTCCGATCAAGGGAGGAATTTCATCTCTGCTGTGTTTAAGGGCCTATGTCAAATTCTCGGAATTGAGAAAACTAGGACAACACCACTACACCCACAATCGGACGGCATGGTGGAGAGATTTAACCGCACAATCCTGAACAATCTATCACTTATGGTATCCAGAAATCAACAGGATTGGGACAAGAAGCTACCTTTGTTCCTGCTGGCCTACCGCAGTGCTGTCCACGAGACTACCGGATATGCCCCATCTCAGATGCTCTTCGGACGAGAGCTTCGGCTACCTTGTGATCTCGTCTTCGGTCGTCCTCCAGATGCGCCTTCATCGCCTGAGGAGTACATCCAGGATCTCCAGGCCCGGTTGGAAGACGTTCATAACTTCGCACGAGAGCGAATCAACATCGCGGCGGAGAAGATGAAGACCCGATACGACACAAGGTCTACTGGACATGAATTCAACGAAGGCGACAAGGTTTGGTTATGGAATCCCATCCGACGGAAAGGTCTTTCACCCAAATTGCAGTCGCATTGGGATGGACCCTACAAAGTCCGTAACCGACTGAATGACGTCGTAGTGAGGATCCAAAAATCACCTAATGCAAAACCTAGGGCTGTACATTATGATCGGTTAGCCCCATACTATGGCCATAGTTCATGAGTATTACGTAAACAACCATGGTTGATAACATAAAAGTTGTAGATAATTTTTGCTTTTAATGTTTAGTAATATTTCTTGTTATTATTGTGTTTTCTGTATCTGTTATTTATTAATTAATGTGTATGTTTGTAAACTTGTGATAGAAGTTTGGCACCCTTTCTGGGGATTGTACTGCCCGGGACGTGCAGTCCTTAGGAAGAGGGCAATGTTACAAATCCTGTAAATAGTAATTATTGTAGTAACGTAACCTGTAAATAGTTTCCCGTAATGAATATACAACCCCTTTTCATATGGCTAAAGTATACGATCCCTTATTTTCTTTTCTTTTCATTGATAAAATTTGATAACGGTCTACGCATTTCGAGAAGAGGTAAGAATGTTGTGGAAAATTCCTCGATGTTTATAGAAGCCGTTAGCGATGGATAAACAGTGGAGTTTCGATTGAGAATTTGTGCTGAGTGTGTATTAGCTCTGTTTATAGCGAGGCATTTCGCTGTGTTGTTTTCGTATTTGGAAGTAAATACGTGTGTAAACGTTGAGTTTACGGTGTTGTGTGATAATTGCTTAATTGCTGATGAATAATTTAGCAGTTGTTGACGATCTTTCCTGTACATAGTGTAAATA
The DNA here is from genome assembly GCF_026930045.1 of Uloborus diversus. Taxonomy (NCBI): domain Eukaryota; kingdom Metazoa; phylum Arthropoda; class Arachnida; order Araneae; family Uloboridae; genus Uloborus; species Uloborus diversus. The sequence goes on along the minus strand of NC_072732.1, from coordinate 88,954,473 downwards.
AATTTCCTGTGTTTTTATCAAGAACTGTGTTTTCATTACAAGAAAGTGGAAGTCGCACCGAATCCGTTACAATATATATATACAGATAGATAGATAGATATTATTGTTATTATTATTATTATTACTATTATTATTGTTGTTGATCATTTTCCTCTTTTTTTATGCAGTTGAAAAGAAAAACTTTCTGTTTTTGGACATAAACATCACTGGAACACAAAAACTTGACACCTCTTGAGAATGACCTAGTTCCCGAATAAAAACATTTCATCCGCGATATTTTATTCCTTCAGCGAGCTCAAACCATTGAATTCTCTCATGAATTATTACCGAGCAGGAAATTAAAAACAATATCATTTATGTTTTGCAAAGTCTCGCTCCATTCGGAATCATATTCGTAGAATAAAACCAGTTGAGTTCTTGAATTCATCCTGCTATACCACTTGCATAGTCTAGGTTCAAGCCCTTTCATCTTTAACGCCATAAAACGCTAAATCTACTTCAAACCGGAAACTTCCTGAGAGAAGCTTTATTTAAAGCTCTAAATCGTAGCCGAAGTAGCGACACGTCCGCCATTTTGAGGCTAAATGCCGTTTTGTCCCAATTTCTGCTTAAATGAGGTAGAACGTTTTGCTTCTTGACTGTGTTGCTTCTTGATATTAGATTAACATAGAGTTAATAAGAAACCACAATCCACACTGCTGTAATGAAGTAGCGCGTTTTGCTTCTTGGTTGTGGTGTCTCTTGATATTAGATTAACATAGAGTTAATAAGAAACCACTATCCACACTGCTGTAATGAAGTAGCGCGTTTTGCTTCTTGGTTGTGGTGTCTCTTGATATTAGATTAACATAGAGTTAATAAGAAACCACTATCCACACTGCTGTAATGAAGTAGCGCGTTTTGCTTCTTGATTGTGGTGCTTCTTGATATTAGATTAACATAGAGTTAATAAGAAACCACAATCCACACTGCTGTAATGAAGTAGCGCGTTTTGCTTCTTGGTTGTGGTGTCTCTTGATATTAGATTAACATAGAGTTAATAAGAAACCATTATCCATACTGCTGTAATGAAGTAGCGCGTTTTGCTTCTTGATTGTGGTGCTTCTTGATATTAGATTAACATAGAGTTAATAAGAAACCACAATCCACACTGCTGTAATGAAGTAGCGCGCTTTGCTTCCTGATTGTGGTGCCTCTTGATATTAGATTAGCATAAAGCTAATAAGAAACCACTATCCACACTGCTGTAATGAAGTAGCGCGCTTTGCTTCCTGATTGTGGTGCCTCTTGATATTATATTAACATAGAGTTAATAAGAAACCACAATCCACACTGCTGTAATGAAGTAGCGCGTTTTGCTTGTTGGTTGTGGTGTCTCTTGATATTAGATTAAAATAGAGTTAATAAGAAACCACTATCCACACTGCTGTAATGAAGTAGCGGCTTTTGCTTCTTGATTGCGGTGCCTCTTGATATTAGATTAACATCGAGTTAATAAGAAACCACAATCCACACTGCTGTAATGAAGTAGCGCGTTTTGCTTCTTGGTTGTGGTGTCTCTTGATATTAGATTAACATAGAGTTAATAAGAAACCACCATCCACACTGCTGTAATGAAGTAGCGCGCTTTGCTTCTTGATTGTTGTGCCTCTTGATATTAGATTAATATCGAGTTAATAAGAAACCACAAACCACACTGCTGCAATGAAATAGTGCGTTTTGCATCTTGATTGTGGTGCTCCTTGATATTAGATTAACATAGAGTTAATAAGAAACCACAACCCACACTACTCTAATGAAGTAGCGGGTTTTGCTTCTTGATTGCGGTGCCTCTTGATATTAGATTAACATAGAGTTAATAAGAAACCACAATCCACACTGCTGCAATGAAGTAGCGCGCTTTGCTTCCTGATTGTGGTGCCTCTTGATATTAGATTAACATAGAGTTAATAAGAAACCACAATCTACACTGCTGCAATGAAGTAGCGCGCTTTGCTTCCTGATTGTGGTGCCTCTTGATATTAGATTAACATAGAGTTAATAAGAAACCACAATCCACACTGCTGTAATGAAGTAGCGCGTTTTTCTTCTTGATTGTTGTGCCTCTTCATATTAGATTAACATAGAGTTAATAAGAAACCTCAATCCATACTGCTGTAATGAAGTAGCGTGTTTTGCTTCTTGATCGTAGTGCCTCTTGATATTAGATTAACATAGAGTTAATAAGAAACCACAATCGACACTACTGTAATGAAGTAGCGGGTTTTGCTACTTGATTGCGGTGCCTCTTGATATTAGATTAACATAGAGTTAATAAGAAACCACAAACCACACTGCTGTAATGAAGTAGTGCGTTTTGCTTCCTGATTGTGGTGCTCCTTGATATTAGATTAACAAAGAGCTAATATAAAATCACAATCCACACTGATGTATAGATGTAGCACACTTTGCTTTTAGATCGTGGTGCCTCTTGGTATTAGATTAACAAAGAGCTAATAAGAAATCACAATCCACACTGATGTAATGAAGTAGCGCGTTTTGCTTCTTGATTGTGGTGCCTCTTGATATTAGATCAACATAGAGTTAATAAGAAACCACAAACCACACTGCTGTAATGAAGTAGCGCGTTTTGCTTCTTGATTGTGGTGTTCCTTGATATTAGATTAACAAAGAGTTAATAAGAAACCACAAACTACACTGCTGTAATGAAGTAGTGCGTTTTGCTTCTTGATTGTGGTACTCCTTGATATTAGATTAACAAAGAGCTAATAAAAAATCACAATCCACACTGATGTAATGAAGTAGCACACTTTGCTTTTAGATCGTGGTGCCTTTTGATATTAGATCAACACAGAGCTAATAAGAAACTTCGATCCACACTGCTGTAATGAAGTAGCGCGTTTTTCTTCTTGATCGTGGTGTCTCTTGATATTAGATTAACATAGAGTTAATAAGAAACCACATACCACAATCAAGAAGCAAAACACGCTACTTCACCATAGCAGACATAGGAAGGAAACATCTTTTAGCTCCAAGATGGCGGACGTGTCGCTACCTTATTCTACCCGATTCGGGGCTTTAGTTTTATCCCCTACAAGATAAACTATCGCATAACAAGGTAACTTTTTCGACGATGGAAACTGAAAATCAACAAAGAATCGGCTTTAAAGCGAAAATTCGGCGGATCATCTCTTTCTTTCTATTATTGTTCGCCACAAAAAGAGTTTTTCCCTTTTCTTAAATCCTCAAAATGATATCAATCATCTCACTACGTGGTAATGTCACTTAAACAAAAGAGTATGGCAGCTTCCCGCGAAAATAATTCTCTTTCCTTTCTTGTATTCTTTAAACCTCGCAAATGCAAGTGACAACACTTTTCTTTGATTACGAATGAATATTTATTGTGCATCCCGCTGACTGTTCGCAGTATCACAGATTTGAATGTGAATGAAGGAAGCGATTCATAAAAGACGACATTAAGACTGCAGAAGTTGGGTGTTTTCTTCTTATTGGTGAAGAAATGAGACACAAAAATATAACGTTGCAAATCGGTTTCTCTTCTGTATAAAGGATGGACTTCTTGGAAATATTTTCCATAGCTAAACACAGAACTCGCCTTTTATAGATTTTCTAAACTATCGCTAGTTCGATTGTTCCTTAAAGTGAAATAATGCGCATTTAAAATTGTTTGATACATTAGGCACAAGTTTTTTTTTAATTTATTTATTTATTTATTTAAATATTTTTTTTGATACAATAGGCCGAAACACAGAACTCGTCTTTGATAGATTTTCTAAACTACCGCTAGTTCTTTTGTTCCTGAAAGTGAAATAATGCGTGTTTAAAATTGTTTGATACATTAGGTCGAGGTTTTTACTTCCTTTTACAAAAAGGAAGTATTCTATTCGCAAAAATATTTTCACTCAAAAATCGACCTTAATTTCCATTTTGTTTATAGGAGGCCCCGACTTCAAATGGTTATTAAAAATTAAGAGATCGTATATAAATAGTTAGTTATTAAAATAATTTATAGTATATTAATTAAAATCAGTGTTTATTTCATAATTGGGTGTTTAGTTTAGTTGATTTTTGTACTGGAATGGTAAAATAAATTTGATTTATACGTTTGGGTAGGAAATCCTCTGTAAGTATGACCTATTATTTTTTACTTTTTAGTTCCTCTTTGTTTTTTGAAGTCGGTTCTTTTTTTATTTGAAAATAATTTATTTTTTAAACCTATATTTTTCAGATTCCTGAAACCTTCCTTCATGCATTTTTCTCCGTTTTGTCATACATATACGATTTAAATTGGTTTAAAGTTAGCTAGGGACGCACTTGCAATCCAAATTCAATTAAAATTTTATGAAATGTGTTTCTAGTTTATAAGAAACTCCTTTCTCAATTCGCCGACAAAGAAATGTATGAGCCAATAAACGTATTTTCCCTTACAATTTGTTTATGCTTAAGTTTATTTTTGCTGCAATCAGTTCAATAATAATCAGTTGCGAATTTTACATCAATTCAAAATTTTACTTATATGTAACATTACCTTGGTCAAATAACTTCTTAAGTAGGTATAGGAAATATCATTTGATAAGGCTGCTGAAATTGTAGAAAACTATTTCAGATTTTTCAATCGAGATTCAAAGGAGTAATTTTCGATGTAACATTAAAAAGATCTCAATAGGTACAGGCAAAAAGTAGTCAAATTACTCAGACTACTTCTCATTTCAAAAAACGTTTTCTTATCTAATGACTGATTCAAGATGAGGATCAATTCATACCTTTATCACGTGTTCTTGGAGAAAATCCGTATTCATTTCAAGGCAAATATGCATGAAATTTCGAGCAATTTTGGCTCATCATCTTTATTTAAATAGAGATAAACTTGATTAAATAACTCTGAGGTTAAAGAATTTTATATTTTTTCATTTTTTGTCTTTTCAAAAAGAAGTTCCAAAAGCATATTAAGGTTTTTCTTTTCAAACCAATTTATTTAGAATGTCAGAGAATTTTTAAATTCAAACAGAAAACGTCTTCGTTTCGATGCAGTCATTGAATAGATAAATAAATCAGAATATTCTTATTTATCTATCGCTTCGATCAAAACATAAAGTTCTTCAAAAGTTCCGCTTTAAACTTTAAAGAAGTATTTGAAAAAAGTTTGCAAGCTTTTCAACAGCAATAGCTATAGTTTAAATCTGTATGAATGATGTTGGGCTAAAGGGAAATGTTGGTCAAAGAGTTATGCACTCAAGTTCAAAAGAAAGATGTTTTGCAAATATACGAGTTATATTAAAAAAGGAAACATTCAACCATAATCTTTTAATTTTAGATATAAATACAGAATTTCATTTTAAAAAATCTTATAGCTTTTTCAGTCAACCGCTTTTAATCATATTAGGTAACTTTTGAAATTTGGCTATGTGGTAGACTACAGTGTCTCCCAAAAGTACTCGTACAGCGTACACGTACGATTTTCAATGAAATACGTCTCAATCCATTGGTTAAAATTAATATTTTGGAATAGGTATTTAATTATAAGATCTATGATCTATTTTCAACAAAACTAAATGAAAATTTCTAATAACATAATAAAACTTGATTTTTAAGAAGCCAACAATCAAAAACTGCCAGAAACTTTATCTCACAAAAGTCTTCGTACACTTTGAAAAAATATTTATACATTTGTGAATAATCTAATTTTTTACTAAGTTATTATTTAGTAGAATATCATTCAATATCCATAACAGCTTTTAAACGTCTGGGAATAAATTTAACTATCATTCTTTCTTTTTTGGGGCAATTTCTGAGTAAGTGTTCAATCACACTTCGAGTCTTTCTGTTTCTAGTTCGCTTTTCATGTCAATACCGTATTTTCGTAATCTACCCTCCAGATATCCCTCAATATGTTACGTTAAGTTTAAATTTGGAGATTGAGTAGATATTTTTAAGTTTAAGGCGAATTTTGGAAGCAGCAGATGCAAACGTTGAAAACCATGTGCTTCTTATCTCTAGCTAGATAAAAAAAAAAGTTGTTTCCGATAAACAAATTTTGGCCTACTAGTTTAAAATGATTTTTTTTTTTTTTTTAATATTTGAATGAACAGCATGATTCCTTATTTCGGCAATAAATTCCAAACTACGAATTCTTGATGCTGATATGCACCCTCACACAAGAACATATTCACCGTCCTGATTAACAGATCCAACTATAAGTTATTAAGATTAAATTTCTCATTTTTTCTTCTCCTTACAATTTTACAACATTGGAACCAAAAATGTTGAATTTTTGTACATCTGTTAATAAGACGTTATTCCAAAACGATTCGAGCTTGTTTACCATTGATTTTGCGATGGAAAGCGTATAAACTTTCTGTTTTTCTCACGAACAAAAAATTTTTTGTGAGAAGATCTCCCATTAATCCAGTTCGTCAGCGAACTCAGAGAACAATTTTTGATGAAATTAAAATGGGAATTTTTTCATCAAGTTCTACAGAAACTTTTATAACACTGGGATATGTTTTTTTTTTTTTTTTCATAATTTTTTAACGGTAAATCTCCGATTACGTTTTGTTAACTTTACCGGTTGACCATTTATTTGTTTTCGATCTGATTATTTTTTTAAAGCATTTTCTCACGCAATTTACTATAGAATAGTATAAATTAACTAACTCGGTGATATTTCGAACCGATTTACCGTCAGTATATAAAAAAAATCAAATATCGAATGGTGTTCGTTGTTTTTTACGAATTCCAGCCATTTTTAAATAATAAGTAGAATATTAGGAAATAAACAAACAAAAAAAGTAAAGCCAAATAACCTTTTAAAAGTCAACACAATGCAAAAACAGTAAAAAAATAATAACTTATAACAATTTTAATCACAAATTTATTCAAAAATATTTCAGTTTTCGATGACTTTTGTGGCGTGTTATTTCTCTGTCTCTTCGTTTTTTGACCAATTTGAAAAAGAAAATTAGTCTATATTTTGAAAACAAAAACTACTGGGTTTTATTTAAAATGCCATAGGAATGATGTGAAAAAAATATTGAACTTAAATGTTCGAATTCAGTTTCGCGTTATTTTGATTTTACTACAAAATTTCAAGGTGTATGAATATTTTTGAGAGCCACTTATATAGATAAACCACGTTGTTGTTTCCAAATCCTCGATTTTAACTAAAGACATTGTCCTATTTTCATAACTTAAACAATTACAATAAGAACTATGACTGAAAGCTTATAAGAATATTGAGACCACCAAAATAAGGGTGATCTGGACATCAAAATAAAAGTTTAAAAAAAAAAAGCTCTTTGAGTTTTGGCGTCTTGAGTGCAAATTAGGTTTTTTGAAATCATGAATTGCGATAGGACCCTACTTGTTGGGTTCAAAATTCTGCAAGAAATCTGCAGGGAGTTTTCAGATTTCTGCAAAGTTTCTTCTTTTATTTGAAGATACCTGCAAAAAATCTAAGGAATTACTCAATTTTTGAAATTTTAAATAGCGAAAACCCTATGATTTAACGACTTTTGCTTGGACAACTCTATACTACCTTTCCTGCAATAACTCTATCTGCATTTTATGTATATCTTGTAAGGAATTTCGATGAGGGTAGGCCAACGTAAATCGGATTAAAGTATCAAAATCCATCTAGTTTTGATAATCCTCAAACTTGTTTGCTTGAACTAAATGAAACTGGTATAAACTCATTTGGTTTGCTGTCAGAATAATACAAACACTACGCAAACGTTTAACTATCGATCCAGTAATTGTTTTCGAATTACATTCTGTAATACGTAGGAGATTCACCTTCTTATCTGCCGTTCTCTTGTCAATCGTTCTAGATTTTGTTGGGTCAAATGACCTTTATTTTGAGTGTTTTCGAATCCACAGTAGATAAATTAAAATTAAATTTGTAAATTGAAATTACCTGCCTTCTTTTCTGCGGGAAAAAGTAATCCCAAGTGCCTAGTAGGATTTGAAGCTTGCCGGGTCAGCCATGCTGGATAACCACATTGGTTTCTTTACTTTCATAATAGCTGTCTTGAAGCTGCTGTCTAGGGCTGCTCATAGTAAGTTTTCCAAATTAGGAGAGGTGATTTAAATGGAGGAAAAATAAAAGAACTCACATGTAAAATAGGTTGAAGTTGTAATACAGGTTAATGATGTCATCGATGAGGTGTGCTGATTAGCCACCGGATAAATACACCTGCCGAAGATCTTTCGTTATCCCTTCTCTTCTACCTCACCGACTATAGAGGTCGACTCACCTCCTCCCAGCGGCTGGAAAGTTTCGTTTTTGCCTGTAAAGACATAAGCATCATGACGTTGATGCGCAGGGCGCATTTTTAATTACAATAGTATTGAAAGTCCTAGCATTAGTGATGTCTACTAGGTGAAGATTCTTCAAAATAATTTTAAATTTTATGGCTGGCTTAGCATTTTAAACCCGGGGATATCTATAGTTCTGCTGGCGCTCGTCCAAAGAATGGTCTGATGTCTACAACCAAACGGATATCTGCTATGGTGTATTCTACACTGGTGTGCAAAAATTAAGGAAGAGACGGTTTTTTCAATATAACTTTGTACAAAAACTTTCCAAATCAACACATTTACTACCGTAAGATCCCCAATACGTAAGGACATGTATAATGTAAGCAACACTTACTAAAAGAGAAATCAGAGGGATAAAAAGAAGCTTTATTGAAAAAGTAGCATGGAGCGCAATGCGACTGAAGGCCGAAACATCCCTGTGATGGATGTCCAGCAAGAAACATCCGGTCTTTAGTAGGGGATATGATCTCCCCCGACTGCTAGGCAGGTTTCACAGCGTCTGCCCATGCTGAGAATGAGGGTGTCAATGAGTTGTTGAGGCATTGCTGCCCATTCCTCTTGCAGCGCCAATCGAAGCTCCCGAATCGTTACTGGTGGTAACGTACGAGCTGCCAGGCGTCTGCCTAGAAAATCCCATACATGCTCGATGGGATTGAGATCCGGAGATCATGCCGGCAAATCCATACGTTCAATATCCTCACTCTCTAAGATCTGTTCGGCAGCTACTGTGCAATGACATGGTGCATTGTCGTCCATGAAAAGGAACTGCGGACCCATAGCACCTCTAAAAAGACGCACATATGGAAGAAGAATCTCGTTATAATAACGGGTCCCGTTGACAGAACCTGCGTCGAAGATGTGAAGGTCTGTACGACTACCAAACATGATGTCTCCCCAAACGAGAACACCGCGACCTCCATACCTGTCCCTTTCAATGATGTTCGAGGGATGATTGCGGCTTCCCCTCTCCAGATGAGTATGCGATGAGAATCGCTACTCAGACTGAATCTGCTCTCATCTGTAAAGAGTACTCGTCCCCATTCATTGTCTCTTCAATTCCGGTGTCCCCGGCACCACAGAGAACGCCTTCTCCGATGGGCAGGCGTTAGAGGTACACACCGTATAGGGCGTCGTGCTCCGTGGCCAAAAGACCACCACCGTGCAGTCTTCAGGCCACGGTAAAACGCGATATCGGTCGTCCAGTCGCCTGTGTCGTGTGTCTAGCAATTTCTCCCGCTGTCTGCCGCCTGTTTCTTCTGTCCTGTCAGACAATATACCGCTCATCTGCGGGTGTGGTTCCTCGTGGACGACCACTACTGAACCCCCGGATAGCTGTTCCTGTAGTTTGAAATTGTCTCCAAAGTCGTGAAACGATGCTGTGAGCAATTCCGAACTCTGCAGCCACACTTGTCACACTGCGGCCTTCCTCCAACTTCCCAATGATTCGACCTCGGGTAAGAGCATCCAGATGTCGTCTAACAGATTGATTATTCGCCATTTCTCGCTGAGGCAGCAACTCGGTGTGATTTTAACTGCTATACGGCGTGCAATCTCTTTGCCAGAAATACTGATCTTACACCGACAACATGCTTTATACTACTCAGACACTCCCCCATTACGTCTGCCTGCATATCTGCGCATGTGCTACCGTACATTACCTTACTTAACCCATTAATGCCGGTTTCGAAAAAAACAATAAACTGTGATAATTTTATTAGTATTTATTTATTTTATGTCTAGTAAGTGCATTATACACAAATTTAATTTTTCCCGTTAAATTTTCTATTTTTATTTTTATGGTCGATTTTTCTACCAACCGGCGTTTGTATGGTGTGAGCACATTTTGTTTGCAAATTTTACATTTATTGTTTGATTGCAATAATTGCATTGATTACCACTTATAATTATTTATAATTGTAGAATATTACTTACACTTACATAAAAGAGTTTTCTAATTACAATTTCATTTATTTCAAAAGAAAAAAGAAATGTGTTCATTTTGTAAAATAAAATTTTATGAAATATGAACTTGAAAAAATCAATACTAAAAATGTAGTAAAATTTCGAATTGAATATATTTTTAACCGAATATTTATGCATCACAATCTTCTCGGAATGAATAGCGAATCTTCTTTTCAATAAGTCTGGAACATTCGCCATTCTTTTACAGCACTTTTCAGAAATTGCCCCCCCCCCCCCCCCCCCCCAAAAAAAAAGTGACCTCCACATTTTTTTTTTTTTTTTTTTTTTTTGCAACTATTTCTAATACCGTATTCTTCTACAGATCAAAAAGGTCTATCCGACAGAAGCACTTGCTATGTGTTTCAATAACTACGATATTGGAATAATAAAATTATTTTTCTCAAAAGCATCTCATTTACTGCTTGATTCACATCATGTCCTGAATACTTTATTGCTTGCAATTGCTACTGCAGTACTGCCGTTCCATTTTACAGCATCATCTTTATTGCAGCATTACCACATGCTGTTCTTGGTTGATTGTGTGTGTATTTCTTCATTTCATTTCTTGAACCCAATGGAACATACATTTGTATACTCTTTCAATGTATAAGTTGAAAGAATATCATTTAGCACAGGAATAAAAGTAAAAAATTGCCCATAATGGCATGCGTTTCCTCTGGTACTTAGGTTCTTATTATTTTTCCATACTGTACCAATATACCATACAAATACTATACCAATACTAATATTTTATGCTATACCAATTCATCTAGGTGACGCAATATGGTACCGAAAAAAATAAAAGTCCGTATTACGAGAATAACACCCACAGCTTATATTCAAATCTAATCGAATTTCCTCTTATCAGCTTTTTGCGTCCATGACGTCCATAATAAATTAACAACACTACTAAAATACTTAAAAAATCTTTTAAAAAATATCACTAATTTGTACAAATTTTAGATTAAACACTTCATTTGCCCGAAGCAAGACAGTGACTACATATTCGCCGGTTGGTACAATTTTCTACCATTGAAAGTAAAAGAGAATTCATAACACGAAACAAAGATAAAAACAACGTTTTAAAAGTATATCTGAATCAAATACACTGTTACAATTATAGTACAATTTTAAAACCTTTTTGAAATTACTAAAATACATGCAAAACTTGCATTTTACTTTTTGACGGAAGACGAATGCTTTTGGAGTTATGATTTATTCAAGTTTTAAGCCTACTGTTACGACCGTTTTTAACAAAGATACAGTAAACATATTTTTTTCCCTTTTTGTGATTATTTACTATGTAAAATGTACAGCTATTGGGGAGATAGCATCATGTGAGGACGAATTATAATTTTTTTCCCGGTTGGTATATTTTTGTACCAACCGGCATGAATGGGTTAATCTCCTGATTGGTCTTTCTGTCATGACTGTGTTCCATCCCATTTGCTTGCTTTTCACAGAGAAAGGAAGCTATTGCCTCCGAAACATGTTTGCATTTTAAACTTTTCAATCTTTTATTTGTGCTTTTAAACGTTATTTCACACTTTTATCTAATCCAATATTAATTTTGCAAAACAATATTTCAAATGACAAAAGAATTATTTTAATAATTCATCACAGTTAATTATTTTTGATTATTTAGACTTTTTTGGACATTTGTAATCAAATTTATCTGTTACCGTGGTTTTCTCTAAAAAACCGGGAAGCAAGGACGGATGCAAGGGAGGGGCGATGGGGGCGATCGCCCCCTCCTGGAGCGACATTCAGGAACTTTCTTCGGGATATATTTTTAATATTAAAGTTCTAAAAACTTCAATTTTACATAATCTTCGATGGTGCTAATAGAAAAGGGAGATCTTTCCCGGAATTCTTCTGGAACAGAAGTCTTGAAAACGCAATCGTAGCCCATCTCTATTACTCTGGGAGACCGAACCGAAACTTTCTACAGGATTGTTTTCAAAATTGAAGTTCTAAAACCTCAATTTAGACCTTAGATGATATTAAGAGATAGTTCATGGGCTTACCCTGGATATTTTTCAGAAGAAACACAGCGAGTATTTCGAAAGAAACACAACTATAGGACACTTTTGATGTCGTAAAGGAAAACGATTACAATCCCCCGAAAATTTTTAGAAATTGAAATTTCAAAGCGTAAAAATCGCCCCCTTCTTGAACATTTTCTGGATCCACCCTTGCCGGGACGTCTGGCAGGCCTATCTTTCCGGAATATTCAACTCATTACTTCAATTATGCAGGATTCAAGAGTGCACTTCTATGGCTTGAACAAAATGTCGCTTGAGAAATTAACCACTTTGTTTAACAGATTGAACTTCGCTCCACAATCTTAGTCAATGTAAAATGATTTGTGTAACTAGTGCACCAGATTTGTATGAATATTTAGTAGTATTTGCCTAAACTACAAATGATACACATTGCTGAGTTTGAATAGACAATTAAATATTTCTCCGAATCGATTAGGGGCGGAGAAGAAAATTCTGTGCTCAGTCCGGTATCTTTCCTACCAAGTGTATGTTTTGACGAAAACGTAAAGTTCAAAGTTGGGATCTTAGGAAAAGAAAAACAGAAAATGATCGAAACGTTAATTTTGTTCAAAATAAGCTGTTTAACCAAATTTCTAAATCAAATACTTTTTTAAATTATTAATATTAAAATCGGTATGAATTCCTCTTCTCCTTGGACTAAAAAATATTTCTAAGCACGGAAATCCATTCTTCTCAAAAGATTAAAGTCATGAGTCAGCTATGCGTTACAGTTAGAACTTTTTGTGCCTCCGAACCATAAAATTCGATGCGTAGGCAGAAATTACCACTAGCCGCAACGATGGGAAAAACTGCCTCTCTAATGCTAAGAGGTTTTTCTTTCGAAGGACATACCCGAGCAATATTTCTTCCGTTCAAGATAAGAACTTTCGTTGCAGCTAGGATTATTAAAACATTTATATAGCAGCGGTTTCGCTGTCAGAGACAAAGTCGACATCAGAAGTAAAGATGTTTTGTTTATTTATTTATTTTTGCAACAATTTAACAATCTAAGCAATTTGCCCGCAAATTTATGCTTTAAAAGATGAACTTCACAAAGCTGCTACTGTTCAGAAATTCTACACCAATGAACTGCCCATGGCATTGAGGCAGCAAAATTTTAAAAGAAAGCAACAAGCATAGATTAAGTAAAAAACAAGCGTGCCCCATGAGCAGTGGCGTCCCCCCCCCCCCCACAAAAAAAAGTCCGTGAAGACACCCAAGAACAAGATTACCTCTCCGCAAAGAAAGGAGGGAAATACCCCAGAAAAGATCCCTCCCCCCCTAAAAAAAATCAATGGCTCAGTCTGTGCCATGACCTTTCCTCCCCCCGGTGGACACCCTTGATACGAAGGAAGTAAAATAATTAAAATATTATGATGAATAATTAAAATATTTAATAAAATATTGAAACAAATACTATAAATACCATGATTACAATTTCCGCCATTATTTTATAATTACGCAGTTTATAAATCAATGGGGTCGTTTCCAAAATTTCAAAAGTATTTTTTTCTGAAAGAGCATGTTTAAAAACATAGGATCTTACCATTTTTTAAATAATTTTTTTAAGTTTAATATTTTTAAAAAATTACTTAAATCGGTGCGCTTTCATTGTTTACATTCTGTCGTGTGACATCACAAATGATGAAATGCCATTCAATGTTGTCATTTTCACAGAACAAAATATTTAATTCGCATCTTTACTCACGGGTATTGGCAACGATATGGTTGATAGCAAGCGTAGAGCGCAATTTTAATTCGCTGCTGGATTATCATAACGTGGAAACGTAGTAGAAAGATGCGCCAAATTGCATCATTTGTGACGTCATAAAGACCACGCATTGTTTGAAAAATCGGAGATTTAAAAAAATTAATTTAAAAAAAAACTGTTGGGAAAATAAAAGTATTTTCTGGGTTCATGTTTTTTTTTTTTTTTTTTTTTCTTTGCTCATTCTATTCATGTCAATGACTAAAAGTAGTACTTTTGACTGAAGGAAACCACCCCATCCTACGAGAAAGATGTTTTTTAACTTTGGCCTTTTGCACAAGAAATCTTTATGGGATTCATACATCCATAAGACTAATGTTCATTTGGAACTTGATCATTAACTAGTTATTTCGAAAATAATGTCATTTGCGCTTCACTAGTAAGTTAATCCATTGAAAGCTTCTGAAATAGTGTTATGTTTCCATCACTAGCATGTCAGCTCATGCACTGCTTCAAAGGCACACAATTTTTATGATATCAAAAAAATTAATCTCCTGAAAGTATAAAATTTTTAATTCAAAAAAAATATCATCCTCAAAACAAATTCTTACCGGCATAGAAAAGTTTTTAATCGTCTTGTGTCAAATGGCTCAAATCATCACGTTTTGAGAAAAGAGTTCAGAATATTTTTCTTCAAAAATTAATCCGTAATGAAACTCATGAGTAGAATTCATCACTAAGATTACGTTTCATTTTTGTGTTCTTTTATTCAAAAAAACAATCGCAAAAAAAATGTATATTTTTGGAAGCTTAATGTCATTTTTTTTCCTTGAAATAAATTAGTTGCTTATGATGAAAGTTTGATGATTTTAATTGAGAGTTTGCCATTAGTATTGAGATACGCCACATTTAGTGTTTTGGGAAATTTTGTTGAGACTTTTAATTCTAGAATGTGTTACTGTTCGCCAAAACCATTTCATACGAAGTCAGACCTATTCAACCATTCTCTATTTAGTAAATTAGAGGAAAGTCGGAGAATGCCGCTCATTTAAGGAAAAACATGAATAACCAGTCAAATTTACACAAAAAAAAAAAAACAATATTTTTTGTTTTTCGAAGAAAAACTACAAAGCCTTGAGAACAGTTGGCAATCGACTAATTTGCATAGAAGTAACAGGATTTTTTTCATCGCTTATTTTTCTACACCTTTGATTGAGCGGTAATGACTGACATGATAGGGTAAATTGTGCTCTTGTGCTCAAAGTTTTACAACATTTAATAAGTACGACAAAAGTCACATTATGTAGTTGTGTGGGCTGTTTACCCACCTACATAAGTGTTTGACCAGTACACGAGACTTTATACGACCATTTTCGGCATATTGCAACCACATATTAAGGACAGTGACAGCGAAGTCATGTTTCGATTATCCGCAAAAGCAGTAGATTTCTGTCAATATATCCTATTCGATTGGAAGCAGTTCATCAGGATCATCATCATCAAAAACACCAAACAGCTAACAAGAACTTACGGTCTCGGAAATTCAGATCGAGATGAAATTCAGCAGATTAGTAGTACCCCTTGTGAGTTTCCACGCAGTAAAGTAATAAAGCGCACTAGCTAGAACATTCCGAGAAAACAGCCTCTAAAGTTTTACGTGTAGCTTTTATACTAGTAGAGATTTTCGCCAAAAGCAGCTCGGTACTAGATTCCCGTGCAATCCATCCCGGAATCGATACCTCTCGAACATGCTCTCGAAGAGTTCTTTTTCTCACCAAAATATACCTCACTTTTTCAACCTTGCGACGTCAATTTTTATAGACAGGTAAAGAATTTAATATAGGCGTATACAAAATTGTGTGTATCTCGTTGAAAATAATAGAAAAATAAATACCCGTGAAGACTGCATAAAAATACAATCAATATTCCATCATCAACTGTCATTGCCAATTTTTAATAAAATCATTCGGTATGCTGGTATACTTCCAAACGTTCGGACAAAAGAGAAATTTTCATGAGTATTAATGAAGTATGTTTTCCTACTAATCTTTTACAGAAAGGTTGTTCCTGAAAACAACTTTCCTTTATATATTGTGCAAGATGTCAAAACAATTTTTGTTTTCCATGTTTTTATGATAATTATCATTCTGGTGTATGTATATAAATATATAATTGACTAGCTGTACCCGACGCGCGTTGCTACGCCAACAAAAAAATACATCATTATACTGATTTTCATGACAATCGGTTGAACGGGGCAGAAGTTGCTACTCTGCAGTGCCACCTGGTGGCGAGTGGCTTCAATGAGCATATTATGCACCTTCTCCGTGGAAAAATACATATATATAGCAATTTTCATAATAATCGGTCCAGTAGTTTTTGACTTCATCGATGACATACAGACAAACATTCATTTTTACTTTCTTCTATATCTAATATATAGAAGAAAGTATTGGATTCGTGCAAATTTTCGAATTTCGAATTTTGACGGATTCGAACGTTTTGAGGTGTGCTGAGTCCATTTCGACCATTTTTGGAAAATGTCTGTCTGTCTGTGTGTGTGTATGTGTGTGTGTATGTATGTGTGTATGTGTGTGTGTCACGTCTGTGTGTGACCAGTTTTTTGTGGCCGCTCTACAGCAAAAACTACCGCATGAAATCGAACGAAATTTAGTACACATATGTGCCGCTATGTGAACTTGTGCCCATTGGTTTTTGGCGCGAATCCCTCCAAGGGGGGTGGAGCAATGGGACGTTTTTTGAGTTACGCGTGCTTGCTATTCCTCAGGAAGTAACTGGCGGAATCAAACAAAATTTGGTCCATATGTTGCCATTAACAGGAGCAGGTGCTGATTCAATTTTGGTGTCAATAACTCAAACGGGGGTTGAGCTATAGAACGTTTTTTGTCGTCAATTGTGACTGCTGTATCTCAAGAAATAATGAACGGAATGAAAGAAAAATTTATCGGCAAGTAGCCCTTAGTGGGTATAAGAGCTGATTTTATTTTGGTGTCAACAGCTAAAAAGGGGGTAGCGCAATCACCCGTTCTTTTTTTCCATTGTGAGTGCCCTATCTCAAGAAGTAATGCTGCGTTCTGGTTGAAATTTGGAATATATGTGAATCCATATGTAAACAGACTTCGGTTCAATTTGGACGCCAATCGCTCCAAGAGGTGTTGATTTATTTATTTATTTATTTATTTTTTTTTTTTTTTTTTTTTTTTTTGCGAATAAAAATAGCTTTATTAATGCAACAATAAGAAAGATAAATCGTAATAGATTGTCGTCTGCGTATTTGTCGTGATTTTAATTGTATGGAAATGATCGGAAATTTTATCTCAATGATTTAAAATGTTTAACTGTTGCCATCTTATGTTTGTTAATAAATAAAATATTTGTAATTAATTTAAGCAAGGCTTTTAAAATAACTTTCATTTTTCGCTTTTTGCTTTGCTTTTGCAATAATTCAGACATTGGAATGGTCGTCAAGTCTTTTCATGTGAAATTTTGTTTTTGTTGGGAATATTGCTTCCTCATCAAGCATGGGGAGGGATCAGAAAAAAAAGAAAAATATAGAAGAAAGTTTCGTGATGGCCACAACATACTAGTTATATATATAGATAAATAAAAACTATATTGTTAAACTAGGGGGCTATCGCCCCCTGCTCGCTATCGCTCGCCAACCCCCGGAACTGCTTACGCAGTTCCCTGTGGATCGCTTCGCGATCCATGCTCGCTTCGCTCGCTCGCTGTATGCCAATACATTAGCCTAGCTAAAATTTTCCGTAAAAATTAAAGTTGGTAATTGCATTTAGGTCACCATCCATTTAACCAATATGAAAATTACGTTCATAATGTTAATTTGTCTGCTTTAGCCAGATTTTCGACAGTTTAACTTTGCTGTATGTAAGATGACTGCCTTGGCAATGTGCACAACTTTACCATTATAGATACAAAAGTGTCTGTCATTGCTTTGGAGAGATTGCACTTCTACCTGTTGGTCCGCGGAAGGTATTTTATTTCCCTTCTACCACCCATTGGAAAACCAATGAAGGCATTCCCCTATCCGCCACCTGGGGACGCGCCCTCTAGGGGTTACAGGCTCCCCCGAGGGATGTATTTACATTATTTACACTCTTATATATTTACATATTTACACTCTTATATATTCTAATAATTAAAAATGTCCCGTTTGGGAGCCACAACTGACACTGCTTCAAAAGATCTTGTTCTTGATAATGCCACATAGAGCTGGCCATGACTAAAAACAGGCTCAGAGAGCACCAAACATATTTTCTCAAACGTTTGTCCTTCTTGTTGTTATTCTGAATCCTTGCCACGTCACGAACAAAAAATGGTTTAACTAAAAACGCGAAAACTCGCCAAGGCTACTTTGCTTGCACAATACTAAAACTACTATAACCCTAAACAAATTTGGCGAAACCTTTCAGCTGAGAATAAAAGGAATAAAGTAAATTCTTTCTCGGTTATTCATTTTGAACTGAACTGTCGTACTGAAGCAGAGAATAGACGTCGCTCAAAGCGCCTACGCGTTCAAAACAACTTTGCCGATGAACATGATTGTGGAGCAATGTGTGAAGAATGCGAATTTTGTGGTGCTCTTTATTGGCAGAAAGAGCGTAATACTGCAAATAAATATACTAAATGTTGCCATGACGGAAAGGTGCGGTTACCGGCATTGTGTGACGCACCTGATCTGTTGAAGGAACTACTGACTGAAAATTCCCCAGCCGCTAAAAATTATCGGCAGCGAATCAGAGAATACAACTCTGGAAATGGCTCGTCTTAAATTGGATTCAAGAACGGTTTCCTGCCTTCTTTGAGCTTTTCTTTGCTGATTAAGGTTGAAATGGGCCACAGCCCGACTCAAACTCATCTCAAAAAAAAAAAAAGTTCGTTGAGTATTCTGTGATTCAAGATTTCAAAACAACGTAGAAGTTTGTTTACATGATTTATCGGCGAAGTGTTGCCAACAGAGGTTTAGAAATTCACCCCTTCATTTGCCGGCACGTAAGAGAATTATATATATAGATTTTATACCTAAATTAACAAGTCCTACCATAATTTTGTTGCCGTGGTAATTCAAACTATAATTTATAGTCAATTGAATTTATCTCTATTTTCTCTATTAAAAATACATTACGCATTTAAAAACAAAGTATTTTTTTCAATTCAAATTTCAATTAGATGTAACAGTCGCTTTATAAATTTATATAAAAAAGTTCTTCAAAGAGGTATCGAACCCGGGATGGATTTCACGGAAATCCAGCAGGCTGACAACATAGCGCCATCGAGCTGCTGCTGGTGAAAATCTATACTAGTAGGGTAACACCCTCAGTAACTGGCAGGTCATCGGTAATTGACACTTCTAACAAAAATGTCATAAAATAAGATTCGTATCCAACCTTTTAAAAGTTGAAGGCTATATACCAACTGAATGTACATTTACTTTAAAGATTATAACTTCAATTCATGTTGCAAAATGGTAACAGTGCATAGGAAAGAGAAATGATTGTGGCTTGTGTCAAATTAGTCATTTTTGTTGCAAAAGCTTCTTTTCTGTCTTAAGGGAAGCATGCACATCAATCTATTAAAATCTGACTTAAAATATATTTTAAATTTTTGCTGTCAAAAATTTTATTCAGTTGAAAGGTGTTACTTTGAGTGGGTAGAAATATATCTGTGTCCCTTTTTGGATTTTTGAAATAATGATGGGTGCCATTTAGTGGTGCTTCAGTTTTGCTAGTCTCCAGTAATTGGCACATGTGCCTATAAACACTAATGTGTTGTGAAATATGTTACTAATTTAATTTCTGATACTTTTTCAGCAACTATATCATATGTGTTCTACTATTGATTTGAATCTTGCAGAATATACTGTTAAATTTTTAAGAGAAACAATAAAAAAAATATGTTTGGCCATCAGTCAGATATTGCGACTGTAGAGAATCGGTATATTTTTTGTATAGTCCCTTAGAAACATCGGGTCAATGTTCCTTTTTCTGTGGAAATAGCTATAATTCGTAAAATCGGAACTGCATACCGACTAATGAAGCAGCAATAATCTCGATAATTTTTTCCATGCAACACTCCGAATTTATTTTTATTTCCCTAAAATACTTTTTCAACGACAAGATTGGTGATTTAACATTAATTTATGTAAAATTACCTATTTTAAATTAACATTAATTATGTTTCTTATGATGATAAAATTTGTATGTAATCTAAAAGTGAAAAATAAAGTGATTTTCCAGTTCTATTAACATGTGCCAATTACTGTATCACAAGGTGTCATACACTGGGGTATCAGGTGCCAATTACTGGTGATTTTGGTAGCTTTTTATGCATATTTTTTTATAAAAACATCAATTCTAATATTTTTGATTCTAGTGAACTAAATAGATGCACAGAGTGCATTCTTTAATATAAAAATATTTGCAAGTGAATTTTTTTTTTCTAGGTAATGAAAACAGAGGTAAGTTTAAGGACAAACTCTTAAAGTGCCAATTACTGGGGTAGTTACCCTATAACAGCTGCGCGGAAAACTTAGTGGCTGTTTTCTCGGAATGTTCTGACTAGTGCGTTTTACTATTTTACTGTTTGGACACTCTCAAGGGATACTACTAATCAACTGAATTTCATCCCGATCTGAATTTCCGAAACCGTAAAGTCTCCTTGTAAGACTCATCAATGTGATCTGTTTACAATCACTGATTTGGTGTCATATACTCACCAGCTCACGTGAGCGCTGTTACCCTTCATCGCCATGTTGGACCTGAATGCATTAAATTTGGCTCAACAAAGCACTACAAAAATAAATAAATCATGAACGCGCAGATAACTTAAGAATTCAATTGTCGTAATGAATAAATTAACATTTAAAAATAAGAGTGTGCACTTTCCTATAAGTTATATGTTGTTAAATTTTATAACACTTGGGGAGTCCGCTCCCTGCTCGTTGATGCTCACCAATCCCGAAGATTGCGGTCTGACTTTATCTCTTAATTACTCTTACTTTATCTCTTAATCTTACTTTAGTCAAATATTTAGATCGTCTATTAGACAGAATCAGATTTAAAAAACGCGTTACGAGTTCCGTTTCGAACAAAATGAAAATCCCTCTCTCCCTCTTGTAGAAGGTAGAATTTAAGAAAAGAGTTCATGATTAGAGCACAATCCTACTCCCACCCGAAGACGAAAAGAACTTGACAGAAATATACAAAACCAAGGTATAAAAAAAAAAGGTTGTTTGAAGTGCACCCTTCTCCCGAGTTCCAAACTAAATTGCATCACCTCGCATAGCAATAGTTGCTAAAGCGCTCCTGAGCATTGCAAAACGGCAGCTTTGTAAGTTTAAAAAGTCGCTTTCAAATTCGTCGTCTCTAGTAATATATTTTTGCTCTAAGCTCCGGGCTTAAATTGAGTCGAGTCTTGGATTTTCCGCTAAAATAGAAATTCTTATATCTGCTGTTCTAACTAGTTGAGAAAATTGAAGCACGCTTTATTCGATGCAGAAAAAAAAATCTCTTTCGAATGACACAGAATGTTAAGGGGAGTGGGACATCTTTTATCCCTTAATGGACAGTTTACGTGAAATTTTAGATTAAAAAACTAATAGCAAAAAGACTAATTCGAAATTAAAATTTAAAACCTCTGGTGCGACCCACCGACTCGACGTTAAATCACGGTTATCACAAATATGCCATTTCAAACTGCGCTTGCGGGCAGACTTTCTTTATTTCAACATTTTGCTAAAATTAATTACAAACATTTTAAATTCGTTAACAAATATGAGATGGCAACAGATAAAAATTAGAAATCACAAAGCTTTTAGTTTTTAGGCCTCGGTAAAGATTGAGTTTTGCGTCTTAATTATTAATGGATTCGGTGTCTGATTTCCCTGTCCCTTTTCAGGGCCAAATTTTTAACCTAAGTTTAAACGTTTATGTTAAATAAATACTTCCAAACCAATAAATATTGAAGTGTCATTTTTCTCTTTACATTATAAAGATTATCAGTTATTCATACCCGTAGTTTCATATAATATAGCACAAAATCGCTGTGAAAATATTCTAATCTTATTCATTAATTCGTTAGGACTCTAGCTCAGCCTAAATATAAACAAGCAACACAAAATCTTAAAACCGAAAGCCTAAAATGTCCGCGCGCAAGCGCAGTTGAAATGGCAAATTTGTGATAACCAGGATTTAACACTAAACGTTAAATCCCGGTTATCACAAATTTGCCATTTCAACTGCGCTTGCGCACAGACTTAGGTTTTTGAGCTTTCTGTTTTAAGATTTCGTGTTGTTTATATTTAGATTGAGCTAGAGTCCCAACAAATTAATGAATGCGATTAGAATATTTTCAGACAGATTTCGGGATACATTATATGTAACTACGGATATGAATAACTGATAATCTTTATAATGAAAAGAGAAAAATGACACTTCAATATTTATTGGTTTGGAAATACCTATTTCACGTAAACGTAAAACACGTTATGTACTTCAAAAATGATTGGAATATGAGTGCAGATATCCGTCTTTTGCGGATATTTTACGTTAGGCGTAAACAGCTTAGTATTATACATTTGTATTTAGGTTGAGGGTTCGGCTTTGTATTAGAAGTGATGCTGCAATTTGAGTACGCTCTTCTGAGGTTAAAAATTTGGCCCTGAAAAGGGCCTTTGTTTGATAGAAAAATCAGATTCCAAATCCATTCATAATTAAGACGCAAAACTCAATCTTTACCGAGACCTAAAAACTAAATCAAAGAAAACTTTGTAATTTCTAATTTTTATCTGTTGTTATCTCATATTTATTAACAAATTTAAAATGTTTTTAGTTAGTTTGAGCAAGATTTTTGAAATCAGCAAAGTCCGCGCGCAAGCGCAGCTGAAATGGCAAATTTGTGATAATCGGGATTTAACGTCGAGTGGGTTTAACATCTAGTGACCCACCGGAGCTGGAAATAATTTTGCACAAAATTTCAAGGCTGTAGGTGCTATGGGGTCTCCTGGAAGCAAGCCCGCCACCGACATCCTTTCACAAGTTCTTTGACGTTACTCGTCTTTTAATGTATAGAGGAAACAACTAAAAAATACGTGAGTACACAATAGTCTTTCCGATAATGACTATATTCATACTAATACGTTTTCAATCACGTTAGTTATTCGATGGTACCAAACGCAAATTTTTAACGATATTCTGTTTCGAGAGAGATTACTCGCTGAGAATCATTACACTAATTTCCATCACTCAATCTTACGAATTTTTTGCACGAACTAAGAACATTTTTAGAAGTTCCTTGCAAAATTATCTCCAAATAACCAAGTACATTCTCTGCCCTCTTGTAAAGTATAACCATAATGTCGTTATTTCCTTTTATTACAATCCACCGGTGTCAAATCTTAACTTCAGACAACAAGTGAAAAGGACAAACAATTCGTACTCAAGAAATATGGAATCTTTTGTTGGAGCAAAGCTAACTGGTCAGTAATGTGAAGGCTGCAAAGAGCATGTTCACACCATTATGTACGCTGCCAGGTTAGCATTGCCCCAACTATAGGAGAAACACATTTATTCACGCCTTGTTATGAAAGTGTTTGCCTTGTCTTTACTAACAATAAAGCAGAAAGTCTCTCTGTCGGGATCTCTGTCTGTCAGGATCTCTCTCTGTCCGGATCTCTGTCTGTCAGGATCTCTGTGACGCGCATAGCGCCTAGACCGTTCTGCCGATTTTCATGAAATTTGGCTCAAAGTTAGTTTGAAGCATGGGGGTGTGCACCTCGAAGCGATTTTTCAAAAATTTGATGTGGTTCTTCCCCTATTCCAATTTTAAGAACAAAATTATCATAAGACGGACAAGTAAATTACGAACCGTAAATTACGTGGAACCGTAACATGGGCACAAGCCAATTGGCGAGATACGAAATTATCATAACGTGGAACCGTAACACGGGTACAAGCCAACTGGCGAGGAAACTCACCATACTTTATTTGTAAATATACAGGCAAACCAAAAACCTGTTAATTTTTCTATTACGGGCAAAGCCGTGCGTGTACCACTAGTCTTAAAATAAACTTTTAGCTTGATTTCATGAAAATCGATCTTGCAGTTTGCGGAAGCTACCCACATAAAAACAGACCTTGGGTAACGGCACCAGTAACAGACAGACATGCTTAAGACATATCTCTCAGGTTTACTCAATTTTCTAAGCTTTTTAATGTATTTAGACTTTAAAAATTATTTTATTCTCATGCAACTGCATCTCATCTAACGTTTGGCTGCTTCTGGATCCTCTGAATGAGTTAATTCAATTTTTATTTGGTCAGTTTCGAAAAAAGGTCCGACCCCAGTAACATACATCGACAATTCTGATGATACCCAGTAACAGATAAAATAAGGAAAGGATGAGTAATGGACAGATTTTCCCGTTTTCTCTCCTCAAAAAGGGCAAAAGTTCTTTCTTTTTAGATCTAAAACCTTATTAAATTCAAATAAACATGGAACACCGGAAGACCTCGTGGTCTTCATAACCTTCCACCATTGCCTTGTAAATACCAACTACCTCATAAAATTCACTCTGGTAATACTAGATGGTTGCACCATAGTCACGGGCCACAGCAACATCAGTTTTAGCCCACTAAAAGTCTTATTATTTAGACCCAAACTTACCTCTGTTACTGGACCCTTGTCTGTTACTGGTACCGTTACCCTACTTTGGATTTCAATATGAGTTAATTTAATTCAATTTTTAGATTAACGTTTTATTCACACAACTATTAGTGGTACCCGCACGGCTTTGCCCGTAGTCGAAAAATAAAAGGTCATATGGTTCGTCTTTATATTTACAAACAACGGATAATGAATTTATTGCCAATTTGCTATGCTAGTTAGCTCGCCAATGTTATAGTAATTTGCTCGTCTATGTTATGGTAATTTACTCCTAAATGTTATGATAATTTTCTCGGTAAAATGTTCTTAAAATAAGAACAGAAAAAGAATGAAATCGAATTTTCAAGAAATCGCTTTGTGGTTTTGATCGCTACCTCCCCATGCTGCAAATTACTTCTTTGTCAAACTTCAATAAAATCGACCGAGCGGTCTAGGCGCTATGCGCGACACAGAGATCCAGACATCCAGAAAGACTTTCAGCTTTATTCTTAGTAAAGATTAAGTAGAATGCAGGGGTGTCCAATTAGAGGGTTTCATGACGCATTTAGCATCATTGAAATTCATATGGGGGGGGGGTTCCTTCTGTTGGGGGTTCCTGGTACTTGGGAGAGGAGCGCCATTGCTCTTAGGGGGAATGGGCAACCCTGTCTAATGGTACAACTTACCTGAAACATTTATGTTCTCTTATCAGTTATTCCTATTCCTATTCAGAGTCACAACTGACTACAACTGTATTTATGTCGAGGACTGCATACTAAGTGCCTTGCCTCCATTATTTTATATACCGATAGATGGCAGCACCATCACCGGATCGAACAGTTAATGAGAATTTAGAACTAGTCCAGGAGCTAATAGCTACCTGGTGCTAGCACCCCCAGAGGTATCGTTTCACTTGGAGGACATTGAGACCACGAGCATATTTAACGTCGCCCAGTCCCCTTTAATGACGACGGTGGGTCTTCGACCATCGAGGTTCGAACTTATCAGTTATTACAATGAAACAATTTCACTTAAAACAATTTGCTCAAACTGTTTCAAAAAATAATTTTATTTCTTTTAATGTTATTCCAATAAACGCATGTTGATGTGGTACGAGCGTCAGCATTTTGATATAAAAAGGGGTTTAACAACATCTTCGACAAAACTTCTCGCCAGATTTGCCCACCATTTGCGTAACTTAAAAAACTCTAACCTTGTTGATTTCAGGGGCTTACCAAAGATCCCACTGAATCCACTGAATTCAGGCGCTGGTCTATTCGGATCTCTGGGTTTCCTAAAAAAGGAAAAAAGAAAATGTTTTATATGTTCGGGTGCAAGCACTGAAAAACATAAAATTTCCATAGGCCCATCATTTAGGCGATCAGAGGGATTAATTGACAACCCCCTCTGAATTTAAAAAAATAATCCAATTATAAACTTTTGCACTTATTTTGATGGTTTTTAGCCTACTTTCCCAGTAAAAGTCAGAGAAAGAAAAAAAAAGCATGAAAGAAGGCTTAATCCATCTTGAAAATATTACAAAAAACAAAAAAAAGTCAAAAATAAAAAAAAAAATGATTAAATAAACATCGAAAAATTAAAAATTGGAAAGTAGGGTATTGAGATGGGTGAAATGTCTGTCGGTCTGCCTGTCTGTCGGTCTGTCTGCCTGCCCTCCCCCCCCCCCCCTAATAACTTTTGAGTGGGCCTATTCGAACTTTTTTTTTGAGCAATCACGATTGCTTATTGCTTTCATTTGACTAGTTTGAGGTCCTATCATTTTATTTTACTGCCAGCACCCTCTGCAGCATCACCGTCGACCGGCCGCCTCACGATGCTGCTCCTCTAGCGAAAGGGGTTGCGTCCTCCAGGTTGGTCCATATCCTACACTTACATGCATACATACACGCACGTACACACACACACAAACACATACACACACTCAAACACATGCATACATACAGACACCTACTCATACACACACACACCTACACACAACTACCCGCACATTCATGCCAGCACACAAGACACCGACTCCGAGAATTTAGGAGCACCTGACTCCGTTTCCTGTGTCCGACAATTAGTCGGATTCCGACTCCCAGACAAAGACTCTGACTTCGTCTGACACTATCTCCAGGTGCTGCTCCTCTGGTCCTGAGCCTCCACCAGCCGCACTCTACACCAGAATCCGCTCCTTCTGAGCGGTTTTGTGTCCATGTCCTACACACAAGGACGCCAACACACATAACACACACACACACCTAGCACATGCCTACACACACGCCTACATACACTCGCACGTCTACATACACTCACACGTCTACATACACTCACACGTCTACATACACTCACACGTCTACATACACTCACACGTCTACATACACTCACACAACCACATACACTCACACGTCTACATACACACACACGCCTACATACACACACCTACATACACACGCACGCCTGCACATACACTCGCGATTGCGAAAAGCATAACTTGAACTTAAGATGTCAAAAATACTTTTTTTTTTTGAGCAATCACGATTGCTTATTGTTCTCACTTGACCATCTTTGAGCTCCGGTTCCTTTTTCAGCTTGGACCAGGGGCCTCTGCAGCACCACCGCCCACCAGCCTCTGGTGGCTCCTCTGGTCCTGAGCACAGTCCCCCGGATTCCGCTTCTCCTGGGCGGTGGCGTCCATGTCCTACACACATGCAGACTCACACACATACATACACGCCTACGTGCATACACACAGTTCTACGCACACACACAACTATACACACGTAACCGCTAGGAGGAGGGGCAGGCTTGGAGGGACAGGAGCGGTTTCTAGAAACAAAAACCCCAATGAGAAGGGTCCTGTCGCAACTCGTTATTGCGAAACACATAATTTGAATTCAAAATTTCAGAATTCAAATTAATTTTCTATAGTTTTTTTATTATTATTATTATTATTAAGTGTGATGTTTGTCCGGAAAATACGTATAAATAAGTCGTGGTGACGTATCACGGCGTCGTGGAGGCGCCGCCAGGTAGCAATGCCGCTGCAGCCAACCCCCTCTACGCTCAGTTCGAGTCGGAACGCTCAGCGTGTAATTGGAGTTACACTTTTTCACCTGCCGTCACCATTGAGCTCTCTCCGATTGAGTAACAGCCCATCAACATTCAAGAATGACCATGATATTCTTGAGTGTTTGAAACAAGTTTAAGGAGACAATTCTCTGAAAGAACGAACGGTAAACAAGTGGTTAAAAAAGGTTCCGGGAAAATCGAGAAAACGTGAAAGAATACTCTCGCCCAGGACATCTCTCGACATCGAGTTCTGATGAAAATGTTGAACAAATTCGGACTTGTGTTCTTAAAGAACGTAGACTGACAGTCAGAATGACAGCTGACGAGCTGTCGTTCCCCAAAACAATCGTTCACGAAATTCTGACACAAAAACTTGAAATGAAGAAATGCGTCCGCTCACACGTCGCTTGTTGTTGAATAAATACATATTATTTGACGCTGTGAATCATTGCAGAAAAACAAGGAACTAAAATAGTCGGACATACTTTACTGGTCCACATTTGTCGCTCGTTGTTGAACAAATTCGGGCTTGTATTCTTAAAGACCGTAGACTGACAGTCAGAATGACAGCTGACGAGCTGTCATTCCCCAAATCATCATGCTGACAAAATCTACCGTACGGCCCTGCAACTGATCTCATTTTACCAGTCACAAACTGCTAATCAAAATAGTGGCACAGTCAATGAACATTTTTACTTGACGCTGTGAATCATTGCAGAAAAACAAGGAACTAAAATAGTCGGACATACTTTACTGGTCCACATTCGTCGCTCGTTGTTGAACAAATTCGGGCTTGTATTCTTAAAGACCGTAGACTGACAGTCAGAATGACAGCTGACGAGCTGTCATTCCCCAAAGCGATCGTTCACGAAATTCCGACACAAAAACTTGAAATGAAGAAATGCGTCCGCTCACACGTCGCTCGTTGTTGAAAAAAATCGGGCTTGTATTCTTAAAGAGGGCCGTGGTAGCCCGATCGGCAGAGTGTCGGATTCGGGGCCGGAGGGTCCTGAGTTCGAACCTCGATGGTCGAAGACCCACCGTCGTCATTAAAGGGGACTGGGCGACGTTAAATATGCTCGTGGTCTCAATGTCCTCCAAGTGAAACGATACCTCTGGGGGTGCTAGCACCAGGTAGCTATTAGCTCCTGGACTAGTTCTAAATTCTCATTAACTGTTCGATCCGGTGATGGTGCTGCCATCTATCGGTATATAAAATAATGGAGGCAAGGCACTTAGAATGCAGTCCTTGACATAAATACAGTTGTAGTCAGTTGTGACTCTGAATAGGAATAGGAATAGTATTCTTAAAGACCGTAGACTGACAGTCAGAATGATAGCTGACTAGCTGTCATTCCCCAAAACAATCGTTCACGAAATTCCGACACAAAAACTGGAAATGAAGAAATGCGTCCGCTCACACGTCGCTCGTTGTGTGTGAGTTTTTGGCCAGAAGCTCAATCACCGTGACGGACCAGCCGCCTGATTCACCTAATTTAGCCACTTGTAACTTCTTCCTGTTCCCGAAATTCAAAACGGTGCTTCGGGGGTTTCACTTGGGAGATGAGGAAGCCATCAAGGCAGAAACGACACGGCAACTGAACAGCATCACATTTGAAGACTTTCAGAATTGTTATCAACAGTGGAAACGGCGTTGGCAGAAGTGCATCTTGTCTCAACGAGAGTACTTTGAAGGAGACCATATTATAATACCTGAATAATTGTAAACTAAAGTTATTATTCAACTTTTATACATATTTTCTAGACAAACCTCGTATGTAGAGATATTTTCAAATTAAAAGTAGAACTCATCTTTGTAAAGGTACTTTCATAAATCGCAATTGAGGGTATAGAAAATAAAGTTGGAGGGGGCGATTTGAATAATTTCATCATGCTGACAAAATCTACCGTACGGCCCTGCAACTGATCTTATTTTACCAGTCACAAACTGCTAATCAAAATAGTGGCGCCGTCAATGAGCATTTTTATTTGACGCTGTGAATCATTGCAGAAAAACAAGGAACTAAAATAGTTGGACATACTTTACTGGTCCACATTTGTTTTGGCACTCTTCCTTCGTGGGAAAGTTATTCCAGTTGCCACGGCACCCTCCATACAGGAAAAGTCCACATCTTTGGGCGAGGTTGTCGTAATACCAACGAAACAACATCTCTAAACAATTTCCACGGTCAGGAATTAGCTTACATTGCACATTTTCTAAAATAAAAAAAGAAACAAAGATACATTACACAATGTCGCTTCCAAAGTGGCAGAATGTCTAAATTAAAGCAAATAAAACTCCAAATAATTTGGGAAAAAAATGAAAAGATTAAAGTTGCAGCCAGGTGTTTACTCTGCTTTTCTAAAAGTTAAAATCCATACTAATATTTATGAAAGTAAGTTTATCTGTTTGCTTACGATTGTATCAACAGGAATAAATTGTTCGAAGCGATGTACGAATTCGGAATCCCTCCTAAGTTTATCAATCTTGTCAAAATGACTTTGCGAAGCGTAAAATACAGAATTAAGATCATGTCTGAAGTATCGGAGGTTTTCTATACAGAGAGAGGCCTTAGACAAGGAGACTCTCTGTCTTGCATTTTATTCAATTTAGCCCTTGAAAAGGTTATACGAGACTCGGGTATCAACATTAGAAGCACAATCCTGCAGAGAACTATATAGATATTGGCATACGCGGACGATATCGATATCGTTGGCGAAGAAAACAAGATGTGGTTGAGGCATTTGTTGCACTTGAGAGCGCTGCCAAGGAGTTGGGCTTGGCTGTAAACGAGGAAAAAACTAAGTTTTTGGTTGCAAGCACGAGAATACATGGGGTGCAGCCGCTTAATATTGGAAACTATATTTTTGAAGGAGTCACCCAGTTTAAATACTTGTGTACGCTTATTACCAGTAAGAATGAGTTTAAAGTTGAAATTGGAAATCGAATTTTGATGGCAAATAGATGCTACTTTGGCTTAAAGAGCCAATTAAAATCTAAGCTCCTTTCCATTAATACAAAAATAAACCTATATAAAACCCTCATAAGACCGATCATTTTATACGGTAGTGAGACATGGGCAATTAATAAAACAGAGGAAAACAGACTTCTCATTTTTGAAAGAGATTTTTCGGTCAATTTTTGGAGCAGTAAAGGAAAATGATGCTTGGAGAAGTTTATATTACTTTGAAGTGTGCCATAAATACGGACAACCCAACACCTTAAGAGTAATTAAAGCCAACAGAATCGGATGGCTGGGGCACGTATTTAGGCGTGCAGATCTGGACCCGGTTAAAAAGCTAACTTTTTCGAAGATTGAGGGTACAAGGAGAAGGGGAAGACCAGCAACAAGGTGGCTGGATAGTGTTGAGAAGGACCTAGAAATTTTGGGAGTGAACAGGTGGAGAAAACTGGCAATGTGTCGTACCGCCTGGAGGAAGCAGACGGAGAAAGCCTTGGCCTGCACCAGGCTGTTGTGCTGATGAAGAAGAAGAAGTTTATCTGTTTATGTTTGTGTGTTTGCTTGTTGTTACGCTTTCACAACTTAGCTATTCAATTGATCATCATCAAAGTTTCCATACATGTTGTCAGTGATACAGAAAAGTACAGGCAAGATTTTTTATTCCAATTTGAAAGAAAATCATAAGTTTCAGGGTATCTCATCGAAGAAACATTTGTTCGTTTGTTGCCACGTATTTAAAGCCCTTAAAAAGTTGTACAAGATAAACTCTCTTTTATGTTCGTAAAGTAGCACCGCACGGCAAAAAAATAATAAATAAACTTTTCACATCATTCTCGCAAATTCTTATGTAAAATGGGACCTCTAAACCCAAATATGACAGCCCTTTCCCCATCACGCCCTGACTCCACCCCCCCCCCCCCTACACACATTTTGTGGAAATAGCACCCCTCAGGGTTTTTTTTTTTTTTTTTTTTCCAGTTTTTGAGTTTTTATAGCCATTATTTTAATTTGTAGAGGAAGGTAGCATTATATTAAACACTAACATTCTTCTAGGGGGCTAAAGAGGTGTAAAGTTCCAAAAGGGTTCATTTAGAGGGGAAGGGAGCATCATATTAACTACTAGTGATGTTCCGGATATCCGTATCCGCGGATATCCGAGGAAAAATAAAGATCTGTATCCGTATCCGTTACTTTTTTGGCGGATCTTAAACGGATCTTTTCTATTCTAAAAATTCTTAAATATTTGAATAAAAGACTCTTAAATTCCGTTTAATTAGGTTTTATTTCCTATTTAATTTCAGAAGCCAACGGTCATCTGAGACTTTTTTTTTTTTTTTTTAATTTTTAGTTCAATGTTAGTTTTTGTTATTGATTGGGGCTTTGTTATTCTTCATTTTCGTTTTTCTCGGTATCCTTCAAAAAAAATGAGACGAAATTCTCTATTTACTGTTTGTAAAGGTGTTCCCGGCTCTGTTATTCCGTCGGTCGGAGTAATTTGAGTGGAATGGATCAACGGTAAATTTATGCTGAAATAAAATGCGAAAAATGATTTCTAGCCTATCCAGTAACAGCTCTGCACTCTTGCTCCAGTATCCTACATCTACCGAGCAAGATAGAAATAATTTTTCACATTCTGTTTAAGCATTAATGCAGCGCTGACCCGTTCCTTCTAACTCCCCCTCAATTTTAACGGAGATTAAAGAGTAATAAATCAGTCTTTATCGCCGTAGATGGAATTTTTTGAAGAAACAGTTTTATTATTTTGACGGGAATGCTTCCTGTAATAAATTTCAAACTTGGATAGTTGAATTGGACAAACAAATTTTGAGATCCGTATCCGTATCCGCGGATCTTGACACTAATGATCCGGATCCGTATCCGTATCCGCGGATCTACTTTTTTAACGATCCGGCACATCACTATTAACTACTAACATTCTTCTGAGGGGCTAAAGAGGTGAAAAGTTCCGAAAGGGTTCGTTTGGAGGGGAAGGGAGCATCATATTAACTGCTAACATTCTTCTGGGGGTGGGCTAAAGAGGTGAAAAGTTCAAAAGTATGAACATTTGTAGCAAGTTGGAAGACTCATAGGAGGTTTTCCTCCTCTAATTTCTTTAATCATCAAAACCGATCTCTTTTTCTAATGTTTTTTTTTTCCCCCGTTGCTTTTTTTCAGTTTAAACCTAGAATATCGGACTTACTCCCATGATTCCCTTGTCCGAAAAAAAATTCACGTCGTAAAAAAAATATCCAAATCTTGGAAACACCGCATGTTGCATACGAATCACACCGGAGATCTTCAGTAAAGAAACTTCCCGTAGTATTAACAATCACACATACAATTAAGATTAAAAATTAAAATCAGCATACTTATAATATAGAATCAATGTATATTTATGTTCCTTCTGCTGCACCGCCCCCAATGTTTATCACTATATTAAGAAGTGATCACAATATCAAGTCCTTAAAGCGACCAATTCACCAAATATGGGAAATTTTTCAAAAACTATAGGACAAAAGAAAATATTTCTCAGTCAAGCAATAATGGGGTTGTTTCCGAAATTTTAGAAGTATTTTTTCTGAAACAGCATGTTTGTGAAAATATGGGATTTAACAATTTTTCAATTTGAGAAAGTTTAATATTTTTTAACACTTATTTTAATCGATGCGCAGATTGAAATACATTTTTTACGCTTCAGCACGTAACATCACGTGATGAAATGCCATTAGCGCATAGCGCTAATTATCATAACCTGGCAACGCAGCTGACAGCAAAGCGTTAACATTTAGCGCTGCAATGGAGTAACGCGGCAAAGTACATCACCTGTTACGTCATAAAAACCATGCCTTATTTCCAAAATCGGATATTTAAAGATAAATAAAGAAAGAATAACTGTTGGGAACATAAAAGTTTTTCCTGACTTCATTTTTTTTTTTTTTTTTTTTTTTTTTTTTTTTTTTTTTGAGCAATCACGATTGCTTATTGCTTTTGTTTGACTGGTTTGATGTCCTATAATTCTATTTTCCCACCGCCTCCCTCTGCAGCATTACCGTCGACCGGCTCCTCACGATGCTGCTCCTATAGCGAAAACCGTCTCCAGGTTGCGTCCATATCCTAGACACACGCGCCATACATACACAACTACACCCGCACACACACGCACACATACACACACACACAAACACATACATACACCTACACACACATACACAAACACATACACACACATATACACACAACTACCCACACATTCATACCTGCAAACAGACACACACATATGCCTACACACACATACCCCGCCCCCACGCACACAAACACTCATACACACAACTACCCACACACTCATGCCTGCACACAGACACAAACACACATGCCTACACACACATCCCCCCTACACACAAACACACATACCCCCACACACAAACACACACGACTACATACACACACACACTCGTGATTGCGAAAAACATAATTTGAATTGAGAATGACAAAATTCAAATTAACTTTTTTTTCGTTTGTTTGTTTAATCCATCAATTTCAGTGACTAAAAATAGTACCTTTGACTAAAGGAAACAACCCCATTGCATAGTACATTGTATTCCCTATACAAAAACAAAAATTATGTTTCGGATGAATACGGCAGTGTTCTACATTCCCTACTGAAAATTTGTTTTTTAGCGTGACAATAGTGTGAATTGAAGTTTTTGTCTCAAAGTCTCATTTATTTAACAGCCAAAATCACTGATCGAGTAACGCTGTGACATCAACAGCAAAAAAAATTGGCGTTAAAATGGACGTACTTAGTTTGTCAATCCCTACCTCAGTACGAACCATAGCTCTTACATATATTAGCGTGAGAGCTTTATTTCATTGTTGAAGCATCAAAAATTCGTAATTTCATTTTAAAAAGGAAGTATCCCTGAAAACTAACAGATGCGTTCATTTCAGCCTGTAAACCGGATGTTAGCCATATCATCGGTGGTCAGACTGCATGAATAGATTCCTACTCCGCACTAAGCCATAACTAAGGAATTTCGTTAAAAAAATTACAATTAAAAAAAATATACCTTGAAATTTATTGACCAGTTTTATAAGAGCACGAGTCCCTACCTGCGTATGCAGTAAACAAACGTTTTTACGCACTCCTAAAAAGTAGTAAAAAAGTGACTTACGTTAGTCTGGCTTTGAGGTTCAGATATTCATTGGAAGACGTCATTGAAGGCTAATCTCTCTGATAAAAAGGCTATTTGCAATGACGGGTATTTTCTAGCAACAATAAGAATAATTTGAGAAATAAGCAATTTGTTTCAATTTAAAAAGGTTCATTTCGGCCAATACTAGGATGGCAGTAGGGCTTCTTGTGATATGAGTTCTCCTGTGGAAAGTGGTCACGTGGGTCACATTCTCACATTCACATAAAGTGAAGGAATAAAACTTGACGTGGTAGAAGAAAACTAACTTCGATTCTTAAATCAGCAAGCTTTTTTTTACTCTAAAGACAATTAAAAAATCTAATTCAACACAAACTTTGTTAAAAATTGGTCCCCTGTGTATCTATTTAGTGGTTTTCTTGAATTGAGTACCATTTATCGCTCAGTACCCTTGATATTCGAGTTGGCCACAACTCGGAATGGTCTCAAACCGAGGAGTGCCAATTGACTGAGTTACGGTAACATGGTAGCTTGGCGATAAACAATGGAATTCTCTTTTTTATTTTGCTCTATGTCTAATTTATAGAAGAACGAATTTTGATGAATTGCACGTTTTGGGGTCGCTGAGTTCATTTTAAGCCTTTTTGGAAAACGTCTGTCATGAGGGACATTTAAAAAAATTATCGTGATTTAGCCAGCATATCGAAGATCTGGGTGAATTAAACTTCTTGTATACAAAGCGTATATGTAAATCTAGAAAAAATACCCTGCGTTGCCTGGGTCAGTAATAATGGTGAGAAACAATCGCGACTTTCTTTCGTTTTCTGTTTTAATTGAAAGAACTGAAAACACACCGCTTTGACGTGATTAAAAATCGAGCTTCTTCCTTACCCATAAAAGTAAAATAGCAAATGGTATAAAGAACGAACGAGTATTCATTTAGAAACGAAAGCACGAATTGAAGCATATAAAAATTTGAAGAATTTCCAAAATATGAACTAACAAAAACAAAGATCACTAAAAAATCCGTAAGCTTTATTTAATTAAATAGTACACACACACAAAAAGAAAGAGTTTCCAAATGTTTAAATGACTTTAAACTCATGTTTGCTCCGGAGAAGCATTGATTCAAAACTTCCAATATGATTACAATTAATATTGATGTTGTAAAGCAACGAATTTTTGTAACAATGGATTTTGTATTAAATCATTTAGTGGGGAAATTACATGAAATTTACTGTTTTCCATTATAACTTTTATAAACTAAGTTTTTTAGATATAAATTATAGCCTATGCTGCTCCCTGATAATGTAGCTATCTTTGGTGAAAAAATGGTTAAAATGCGTCCAGTAAATTTGAAGCTTACCCCGGACATACACACATACAAAAGTAGCCATTTATGTATATAGATGAGGATGAAAATCCTAAGAAAGCAATAAATGTCATGCTTGCTCCAGAGAAGCCTTGATTAAAATTTTCATTATAATTACTTTTAATATTGCTGTTGTAAGGCGACGAATTTTCGTAACAATGGGTTTTATATTTAATCATTCAATGGGGAAATTACATGAAATTTACTGTTTTCCATCATAACGTTTTTAAACTAAGTTCTTTAGGAATAAATTATAGGCTAAATTGCTCCCTGATAATGTAACTATCTATGGTGAAAAAATGGTTAAAATCCGTCCAGTAGTTTTGAAGATTAATCCGGACATACATACATACATACAGAAGTAGCCATTTATGTATAAAGATTCTTACTTTCGCGGTACACGAAGTCTTGTAATTTTACCGAAGAAATTAAACTCAGCAAAAGAATTGCTGTTTTCATTTTATGCGTCATACACTTTTCAAAATTGAAAGTTCTTATTACAAGACTCAAAAGAATTATATTGTAAAACACATGGGGCGTTTTCAAAAAAACTCTGCAAACTTTGTGCAAACTGCTAGCTATAATTCTATTTTTTGTTGTTGTGCTCCAAGCCGTAGCCACGGCAACAGTAGGGACATTAGAAAGGATAATGGATCTGATCATAGCCTTATGTTGGATATCATACGTAAAGAAGCGTAAGAAAGTGGCTCTAGTGCGCAGACGCAACAGCTTAAGGTCAGCCATTTTGGATCGGAGCGCATTTTGGAATGGTTGTCTTTTCTGGCAAGTTATCGCGTTTGTTGAGTTTTCACTGCGAACAATTATTAGCTGCACGAATTTTTTATTAAAGAAAATATTATTTTTGGCTAATTTGGCAAAACCCGAAACTTTTCTCTCGTAACACTCACTAGGTCCGAAACAGTGAAAAACCCGATCCAAAATGGCTAAACCATGGCCCCACTGAATACTTAACGGCCGTGGCAATCGCTGAAACTCATGGCAACAAAGAGGGCGCCACTGGCTACCCCTGTTTTTGTTTCCATTTGGCGTGATTGTGAGCGTTGGCGCTTTGTCATCTGTGAATACGTGATTTCTCGACTTATTATCGGACGTACGTCATTTGACGAAAATTTCAATTTTAAAAGAAGGAATGAAGAGAAAAAGTGCTGAATAAACATTGTATTACAAAGGTGAAGAGCATTTCTTATTATTATTTTAATATCATATCAAAAATTACGCGTAATAAAAAATTTTAACTAAACACAGAAAACATATGATTTTTTTTTTAATATTAATGCGTAATTCTTAATATATTTTTTGAGCAATCACGATTGCTTATTGTTCTCATTTGACCGTTTTTGGTGTCCGTGCCTTTTTCAACTTGGACCAGAAGCCTTTGCAGCACCACCCCTCACCGTTCTCTGCTGGCGGCCCTCATTTCTAATTTTACATGCTCATTTACATGCGAATTTTTTTCTGCTCAATAAATTACATCGAAAAAAAAAAAACACGCTCCGCAATCTGTAAATACATTCATTTCTCAAAACTTGAGAGGGTCATTCATTGCCCCTTTTGACCCTGATGGGTATTAGAGGGGGGGGGGTATAGGAATTTACGTTAACAATTGCCATTCTTTTCGCTCGTAATGTAGTGTATATTTTACAACGAACAGAATTTAATTAAAAATGTACGCTTGGGAACAGGCCCGACATTTAAAAATTCGCGGGGGGGGGGGCAAAGGTTTTGTATTCGGGTAAAAAACAACAAAACAACCCAAAATACGAGCATAATGCCTAATTTTAGTATGTTTGTAAAATTTAGGGGTGTCATAATTGCCCCCCCCCCCCCCCCCCGATATCTCCACTTGACAGGCCTGGTTAGGAATATACTTTTTCAAATGAAGAAGAACAATAGAAAAGTTAAAAATATGACGGCAATTTGAGAAAATGAACCATTAACATAATTTTTAAAACATTTAAAATCAGAGTGTAACTAATACATGGTTCTACGACGGGTCCGTGGTTCTCGCACGAATATTTTACCGACACTAAAATAATGTCATTTATCTTTTTCCCCTTCCATTTTTAGCACATCTCATGTTATAATAACTTTAGTGTAGATTTTAGTAGTATATTAGTGCACAATACGCATAGAGATGCACAAACGTTTAGTGCACAAGAGCTATTTCGAAAAAGTGCAGATTTTTTTTCCTTACAAAAGGAAATTCATAGCATAACCAAAAAATAAATAAAAATAACATGGAGCTAGAAAAAACTTTCATTTTTCCGAAGCTTAGTTTTTAATTTTTTAAATGTCTGATTTTGAAAATAAGGCGTGGTCTTTATGACGTCACAAATGATGTATTTTGGCGCATCTGTCTACCGCGTTTCTGCGTTATGATGATCAAGAAGCAAATTACATATTGCACTCTACGCTTACTATCAATCATATAGTTGCCAACACTTGTGAGTAAAGAAACTAATTGAATATTGTGCTCTGTGAGTGACATCAGTGAATGGCATTTCATCATTTCTGATGTCATCGGCAGAAGCGTAAACAATGAAAGCGCACCGATTAATGCATTTTTTTTTAAATATTAAACTTAGTCAAGTTATTTTAAAAAATGGTCAGATCCTATGATTTTAAAAATGTTCTTTCAAAAAAAAAAAAAAAAAATCCCTTAAGAATTTTTGCTCGTTTTATAAATAAATTTTATAAACTACACAAAAAAAAAGTCCGCACAAAAACAGGTTTGAGTGTACACACACACATCGGAAGGCGCACAGACCGGAGAACGTTCACTTTAGCTCAGGTTCTATCCCCACCCCCAGGCTCCCACCTTACCGTAGCATCCCAGGTGCTATTACTTCAATATATTTTTCAATTGTTATAAAGTGTTCACGCAGTAAATAATTTTTATGATAAAATTCAGATTCGGCCATAAAATATTTATCTTATTTACAGACTCGTATTACCTATTCTAGAAAATTAACAGTCATATTATGACGGGTGCAAATTTCTTGGTCATTTCCATTTCATTCCATTTGTAGAAACAAGAAACCCAACGAGTAGGATCCTATCGGAATTCATGATCGTGAATAACTTAATTCGAACTCAAGCAGCCAAAATTCAAATTATTATTATTTTTTTTAATTTATTTTTAACATTTAACAAATACATGCAGTAGGGAAAGAAACTCTTCAAATATCTACACATGAATTTGTGAAACTAATTTAAAAAAAAAAGATGGGGAACAGATTATTTTACAAAATATCAACACTGTTGATATTTTGTAAAATCCTAGCAGGGGAGAGTTCCGTACAAAATTTATTTTGTCTTTGCAAAAGCAAAACAATGATATGATTTTTTTTATTTGCTATTTTAAAGATGTTTTTAAACATACATTCGATTTGCGATAGCTCGAATGTAAAAAGACAGACGGAAAACTTCGACTTATCGAAAGTTTGACTTAACGATAGTTTTGGTTTTTGATATTTTGATACTAAAAACCATCGAATGCTTTAATATGTACATATAACAGACAAAATTATAGAACTTAAGTTTTTTAGCACAATATGCACAGTTTAATCAAATGTATTGATAGAAAAAAAATCAAAAGTATGCTGGAACCGCTTGAATAGAGCTGATTCTACTTCAGGAAATGTGCACATCTTCGTTCGTTTCAAATTCGGATTGGAAGTGAAGGTGAAATAATTATTCTCCCATAGTCGCTTCTTTCTTACCTTTTTTTCTTTTTTTCGTTCTTTCGAAATAAATTTCGAGTAATCCTGGAAAAAACTTCGAGTTGAAAGAAGTTAACTTCGAGTTATTTATAATAATTAGAATGGAATTAAAGACAAAAAAGTCGAGACTTGATAAAAATTTCGAGTTATAATAATATTTGAGTTATCGGACTTCGAGTTATCGCAAATCGACTGTATTTTTAAGAAAATTAAAATATTTAGCGATGTAAAATCCTGAAACATTGAATTCTAGTCATAAAAAAACTATTTTCTACACTTGAAAAATGAATGAGAAAGGAGCTTCGAACTAGAAACTTTGTAAGATATTTGATCGCCAAGTTTGGCGAAAATTTGGATATGAATTTTCTGTTGGAAAAATAAAATACACACACACAGTAGACCGTCAAGAATCCGCAGGAGTCTAAGATCTGCTTACAAATTTTTGTCATCTTCTTCTAATTGTATAGCATTAGGAGCAGCTCTAAATATCTAGCATTTCTTAAAATAAAAAAAGGGTGGGGAGGGGGGTAATTTTTCGTTATAGGTACGTAGCGGTGCATTTTTTAAGCTGGCGATTAGTTTCAATTTTATTTATTGTCATGGACTATTTCAAGTTACATATAAAGTACTTATTTGGCGATACCATGAACTATTTTGTCTTTTTAAAGACTTATAAGCGAAGCAAGCCTAGAAACAAGATCAAAAAGTCCATTAAAATAAAAAATAATCCCCTAAATAATTAAGTTTCTCCATTAAGCGTAAAATAATCCAACAAATGAAGCACAAATTATAAATGAGATTGTAAAATTAAATTAAAAGAAATTGCCAAACCAACTTTAGATGCTCAATTTACGCATTAAATAATCAGCTGAATAACATTACTGATTCGATTCGAATTGGTTGATTCGGTATATTTCTGAGCATCTTGCGAAATATTAATGTTTGTTTTCTGTTTCATTTATTAATTAAAATAAACAAGCTCTGAAACTTGTAGTTGATTGGTTGATGCAACCGTGGCTTGTGGCGCCTCCTTGCGGTCAGAATGGGCAAATATGAAGTTTTGAAGTTTTTCCATCTAGTGTGGCCATGTTCAAGTGCAGGAATAGTTGCCCCGGTTTAACACAGGAAAGTCAAAAATTGTCAAGGCCTGGTAAGCGCCAGCGCATTCAGTGGGGCCATGGCTAAACTTAAGCTGATGGGACGGCCTATTTATATAGTGGCTCTAGTGCGAGCCATAGATGTATTATTGACAATACGTTATACATCTATGGTGCGACCACTGTTCGGAATTCTCATAAACTATAGGTGGCGCTGCAGTGTCTGGCTAATGGCGGCAGAAACAGGCGAAACAAATAACAATTAAGAAATTTATTTATTTACTATAAAATCGCCCGTCAAGGTATGACGAGTGAAAAATTGTTTCTACATTTGAACGCAACAGTTGCCTGTTTGGTGATACAGTAGTACCTCCTTTAAGGGACACCTCTGAATAAGGGACACTTTTTCTAGTCCCAGTCCCTTTGAATAGCGACCTCCATGTATTTACCTCTGATTATGGGGCACTCTATCTAAGGGACAGCCATAGGGAAAATTTGCAGAAATTTATGTAAAAATGCATAAGAAATAAATGCATGTGAATTGAACTTATTGTAATAAAGGTTCTTTTTTTGTCTAAAAATTAACTGGTAAAAGTTTGCCTTGACAGTAACATGCTAAGTAGCAAATATGAGTTTTAAAATTCTTGGCGAGATTTACATGCATACTTTTCTTTCTGAGTAATTTATTCATTTGGGTTCAGCTCTGATGGATAGGCCACGGCCCATGACAAACTTTTGATAGAAAAATGAAATGTATTCTTACTATTATTTACATTACATTGAATTGTAAATTATGTGACATGAAGCAAGTTCATGAAACAAATTATACTTCGAAATTATTTCTATAAATTACTAACTAAACTTTTTAGATTAATACTTATTTTGTAATTCTACTAAATTTTTTATTAAATTTCAATTTTTAAAATATTTATTTCACTTTGAATTAACTCTGAATTTTATTTAGCATACATAAAATATTTTCAGTGTTTAATCTTAAATGTTAATAGTTTTTTGGTTATGTTATGGTATTATACTAAGTACACAGTGTGCATCAATTCATATACCTCCGAACAAGGGACACCTCTATTTAAGGGACAAAAAGTCCAGTCCCCTTAGTGTCCCTTACTGAGAGGTTCTACTGTATTTTGATAGTTGAAATTTTTCCCCAACTCTAGTGGATTAACCCCAAACACAAGTAGATAGCCTTCATTGAAGATCATTTTTTCGTTTCCTCATTCTTCTAAAATGAGTCTTACCAGGAAAACTGTTAAGTTGCCGGATTCAGTTCAGCCCTGTCAAAATTAAGCAGTTCCTTGCATGTCAAACATTACCAAAAAATATTATCAAATTATCATGCCGTAGCACTAGTTTCATTGTTAATGACGTCAGCGTTACTCGATCATTCGCTATTATACAGGGTAGAGCCGCTATATAGACAGGCCGACGCATCAGCTTAAGTTAAGCCATTTTGGATCGGATTTTTCATTGTTGCACTGCTTGGGTTACCACAGCAAAGTTTCGGATTTCGCCAAATTTGCAGAAAATAATATTTTATTTTATAAACAATTCACGTGCCGCTAATAATTGCTTACAGTGAACAATCACCAACACGATAACTCGCCAGAAAAGACAACCACTCAAACACGCGCTCTGATCCAAAAAGGCTGATCTTAAGCTGATGCGTCGGCTCGTATATATAGGGGCCTTAATACAGGGTAAGGCCCGCCCTATAGATAGCTGCTCTAATACAGGGTAGAGCCGATATAGGGGCCTTAATACAGGGTGTTCCGTTTCAACCTGCAAAGACCTATATTTTCGCAACCGTTAGTCCTAGATGCATACTTTCAACTGCAAAAATGTTCAAATCATATGCAGAGTTTAGGTATTAAAAATTTGAAGCGAGAATAAAAACGAGTCAAAAAAAAATACAAAATTTAGCTTTTTATACGGGCTTTAGGTCCCCTAACTTATGTTTAGGGAAATAATGTCCAATGAAAAATATTACTATCACAAACTTTTGTGCGACCAAAACTCAAGGAGATATTTGGGTTCGAAGTTTTAAGGGACTATAGAAAAGATTAGATTCGAACTTATGGCCCTTTCAGAAGAATGACAGGTTGTCGAAGTAAGTATTTATATTTTTCATTGTTATTCAAAAATGAATGCAAATGTTATGCCATGGTACTCAAAAACACACTACAAAACCTC
Source organism: Uloborus diversus (assembly GCF_026930045.1). Classification (NCBI taxonomy): domain Eukaryota; kingdom Metazoa; phylum Arthropoda; class Arachnida; order Araneae; family Uloboridae; genus Uloborus; species Uloborus diversus. The sequence continues at coordinate 88,911,135 of NC_072732.1, read as the reverse complement.
GAAGGATTTGAAAAACCACACTCTATGCACATGTATAATTTTAAACCCTTGTTAATCGCTATATTTTTCGCGAAAAGGTGTTATCGACGGCAAGTGTAAAGTGGTGTAAGTCACAAAACGCTGCGTTTCATAGCTCGATGAATATTGGTCGAATTAATCTCAAACTCTCTGTGTTGGAATTATTTTTTAATGGAGATCAGTTCCCCAAACATAAGTTAGGGGTCCTAGAGCCCGTATAAAAAGTTACATTTTGTATTTTTTGACTCGTTTTTATTTTTGCATCAAACTTTCGATACCTTAAATCCGCATCTGATTTTGAACATTTTTGCAATTAGAAGTATGCATCTAGGACTAACGGTTGCGAAAATAGAGGTCTTGCAGGTTAAAACAGAACGCCCTGTATATATCAGGATATTCTATATACATTCACTGCCAAAAGTTAAGCACGGAGAAGAAAATGTAAATTTCTGCAAGCCAATCCGAATTGAAGAAGTTGCAATTGCCTGCAGAGGTAGAAAGAAGTATGCAAATAAGTTAGGTAACAGCCAATCTCACGATTTTGTGTCGAGAAATATGCAAAAATGGCAGTTGTATAAGAAGGCAGCATTTTGAATAGTTACAGGAATTGCTTGTAGGTGCCGATAAAAGGTGTTTAGAACTTTCGCACGATTAGTTTTCAAGACAGACGTCTTAGTGTGGCTTCCAGAAGACGAATGGAAAATTTTGAGCAATGACGTGGTGTCGGACGCAGTGAAGCAGGACAATCAATCACAGATGTTGTTCTTTTCTTTGGCGTTCATTTCACGATTATGGAAACAATTTCTAACGAGCCAAACATTTGCCTCAAGACCTATGACCAGTCGCCCAAGGGTTCCGAACCACGTGGAAGATCGATATATTGCTGTTGTAGCCAAGCGGAACCGAAGAGAAATTTCTACACGTGTGGCATCTACGTTTGCAGTGGTCATTAGTAGGATGATTTCTTCCACAACTGTGTGCCGAAGTCTATACATGAATGAGCTGTGTGCCCGGGTACCACAAGTTTGTATTCCTCTCTCACTATAATCCAGAGGGGCACGATTAAAGTGGTACCGCCATCATGTCAGTTGGACTGTGTCTGATTGGGGCAATGTTATGTTCGCAGATAAGTCAAGATTTGCTCTGCAACCCGACAGCAAGCGTGTAAGGGCCTGGAGAGAACAAGGCGCGCGTACGTGAATATATATATATATATATAGAGAGAGAGAGAGAGAGAGAGAGAGAAAGAGAGAGAGTTTTTCCAGTGCAATTTAAGTAAGGCAGACAATTTTACTGTCGTAAATAATTGCAACAAAAGAAGGGGAGACGATGAAGAGAGATAAGGTTAACGTTTTCTTGCTCCGAAAAAAATAATTGGTGGTTCCACAAAAGCACAGCTGTTGGAACTTCTTTGAGCTAGACACTGTAAAATAGTTCTCCTTACAGGAAGGCAGTTATTGAAAAAACACCCACATTCAGGTTGTTAGAATCTTGACATGAGCTTTTCGGAATTGTTTTTAGACTGAAAATTCCAAAACCTTTACCCTTGCTTGCATTGTTGCAGGAAATATTCTTAAAATTCTATATGAAACGAGCTGATGTGCGCATCACATGACTTCTTTTTACTCCAATTTAATGTCATTTTCTCATTTTTGGCAGTTTTAATATGATTCAGTAGTTTACTCTCTAAATATCTCACCAACAGTAGCCAAATTGAAACCAGATTTAAAAATTCGCTAAATTTGTTGCCAAGTTGGCGACAAAACTTGGCGGCTAAAAGACTTGCGATATATCGCCAAGTGTCCGCCAAATTATAACACCACGTGAGTTACATCGAAATTAACAATGATTTCCCCCCAAAAAGGGGCAAAAGACCCCTTTGAAGCATACGACTGCAACCAAAAAGGAAGATGCACAACTAGACCTTACTAGGAGTCTATGTACCACATTTCAACTTTCTAGAACATTCCGTTCTTGAGTTATGCGACACACATACCTACATACATACGTACATAAAGACGTCACGAGAAAACTCGTTGTTTTTAACTCGGGGATCGTCAAAATGGATATTTCGGGTGTCTGTAAGTTCCCAGGCACATATCCACGTGTGGTCAGGTTGGAAAAAAAACTCAACATTCATTTGGGGGTGAGCAAAATGGAAATTAAGTCCAATTTTTGGGTGAAAATTTTTTCGCGAATACAACCTCGACAATACAATACTTCCTTTTTTGTAAAAGGAAGTAAAAATTAGCTGATGGTGCGGGTCTGCGATAGACACACGGTTGGACTTCGGGCTAGAGACTGTAAAACGGTTTTCTTTACAATAAGGTCGTTATTGCAGAAACACCCACATTCAGGTTATTAAACCATTATGTAAATTGAATTTTGCGGAGTTCTTTTACACTAGAAATCAGGCAAACCTTTTTCCATGCATTTCACTTGCTTCGGGAAACATTCTTCAAATTCCAAATGAAAAGCTTAGTTATGCGGGTCTACAACAGAGAAAGTTTTTGAGCTACGGATTGTAAAACGGCTTTCTTTACAGCAAAGTCGTTTGTTTCAAAAACTTAGAATAATTTAATCTTACATATATTTAATTTTGCAAACTTCTTTTTAACTGGAAATTCAGACAACCTTTCTCCATCCATGGGAAATATTCTAAATGCTCAGCTATGCAGATCTGCGACAGAAAAACCAATCACTCGGCTAGATACTGTAAAACGGTTTTCTTTACAACAAGGTCGTTATTGCAAAAACAACCACATTTAGGTTTATTCAGTAAATTACCGCCCATTAGCCAGGGCTAAAGCAAAAATACGTGATATACACCGCCAGCTCAGTCACTTTCCTATGCCGGGCTGATGAGTGCTAATAAGCACGAAACTCGGCTGGAAATGACTGAGCTGGCGGTGTATTTCACACATTTAGGTTATTTAAATCTTACAACATTATACCTGAATTTTGCAGATTTTTTTTTTTTTTCTTCGCAGAAAATTTTCTTGGGTTTTGATTTTACTTATAAGCGAGTGGGTTTTTTCCCCCCTTAATAGCTTACGAGAAGATTTAGACAGATTTTATTTTATTTTTTTTAAATGCCTCCGCTAAGACATAAATGTAAAATAGCTCTCATTTTACTTGAAAAATCTTGGTATAATTTTAAATTGTTCTAGAAACGTGAATATTAAGTTCTAAAGAAATTTTCTGTTATCCTTCTACCACTAGCCTAAAATATTCAAATAAAAGTAAAAGCTTCAGAGAATTTGCCAAATAATTTTTCCTTCATCACTCTATACCTTGAACTATTTAAAAAGTGAGGAGTGGTTTTCAGGTCACACACTAAATGACCTAAATTGAAGTGTTTTTCGTCCCCCCTCACCTGAGTAATCGTTTTGTGAGTGTGTATTACATCGTTTTTGCATCCTTTTTTTTTTTTTTTTTTTAATAGAATCGAATTTAAAACTGCAGTTGGAAATTGCTCTGTAAAGTAAGAAACAGATTTTTTTTTTTTTTTTTTTTTTTTTTTTTAAAATACTAAGCACTTTTTATAATGCACTCAAAAGGACAAAATAACTTTTCTGGGTCAGAAAGGACAATATTTAAGTGTGTCTTCCTTTAGTTTTCAATTATTCCAATAAAAATGGCCCCATAAATGAAGAGAAGTGAGGCTCAAGTCACTTCAAACCACTTTCTCACTACGAAAAATATGCATGTTTCAACAATCGAATTTATGATTGAAAGCTAGATAATGATAAAGCATTCTCTACCTGACTTGAGCCGCATTTTCTTCTTTGTAGTGTCTTTTTTTTTTTTTTTTTGGAATAATTGAAAACTACAGGAATACTTAAATTATCCTTTTTGATCCAGAAAAGTTATTTTGTTCTTTTGAGTGCATTACAAAAAATTCTTAGTATTTTTTTAAAAAATTGTTATTTTATTCTTTTTTGTGTAAGTGTATTTCAGATGTAGAATAATGTTGCCATCACGAAACTTCACTGTATTTTTTCATATAAATGCTTCATACGAAAAGAGGAAAAAAACTCAATATGTATCTAAAACTTTAAGCAATTGGCAGTATAAATTAATCCTTGTTTCTTTCTAGGATTTATTTGTTTGCTAATTTAATTAAAACCATTTAAATATAAAAGGTTTCCCAAACTAATTTATGTTTCACAACATACATGTTACTTGTGATAAAGATCCTGATATGTCTCTTTACTTAGCCCCGTTATCGATTAACGGCATATATATGAGAGCAATGATAGTGAATAAATTTCATGCTTGAATCAGAGAGGTCTTCATTCAAATTTTTCAATATGATTGCTATTAATATCACTGTTATAAGGCAACGAATATTTGTAACAATGGGTTTTATATTTAATCATTTATGGGGAAATTGAACGAAATTTACTATTTTACATCCTCATTTAAATAATAATTCTATGTTAGAATTTAATTTTTTAGCGTTGAGTTGTACCGTTTGATGAAACATCATTTAGTGAAATCCTGAAGTCTCGAAGTGGTCTAGTTGCTGAGATATAAGCAAAAGCAGGCATCAGAATTTCTGTGACAAACATACCATGTATAAGTGCTTAAAATACAATGTTATTCCTTTAACACCATTGATGATACTTTAAACATAAGTTTTGAAGTTGTCGAAAAACGATAGGTAAAATGATATTCAACCATATTTTGCTGCAATTTTTCAGAAAATCCACTCAAAACTAAGAACGAATCATTTATACCCTTACACAAAATATGTTATCAATGTAATTGCATGAAAATGCTATGTAAGAAACTAGGTCCATTAAAATTTATATTTGTAATTGGATTATGATTGTGCTGTCCGCAAATGATGTCACGCTTTGAGGGGGATTTGAAATTGTGACAAAAGGGAGGAAGGGGGTAACAAGCGTGACTGCACATTTCTTATAAAGAATATGTTTTGGAAATGTTGCATGACATGTGACAAAGGGGGGATGGTGACATGTGACAAAACGGGAAAAAGGTGAAATATGCTGAACAATGTGCAAAAACATTTACTGACAGCCCCATATACATGTTTTTATCTTATTGATTTTGCCTCGCCTTCAAAAATTATGCTTAAAACTAGCATCGATAGAGTTTTTTAAAAAAACTATTTTTTTTACCATTTAGAACATTTTCCAGCTGCAGTTTATAAAGTTTTTATTTTACCTTACTTATTTATTTTTATTTATTTATTTTTTTTAGCCTAAAGGTATTTCAGAAATAGTTGGATGTAACAGTCGCAATTTTTTTCTTCTTTTCAGATTTATTTTATGGAAGAATATTACAGAAAAAATGGTCAAAAAATAATAAACATGCAACAGCACGGAGCTCAAAATATAAAACCTCATAGAGAAACTCATTTAAAAACAAATTATTTAAAAAAAAAAAAGACTAACACAAAATTATAAATGTTTTCATAACACTTTTACAGTGATATATTTATGTTTCAAAATTTATTAGAATGGATAAAGACACTTAAAATTAATAACATGCAAAAGTACAATTGATATGTTTAATTGACATTATTCATATTGAATTTTATCATCAATATATTTAAGACTGAATCAACAAATTTTATAGTGATAAAGTTGAAACATTAACAAAAGTTTCATTAAGTTGCAACAGCAATTATTTAAAGACTTTGCAATGAATATTTCAATAGTTAAACACTTGTCATGTGCAGAAATGAATTTCCTTACTAATGAAAACTGCCTTACCTATCAAAGGAATTACAGTGACACTTCGGTAACTCGACATACGGATAACTCGACTACCCTGGTAACTCGACATTTATTTTTCTTGTGGCTCGCCAATGCTAATTTGAATGGGTGATAAACCTCTCTAACTTGACATACATTTGCAGGAACCCATATAAGTTAACATTCAAGCTCTATTCTAGTTCAATTTTTGCTACCTGCATTTTTTCGTATTTACCTTTTCTTAGAATTTTATGCTGCGGTTTCTTGGTCAGTCAATTCTTTCTTGAAAGCTCTTTTAAAGACATTCTATCTCTTACACAGGGAGTCAGCCACCACATTCTGAGCTGTTAGTGTACATTTAAAAGACTAGGAGAGAGTAGGGTAAATGTATCTAGGTGAGTACTCTAGAGAAAGGAGGCATCATGACATGTTTTCCAAACAATGTGAACATTAAAGTAAGAAAAACAACGTTAAAAAGGTACAAATTTGCCAATAACAGCAGACACGTGTTTCGGCGTTACAGGGAACGCCTTTTTCAATTCAAAAAGTAATGAGCTTATGGATGAAAAGACGTCCGACAAAAGCCAAGAGCAGATAAGCATGCAGCTTAAAAGATAAAAATAGCAGAGTAGCCAAACACCAAATGAGAAAATTATAAACCGATCAGGAACCAATAGAAATGCAAGCAAAGGCCAAGAGCTTTCTCTTAGGTACGGAACCCAGAAAGAAAGAATTCAATTGGAAATTCTTTGGCAAATGTGCTTTTTTTAACGTTGTTTTTCTTACTTTACAGTTCAGCACAAAGGTATTTATTTATCCTAATGTGAACATTACTTATTATCTGACTGACAAGAAGCTTTTATCTCTTTTCAAAAATCATGGATTTATTCCTCAAGAGGTATTCAATTAGTATTAAAGATTTTATTATGTACTTTTCAAAAAAAGAAAAGAAAATTCATTTACTAGAATTAGTTTTAATAATGAGAAAGTTAAGCATTAGTTAGTTAAGTGAGTGATACAGAAACTCGTTAGGAGTTAAAATTATGGAACCTCAGTAAATGGACATCCTCTTAAGTCAACATGTTTTCATGTTCCTTTGGGGTGTCGAGTTATCAAGGTTCCATTATATTAGGTTTTTTCCTAAACAGTCAAATTCCAAATATGTATTTGATCCATAAAAACTTACGAAATAAGAACAATAATTTTATTTGTTTTTACATACAGTTTATGAAAAATGTTAATAATGAAATATGAGAAAATAAAGTCAATAATTATGTTAAAATATCATAAGCTTTATTTTCAAGTAACATCTCCATGCTCTGCACTTCTTGGCACCAACGATCAAGTCTTTGCTTCATGTTGCCAATCTAAATTTCAAGAAATATGAATTATTTCAAAGACAACTTTTCGAACATAACATGGACTACCATTGAATTATTACATAGATATATACTAATATTACAATTTATATATAGGATATCTGCTACATTTTTAGTTTTGAAATCCATGACTTTCCATGACTTTTGCTCTCAACTTTCCATTTCGCATGGGAGGAAATGTTTAAAAAAATTAATTTTTCACAAAAAAATCTAAATTAGTTTTATTTATTTATTTATTTATTTATTTATTTATTTTTTTTTTTTGGAAAATTAAATTGCAACCATCTGATTTATGCTTTGGACATATATATCTAAAATTTTAAATTACAGTGAAATGTAACTAGCTCAGCTACTATCATAACTAAAAATTAATTTATGAAACAATGACAAGTGACACACATGAAATTACAGTTTTAAAATTAATTATTTTGCTACCAAGGACAAACATTTAAAAATCTTTTTTTTTTTTTTTTTTTTGGAAATATTTTTTGGACTCCAACAAATCATACAAAATGTTTTGTATAAGGTAAGAATTTACACATAAACAAATTTATGATTTTTTTCTGCGAAAAATCTGATATGATACACAATAATTTTTCAAAATAAAAAATACTTTAAACATGTAGTAATAATGATGTGAAACTACAAAACATTTAAGCTTGATTTTTTATATCTTTTTTTCTTATTTTTTTCTTTTGAATTTTTTCAAATATATATGTTTTTTTTTAAACAAATAATTTTTTGAAGCTATTAATATCTTAAAAAGTCAGTGACTGGCAATAATTTAGTAATTACTAAAATTAAGTTAAATAATCAGAAAAAATTAAATATTAAATTAAAGCACTTAATAATTAACTCACCAGACATTACCAGACATATTACCGCCAAAGTTTGAGAATAGGCTACAAATATTGAAAAAATTCCCAAATTTGTGAATTTTGCCACATTTTTGGTCTTTAAAAAAATTTTACCCTTGAAAATTCCACGATTTCTGAATGTCCTTAATTTTTTAGACCAATTTTATTTTCTAAAATCTTCATCAACTTAAGACACTGCTAAAATTAATGATAATTTTTATGAGTCTCTTGAATCAACATGAATGCAAATGACTTAAAATTTTCAAGTTGAATTAGAGCGACAAAATTATAAGTCTACAAGTCCTCAACTACACAATTAGACATATAAGGAGAGTTAAAAATAATGCTAAACACATAATTATAAATGTCCAAACGGTAGAATAAGTATAATAGTAAAGAAAAACCAGTGAGTATTATAGAAGCGGATGCAATCTGATTTTGAAATGTGTAAAAAATAACGACTGACGCGCAGGAAAAGGCTAAGATGCGTAAATTTTACACCTAAACTGTACAATTTGATAAATATGCATGATCTTGAACTGAAAATCCATGACCAGTTGTCCGTTTCCATGATTTTTGAGCATTTTTTATTGAAAATCATGATTTTTCATGACTATTTTTGATCATGGTCAAAATTCATGACTTTCCCTGACTATAGGTGCCCGGACAATCTACATTTCCCTTATTCGCTCTGAATTTTAAGGAAGAAGATAGAATGTCTGAACAAAGAGCATCTAGAAGAAAGTTTCAGTAGGGCTATTTAAAAAGGCATGTTAAATCTTCTGTGTGTAGTTAAATTGACATAAGCAGTTCACAAAAAAGATCTTACAATGTCTTCTTTACCCAAAAATTATGCATTTCATTTCATAAGTTTTCGGAAAAAATAAGTTTTGGTCTATAAACAATTATAATAAAAGATAAGTCATGTTTAAAAAGTCTAATAGTTAAAGTTAATCCAGAAAAAGAATAAAAATGCTCAAAGTTGTTAAAGTAAAAATTAATTACCTGTTCCAATGATAGCACTCGAGGTTGAACCCAGGACATATTCACTGTTTTGTCTACTTGATCAATTGAACCTTTGACAAGGCCCAATGATAATGCTTTCATCACTAATAATTCCACCTGAAAAAGCAATTCAATACTAACTTAATAAATTTGATATGAAATCACTATAAAAAATTAAAGAAAATTAACAACTTTCTTTAGATACAAATAAGAAGTTGCTATAGATTAAGAAATGATGCACAATGACAGAAAATTATTTATTTATTTTTCCTGTTATTATTACTTATTTACTTTCAAAAAAATATTTAAAAGCATCCCTTTACTTTAATTCTTTTTGAAAAATCCCCCCCCCCCCCTTGCTTAACTGTTTCTGAGTTGATTCTCTTTCTTTAAAAGTTTCTACATGTCACCTCAACATAATAATAAAATTAAAAAAGTATCTTACAAAATAAACATATACATTAAAATATTTACCTCATTTTCTGGTAATCTAGTTTCATTTGCTATTTCTGAAAATGTTAAAACACGATTGTTGCCAGGCCTCTTAAAAGTCATCTAGGAAAAATATAAATTAAATAAATGTTAGTATAATTTTACAAAATATAAGACAATGATAAAGGATAAATAAATTTCTTAAGTAATATAAAAATTTATACATTCATATATTTAACATTACGATCTGTGAAGTCTTAGAATTAAATGCATCAAAATCAAGAATAATTCTTTGAAAACAATTTTATTTACTCTGGAACTTAAAAAACATTGAATTCAGGCCTGTTATTTCAAATATTTCTGGGGGGAGGGGGATGCACACTAATCTCGCCTACTTATATGTAAAAATATTAATTTTTCAAAGCCACTGGGAGAGGCAATTGATTCATCAGTCAACCTAAATGACGGTTCTGATATACATGATCACCTGATACCCTGATCTACACATAGGGCGAGATGGGGAACGTTGGACAGGTCTCAATGATTTTAGTACTATTAATATTTTTTACTTTAATTTATGAATAACAAATAGCACCAAAGGTCAAAAATCCTATAAAGAAATAACATGGTACAGTTATACTGAACAAATTTTATTCCAGAAAGATATACTTGAGAAGTGCTGAGCAATATTTAGAAAACTGCAACTTATATTTTTTAATGGTATTCTCATCACGATAACAGAGAAAAATTACACCCTTTATTAAAATTAGTTTGTTTTATATTTATTTGCAGTTTTCTTATATTTTTTCATAAAGAAAAAAAATATGACATCTTTTATTCAGACCAAACCTACCACAAGTATTTTAAAAACTTTTTTTTCGCTCTTAAATCTCAATTCATATAACAATATTCATTTCATTTCATGTTTGGAAATAATAATAAATTTAGGTAAAAAAAAGCAAATGCATATTTTATAATTATTTAACAAAAATTATGCTAAATTAGTTTTACTAAAAGATTTATTTCATATCTGCACTTTTTTGCTATTTGCATTTACAAATATTTTTTTTTATTAATTTTTGCAGACAACTGTTTTTAAAGAATAAAATATGTAATACATGTTATAATAATGATCATTTATTAAACATAATTTTTTGCCAAACAACTATTCTATATAAAATTTTTAAAAAATAACTGAAATTAGAACAGCATAGTAAGTTTTTTCTTAAGATTATCTAATTTCATTTTCTATTTTAATTTTAGAACACAAGATATACTAACTTAAAGATGTCAATTTTATTGTACTTTTTTTTTAAATATGTGGCATTAGTTTAACAGGATTCTTTTCTTTTTGGAATTGTTTCATGCGATGCAATTAAGAAAACAATAGCTAGTTCTATTATGGATTATTTCCCTACTGTATTCCTTCTTGAGGACAATTGCACTGGACATGATCATTAACAACACTTAACACTATAATTACCTCCTTAGATTGTTTCTAGTCATGTCATAACTCCTATGTCTGGATTACATTCAAGATATCTTACTGGAAGTTTCAATGTTTGAAATATCATTTACGTAGCTGCAACAAAATCTTCCAAGTTCTTATATTTCATTAAATTTAAATCAAGACTCATACTCTAAGGGTAATTTCTAGCTCTTTTTTTAGCAGGAACTTGATTCTGAAAGCATTCAATTTCGCCTTTTGTCCTCTGGTAGATATACTGACAGAACTATTAAACAAAGCTAAACAAACAAGTCGTGACAAATACCACAAATGATTAGAAAATTATGCGATGCTGATTCTGAAATTCTGAAGGTATTGATGAGGTTCTTAGATCAAAAATCCAGTGTTATATCAGTTTCATAATAATGGAATTAACACAAAATTCAATACACAACCTAAAAAAATTATTCCCAAAGTAAACTAATTTTACTATAAAAACTTTCTTTTCAATTGCAGTGTATAGTTTGCTAACATTGTTGCTTGAGTAATAAGAAAAAGTTGAATAAATTTCCCTCCAAATAAAAGTAAGCTTGCTAATAGAAAATTTTTCCCAACAATCTAAAGCCAAAATAAAAATATTTGTTTTAAAATTTAAAAAAAATCCAAATAATCTTACCTCCATTAAACATAACAAAGAAATTTTCTGACGCAGATCTATCTCATGAGCAGCAAGATCAGCCTAAATATTAAAAAATCATGACTTATCAAAAGGTAAACACTTCTTACAATTACCTTATTTATATAACATTTGTGCATTAAATAATTAAAAAAAAAAGAGCTAATATTTTTAGAATCTTACTTGTGCACTCCAAAATGTTCTCAGAGTTTCATACTTTGCCAAATTTCCACTATTGAAAGTGTACAAAAGCTCAACAACCCATTCCTTACTGGTTCCTTTTAAAGAATCTAGAATAGGATGTGCAAGCTGAAACAGAAATTAAGCCATGTTTAAGTGTGAAATTCACAACGTAATGATGCAATTTGATCAAAACTACAAAAGCTTACATCAAGCAGTACTGTAGCAGCCTAACAAAAACTAAACCACAATGAAACTTTAGCCCTATTTTTGAGAAAAACTATCAGCTAAATACCTTACTGATTATGAAGATAAAATTCCTTTCGGCTTGCCATTGTATTTTAAAGAATTTAACACTTTGCACCCCCCCCCCCCTTTTCTTTGTATTCTAAAAAAATGATTTTTCATAACGTGAACTATATTGTGTACAAATTGCTGGGATAATTTGACATGTTTTATTGTTCCCTCTATCTGGGTAGACATTCACTTTTTGTTATTTTTAAAAAATGAAAATATCTCCAACACACACTGAAATTTGTTACAGTTCTTAAAAAAAGGAGACAAGTAACGATAGCTAAAATATTTAACTCTTTAGTACATATTTTCAGTCTATAACTGTCCTTCACTTTAGACAACCCTAATGTCCTACATGCCTAACGTAATATCATAGCAGAGATAAAAATGAATTAAAATTTAATAGCTCTCTAAGAGAGAGATAAATAATAATAACACTATTGTGTAAAACCTGTTAAAATTTTGTCTAGATGAGGCAAATACAAGATTAAAAGTACAGTAAAACCTGTAAAGTTGACCACCCTTGTAAGTTGACCACCTGTCTATGTTGACCACTTTTGTCGGGAACGGAATTAGTCATATCTCATATAATGAAGGAAAACCTCTGTAACTTGACCACCTCTCTATCTTGACCACCTGTCTATGTTGACCACTAATGTAACGCAAATTTGGTTTGGAGTATTGTAAAAAGCCCTTTGTAAGTTGACCACTTGGTTTATTTTTTAAAACTTTCTTCAGAAAATTACTTTATTTTATTCTTTATTTATTATTATTATTATTATTTTTATTATTTGATAACTTTCCAAGAATGTTTTTAATGTTTTGATGACAGACTAGCATTTTACTAACTAAACCAGCAGCATAAAGCTTATGCTGCTCTTTATTCTCCAAACTTGTTTTTCATTTGTTGTTCTATTTCAGATAGCTTTTTGTATTCTGTTCAATGAAAATAGGTGTCAGTAAAAAAGCTCAAAATCTTTTCATTCAGTTGCAATATGTTATGGCAACATAGGAATTGTGCAAAAAGAGCTGATCCGGCTATATATATTTTATCCCCCCTCCCTCCCTGCAACAAAATATGTAGGGCCCCTCCCTAGTGGCCAGCAGTGTCTATTTGTAAAGTGCATAAGTCTCAGTGCTAGTTTTTTTTCCTTTTTTTCTTCAATTTCTAGGGCCGTTAGCCCCTTGCACTGCGGGTACACAGATCTGGGCCTGCTGATGAGTAAAGTTACATGTTTCTGGTGCAAGGGATTAAGAGATAGGACATTTTAATTTTGCCTTTATGAACTGGGAGAGTCACGCTTATTGCTCTTGGTGCTATAAGTTGTACAAAAAAGGCTTGAAAAAGAAACTTAGTTGAACTTGAGATTAATAAAAAGTATGAAATATTAAAATTAATTGAAAATGGTGAAAACCAGAGAAAATTAGTTGGCATATGTGGAATTTCTAAACCTACAGTGTCTAATATAGTTAAAAACAAGAAAAAAATAACAAAATTATTTGAATAGTATTTTTAATTATTGTTTTACTTTCAATAATGTTAAACACTGAAAGTGAGTTGAACAGAAAGAGTAAGGGTGAATTCCTCAAAAAATGAATACATGCTGCAAGAAATGACAAAAAAAATAATAAAAATTACCGCCCTTTATAAGTTGACCACCTGTCTAAGTTGACCGCCAAAGTGCTGCACCGCGAGTGGTCAACTTACACAGGTTTCACTGTATATTTTAATTATATTTATTTGTGTGAATGCAAAATTATGGATCAATAAAAAGCTATCAAATTTTGTTTCAGCAGCCCTACACATAAAAATATTCATTTACATTATCAGCAAACAAAATGACAGTAAATTCAGTACATTTTCTATAAAAGAACAAATTAATTTCTTCAACCAAGCATGAAAAATTACCAAATCCTAGAAAGTAAGATGATGTAAACCTAAAGTTATTGAATGAACATTCTTCACAAATCGAAAATTATTCCCAGAGTGTCATTACACAGATCCACTCAAATGCACAGGCCAAAAACAGCTCACAAAACTTCATTTGACTTTTGTTTTTTGAGGCAATCTTACAATGAATTACAAATTTAAATCTTTCCCAACTTTTAAGGGAGAAGTAGGCAAAAAGGAACACAGATGCTTTGTTTTATTAAAATCTGATATATGGGTCTCAAGCCACAATTTTTTGCTTGATTTGACATAAAATGACAATTTAATCTAATTCAAAAAAAAAACAAATATTAATCTTTCTGTTGTAAAGCATAAACTTACCAGTTCTCCAAAATTATATACACCTTCCCCAAGTAAAGCAGCCAAAGAAAGGGTAAATGCTCTAGATTTCTTTTCTTCAACTAAAAAAGAAACATCGAGTTGATAAAACTATCTACGTATATAACACAAATACAAAAGTTAACCCAATCTTCACAAAATAGCTTTCTAAAACTAATACTTATTTAAACCGGCTTTACTTCAATAACTAGGAAAAAATTTACTATCTCATGTATGAGCGAAGTTGAAATTGGTTCTATACATAAATGCATTTGGAAACAAAAATTTCCAAGCTTTCAGTCAATAAATCTAATTTTTGCATAATAAATTTGAAGACTTAGAATAACTTTTCAACTTGGATTAGGCATACAAAGATCAAACTTACGATCTATGTCATCCAGGCTCGTACAACCCAAATAACGTAGAGCATCTCTATAGTATTGGGCATGCTGTCCATTGATTTGGTGATAATCACTGGACAGTTGGTAGTACCTGCCATGGACAGTAGTAATTCCATCCATTGCATCAATCATTGTTTCTGTTTCTTCAATTATTTTCTAAAAAAAAAAAAAATATTAATTAGCATGGAGTTTGGAGATGGTTTCAAAACAAAAAATGATTTACTTTAAATATTCATTTCTTATCAAACGTAAAACTGCCAAACAAAATCAATGTTCCTTCTAAATTTAATGTACAAAAAAAGTTCATCTTATGTGCATTAAAACATGAAATTTTCTTACTTTAACACCTTCTAAATCTCCTTTTTCCAGTTTCAATAACCCCAGAATGATATTGCATAAAATAACAGCTTCATTATTTCCTTTTACCTACACAATGAATGAATTTATGAAAAGTTTTAAGAATGAATTAAAAGCAGAAACAAAATGATAAAAAAGAAAACAAATTCCAAATACACATGCAACTAAAAACAAACTAATACAAAAACAACAGAATCAGCAAAAAAAGGCTTTATGTCATCATGATAATTATACGAAACAGGTTGATAATATTCATAAACATATGCTACTTTGTAATATTGTCAACAATTAATAATTGCTGATAAAAATATCATCTTATGATCTTTTTTGTGGATAATAATAATACCCAGTTGCATCAGTCATTAATAATATTAAGAAATAAATATACAGTACAACCTGGATATCTCGAATCTCTCGGGAAGGGAAAAAATTTAAGATATAGTGGTTTCGAATTATCAAGGTTTTGAAAAAAAATAAGTATAAAAAATAAGAAAAAGAAGATAAATGAGAGATAAATAAGAAGAAAAAAATAAGCCATTATAACTCTCACAATGATATGTAGACATATCACATTGCATAAACAACAATTCCTTTTAGCAATTCACTAATTTTCGAATTTTCATTTTTTTACAATTTCTTTGATCATAATTTTTTTCAATAGCTTGACAGTTTTTTATTATTGTTGCAAGTGTACTGGTAGGGATTTTAAAATTAGCAGCAATTTCAATTTTCTTCATCAGCATGTTTTTATCAATGAACTTCAAAATTTTAATTTTATCCTCAATTGATAACATAAGTTTTTCACCAGCCATTTTGCAGGAGTTAAAAATCAGACTAAAGAAGAACGCGTTTACGCTGGAAAACTGTTCAACTACAATAACTTGATCCCCTGATGCCAAAGTGAGCGCGTGTTCCAAACCAGAAGAAAAGAGAAAGAATCTAATCTATAGAGAAAACAGACAAAAGACGTCAGCACTCCCTTATACCAATGCTCCCCTATTCTCTCACCCCAATCCTCTATTCTCATACTTTCCAGGAAAAAAGGGGTGAAGTGCTACATGCAGCCGTAACTGGTTACGCTACAAAATTTTCCAATGGAAAAACGCATCAATTAAACCTTCCTTCTGTGACAAAAATTTCGACATGGCAAGGGTTCCGAAAAATAAATTTCGAGATAACTATAGAAAACACTTGAGAATTTTATGCAAAATGCAGGGGGAAAACTTTTTTTTTTGAGATATCAAGGATTTTGAGATAAGGAGGTTCGAGATATCAAGGTTTGACTGTATTATTTCTGAATATTAACAACCTGTCTGTTACACTTAGAAAAATACTTTTTATTTCATCAGACCAGGATGTTAGAAAAAAAGAAAAGAAAAGAAAAATTGATAGATTAATTTCACATGAGTACACCAAGTTACTTAAGGGTTTTCAACAAAACTTATATAATGTATATCAGCTAGTATGATTTTTGTGAAAGTACCAATTAACATTAATAAAATCAGTCTGTATTGAACCCTGGTTAACCTAACGCTTAGAAGTTGGTTTTCGTGTAAAAGCAAAAATAAAGTTAAAATGCATAACTTTCGCAAACAACACTTTAAAGTTGGCAGACATGGGTATGGGTTAGCGATCTGGTTTATTTACAGCTTTTAACATCTAAAAAAATTGCTTTAAAATCTATTGACGTAATAGTGTTTTTATGTTTAACAAAATTTTACTAAGAAATATACAAAACATTCAAAATTCCTAACAAAACATTCAAAACTTCCATACAATCAAACAATCTAACCAAATGCACCAAAAAATTATTCTCGTTGACACAACTCTGATACATTAACTACATTATTTTCTTTTCAGAATAAAATTTTTGGTACTGTTAGGTTCATTCTTGTTCATTATACTAGTTCTCTTCACATCATTCAGATGATTTTTACTTCCTTTCACAAAAAGGGAAGTATTGTATTCGCGAAAAAAATTTCACCCAAAAATCAACCTTAATTTCCATTTTGCTCATCCCCGAATGAATGTTGAGTTTATTTTTCAACCTGACCACACTTGGATATATGCCTAGAAACGTACAGACACCCGAAATATCCATTTTGACTATCCCCGAGTTAATTACAACGAGTTTTCTCATGACGTCTGTATGTATGTCGCATAACTCAAGAATGGAATGTCCTAGAAAGTTGAAATTGGTACTTAGACACCTAGTGGGTCTAGTTATGCACCTCTTTTTTTGGTTGCATTCGGATGCTCCAAAGGGGATCTTTTGCCCCTTTTTGGGGGGAAAGCATTGTTATTTTTGATGTAAACTCAAATGGTGTTATAATTTGGCGGACACTTGCCGATATATCGCCAGTCTTTTGGTCTCCAAGTTTTCTCGCCAACTTGGAGACAAATTTGGCGATTTTTTTTTGAGCAATCACGATTGCTTATTGTTCTCATTTGACCGTTTTTGGTGTCTGTGCCTTTTTCAACTTGAACCAGAAGAATCTGCAGCACCACCGCCCACTGTCCTCTGCTGGCGGCGGCGCGGCTGCTCCGGTTTTGAGCTCTCCTCTTCTCCTGGTCGGAGGCGTCCATGTCCTACACACACGCACGTTCACACACACACATGCCTACGTGCATACACACAGGTTTACGCACACACACAACTATGCACAAGTAACCGCCCAGGAGGAGAGGCAGACTTGGGGGGGGACAGGAGCCGTTTCTAGAAACAATAACTCCAATGAGTAGGGTCTTGTCTCAGTTCGTGATTGCGAAAAACATAATTTGAATTCAAAATTTCAGAATTCAAATTAATTTTTAACTTTTTATTATTTATCTATTTTTTTTTTATCTGGTTTCGATTTGGCCATATTTATTTTAGCCCATTTATTTGGTGATATTTGGAGAGTAAACTATTGAATCACATTAAAACTGCCAATAATAGGAAAATAACATTAAATTGGAGTAAAAGGAAGTCATGTGATGCACACATCAGCTGGTTAAAAGAAGCTATCTGAACACTTCAAACAGAATTAAATATTGATAAATTGGCACTTTAGAGACATTTAGAATACAACATATTCTCCAAACGTATGAACAGTTCTCATTAGAATGAACATCAAAAGCAAATCATGTCAATCAGAATCGAACCAGACAAAAATGTCAAATCAAAAAACAAAACTTGTTCCAACTAAGTTTCCATTTTGACCTGAGTTTCATATATCCAACACACATTGAAAATTGTTACAGTTCTTAAAAAGGAAGATAAGAAACAAGTACTAAAATATGTAACACATTTTTAGTAATGATTTTCATTTTATAAATGTCCTTCACTTTAGACAACCCCTATTGTCCTACATCCTTAACATAATATCATAGCAGAGATAAAAAGGAATTAAAATTTAATAGCGCTAAAAGAGAGAGATAATCTATGCTGAAATTAAATAATAATGACACTATACTATTCTTAAAACAATAGCACAGATTAAAACTTAAAATTTCTTCTTTTTAAAAAATCAAGTTAACATTACCTTTTCTTTTGTTTTAGTCATAAACTCCACTTTCTTGTCATAATCTAATAAAAAACACAGCAATTATGCGATTTTTCTCACAATAGTCACATGAGAAATGAAATAAAGCTAATGCGATAACAAAAATTTTGGTCTAGTGCATTTTTCTTAGTATTTTTTGAGATTACTACATAATGTTTTCAGTTGTTTTACAAAAAAATAAACATAATTATAAAATATACATAAATCGCTTCAACATTTAATCTTCTACATCCAATTAGCAAAGTATATAGTTGCTTAAAATCATACCCAATTGTTTTTAAAAAATGAAGAATAAATGAAATCTACACATAATATACTAATAAAATTTACACCATGTCTTTTCAATATGTATTGTTTCAAACTAACTCAAAAAAAAATAATAATAATTTTCTCACTAAATAAATGACTTTACATAAAAAATTATTTTTAACAAAAGATTTTTTCTTTGTTTTGTACATGAGTTTCTTTGAATTATTTAAAACAATAAAACATGCAACATCGTTTGAAAACGAGATCATAAACAAAATATAAACTCTATGTAAAGTATCATTTTATGTGTTGAAACAGTCAACTCCCTATTATTTAAGAGTGGATAGTCTGGAGTGCAGAATATTCCTCAGTGATCTGAAGGGGGAGAGGGGAGAGAGAATTACTGGGGGAAAGGTAGTTCCATTAATTAACTCTGCACTTCGTATACACATCAAAAGACTGATACAGTATTTACAGGAACAAGATAGGGATTCATAATTGCCTGAGAAATTTGTAGTAAGATAAGTCAAGAATCTCAAAATAAGTTTATATATTTTGAAAAAAAAATTATAAAAAGCTATAAAAAAAATGATTTTTCAAAACAAAAAAAAAAATCAAACTTAAAACTTGCTGGGCTTTTTTTTTTGTACAGAACAGTGAGGTAAGTTTTAATTTTGTGTACAGATTAACATACTATGGGCGCCCATATGCAAAATTTAAGGGAGGGGGGGCTCAGATATTTTCTCCATGGTTTAGCAAAATATTTTCCCCATAGAATACGATTTCAATACAGATTAGAGTTATTAAAGTTTGACATGTTTAATAAATTATTCATTAATAGCTGGAGAAAAAAATGACATTTTTGCAAAGAAAAAGTACTGAAATCAAAGAAGTTCTAATTTCTAATGGTCGAAAAACTTAGCTTCTATCTTCAAAGGAAAAAAAAATTACAAGTGTTTTGAAATCAATTTCGAAAAATGTCATTTTGATTCAGGTTGTCAACCATTTTATTTTTTTGTTTCCACAGTTACGCTTTTTGAATCCATTGTTTCTTTTCTTATTTTGAATTTAATTTCTTAAACTTATTTTATTTCGTGTTTCCATGGTTACGCTTTTAAAATTCATTTTTTGCAATTTAATTTCTTAAAAGTATTCTAATATCTGTCGTCATTGTTTGGAAGGGTAATTTTGCATGGTGTCTTTTTTTCCTTTATTTAAGCCCGATTGTTGAATATATGTCACTTGACACTATTTTTATTCACAAGGTAGACCGGGCAAAGCAGCTCTTAATATATAAAGATTTGAAAGCTACTGTTAATATGATTTTATACTTTTTTGTTTGTTTGACGAAATATTTATTATTTCCAAAGAAAAACATCCGCTTCACTCGGAAAAAGGGCTGGGTTCCGGTAGCGTGGTCGCTTGGCTCGTTAGGCGCTGAGCAGTTCAGTCTAGAATTATTGTTTTAAAGCAACTGTAAATGTAATTCAATGTTTGCCGATTTGTTTTGAAAGAAAAGAAACTTTTGATTTGTTTTTATTCGAGTGAAATGTATGACATTTTTTTATTTTTTTCTGACAATGATTTTTGAATGTTCCACGGGATGTTTTTTTTTTTTGTTAGACAGATGGCTTATGATTGAGTGGTTGATGGCGAGTTTGGCGATAAACAATAGTGTTGCGGAATTATTTTTACATTTGAAAGATATTATTTGATGTCTTTTTTTGTTTACTTAGCAAAATATTTTAAATTGCAGTAAAAACCGCTTAACTCACTACATAGAGTTTTAAAACAACTGTAAATCTAATTTAATAATTTGACGAAAAGTTTTAAATTCCAAAGAAACTTTAATAGTTCTTTTTTTTTTGAAAAGGTGTGTACGCATTTTGCATTTTATACAAAGAAAAATGAACGTTTCACATCAGAGGGGGAGGGGGCGTCAATATTTTTTATTCAACAGACTTCCATTAAATTTTTAGCCAGGGCATATCTGTGCGGGTACTGCTAGTAAGCAATAAAATATCATACAAATGAAAATGATGGGTGCAAGTTTGGTGATGTGTTCAAGACAGAAAATATTTTGATTCCCCCCCCCCCCCCTCCTCCATGCATGTGTGCTCCGCAAAAATTCTTACCTTTTAATGTCGTTGATTTTTACTGTGGCAGTTTTGGAATTTGTGCTTTATTTGAACTTTAAGCTTTTTGACTTTTGTATCAATATGAACCTAGTTTTAAGTGGTGTTAAGGCTTTTTTTTTTTTTTTTTTTTTTTGTCTGTGCGTGTGCCTTTTCGGTTCTTTTTTCATATTGTAGTTTTAAAACACAAATGTACACAACCTCCATAATAGAGAAAGGGGATTCAGGGGGCTCTCCCCTGGAAAATTTTTTTCAAAATAAAATCCTAAAAATGCAATGGTAAGCCATTTTGGTAACGTTCGGGGAAAGGATGGGGTTCAGAGACTCTCTTACAGCATTTTTTTCAAACTGGAATTCCAAAATTGCAATATTACGCAATTTTTAAAAATATTAGAGAGAGGGAGATTGGGGGCTCTCCCCGGAACTTCTTTTAAATTGAAGCCTTAAAAACGAATCAGTACGCCATTTCTCATGACATTTATACGTTTTGTTATTGAAGGCATGTAGTTCAGGAACTCTCCTTCAGTAAAGTTTTGAAATAAGTTCCAAAAATGCAATTTTAGATGATGATGGATGATGTTAGGGTAAAAGCGTTCAGGTTTAAAAAATAATTTATAAGATAGCAGGTGGAAAAATTAGCAATAAAAAAAGCCCGCTTCAATGAAGTACATATATTATATACGCAGTACACTTTCCGATTTTCATTTATTTTTTTTTTTAAAAATAGAGGAACTGAATATCCAACCCAGGGAGCTCCCCCGAACCACATTCCTCTTAATACACTGAAATACAGCCTAAATTAGCGTTTTAAATACTTCATCCTTGAAAACTTTTTGGAAGAGAACTCCTGAACCCCTTTTCCTAAGTTCACCACAAATGTCCTAAATATGCATTTTTAAGGTTCCAGTTTCTATATTTTTTCTAGGAACAGTATCCCTTTCCCTATACACATGACCAATCACAGTGCCAAAGTTTTAAGACTTCAATTTCAGAAAAAGTTTTTGAGTCTCTCTCCTCTTCAGTCATCTAAGGATAGCCAAAAACAGAGTTCTTAAAACTTCAGGAACGCAAGTTTTTGGAGAAGGGGAGGAGGAATCCCTCCCCCTGCCCCTGTGTTCACCACAGACAGCGTAAGTTCTGGTTTTAAATGATTTTTTTTTATTGAAAGAGCAAAACTCCTCCCATCCACACATCGCCAAAGACAACCAACAGTTTTACGACTTCAATTTTGAAACTGTTTCGAGAGAAAGCTCCCTCCCAATTCCCCAATTCTTAACTCACTCAAATATAGCCAAAATAGCATTTCTATACTTCAGCATGGAAGAATTCTTGAGGGAGAGCACCCCCCCCCCCCCTAGGGTGGAGCTTATTTTTCAACTATGAAAATATTAACCTCTTATCCTCTCATTTTGTTCCTTTGTATGAAAAAAAAATTCAGGCCATATATTAGCACATTTAAAGATTATTTAGAGGTAGCTCAACAACTGTGAAAATTTTAACATTGCGGGATCTTTTTTTTTTTTTTTCGAAAAGCAAAGATTGCTTACTTTTCCATTATGTGTATTTGTTTTCAGTATTTTATTTTTGATTCAGTTTTGAAAGCAAAATGACTGCAAAAGCCACAAGATCTCAAAATGACTTGTATCTTCTTGGTGGGTCAGTTCCAGAATTAAAAGATGGAAAATTGCCATCCTTGCGTATGGCTCTGGGACATTTTTTGCATCATCATCTTGAATTGAAGAAATCTGTAAGACAAGCTTCAACTCTGGCCATCACAGAAATTGCCAAGTTTTGGCAAAAAGCAAGAATTCCTATGTGAGACAACCAAAATTTTCGAATGAAGCTTGAAAAGAATGTATAAAGAATGGCAGCTTTTGAGGAAAAATAAAGCTTGATGTTCATCAACACAGCAAGCTAAGGAATCAACTTTTCTCTCTAAACTAGAAGATCTTTTTGATGTTGCTCATGCTGATGTTTTACGGTAAAGCAGTCTTACAAGAAGACAAAGACTCTTTAATAGCACAAAGGAAGAAAGGTCGGTGTGGATCAATGTTTGGAGTTGATAAAAAGCTTGATATAAAAGAGAAAAAAGCTCTTGAACGAGAAACAAAAGCAAATGTCTGAATACAGCAACAGAAAATTAAAGAATTAAAAGATTCTATAGTGGAACTTGAATCATCTACTGATACTGAAACTGATAGCAAATTAATCTCAACGGAAGAAGGTAAGAAAATGGATATCACAAAACAAGCATCAAAAAGACAGAAAAGGAAGCGAGGGAGAAAAACTATAGTTACTCCCCAACTTGCTGCAGCTTTGGACAGAACAAAAGTGTTAGACCGAAAGGCTTTCTATATCATAGCAGAAACTGCAAAAAACTTAGGATTCAATATCAATGAATTTTCTTTAAATAAGGACTCAATTCGCTGTCAAAGAAGGAAGGAAAAAGCTCAGAAATATGCAGACATAAAGGCTAAGTTTCAACCTAACGCCCCTCTAGTTATCCATTGGGACAGCAAATTAATTCCTGATTTGTTGCAAAAGATAAAGTGGATCGCCTGCCTGTACTAGTAACTGGGAAAAGAATTCACCAGCTACTTGCAGTTCCCAAGCTTCCATCTGGGACAGGTGAGGCAAAGGCTACATCAGTATTTAAAGCTATTGAAAAGCTGGGGAATATCAAACAACATACATGCTATGTGTTTTGACACAACCAGTTCAAACACTGGCAGTAACTCGGGTGCATGTGTTCCTTTTGCGTGCAGGCATCATGTGTTGGGACTGATTATAGGTTCAATGTTTCAAGTGTGCAAGGGAGCCACATCTTCTCCTGAAATTCCATTATTCAAACGTTTCAAGGAATTTTGGAGCTTCATTGACACCGACCAGTACGAAACTGGAATTTCGATTGACGTAGTTGATGAACTGATAAAGGATATAAGAGATACAATTGCTTATGCAAAAAAATACAGGGAAGAGTCTTATAACCAACTAAGAGGTGATTAGAAAGAATTAGTTGAACTTGTGCTTATTTTCCTTGGAACTGCCCCCGTTAGAGGTGTTAAATTTATGTTGCCTGGAGCCATGCACCATGACCGTTGGATGTCGAAATGTATTTATAAAGTCTCAAAATCTGGATGTTTAGATCACAATTCAAGCTTACATCTAAAGAAGAGAAGGGATTAACAGATGTATGCATTTTCATTGCATGTGTATGCATGAAAGCATGGATATCAGCACCAGAAGCCGCAAGTGCTCCATATAATGACCTGTTACTAATGAAGTCTTTGATTGAATATTCGGCTATTCATACAAATATCTCGAAAGCAGCTGCAAATAAGTTTTCCAACCATTTATGGTATTTAACAGAGGAACTAGTTTCGTTGGCTTTTCTTGATAGTCATGTCAGTGCAGGGGCGTAGCTAAGGGGGGGGTTTTGGGGACAAACCCCCCCCCCCCCCCCCCGAAAAGTTAGTCTCAAAAAAAAGAGAAAAAGAAGAGAGAAGAGAAAGAAAAAAAAAAGAAGAAAAGGGAAAAATTCCAAGCGATTACACACACACACACACACACACACACACATATATATATATATATATATATATATATATATATATATATATATATATATATATATATATATATATGTATATATGTATATATATATATATATATATATATATATGTATATATATATATATTCTTTATATATATATACATATTCTTCTTATATATATATATATATATATATATATATATATATATATATATATATATATATATATATATATATATACTAGCAAAAATACCCGGCGTTGCCCGGGTTAGCAATAATTATGAGAAGCAATCGTTACTTGCATTTGTTTTCTGCTTTAAGTGAAAGAACTTAAAACACACCTTTTTGACATGATTTAAAATCTAGCTTCTTCCTTACCCATAAAACTAAAGTAGCATTAAGTAAAAAGAGCAAAATAGTATTCATTTAGAAACGAAAGCACGAAATTTAAGCGTATACAAATTTGAAGAATTTCCGAAATATGAAATTAAACTTCACATGTTTAAAAAGATTTATCAGTTAATACTTTTTTTTTATACATGGAGTCTTACCTTCTCTGTATGTCAATTGAAGAACGAAATGTTTAAAAAAAATGTAGCCGCGCGCCCGTGATCCCCTTAAACTTGCTTTAGTTATTTTGGAAATTTTCAATTATTGTGGGTTCTTGGTGCGATTTAAAATGTTACCGAATTTGCGGGAATCGTTTTGGATAATGCTCTTCCTCCTTACTTTGTAAAACGGCATGTTACTAATTTTTGTTAAAGAGATATTGTCGCCATATGCTAAGATACTTTTGGTCACCATAAAATGGCGCTAAACAATTTCAACCGAAATGTTTCCAAAATAAGTAGTAAAATTTGGCGATGGTTTGAATTTGTGCACAAAGTCACATTAAGTTTTTGTGCGCTGTTTATGGATTTGCCTAATTTAGTTGCTAGATTATTTTACCGTAAAAAAAGTTTTTAAAGATTCTTTGATTGACGATATTTTGTTTACATGGTGAAAGCTGACAAACATTATTACGTAGTCTTTGACTTCAAAAACCGCGACAGTTGAAAAAACTGCCAAATGCATCCGCTACTGAAATCTTTCTGCATAAATTTTGGCGAGGTTTCTGCTGTTAGATTGGATAATGATTAAAAAATCCAATCAGCACAAATAATAATAATAAAAACCCATTAATTACCCTAAAGTTCCGTTTAAATGGAAAATAATCAACCAAATCTAGTTATTATTAGCCAATCTTGAGGGGGGGGGGGAAACGTTACTTTAACACTAGAAAGACGGCGTTTTGCGTATACCTAGAAAGACGAGCAGCGGTCACTTTGACCGCCATACTTAAAATAATAGAAATTTCCTCCTTTTGGGATTTTCAGCCATAGAAAAGATTTGTTTCATAATATCAAAGTTTAATTTAACAATTTAATCCTAATATAGTCTGCAAATAAGTCTCAGATAGCTTTTTTTTATTTTACGTTCGATCAAGTGAAATACACATGCTTTACACAATTGGCATTGAGAAAGAGGAAATTTGTACAAAAAAGAGGAAATTTTCTTAGCATGTAATAACTAACAAGTACTATAATCAACCATGCATGTGTTTGATTTAAAAAATATCTTAATATCGCAAGATACCGTACATTACTATCTTTTACAGTATTTCGAAATACTTATGTTATCACGTCACCTGTATATTAGTCATTAACAGTTTTTTGTTTGGAAGTTAGAACAAATGCTCGTAGTTTTAGTTCCGCATAATTTAATTTCACACTATTTTAATCTTTTTCCTGAGGTACTTACTTATTTATATGCAGCAAAATTGATCAGTGGGGATGACTTGGCGGAAATTGAAGAAATAGGAGTTCTGTTTTTGAAATTTTCTCCTTTTTTTCGGCGTAAGACCCTTTTCACTCTTTCTTTCACTACTTTTTAAATTTTGAGCATCAGTTTTTATTAGCTAGGTTTCTTCTCATTCTAACTCAGAAGAACAATCCTTTTCTGCAAATCTAGGCTCCGAAAAATATTCGCAATAATCTCATGAAAGCAAACTATTCTCATCGCTAGAAATATATTTCTCTTCAGATAAGTCAGACTGTTCATTCAAACCATAATCTGTTTTAGACATAAATCTGCAACAGTTTCAGGAGTTAATGTTCCTATAAGTTTTGGTTGTCAACGGTTCATCTCGACATCATGAAGATAATTATGTGACTGACCACTTCATTATCACCGAAGAAAATAAACGTCAATGCTTCAAGCAAAGCACATGTTTTGGTGCACAAAAGAATTCCAGCAAACATTTTTGGAATATACCTCTTTATATTTACTTCCTTTTAGACCCAAAGTAATTTCACATGTCCAGTCACATGCTTTTCAAATTTACCTTTCCCAACTTTGCCCCCTATGCAGATAGCAGAAAACTGAAACCATGCAACCAGCAGGTGTTTCGCATTTTCCTAACAGTTCAAAGAATTAAACCTGACCAACAGGTACTACTCAAGCTCAAAAGAACATTACTCACCCTGACAACTAACAATAGTCCATAGCACACACAACTGATAAGCGAAAAAAGAAGAAAACGGATGCATAAAGAAAGGTTCCGCAGTCAGTCTTTCTAGGTATAAACATTTATAGCGACTATAATAATAATCCTAAAAGGAAAAAAATTACTGTTGTAAAATCTTAATAAATAGTTAGGAAAAGTCAATGAAGGAAAAAGAGTTTGAAAATTAAACGCAGCAAATATGAGCATTTGAAGATCGTTTGCGGTCAAAATGACCGCTTCCGTCTTTCTAGTGTTAAGGTTTGACTTGAGAAAAGCTTCAAACAGACAGACGAAACACAAAAACATTCAACAATTCTAACTATGAACTGGGAGTTGAGATGATACACTAAATAATGAATTGGGTTGAAGAAAGCCTTCGAACATGGAACAAAAAAAGCTCATAACTCGTTTTTCATACAACTTAGAACTTTCTAACAGATGCCATCTTCAGCAGAAAAATAAGCGCTTTCGATGGACACATAATTTTAATATGTGCACTTATTTTTTCACCGTCATATTGGGGCATTTATGTGAAAATTTGGACAAATTAGAATAAAAAAGGAACTATCAATCGGATTTTTTTTCGAACTGGTCTACAAACCTCCCCAGTACCAAAAAGAACAAACGGTGAAAGTTTCAGCTAAATCTGCCGGGTAGTTTCTGAGATCTTAGGGAACAAATTTACCAAGATCCATTTAGATATATATAGACTAAGCTACTATACTTTTTAAACACATAAAACGTTCAAAACCTGGATACTTATGAAGTGGAAAAAACGTTCAGATTTGAGTTAGAATGAGGGTTTTAGTTTTAAAATATCGTCAACAGTCCCTCTAAAAATATCTATCTGAATAAGGAAAGTAGTCATCCCCCTTCCTCCCTTCGGAATAAGAAAAATTTTCAAAATAACATCAACATTCTGTTTTTGATTTTGGTTAATCCCCAGTTTTGCCGACACTTCAAACTTCCTCCCGCCTTTAATATTTTAATATATCAAAAGGTATGATTAAATCAGAAAACGGGGGGAGGGGACCGAAATGTCGGCTAAACTGGGAAGACACCCTTTTTTAACCCCAGCAGAATTGGCACAATAGCTTCAAAAAAATTCCCTTTTTAATGAATTCTCGAAACGTCATCTTAGAATATCGACGTTAGTCCCTCAAAATCAACATCAGCATCAACCATTCTGAAATAACGATAACGGCTCATCTAAAAATCTCCATTACATTAAAATTAATAGTAAAAATCTTCATTAATACAGTTAAAGTCCATGTCTTCGGCCGGCTAACAAAAATTGTAAAACGGTCTGTTACTATCGTCAAAAAGATATTGTCGCCAAATCCTGAGATACTTCTAGTCACCATAACATGGAGCTAAACATTTTCATCCAAAATGTTTCCAAAATGAGTTGTAAAATTTGGCGATTGTTTGAAAATGTGCAAAAAGAAAAATTTATGGAAGTTTTTGTGCTCTTTAATGGATTTGCCTAATTTAGTTGATGGTGGATTATTTTACATCTTGGAAAAAGTTTTAAAGATTCTTTTAATGGCTATATTTTGTTTACATGGTGAAAGCTGAGAAACATTGGCTTCAAAAACAGCGACAGTTGAAAAAATTGCACAAATGTATTCGCATAAGCTACTGAAATCTTTGCAAAGAGTTTGGCGAGATTTCTACTGGTAGATTGGATCATGAGTCTGATCGCACAAATAATAAAAATATAACAATAATTTCATTAAAGTTCCACTTAAATGGAAAATAATCAGCCAAATTCATTTATTATCAGCCAATCTTGTGAAAAAAAGTTACTTTAAGATTCGACTTGAGAAAAGCCTCGAACAGTCACACGAAACGCAAAAATATTGAAGAGTACAACAATTCTAGCTATCAACTGAGAGTTGAGATGATACACTAAATAATGAATTGGATTGAGGAGAGCCTTCGAACATGGAACAAAAAAAGCTCATATCTCGTTTTTCATACAACTTAGAACCTTCTAACAGATACCATCTTCAGCAGAAAAATAAGCGCTTTCGAGGGACACATAATTTTAATATGTGCACGTATTTTTTCACCGTCATATTGGGGCATTTATGCGAAAATTTGGACATATTAGAATAAAAAAGGAACTAACAATCGGATTTTTTTCGAACTGGTCTACAAACCTCCCCAGTGCCAAAAAGAACAAACGGTGAAAGTTTCAGCCAAATCTGCCGGGTAGTTTCTGAGATCTTAGGGAACAAATTTACCAAAGTCCATTTTTATATATATAGATATAAGAAGTAACCCCCCCCCCCGAAAGTCGGGTCTAGCTACGCCACTGTGTCAGTGCATCTACCAAGATAAAAATGGTCAGTGCTATGATAAAACCAGCTAAAGAAAATTCTAAACAGAGGAAGATTGATCTTCAAACATTTGAGAACAAAAATTTGGATGATTTTGTAACAGCAAAGTCTATGTCACTGTTCCAGGCATTAAACCTGCCCGTTGATTATTTTTCTGTTGATCCAGCATCGTGGGAAACAAGAGATGACTACAAGGAAGCCAAAAAAATTATTCAAGCTTTAAATGTAGTGAATGATCATGCTGAACGTGGAGTGGCACTCATTCAGGAGTTCAGTGGACTGATATAACATATGATGAAACGCAGTTGCTGTTTATGCTGCAAGTCATCGAGAAACACCGCAGAATATACCGACAGCAGGAAAGTGACTTGATCTGGGACTGTTTCAAAACAATAACTTGTTTCCAGAACAATGCCAGGTGCATTTTATAACCCAGAAACCACCTTCTTTCATGTCTCAATTGATTTACAAGTGCTATATAAATTAAATGTGTAACTATCACTTTTTGTCGAAATTTTCTCTATGTAACAAACTTCAAGTTCATTGAGCTACCTCTAAATATCAAAATTTTTCATTCAAACTTCATATTTAGTGGTTTTTCATCAAAAGGAACAAATTAAGAGGGTAAGACTCCCGGTTCGGGCATGGATGTACTTTCTCTCTCCTGTCCTTGTCCTTTCCTTGTGTGAATGTGTTGTTATGCTGTGAATGGTTGCCTACCCTATAAACAGGTCCTTATGGCATGTGTGTACTGCAGAAGTCGTACTTCACACCAAATTACGGAGCAGTTGGAAAAGTGAAGCACCACACCCCAAATTGGCAGCCTAGCTGGCACACGACAACAACTAAATTTGACTTAAATTTGTGGTTCTGCGACTCCAGGTTCATAAAATTTTTAAAGTAACTGAAACTGATCCCACCCCTATCCCCTTTTCATCACTAAAAGACAGCTTTAAAATTTTGAAAATTTAATTTCTAAAATTTATACAAACAAACACTTTAAATTCCCTTTTCTTAGGTCCCCTAAAGATTACCTAAAAGAGTTCTGAATACTACAGCTTTAAAAAAATTTGGGGGGAGAGGGGTTGAGAGGGAATACTCAAACCCCAATTCCTATGTCCACTAAAAATAGTCTAAAAGTGTGCTTTTAAGACTCAGTTTTGAAATTTCGCCTAAAGAGAGACCCCCCCCCCTTTCTCACATTATCAAAGACAGCCTAAATGTTTTAAGACTTCAGTTATAAACATCTTTTGGGTTAGAGTACCCAAAATCCTCCCTCATAAATTCACAAAAGATAGCCGAAATTAGTGGTTTTAAGACTCTAGTTTCCAATTTTTTACAAAGCCTCCCCCCATGGGCACCCATATGCAAAATTTTAAGGGGGGCTCAGACATTTTCTCCATGGAAACCGATATGACATTTTTATTATCTTATTCATTAATAGCTGGAAAAGAATATTTTTTACATTTTTACAAAGAAAAAAGCACTAAAAGCAAGAAAGTTCTCATTTTTGGTGGGGGGGAAGGCTCAGCCCCCATTTGCCCCCTATGTGGGCGCCCATACCCCCCCCCCTTCTTTTACACCCCTAAAGACAACCTAATCATATCTGACTTAAATTTCCAAGAGTTTGCAGAGGAGAAATCCCAAAACACCCCTAACTTCAAAAATGGACTGCAATTGCGTTTTTCGATTTTTTATTCTGGAGTCCTCGGGTCACCCTCCCATTTGCTCTTAGATTATCAAAGATATTAACGTTTCAAGAAGCTGATAAGTTTGCAGACTCCCACCCTTTGCAAAAGTAGCAGGGTTTTTTTCCGCAAGCTCATACTGCCGTTATTTTTCTCTTTCCTTCCATTCTAGCGAGGATTACATTGAAAAACACATTCAGTGATTTATCAAGTTTTGGTACATATTTAACAATAGCATGTCAAAAATGCTGGAACATTTGCCCACCGGTGTTTCAAACCAGCTTGAGGTTTTCCGATTCTTTTCAGAATTCCTTTTTTTATTGAATCTTCAAAATCCCTGACAGTTCCCTTTTTTCCCTGTATGTGGACGCAAATTTGTTCAGGTCGCGTAAACATTCCATTCCAACAGCAATCACTCTCAAGTCTTAACCCTTGATTCAGATTCAACTTAAGGCCTTAAGAGCACACATGATTTTTGTTGCAGATAAAAAAGAGTGCAAATGAATTAGAAAATGCGAAAGGATAATCGAAAATAGTGAGAGAAAAAACTAATTTTTTAAATAGAGACAAAAGGAGATTAATTCGAAAAAATCTGTGAGAATAGCGAGCAACTCCAGTCTGCAATGCAGTAACAGAAACAGAGCTACCTAAAAAAGTTAAACGGCACGAGTCTAAAAGTCACTGTTCCAAAAGCATGCAGCAAACAAAACCATAAAATCGAGATAATTTTGATGTAAATTCGTCGTTATGAAATAGTACAATAATTAAAACATATTTTCAACACCCAAATTTTCTTCTTCTTTTTTTTTTTTTTTTTTTTTTTTTTTGTCTTGCACCCATGATGAAAATAAATAGAATCTGTCTTCAACTACTTACCGGCTATCTGCTTAACAACAAATTTTAAGATTTCAACTAGGGACAAAGGGCTGATCCTATATAAAATAAGAATAAAACATATAATTGAGATATCTCATGTGCTGGTAGTTGAAAGCAAAGTGTCACATAATAAAGAGATCATGCAAACCAATTAACAAATTTTAAAGCCGCCATAAATAGCGTTTTCAAACCATTCATTATAAACTGAAATTAATCAAGCAAAATATATAAAGTCAATTCAAAGGGGAAATATACTTACTTATTCTCAAAGTCTGAGAGGAAATTGTCATACAACTAAAAAAATAAAAATAAAATATAAATATAAAAACTTTTCTTATTGAATTTAAGGAATAATAAAATTCAATACTTTGCCCTTAATATGATAAATTCATCTACAGATAATTATGTGCATAATATCAAACTGCACTTTGAGAACTTCAAGCATATTTTACACTTGTTACATTTACTCTTACCCTCTAGACTAATTTGAAACACATTCCCAGAAATTTTAATTAATGTTTATCCCCCTTCCCCCTTTTTGATGAAAATGCAGATAACTTTACAAAAATATAAAAAATCATGAAAAATTAATTTTCATAAATAAATCAAAAGTTGAAAGTTTAGTAAAAATAAAAGCTCTTTATAAAGAATAATAATAACTAACAGAAATTATTTAAGGAACTTAAAGATTTTTTTTATGCTAAAAACAGTTATTTTTAAAAAAAGCCTTATTTTACTTTCGAGAGTTTAGTGAGGAAAATTCTATTTCAGTGATAGATTTTCGGAAAAAAAAACCTTGTTTCTAGTTTCAATTTTTATAAAAGGATATGTTTGCATGCTAATTAACTTAAACTTGTAACATAGTTTTCTCAATCATTAATTTTATTAAGGACGTTTTCAGAACTTTAGATTTCAAATAAGGTGTATTCAGAGAAAAAACACCTCCATAAATGTATTTTACACATTGAAAATCTGCCTCAAATTTTTAATCATGCCTAATATCAAGCTTTAAATTTCAAACAAAAATAAAACAGTGGGGAGCAATTGGAATTTTTAAAACATTACATTTGAATGTTACTTTTTATACACAAAAATGACAAAATTTGTAAATGTCAAAAATCATAGCATGCATCTCTGCTTTCCATTTCATATATCCTTAAAAATCTAGCTATTATAGTCTTCACTGTTTCCATGTACTCCACTTCTCTAAAAATGACAAAATTTTTAAATGTCAAAAATCATAGCATGCATCTCTGCTTTCCATTTCATATATCCTTAAAAATCTAGCTATTGTAACGGATTCGGTGCGACTTCCACTTTCTTGAAATGAAGACACAGTTCTTGATAAAAACACAGGAGCTTTATTTACACTATGTACAGGAGAAATCATTAACAACTGCTAAATTATTCATCAGCAATTAAGCAATTATCACACAACACCGTAAACTCAACGTTTACACACGTATTTACTTCCAAATACGAAAACAACACAGCGAAATGCCTCGCAATAAACAGAGCAAATACGCTCTCAGTTCGAAATCTCAATCGAAAAACTCCCCTCTTTATCCAGCATAACGGTTTATATACACACCGAAAAGAAATCTCTCAAATATTCCACACGCTTCTGGAAAATAGTAGAACGTTATCAAATTTTATCAATGAACAAAAAGGAAATAGGGGGGTCGTATACTTTAGCCATATGAAAAGGGGTTGTATATTCATTACGGGAAACTATTTACAGGTTACGTTACTACAATAATTACTATTTACAGGATTTGTAACACTATTATAGTCTTCACTGTTTCCATGTTCTCCACTTCTCTAAAAATGACAAAATTTTTAAATGTCAAAAATCATAGCATGCATCTCTGCTTTCCATTTCATATATCCTTAAAAATCTAGCTATTATAGTCTTCACTGTTTCCATGTACTCCACTTCTCTAAAAATGACAAAATTTTTAAATGTCAAAAATCATAGCATGCATCTCTGCTTTCCAATTCATATATCCTTTAAAATCTAGCTATTATAGTACTAGCCACTGTTTCCATGTACTCCACTTCTCTAAAATTAATTTCAATCCTTTAAAAATGTCAAGGATTATTTTCACGACTTGAAAATAAAAATATTAAAAATAAAATCTAGCTTTACCTCTGAATACATTTGTCAACCCCAAAAGGGTCCGAAACAACCCTTACTTTTACAGAACAGGATGAAACATACATTATCAGTAGGCTAAATGATTTTGCAGACAAGGCACAATCTATACTTACATCAACAAGAGCTGTTCCTTCTTGAAAATAAGGAGCCTTTACAATATCAAGGAGTTTTAAAGTAAGTTGATGCCATAATCTGAAAATAGTTGTGGTAAAAATTATAATTTGAAATAGCTACTAATGTTGAACACATAAAATATGCTATTTAACTTGCAACTAGAGATGCTCCGAATATTCAGTTGGCATTCGGTATACACTGCATATTTGGCAGACAAACCAAAAATTCAGTTCTGCCAAATATACTTTATTAGTCGGCAACGAAATAGTAAAGTACATGCACAGGAAAAAAAATTCCTTTAAATGTCCACAACTTATCAAATTTTCATGCGCGAAAAATAGCAATTTATAACTTTTATACTCTAAAATCCAACTAGATCCCTCAACTCATTATAAAATTCCAGTTTAATATCTTAAAAATTTAGAAAGTTATCAGCGATCTAATGAGCTGAATTTCAACAATTCTTGGATAAGCGACAAACTGTAAGGGATCGTTCGCAAATAATCTGCTTTTATCATGAAACACAGTAAACGATTGCAAGCAAAAGTTGCGAATGACCACTCACCATTCGTCACCTAACCAAGAATTGTTGAAATTCGACTTTTTAGATCGCTGATAACTTTCTGAATTTTAAAGATATTGAACTGGAATTTTATTGTGAGTTGAGGAATTTAGTTGGGTTTTAGAGTATAAAAGTTATAAATTGCTATCTTTCGCACATGCGCAGGGAAAAAAAATTTGCTTTAAATGTCCATATCTTATCAAATTTTCAACATTTTAATTTCAAATTTTAATAGTATACTTCTCTTGTATGCTGTCAAGCTTTCTGAAAGTTTAGTAAGCTTTGATGGACAACTTTGCGTGTTATGAGCCAAAAACCTTCAAATACAATTCCTAGTTTTGAAAGAAATGCTTATATCTTCGTGAATATCTGATAATTTCTTGAAAGTTAGTAAAATAATTGTACATAGTAAGCTAACTAATTTCTGAAATTTACAGGTCTTTCTCAGCTATTTATGATGAATGATGATCAAAAAACATTTTTGTTTTCCTCAATTTGTTACTGGTCCCCGAAAAGCGAGAGTGATATAACTTTTATCGGAAAATGACATCTGAAGCATACTTTTTGTGTGACAAAAGTTATAAAGCAATTGGTCTTTTATTTCTCGAGAAATCCTTTGTAATGTGAATTTTTGAAAGTGTCCCAATACTTTTGGTCATATAGTGTAGGTAATTTAAATATTCTAGAATTGGTAAACAAACACATTTTTTTTAAAGTCTTGTGTAGAACCAAAAATTCTTTGCCACAGAGCCAGAAAGACGTAAGTCACATTATGGTAATTTTACATGAGATTAAAAAACATTTTTCTGGAGCAAGCAAAGGATGGGACAGGCACTCTTTTAATCCTGGTAGAAAATTGAAAAGGATTTTTTTTCAAAGGATTAAGGTTCACATGGCTCCATGCGGAATAGGCTTCTATGTACATTGCACTAATAAATGAAAAATCGCATTTTTAGCCTACTTTCCCAGTAAAAGTCAGTAAAAGAAGAAAAAAGCATGAAAGAAGGCTTAATGCATCTTAAAAATATCGCAAAAAAAGGTCAAAAATAAATAAAATAATTAAATAAATATCGAAAAATTAAAAATTGGAAAGTAGGGTATTGAGGTGGGGGAAAATGTCTGTTGGTCTGTCCCCCCCCCCCTAATAACTTTTGAATGAATAGTCCGATTCGAAAAAACTTTTTTTTGTTCGAAAGATCTCGGCGAGGACACCTCATTCCCATATTTCACTTTTTGATTTGAACTATTTTTTGTTCAATTTTGAACAGTTCAAAAAAACTTAACATTAGCGCCTATGGGGAAATTCAAGGCGATTCCGAACTGTGAGGCGAATTTGCTTCAAACAAACTTTGTAGGAGAAAGTTGATGAAAAACTTGTCTATAAAATATCTTTTTGATTTGAACAATTTTCCGTTCACTTTTGAACAGTTCAAATCCCTTAACAATAGCGCCTACGGGGAAACTGAAAGTCAATGTAGATTCCGTACTTGAAGGCGGATTTACTTCAAACAAATTTTGTTGGAAATAACTCTTGACGCCAAACTCCAGACTTAGACTCCGAGAATTTAGGGGCACTTGACTCCGACTCCTGTACCCGACAATTAATCGGACTCCGACTCCCCGACTTCGACTTCTTAGTATTGGCAAAAATTTATACACAGAGGACAAATGACTGACTCCGATTCTTAAATATTCGACTCGGACTCCTTTATCTCAAAATGAGATGGACTCCGCAGCTATGGTTTTAACTAAGAAATAATTATTGTTGATATGACTTGCTTTTATTTTTACGCTAAAGTTTCAATTTAGGTACTCAGTTTTTGGCGAATAAACTCGAAGTCATTTATGTTTCTACATAAAGATATGCGCAGACGATTTTTTTTTTTTTTTTTGACAAATAAAATTATTTCTTTAAGTTGACATTTTATTGTTTTTTTTTTTTTTTTTTGGTAAGTGCATTAATTCATTTAAAAAAAATGTTTTTGGCAACAGGGGAAAAAGAAATGTTTTTTTTTTTGATATGATATATTTATTTTAACGAGCTTATTAATTTTAATTATTATTTTTTCGTTTTGAAAGCTATTAAAGATTTTTTTAATGGAAAAAAGTGTATTAGCTGCTTTGTTTAAAAGTTGCTGACAGAACTTCTTGTTTGGTCTTATGTCAGCCTGGCTCTGAGGTACAGAATTATCATTCAAAGTATAATATTGATGTAAAAGAAAACACTCAGTGACCTTAATTTTGTTGCTTTTCAATTTTTTTAACCTTATGACCAGACTTAGATAAAATGAAAAGCTTTCTGCAAACACAAATCCTAACTGGAAAATTTTTTGCAAATAATTATTTTGCCTAACTCACCCTTGAATAAAAAATTAAATTTATATTCAAATATGAAAGAAACAAAAAAAAGTGCTTTAAATCATTTAATTTTTTTTTTACAATAACATATAGTTTGCTTCTTTTTAACCAACTGAAGAAAACTACCAGAACCATTATTTTTTTTACACATGTGCTTTAAAAGGCTTTTGGAGAAAGGCTTTAACAGAAATAAACTCTGGGATTTTCTTAAAAATTCCCTTTAAAAAAAATATATTTTTTTTTTAACTCAATGTTAGCAGTTTGAAATAAAATTTCTGCAGAGCCAAAAATTTTCTGCGAACGCTGTTCATGCGTTCGTCTATATTACGCAAGACTGCTTATGACATGTTTCATTACCATACTATTACTAACTCATTTAAGTATGAAATGGTAAAAAAAGAATATCCTTGGAAAATTAAGTGTTCATAAAGATATAAAGTCAATTAAGTGATTGGCTCTCCTCTGATATGCCCCCCTCTTGGCGAGATTTTAATTTTTCGCTCGATACGAAAATCGTCAATAAGGCGATAACTTGGCAACCCTGGTTTTGCAACTTGAACGCTGGAAAGTAGTTTCTCGAAGTCTGTCTTTTTGCACGTGTCTGTGTGGTAGGAGGTAGGTGCTCATATGTTCCGCTCTTAGGGAGATTTTAAGTTGAATACTCTAAAATAAAGTTTCAATTCAAACTTTATTTTAGAGTATTCTTTTTCTTGTTGTTTTTTAATGTTAATTTAGTTGAATTTTCTATTTTAATTATGAGTTCGGTTTGTGATGTTGTCCAAATGTATCAATTGAAATTTTTGAATGAATCTTCTTTTTCTTTTTCGTCAGGTCGTCCAACGTTTGGACGTACCGGAGTCCTAAATAGATTTTTTATATTTAAACTAATTGAAAATAAAGAGGTTTTTTTAGAATTCTTAAGGGAAATTGGTTTACTTAAGAATGAAATGTTATGTTCTAGATGTAATTCTGTTATGAAAATTTAAAAAACTAAAAAATGTTCAGATGGGTTAATTTTTTTTTGTAGAAAGGTTATTGGGGGTGTTGTTTGTGGAAAAGAAGCAACGATCAGGAGTGGGTCATGGTTTAGTTCTAGCAAGTTGAAAATAGAGGAGATTTTTTTGATAACATATGAGATTTTAATTGGGACCAAAACTGCTGATATTGAAAGTCAATATTTTTTTTCATCACAAACTTTAGCCGATTGGCGAAATTATATTAATGAAGAAATATTAAATTACATTGAATTAAAATCCTAACAAATAGGGGGGGTTGGGAAAGTTTTTGAAGTTGATGAATCTAAATTTGGGAAAAGAAAATATAATCGGGGACATGCAGTTGAGGGACAATGGGTTTTTGGGGGGGTTGAACGGGGTTCGGGGAAAACTTTTTTGGTTGCTGTTGGGGATAGGGGTAGGGAAACTCCATTTTTGGCAATTAAGCAGTGGATACTACCAGGCACGACGGTGCACTCCGATTGTTGGAGGGCATATGATACATTGGGGGAGGAGGGGTATGAGCATTTAACAGTCAACCATAAACTTAATTTTGTAGATCCAGAAACTAAATGTCACACTAACACAATTGAATCCACATGGAGACACGTTAAAAGTACTCTACCAACATATAATAGATTAGGGGATTTTAAATTTTATTTAGCTTATTATTTATACAAAAAAAATTGTGAATACAAAAATGAGGATATGTTTGTAAAGTTTTTGGAAATAATTCGCGAAATTAATTGGGTGGAGTACAAAATACAAGTAAAATAAGGTTGTTTTTTTTGGAATTTTTTTTGTCAAAACAAACATAATTTAAATATTTTTGTAAAGTAATGATAATAAAAAATGGGATAATTTCCCTAAGAGCGGAACATATGTGCACTGCCTCACGTGAGGAAGTAAAAGAAAAGTAAAAAAGGTAAGTGAACATATTTTGAATTATTGTGTTTTTAGTGTGTTTCTGGTAGTTTGTATTTTGGTCTGGTTGGCATTTTTGTAGCACAAAAATGGTGTTAATTTCACATAAAATCTGTGACTTTATTGTATACTGAACGGAGGAGATATGTGACTTATATCCGACTGTGATGTATATTAAAAGTCGGAGGGATAACGGACCGAGCGGCAGCGAGGTCCTGGCGAGCCCGAGGTCTCATAGTACTTTCGTAATGAGACCGAGGCAGGGCCGGCGAGCCGAGGTCTCATTACGAAAGTACTATGAGACCGAGGGCTCGTGTCCCGGAGAAACAACGGAAAAAAATTAATGCATTAATTTCATTAAATAATTAATGACATAATTTGAAAATTCCTGTTGGCGCTAAAAAAGCATCGCTAAGAACGATGTATGACATATGACGTCATACATAGTTTTCTTGGCGACGCTTTTTTGGCGCCAACAGGAAAAAGTCGCCAAGAGGGGGGTATATCAGATTTGTTCCAAGTGATTTTTTTTAAAATAAATTATTTTTATTTATAAAATATTTATTTTTTTAAATATTTAGCTGAAAAAAGATATCCTGTCACAAATATTTAAAAATGTGATTGATAATACATAAAGGGAACACTTTAGCAAAACATTTTGAAGTATTTTAATTTCCGAAGTTTTACCCTATGAAATATCAAATTATTGTTGAAAAACCAACTAATTATATCAATCATTGTACTCTAAGTTAAATAATAGTAAATTAACATGAAGGAACATTGGAGGTTCTGCATTTACAGATAGCAGCATGCTTGTAGTTTTATAAGCAATTATTAATGCTAGTCTTTTTTCATAACATGTTACCATGATTTTAACCCGTAACAGGGGAGGTGAAAAAGTAGAGTACAGGGGACGTAAGGTCTCAGAGATTGGTCTATTTAAAAAATTCTTAAAAATCTTGTAATTAAGATACATTCCTGTAATTTCCCTCAGATATTCTTTAAACTTTTATTAGCACCGGGAAAAATATTTTTGAACTTTAAATCGAAATATACCTTTTGCGAGGAAATTTCACAAGTCTTAAGATTTTTCGAGAAAATCATATGCTGCATTAAATAACTAACTACTTGTAGTAAAAACGAATCCATTACTCATTAATGATTTCATTTTAGCTGTTTAATATATATACAGAACATTTTAGTACCAGAAAATTGATTATATAAAGTTACGGAAAAATTTTGACAGCCCTTTAACTATTAGTATTTCAAGGAATAATTCAGCTTTCATTGTCCCTAATACATCATTGCGTAACGTTCAAGAACATTTCAAACAACTCTCAACCTTATCTAGAATATTTTTCATCTCTTCCGCATAACCCGGATAGTATAAATGAACCTATATCCGCGGCTCTAACGTTAAGAACCTAATGTCCAGTGCTGCCGAAAATAATAAAATTGAAGCGGAGGTGCGGTCTCACAGATCGCTTCTAAGGAATGCAATGAAATTTAAACCAGATGCACTTTTTGCCTAAAGATACTGATAAGCAAGGAGGGTGTTCAAGGTCAGAAAACAAAAAGCTATTGGGAAAAACCATTCAATCGGACTGAAAATGAAATAGGGGTGATCGGATGAACTTTTGAGCGGTCTGTGAGACCGCAACTTCCCTGTTAAGGGTTAATCAATCAAATCATTTTTTTTTTCTAATGGCTGGCAGTAGGAAGAAAAGACAAAGAACAAAATAGAAAATACAAAACCAATATGCAAAACAAGGACTACACCAAAACAATTAGCTCCTATACATCCTCTTGTCTCCCAATAACGGATGCATAGGCTTCGTCCAGAACATTTAGTACAAGTGTGGAGGTGGCGTATGTCCATTTCTTGATTTGAGTTAGAAAGCGGACGATTTGGACTCTGAACAATCTTCAAACAGTGAAGATACTTTGATAAACAGTCATGGCCAGTTAAAAGTCGAAGTATGGCCACTTACTCTGCTCTTGGTGTTATTGGAACAAAATTGCGGTTTTATAAAACAAACCTTGTGGTTGCTTCAATATTTTAAGTCATGCCAAAAACATCTCTTGATTTCTTCCTAATAAATAATTTTATTGCATTAAATGAGACTGGATCATTTGATATTTGAATAACAGCATAACACCACTTTTATGTTTTGCAACAGCAGATCGTCAATGAAACTGCGACCTTCAGAAACTTCATGTGACTTGCAGCTCTTTGTCCATGCTATCCCCTCAATAGCCGCTAGGGAATCCATTAGGATGACACATCCTTTAAATTTGCAATCACAGTATTTCAATCGATCTTGAGCAATAGGTATAGCTTTCACCTCTCCATTGATTGCAGAGACATATTTACCAACAGGAATATAAACAGAAAAGTTCACTGTACATGCCTGGATCAGCATTTATATGGTCTTCTACTCTTGACCCATCGTATGCAGCCATTCACTTTCTGGGAGAGTGATAGCCTCCATAAAGGTTTTCATTAAACACATTTCTATGGATGTTATTACTACTCTGAAACATTTTGAATTAGAAAAAAAAAACAAGTTCTTTTAAAGGGCTTTAATTCAGACTTTAAATGATTGTACATACTTGTCAAATACTCAGTGTTGACATTTTTTGTCTCCTCTACTACATAAATTTAATTAAATCATGAAGGTTAATTGAGAATTTGATTTCAAATCTTGGCAATTAATCAAAGATCCTAAAAATTACCATATTTGTTCAGATTTTTGTGTCTTAGAAATATTAATGTATTTTTTAAAGCTTAAAATTATTAAATGTATTTTTTAAATAGATTAACTATATCTAGTGATTATTACACTTTATATTTTTAGCCATAAAAGGTTATACAAAGCAAAATAGAACATGAAAAGGAGAGAAAATTAATGACTGAAATATGTACTTTAGTGTCTGCCCCTTTCTTTTCCATTTTTCTAAAAACACAATAGAACACAACATTCACACTTAAACATTTCACACAACAAGTTTGTAAAAATCATCTAAAATCTAAATAAAATTATAGGTTTCTTTTAAATGCTAGACGTACTTTTTATTATAATATTCTTCCAGCTGTGCCCATTCCTCAGCTCTCTCAGGAGAACTTTTAGATTGTTGAGCAGACAAATAAATGTTGACATCCCTCATTATTATTTCGTAATAAGGCAAATATTTCTTATTTAAAATTTCAAAGTCGCTGGTATTTACAATCTCACTTTAGCCGACAACAGTGACAGTGTAAATTTTTCACTTTCACTCGCTCATGGGTAAAGCGTAGCCATTCGAAATTTGAAAAGTTAAAAGTTGATCGCTTATATCCAAAATATTACTTTCCTGTAAATGATGACAACCATCATGTTAGAGTCACTTAATCAGTAAATTATGAGAGTGTTATTTATTCTAAAATATTTGGTAATAAGCCCTTTCTTTAGAAATTAATAAAATTATTCATAATTTGATTTTTAGTTTTTAGAGAATGGCATCAGCTATTGATAACCACCAACAACACCCTTCCTCCCGATGCGGTAATGTGTAATGTAGAAATTAAATACTTATTAAAGACTTAAATATTTATATATTATCTGCTGAAAATGGACAGCGAAGGCCGCAAAGTAATTGTTTGTGAT